>NC_135373.1:110298712-110898712 GCF_049243985.1 Paroedura picta
CCCACTTGTTTTGCATTTAGGTATAAGCTGGCTCCATTAGGCAGATACAAATTGGACTTTCTATTCATAGATTCTTTGGAGGTATCAGAGGAACTTTCCCCTTTATCTTTGACCCTCTTATGGCTCTCAGGTATAGACAGCTGGGTTAAGGAATGTTCTCTTTAAACCTAGAAACAATTGCCAGCCTCCAGCTGGGAACGAGATCTCCAGATGACAATGATCAGTGCCTCCAGAGAAATTGGAAGCTCCACAGGGTGGCCTTTAAGGCAGGGGTAGTCAGCCTGTGTTCCTCCAGATGTTGTCAGGGGATCATGGGAATTGTAGTCCATGGACTTCTGGAGGAACACAAGTTGACTACCCCTGTTCTAAGGCATCATATCCTGCTGAGTTCCCTCATATCTTTAACCTTCCAAAATCCATCCCCATACCTCCAGGAATTTCCCCAATCTAGAGATGGCAATGTAAGAGCAGACCATGGCGTCACGCATGAAAGCAACCAACAGCAATCACTTTTCTCATCAGAGAACTCCAGGTGGAATTTAGTACATCACCCACATGCCAATTGCTACACACACCCCAAGTACGAGATGCATGGCTACCCACAGCCAAACAAACTAGGATCAGTACACAGAGATTGTCAAACACCGGCTATTTGCAGGTATATTCTGAAATTTCTCAGAATGGCATTTTCAATAGATGCTTCATTACATTTGTATTGTATTTATTTAAGTTCTTTATAGTCTGCCTTTCTTACAAGGACCGGATGACACATCATGAGTCAGTCCAATAGCCAAACGGGACTTTCAATAACCAGCAGATTAGGATTGTAGAAATTTTGAACCACCAGAAAGAACTGAAGCACAGTATCGTCATTCCCATGACTTGTTCAAATTACATCATAGGATTCTACTCAGAATAAACCATAGATAGCAATTGTGGTTGCCAGGCGGTGGCTAAAGATCTCCTGGGATTATATCTGATCTCCACGCGATATAGGTGAGTTCAGCTGAAGAAAATGGCTGTTCTGGAAGGCAAGATCTATGGTATTATAACCCACTGAAGGCCATTTCCTCTCCAAGCCCCGCCTTCCTCAGGCTCCACCCCCAATATCTGCAGATATTTCCCTACCCCGAGCTGGCGACCCTAACAGCAGTATAAACCAGCAACCCTGACAATCTATTCGAGTTCTTAGTGAATGATTTAGTACAGGGCGAGTCTGTGCAGAAAAACCCTCCTGAATATTATAGCTTTGCGTAGTTTGTAAAAGTCAGGAGGTTGGGAACATTCCTGAACTTCTTAGGCATGCCATTTCACAAGGTGGGAGCTACAATGGAGAAGTCAGGTGTATGGGCGGTTTTTATTTTGCCCACTGTCAGGCCGGCACTGCAGAAGACATGAGTCAAGTTGTTGTGGTGGAGCACAGGGAAGGAAGCATCCTCTTGAATAAGAGGAGTCATAAGAGGAGGTGGTGAGCTCCACCTCACTGGCAGTCTTCAAGCAAGGGTTGGATGCACACTTTTCTTGGATGCTTTAGGACAGGGATCCTCAACCTGTGGTCCTCCAGATGTTCATGGACTACAATTCCCATGAGAATTGTAGTCCATGAACATCTGGAGGACCACAGGTTGAGGATCCCTGCTTTAGGATGCTTAGGGCTGATCCTGCGTTGAGCAGGGGGTTGGACTAGATGGCCTGTATGGCCCCTTCCAACTCTATGATTCTATGATTCTATGCCATCAAAGGGGTCCCCTACAAGAAACACCCCTCTGAAAACATCTTACCTTGGACACGGTAGAAATAGAATACCTGTAATTGATGCTGCTGCTAGTTATAGACATGGTTTAAAATGGTTTTCAAAATGTTATTTATTTTAACTCATGCTATTGGCATGTTTTATTGTTGTACACCGCCCTGAGCTGGCTTGCTGGGAGGGCAGTGCACACATCGAATAATTGAATGAATAAATAAAACCCTTGATATGTGATAGCCAATGCCTTAAACAGAACGCAGCAACAGATGGACAACTAATGGAGTATCTGCAGTAATATGCACGCTCTGTCTAGTGTTTGGATACGCTCAAAGCAGATTATAGTTTCACTGTTAACTTGCTTTATTTGTTATCTCATGCTGGGTGGGGGGAGGAGATTGACAGGTCTCCAAAGTAGCTTGAAAACCAGCAGCATAAAACATCAATTTAGGTAAAGGTATCCCCTGTGCAAGCACCAGGTCATGTCTGACCCTTGGGGTGATGCCCTCCAGCGTTTTCTTGGCAGACTCAATACGGGGTGGTTTGCCAGTGCCTTCCCCAGTCATGACCGTTTACCCCCCAGCAAGCTGGGTACTCATTTTACCGACCTCAGAAGGATGGAAGGAAAACATCAGTTTAAAGTGGGAGAATTAAACGAAATTAGAAAGCAAATCCCATTTAAAAATGGAAATCAAAAGAAAAGTGCTAGTAGTAGAACAATGTGGGTATTTTTTTTTTAACTTCTGTTGTGATTGAAAAGCACTCCCAAGTCTCAATGGCCTTTCTGTTACCCACTTTTGTCAACCACATCTTGGATGCTTGAAATAAGTATGCATAAATCCCCCAAAGGATAACCAGTCCATGAACTATCTTGAAGGGAAGTTCCTTTGTTTTAGGAGCTGTACTAACCCTAAGGATGTCTGATTAAGAAGAGGCAAGTCTGCATGACTGCAGTGCCAACCTCCAGATGAGGCCTAGAGAAATCCTGGAATTGCAACTCATCTCCAAACCCCAGAGATCAGTCCCCTGAAGGAAGTGGCTACTTTGGAGTCTATGGCATTATACCCTAGAGAGGTTATACCCTCCTCAGCCCCTGCCCTCCTTTGGCTTCATCCCTAAAGCTCCAGGAGTTGGCATCTCTAGGGAACTGCCTTCATAGGACTGAAGTAAGCCCTTTCGTAAACCCTCACCAACCCACATGAATGGCAATGGCTTGGCTTTCACTCTACCCCCAGTGCCACCTTCAGTCACAAGGACCCCCCAGCTTAGCAGTCCTCTCTGGAGGAGAAAATGCAGGAAAAGGCAAACCAAGCACAGGAACTGTGTGTTCCTTGGAGGAAAGAGCCAGTTTGGTGTAGTGGTTAGGAGTGCAGACTTCTAATCTGGCATGCCGGGTTCGATTCTGCCCTCCCCCACATGCAACCAGCTGGGTGACCTTGGGCTCGCCAGGGCACTGATAAAACTGTTCTGACCGGGCAGTGATATCAGGCTCTCTCAGCCTCACCCACCTCACAGGGTGTCGGTTGTGGGGAGAGGAAAGGGAAGCTGACTGTAAGCCGCTTTGAGCCTCCTTCGGGTAGGGAAAAGCGGCATATAAGAACCAACTCTTCTTCTTCTTCTTCTTCAAAGTAGGGGAGAACTCCCAATGTCCTCGGTAGGCAGGCAGACATCATTCTGAAACATGCACCATCATTTCACTGGTCCATCTTTCTCAGCATTCCAGCTACCAGGAACAGCCAGAAAGATGCTTTCGGAGTAGACCCATAAACTGTCCACGATGCCCCAAAATCGATGCTCCGAAATTAGCCACCGGCATCAGGTTACCAGAGGCATTTATTGGTGAGTCGGCTCACTGAAATAATGGGCCTCTTTTGCCGAGTGCCCAATGAACAGTTGGCTAATGAACACCGACAAGAGTGGGAGACGCAGGCCTCTAGGAGAAACGGGGAATAAATAATAAAGCCACGTCCAATCCATCAACTAAATTGCTCCTAAAGTGAGTGTTTTTGACCGTTTTCCATGAGGCATCAGCAACAACCTGATGGATTTATTGGATCATAGCGCAATGGATTGATTGTGCGATGGATTTATTGTCTGCTGTCCATTTCCGAGTGCTGAGAAGCCTCTGCATGCCATCAAGGTTCAGCAAAAGCAAATATGGAAGGGGAGCAGCTCCCATTAGACAGCGGTTGGCAGATTTTTTTTTTTCCTCTTGAAGAAGTTGGAGATTCACGTCCCCTTCCCTTCCTCCGCATTGATTTTATTTGCCTTCCGACTCCCCTGTCTCCTCCTCTACCCCTCGAGGAGCTGTAAGCCAGTACTTCAAATATGCCGCAGTGATGATTCCCAGCGAGATACTGTATCACAGAAGAAAGGTAATTTGTGTTGCATTCAGTCGTTTTCACTTAGATATTATCGCTGTAATAGTATATTAGCCTCAAATGTGCCAGCGGAGGGAGATTGCGGAGTTTCCTGCTTAGGGAGGATGCAGCAAAGAGATAGGTTAGCTCAGGGGTAGTCAAACTGCGGCCCTCCAGATGTCCACGGACTACAATTCCCATGAGCCCCTGCCAGCAAATGCTGGCAGGGGCTCATGGGAATTGTAGTCCGTGGACATCTGGAGGGCCGCAGTTTGACTACCCCTGGGTTAGCTGGTGAAGTGTGGCCCCAACATGCTCCCTTTTCAGAAGCATTCATTTTTGCCCTGGTTCAAATGGCATTAGACACGTCTGAGGGCTGGGCAGGGATCCTCCCCTCTTCTCGCTACTATCATGGGAAAAAGCATATTTCTGAAGTAGCCTGTGGGGATCACCTGAGGACCAGTTATTTTATTTATTTATAATTTAATTCATACCCCATCGCTCCTGTGACCGGCTTGTGGTGACTAATATTATTATTATTATTATAGTAATTATTATTATTATTATTGTAATAATAATAATAATTATTATTATATTTCTTGATCTAAATAGATAAAACCCCATAATAAAATCCCCCTGAGAAACAAAAACCCAACAATTAAACCAGAAAAGTTGGCAGTGGGCCAAAACCCCATCCTCATCGCCGCCCACAGAGAATGTAAAAACCCACAGGGGGGTTTAATAGGGGGTAGCCAGATCTTGGACTACAAGGCGAACAAACCGGATCAGTCCTAGAGGAGATCAGCCCTGACTGCTCTTTAGAAGGCCAGATCCTGAAGATGAAACTCAAATACTTTGGCCACCTCATGAGAAGGAAGGACTCCCTGGAGAAGAGCCTAATGCTGGGAGCGATCGAGGGCAAAAGAAGAAGGGGACGACAGAGAATGAGGTGGCTGGATGGAGTCACTGAAGCAGTTGGTGTGAGCTTAAATAATAGTGCTGTAAAGCTGAGGGAAGAGTTTAGTTGAGATTCAGACAGAACCTGCATCTAGAGAAGATCTGTCTGTGCCTTACCTGTATAATGTTTACTATATGGAGAATTTTAATCAGAGAAAATGTTCTTAACTAATAGTCTGAATTTAGCATTTCTACACAGTTCAGGCCAAAGAAAGGGCCAATTCAGGCCAAAGAAAGGGAGAGAAATGCCCGAGGGAAAAATGAAGGTTCCTTAACCAGTTAAAAATGGGGAAATTAGATATGATGATTTCCCTAGACTTGCGTGAGAAGAAACTTGATTCAGACACTTCACAAGTTAGAGGAAAACTGGTATTTCTAAGGAAGGGAAAATGGAATACTATGAACATTCAAAGTAAACTAGAGGAGTTCAAAGGAACTCAGATAAAAAGATATAAGTATGTTTGGGTAAACACAGAAACAAAAGCCTCTCAGCGAAAACAACTTTGAAATTAAAATAAAGCTATAAGGTCTTTAGCAGGTTTCTCTAAAGCCTGAAACAGCTGATTAATACAATAAAGATTTATCACCTCATTCCTTCTCTCCTGTCCCCCTGTGTAAAATAAGATATTTTATTTGGTTAGCTTTCAGCTTCATCTTAGTCGATTAATTAGTTAATTAATACATTACTTCCTATATGAAGTAGTGTACAAAGACACATGTTGGCCACAACCTGCTGACCATAAACAATTTCTGCATTCATCATTGAGTGATCTCTAAGAATCTACTGCTACAGGAAAAGGGTTTCCCCCTCCCCCGTTTCCAGAAGCCTACAATATCTATGTCTTTGTTTTAGATTCTTATGTCTGTTGAAGGGGAGCCAAATCTTATTGTATTCCAAGTTCTTGCCTGAATAATATTGAACTAATGAGAAGTCACTGTAACTTGGGAGAGCTTTGCATTGTGCTGAGTAGCATTTGTTCTCTCTGTCAAAAACCAAAATGACGGTTTCTCTAAGGGCAACCCTGACCTGACCGGCTGCAAGAGGGTGCTGAGATGTAAGGTGGCATTGGTCAGGCCAGGGAAGGGGCAAGCACTGCCCAGTTGGCTGCTATTACCACTTTTCAAAAGAGGTACCCAAAGATATTATTTCAAATACATTCCAGGCACATGTAGGAATGTTACTAAATTTTGAAAGCACACTATATCCATTCAAAAATCCCCCTTTGTGATATGGGTTCACCTTGCTCAGGATGAAATAGCAGCTATTTTCACCCCCCCCTCCGCCCTAACCCACTTAAAATAAAAGTTCCTGAATTCATTTCATTTCATTTCATTTCATTTCATTTCATTTCATTTCATTTTATTTCATTTTATTTTATTTTATTTTATTTATTGATTTAATTTGGTGCCCGCCACTCAGGGCAAGCACTCTCATGACGGGTTACACAGTAAATCCCACCCTCCTTCTCTGGATGTTAGCCACTTTGCTCTCAGAAACCTGAGAGAGACACACAGAGACACAGAGAGTCCTGCCAAACCACAAATGACCCCTGATTACCTGCTATGGCTCCTGCTGCGAGGGAGAGAGACAGACAGAGAGACAGACAGAGACAAACTGCAAACCAGGCCCAAACTGCAAATGACTCTTGTTTCCCTGCTACAAGGACCCCTGATTACTTTCTATGGCTCTTGCAGAGAGAGAGAGAGAGAGAGAGAGAGAGAGAGAGAGAGAGAGAGAGAGAGAGAGAGAGAGATTTGCGCCTGCAAGTGTCCCCCAGGTCCTAGAACCCATTTCATTCCTGGTTGCAATGGGCTTTCTTGCTAGTGACTTATATAAGGTATTATTTAAAAATGTCATAAAAGAAACAAACAGAATGGTGATATCAGCCTTGAACAGTGGTAAAACTAAAAATTTTCAGACCAACAGCATCCCCCCTCCTCTCATGAGAAAGGGAATACTCACACATCCCTGTTGCTACGACAATACAATATTTTCTATTGAAAATAGTTGCTTAAATCTGCTGCAGAACACATTATTGGTTATTTGGGGACACTGGGATACACATCCAGCTAATCATCAGTCCAACTGTACTGCAGAATTTTGGAAGTATCCCTTTCGTTGAACTGGTACATGAAACAGCTACAGGCAACATGAATAATGTGCCAGCCCCCTTGACAATTGCTGCCAGCCCCAAATGGATTCAGAGGCAGAGTCTAAATCAGCAACTGTAGCACTGAATTCTCCGAGTACTTAGAACCTCTTCCTAAATCCTCAAGTGTGCAAACATCTTACCTAATTAATGCTATATTTCCTTATTCAGGCTACCCTGTAGCCCCTTTCCCAAGTTACAGTCAACACAAAAACCCTGCTCACAAGTTATCACAAATACTCATTCAATTTGCCTGTTGTAACTGTACACCTGATTTTTGTGTACACATGCATTAAGCAATTATGATACAGTCAATGCTGAAAATGTGATTGAAACCTCACACTTGTCCTGATACTAGTCCCTGATTTCATTTGTAAAATGAATGCTCATGAGTAGGATGTGTATGCAGTCACTGTATGAGAACAGGGATGTGCCAGTGTTTGTTTCTTGTGGCCCTTTCTTGCATATCCAGGGAATAGCTGATCACCAATGTGGGATGGTAGGTGAATTTCCTCCAAGCCAGGCTGGATCCTGGAGATTTTTGGAGTGGGAGGGATCACCTGGGCATGGAATTGGGGTCACTCTGATTTATTAAATTTTTATCCAACCGTTCCCAGAGAAGTTGGCTCGTGGCAGCTTACAATATTAAAAACATTACCCCATAAATACAAGCGAAAAACCAGATAAGACAGAAAAAGAAACAGTAATCCAGAAAGATACCAGTCAGATAATCCTAAACCCCTATTCCTCCATTCCTTCTATTCCCAGCTGTGTTCATCCGATGTAAGTCTGGGGGCAACGGTAGGCCCCCTCCTGAGGGTTCAGATTGTACAAGCACAGGAAAGGACCTGATCTTATTGCCTGGTATGCAGCCCAGCCTCAGCCAAATGCCTGGAGGAAGAGCTCCATTTTACAGGCCGTGCGGAAAGCTGACAATTCTGGCAGGGCCCTCAGCTCTTCTGGGAACTCATTCTACCATCAGGGGCCAGCATTGAAAAGGCCCTGGCCCTGGCCAGGCGTGCTTCCCAATTAGGGCCAATCAGTTCAAATTGCATGCAGATAGGGAGAGAACACTGTACCAATGAGGGCCAATAAGTTCAAATTACACACAGGAAAAAGCACTGTCCCATTGAGGGCCAGTCAATTCAAATTTTATGCAGGCAACTCACTCCCTACCCGATTTGCCCTCTCTAGGGTATGCTGCCAATAGGGAGAGAGAGCACGCTCCTAATTAGGGCAAATTATGAGGTTTGTTTGTCCTCCTCTTCCTGCTGCTTGCCATGTGGAACAGGTATCGGGCTCTCTGAAAGGCTCTGCTGCTGGTAAGTTGCCCCATCCTCTTCCTACCCTCCCTCTACCCCTGGCAAGGGAGATATGCCAGCTGCTTCTTTAACTCCCATGTTGATCTCAGGTTTCAGCTATCTGCTGCAAAGAAGCACAGATGAGCCGACACAGGAAGGCAGAGTGAATCAATATTACAAAAATTGAATGCCAAGGGACAGAAAGAATGCAATGAATGTCTTAACTCAGACCAGGGACTCAAAGGTTCATTCAGGCTGTTCAAGGGCATAAGAAGAGGGAGCAGGTCCACAATCCAGCCCTCCCAGGCTCAAGTTAATATAGACTGTCAGCAACTTCTCAGCCCTGACTCTGTGATGACTCACAATCTTCTGCAGTCAGTAACTGGTTTGCTAACATGAGGTGGTGCCATTCATATTGGAGCTCTCTTCCAGCACATACCTGGCATTGCTTAATTGGCTCGTGTGAGCTGGGTGGGCTGACAAGGAAGGGAGCTGCAGCTGGAGGCTGGGCAGAAGAATGAGAAGCTCCTGCAACAACTTTGGAATCTAAGCCCTTTTTTGTCTGCAGCTCCATTCCTTCCTGCTGGGTAGATCTCTCTGCCTGTTGAATATATGGTTGGGCTAAGGTCTCATCTAGATGAGTGTCAGGTGAAGCTGGTAGTTCCTGGCAAGGCTTTACCTCTAAGGAGTACTCCCTAAATTTTAAGGCCTAAAAGGACCTGGGCACATCATTTCAACATGGCTCTGCAGCTGGCCATCGGAGTGCTCTTTGATTCCCCCAACCCTCACTCTCCTCAGAGCGGCTAAGCACTCTCCCCACCCAACTGGCTCTTGGAAGATATGGGGGTTGAGAAGGAGGTAGCCCCCCATGACATATCCTGCCTGGCCTTTGCAAGATGTGAGGGGTTGGGAAGATGACAGTCCACACTCCCCTGCCTGGCCTGCCCTTTGGGAGATGGGGATGGGCGGGAAAGAGGCAGCCCATCCCCTGTGGCCTTGCCCATCCAGCTTGGCTTCTGAGAGATGTGGGAGAGGGGGTAGGAAGGAGGCAGCTTCCCCCACAGCCTTCTCTGCCTGGCCCAGCCTTTGGGAGTTAGGGGTGGGTGGGAAGGAGGCAGCCCACCCCCTATGGCCTTCCCTGAGCAGCCTGTCCTTTGGGAGATAGGGTGGGCAGGAAAAAGACAGTCCACCCACCATGACACTTCCTACCCAGCTTGGCCTTTGTGAAATGTGGAGGAGGGAGTGGGAAGGAGGTAGTCCCTCCATGACCTTTACTATTGGTCCTGCCCTTCGGGAGATGGGGGTGAGTGAAAAGGAGGCAGACCATCCCCTATGGCCTTCCCCAAGCAGCCAGGTCTTTGGGAGATGGGGGGGCAGGAAGGTGGCAGCCCACCCACTCTGCTGTGACCTTCCTGGCCCAGTCTTTGGAAGACGTGTGGGGTGGGAAGGTGGTGGCCCACCTCTCCACAGCCTGCCTGGCCGGGCCTTTGGAAGATGTGGAGTGTGGTGACCTGTGTAGACACTGTTGTATGCGGGTGGGGGGTCAAAGGGCCAGTGCCCCTCCAAAGCAGCTGTTTTCTCCAGTAGAATTGATGTCTGTCTGTCTGTCTGTCTGTCTGTCTCTGTTCTTTCTTTCTTTCTTTCTTTCTTTCTTTCTTTCTTTCTTTCTTTCTTTCTTTCTTTCTTTCTTTCTTTCTTTCTTTCTTTCTTTCTTAAGGTTTCCAGACCCCCCTCACCTGGAAGTTGGCCACCCAGCTGGCTGCATATAGAGGAGGAGTCAGGAATCAAACCCAGCTCTTGAGGTCAGATTCTGCTACTCTTTAACCACTTCACTATACTGTATCTTGAGCAGCGGAGGGTGGGGGAAGAACCCAGGAAAGTTATATTACAGGCGCATGTGCTAACACCCATTCTATTCCTGGGTGAAATGGGCTTTGCCTCTAGCACTTACATAAGAAAACAGGGAAGATCTACCTACTGTGACAGTCCTTGGGATAATTTTTGAACTAAAATCTTGCATATGTAGATCAACAGTATTCAGATACTGTCTGAACTTCTGGGTTTAAACCGAAAACTATCACTATTTCTTAAAAAAAAAAACCACACACACCATATTTATGCCATATTTGCCATATTTATCTACCCTTGGCACCTCAGTGGTGAAAATCATACATATTATGCATTAGAAACTGGAAAATGTATAGCAATTTAATACCAGAGTTGCCAATAAGAGTTGAAGTAGGGCCTATAAATCTGCTGCTGATTGTAAATAAACGTTCACTTCAACCAATGGTTATATTAATTGGCTTTTACTATGCGTCAGTCTTTGGAGACTGAGAAAGTAGCAAAGTAATCCAGACCTTTCCCAAATAGAAATGCAAATAGTACAGACCTCATAGACTCCCTGAACATTGACAAATGGCAATCCTTGCTAAAAGGTTGCAGTAATGTTTTCTTTAGTGCCTGGGATGAGAGAAGCACCATGTGCAGCATAACACTAGCATGTTCCTTGCCCACAGAGCTCTGCAGTCTACGGTGGGGTTCATTTGCAATCTGTCCTCAGATGACGTCACCTTCTGGTGACTCAGCTGAATAAAACTGATGTGGCGGGCAGAGCCTGGAAGAACATCATTCCCACCCCTCCTGTTCCACAAAATCTTGAAGGGGTTCAATTCGTTGAATGACGTGGGTATCCAGGCATCAGGGAAACCTTCATATCACTCAGGATGACCGTCTGGTGAGAGGGTGGATGAAACTCTCCTGTGACAACCCAACCCTCTAACAGGTACAGCCTGTTTAGTGTCGTTGTGGGGGGTGGAGATCCGTTCAGCCGCAGCATCTTCTGAGGAAAATGCATTTTCACATGAAGTCTGCAGCTCTTCCCTCTCCATCTGCTCCTCACCCTTTCTACAAGATGCCAACTGCTTGTGCAGCAGGGTACACTGTGCAACTAAAATGCTGACTGAAACACTGAACTCTGGGTGAACCTCTCGATCAGAACAATCACATCAGAGAGAAATCTGAAGAGAGACGCTAACCGCCCAGTTCTTGTAGATAAGCAGGCATCCCCACTTAAACCAGATTGATACCAAGGATAAGTGGATTTTCCTCCATTCCACTTGTCTATTATATTTTCAGAATTTCTCTCTTTGTTGACTTGTACTCCTCCTTTATTCTGCTTTGCACGAATTAATAAATTAGGTTCTGGACTGAAGCATGTATAATTTGCCGCCTCCCTCAGTTCATTTGTATTTCTTGCATCCCTGACTATTACTAAAGTTACGAACGGGGATATTACTAAAGTGATAAAAAGCCCGGTCTTTATACAGCTGTGTGCATTTTGCACCAAAATTTATTCTGGATGTGGGTGTAACTCCTGTGTATTGGTGAAATACCACTTAAAGAATCTTAGACAAGGATACATACAAGCGCATCAAGGATTTGATTGGGGGGGGTTATTTTGGTAGCATTATATCAAGTTGTGCACGCATACAAGTAAGCTAAAGGGGATCTGAAAGCTGTCATGCATGAGGATTTGTAAAACACTCCGAAATCAAGAAGATAGAACATTATCTAAATTAGCGATCCCCAACCTGTGGGCTGTGGACCACATGTGGTCCTTCGACTAATTGGAGGTGGGCCCCGAAAGACGCCTTCTCTCCCCCCCAGCCCCTTACTTCATCCCCCCCAGCCCTTTACAACACACTTCATTGTTGTGGCGTGTCTGTATCTTATTTTGAAGGGATGTTTAAACATTACCATAGCCATCAGAGAGCGTTAGGGCAGTGGTTGAGAGTAGAGGAGTAAACTACCCCCCCAACTGGGCCTCAGTAAAAGGTGTTGAGTGGTCCCTGGTGATAAAAAGGTTGGGGACCACTGATCTAAATAATAAGACTAAGTAATTTGGAATTTCAACACCTGGAGAAAAGTTAGAAAAGATGAGAACTCCACAGAGATCATACCTTGTCCAATTGCCATAACCTACTCATGCAGCAAACCTTGGATTGCTTTGTCTTCCTTTTACTGTTCAGTTTTTGACTGAAATACTGAACTGGGCAGCTTTGCAATTTCAGGTAGTTCTGAAAGTGTTTTGTTAAATTTACTTCTTGCCATAAATTCTACTTGGACATCCTGGGAAAAGGGAAAAGAGGACACAAGCATTCCTTCAGCTGGTTACAGGATACTCCTCTAGATGCACATATACCTGCACATATCACTACTGTGGGTTTAGTGTGCAGGACACTGGAAGGTGAAGACCTGGCTAGGAGCATTGTCACATTTATAGCAGGTTATAATTTCCAGGCTGAACCTGGAAGTGATGTCACAGTGCTCTAGGATTCAGCAGAAATTCTGTTGTTTTACCATAAAGTTTCTGTTGAATACGAGGGTGGTGTGACATCATTTCTGGGTTCAACCCGGAAATTACATCACACTGTCAATGCATTAGTGATTTATACCTTATTCTTTCCCCACCATCTTAGAATAGGGGAATAGGGAATAGGGGAACTGCCAGGAGGCAGTTTCCCACTGTAGCAGGAAACCTTGCAACCCTAGCTGTAGATTAGGTTGTTTCCTCCCCCCTCTCCCTTTTTTCACTGAAAACACAAGGCATGCAAAGGCAGAACCAACTTTGCATCCAGTGGCGTCTTAATACCAGCAAAGTTTTATTCAAGTTGTAAGCTTTCATGTGCATGCACACTTCTGATATGATCATGTCTTCATGCAAAGGCAGCCAATGACAGTGGTTCTTACTCATGACATAGTTGGTTGCTGGGGGAGGTCAGGGCTTCCCCACCCAATGAGCAGAAAGTGAGGCATAGTAAGTGTGGGACCTACTCTCAAAGCCTCCGTTGATTGCTTTTAAAGTAAAAGAAAGGGAGAGACTGGGGTGAGACTAGGATCTGGGAGAGCCAGGTTCAAACCCCCGTTCTGCCACGGAAGCTTACTTGGTAGCCTTGGGCCAGTTCCACAGTCTCAGTCATATTTACTTCATAGTGTTGTTGTGAATATAAAATAGAGAAGAAGAGAATAATGTTGTCAGCAGGGTGAGGTCCCTAGACGCCATGCAGATGATCGAGAGGAAAAGGCTCCAACACCTTTAGGGAGCATTCTTAGTCCCCCCAAGTTGCAGTGTTCTTGACCAACTTGACCCTGAGCAGCTTGGTGTAGTGGTTAAGGTAGCTGCCTCTAATCTTGCAAGCCAGATTTGATTCCCCACTCCTCTATGTGCAGCCAGCTGGGTGACCTTGAGCTAGTCACAGTCCTGTTAGAGCTCCCCCTAACTGGCAGTCTTCAAGCAAAGGTTGGATACACACTTTTCTTGGATGCTTTAGGCTGCTTGGGGCTGATCCTGCATTCAGCAGGGGGTTGGACTAGATGGCCTGTATGGCTCCTTCCAACTCTATGATTCTGTGATTCTAATGGGCTAGCTTCTGCTCCCACAGCTGCTACAGCACACAACTTTCCCACAGGTCGCCTGTAGTCTTGCCTTTGGCTTTCCCCTAGCAGTCACCCTGCACAGAGGGCACAGCTCAGTCCTTCCACCTCCAGAACTGTCCCAGTCAGTCAAAGCGGATGATCAAGCCCTGCAGTCCTGTCCAGTGCTCCAAGGGTCCTGCACCTTTGCCTTAGACCATTTTCCCCCTTGCAGTGGTTCCTTGGCAAAGGCCTTCCTTAAGGGTTCCTCAGCAGGCAAGTCAACGTTCCCTAAAGATAAGTCTCCTGTACTCCCATAAGGAACTGGAGAGGGGGGAGGGGGAGACACAACCCAGACGGCTGCTCAAAAACCAAGCCTTCCACAAGCAGCAGCACCCGAACGGCCACTGTTATTCCGATGCTGTGCTCCATAGGAGTACTGCAATGCAGAGCTTTCGATGGCGCAATGAGAGAGGGAGCTCTGGCGTGTGGCACAAATTCAGCCAGTGGGTGATGCAAAATATTACATTAACTCTTATCCTTAGAGAGTCACTCACATTCTGGCTAGCTCAGTTCTCTAGCTCCGTTGCATGTCACACAGGTACCCTGCACAGAATACCTCTTGCAGTATTAAAGCAACAGCAGCAACAGCTCTGTTCATCCCTCTGCTGTCCTGGGCCTTGAGGGACTGTGTCCTCAATCACAAAAGGGATGCCAGGTAGATGTTGCCCTGAAAGCCGGTCCCGTCCTTTTGTGCTGCGTGTGAACCTCGAACCGTCTGACCCTTGGTTTGGCTACGCCATCTCTTTATGGACTTTCTCATTGCCTCTTCAAAGTAGCACGACGATATGCAAAGATTGTATTAATTTGCTAAGTATAGTGAATACCGTAGCCCGCGTCTTCCTCCTGCCAGGTCACCCCCCCCCCCCACAGCAGGTTAGATCTAATTTTTTTAAATTAGTGACATTGAATACAAAGCCAAAAGTGGCAGCAGAAGCAATCAACCTTAACGCAGAGAGAGAGAGAGAGAGAGAGAGAGAATTTGACAGACTACCAAATTTTGAAAGCTGTCTGATTTTATTTGAATATCTCCATTCTGATTTCATGTCTCCCATGAGGGAAAAGAACTTCTGTGCCTTCCTTTTTCCACCGGTTCCTCTTTTCTCACCCTGAGTTTCCTCCGCGGAAATCAGCATATCTTAAGTCAATTTCATATAAGTGGACCACAGAGCACAAATGCCACAGAAATGGCATGTAAACGGTGTCAAAAGAGTCCGCAGCTATGCGCCAAAACAGCGCACAATAAAAGAAAATCGACAGCGAGGCAGAGGGCTGTATTGGTGTGGCAGTATTAGCAGACTCTGTGCAGTATAACTGCTTCAGCTGGAACACGACTTAAACACTCACAGGCTGAAGGATTGCATTGAACTGGGTCCAGATGGATGTTTCCCTCAGTTGATGGGACTTCCCTGCCTCCCCCTTCCCCCTGCAGCCCTACAAATGGCTGCTCCTGAGAGACTGCAGACCCTGCAGGATGATATGTGGGGGTCTTCAGCAGGCAGGGGGAGCCAGGGAACACTTCCGGTGAGGTTTGGTTCTTCAGCAACAGATGGAAGAAGGTGTCACAGAAAACTCCCTCGAACGACCATTTGGATCATAATTCGTTCACAAAACTTGTGCAGCAGCTGGGGGGGGGAGTCTGCTCTTTACAAATGTGATCGTCCTGGCCTGGAGAGGGAAATTCTGTTGTCTGTTTTTGACTTTGCCCATTATGCCTGGCAGGAGGAGCATGACTGCTTATTGAGAGCCAGTTTGGTGTAGTGGTTAGGAGTGTGGACTTCTAATCTGGCATGCCAAGTTTGATTCTGCGCTCCCCCACATGCAGCCAGCTGGGTGACCTTGGGCTCGCCACGGCTCTGATAAAGCTGTTCTGACCGAGCAGTAATATCAGGGCTCTCGCAACCTCACCCACCTCACAGGGTGTCTATTGTGGGGAGAGGAAAGGGAAGGCAAATGTAAGCCACTTTGAGACTCCTTCAGGTAGAGAACAGCAGCATATAAGAACCAATTCTTCTTCTAAACTAGATGAACCACCGTGGTCCAGCAAGATGCTTCTTATGTGCACTCGGGGCAGCCAAATACCTTGAGCTGACTTTGTAGAATTGTTCCTGCTGATAAATGCTGTTAGACTGTCTTGCCTCTATGGCTCCTTCAAGGCTTTCCATGTACCTTCACTCCCCAGCTTTTCCGCCTATCCCCACAATATTTTTCACTGTGCTTGCTTTCTCTGTCTTGCATAGGACATTTCATTTCATTCTAAGTTCCAGTTTGGTTCTTCTTTGACTTCTGTATCCTGTATTTGGATTGCTAAACTTTTTCCTTTCCTATCAGAGTTTCTAGGTTCAAAGTGCTTAATGTGCATTATCTTTATGTGAACTTTCCAACAACTCTGTAATGTAGACCACTGTTGTTTCCCACAAAATTCAAATGGGGCTGAGAGGCTGTGGCTTGCATTGAATATCCAGTAAGTTTGTGACATAAAGCAGGGTAAAGTAACCAGCAAAGTTACATGGAGAGTTCAAGAAGGTATGCTGAAGATTTATTTAGCCATAGATACATTCAGGGCCCCAATCTGTTCCAGGCCATAAAGCCTTCTTCAAAAGAAAAATGTTTACTGGAGTGGAGTGACACATAAAGCATTAGTTAGATACAAATAGCTGGTCTCATTCAGAGTGGACTGGAGCCTAGGAAATTAGGGATATAAAAGTGGTGATCAGCAATTCCCTGTGCATGCAAGGAAGGGCCACAACAGACAAACACTGGCACATCCCTTCCTGCCCACCTACTCACAATCTGCTTAATAAAATCAGCATTTCAGTCAGATGACTATCCAGCCTCTGCTTAAAAACTTCCGAAGAAGGAGAGCCCACCACCTCCTGAGGAAGCCTATTCCAGCAAGGAGCCATTCTGTCAGGAAGTTCTTCTGGATGTTTAGTCAAAAATTATTTTGAATGAATTTCAACCCATTGGTTCTGATACAGCCTTCTAAGGCAACAGAAATCAACTCTGCTCCATCTTCTACATGAGAGCCCTGCAAGTATTTGAAGATGGTTATCATACCACCTCTTAGTTGTCTTCTCTCCAGGTTCCCTCAGGGAGAGGGGTGAACTGGTGGCTGTCAGATGTGTTCAATTAACAGATGAACTCTGACAGAAAAATATAGAGATCAGTGTAGGATTGCCAAGTCTGGGGTGGGGAAATACCTGGGGACTTTGGGGGTGGAGATGAGAGTGGTCAGGGATTTGGGGCAGGGAGGACCCTCAGTGGAGCAGATTGCTGTGGGGTCTACCCTCTAGCACCACTGTTTCTCCCCCAGGGGAACCGGTCTCTTTAGTCTAGAGATGAGCTATAGTTCCAGGGGATCGCCAGATCTCACCTGGGGCCTGGCATCCCTAAATCAGTGTGAACTTTGGGATTTGTTCAGAACTTTGGGATGTATCTCTCTCACCAACCAATGCCAGTGGTCTTAGAAGGGTGAAACTCTGCTCAGATTGGCAGCATTAATGGACGAGAATTCAGCAGAAGAGTTGAGCTTGTATTTAATGCATTCGGGCAGAAAGGATTTGGACATCTTGAACACAGGTAGTCATTGAAAGCATTGAGAATGGAACAGGTCTTTGCATCTGCAAAAGATATCTGCAGCTAAATACCTGAGATGACTTCACTGTATAGCTTTACAAAATAGCCTCTTTTTCATTCTCCTCTGTAATGTGGGACTATTACTTATCTATTCATCATGCTCTCTCTGAGGAACATTAATCTCAGGTTCCTAAAATCCTTTGCCTACAAATCTGCAGTTGGAATTCATGAGTAAATGGCAGCAATAACTTTCCAGGGCATTTCAGCATGGTTTTAGAGGTGCCAGTCTGTCACCTGTGAATGGGCAAAAGAAGCAGCTTAAGGCCAGAGTAGGAAGATCTAGCTTGCATTTCCAGGATATTTTCCCATTGACCTCACATGAAAGCATCAATATGTTCCAAAGTGCATATTTTTAAAAATTGGGTTGATATCATTCATTCATTCATTCATTCATTCATTCATTCATTCATTCATTCATTCATTCATTCATTCATTCATTCAACGTATAGCCCGCCACTCCCACAAGGCTCATGGCGGGTCACATAAAACCCCCCATAAAACCCCAAATACAATAAAACATCCTAAAAAAAACCCCACAACCCATTTGTGGGTTTTTTGATCATTTGAACCCACTTGATCATTTGTGTCTTAACTCTGGCCATCGTCTGATGACTTCTTAATTTTTTTCTCCCCTTCTCTTAAAAAGAACAAAAGAAAACTCAATTTCAAACATCATTGTTACTGTATTTCCCCTCCCCCATTCATGTGCAGCTTCTCTAGAGGTGTCACTAAAAAAAACCCTCCGCTAAAATTAGGACAAAACGCACCACCGGCTTCCTCTTAAAAGTGGGTTGATGCTTTCCCGAACGCTTTTGTTTTTGCTGGAAACTTTTGAGCTCCTTGTTTATCTCTCTGTGTCTCTAATTTCAGAGAGAACAATATCGGTGGCCCACAGAAGTCTGCCGGTGACACACTTCTATCGGAACACAGCATGGCGGAGACAGTCTGAGAAGCCTCTTGAGGCAGGCCATTAGCGCATGGCTTTTTATTAATCATTCATCCTGGTGGTTTCAGAAGATAAATGTGATAAAGGGAACAAGACACACAATAACAGCTTCTGATCATCTTGGGAGTTCACTAGAAACTCCACAAGGGTCGCACGAGCACAAACTTGTTGTTCTGTGGCTCCCCACTGCTGTGAAGGAATCGCGCACCGCCCCCCAGATCCTTGTTCCCGTTTTGTTTCTTTCATAAATGAAAAGGGTCTTAATTTCTGTGTTTTCATGCCTATTTCTGCTTCTGCACACTCATCCTTTTCCAGCATTTTCCCCTCAACGTTTTTGTGCGGGTATATTTTCAACATTGTTCTAGCATCCGTGACTATACATTATATAACATTTCTTGAGTGCATAAATGCCATGCAGGCTGCAAATTAAAAACCATGCAGTGCACTTATGAAACCCAAACGCATCTACAAAGCCAAGAGTCAGAAGGAGGGAGGAAACCACTGCCAAAACTGTAAAATCAAATACATTTTGTTGAGGACAGAGGGTTCTAGGTTCAATCCCTGGCATCTCCAGTTAAAGTATCACATAATAAATAAAAGCAAAAATTCTCATGTTTTTTTTTTTCTCTATGAAGAAAAATGAATGCAAAAGAAAGTGAAATTGGACACCATCTCACCCCTCATAAAAAGAGGAAATTCCACCGTTAGTTTCATTATGTCCTGGAATGTGCTGTGACTTTCATCTTTGTCTGTTTTCATATGTTCCAGTTGGATAAACAGGGATTGGGCAAGCCCATCAGCAAAGCAGGAACAGTTTCTCAGAAAGGAATTTGCTGCATCCCATTGTCCTACTCCATTGTCCTGTCCAGTTGCAAACATTCAGAACAGGATTAAAAAAACAAACAAACACATTCTAGCAATATTTTCTCCGCCGCCCACCAGAACTGAGTAGCCAATAGATGGACACCTTGAGACCAAGAAATCCTGACTGTAAACCTCAAGCCCATTGAGGGAGATGAGGTATCTCAGCCTTGCTATCACCACAACACTGGACAAATATCAATAAATGTCCACCCCCTTCCTAGGATGAAACTGTTCCTCTTCTCCTTTCATTCATGATGTCTGATCTATCATCTCTGAGAGCCAGCGTGGTGTAGTGGTTAAGACCTGTGACTTCTAATTTGGCGAGTCAAGCTTGATTCCCTGCTCCTCCACATGCAGCCACCTGGGTGACCTTGGTGACCTTGGGCCAGTCCTGATAGTGCACTGAAAAGCAGGGGTATAAAAACCAACTCTTATTTGTTGCTCTTTTTTTTAAAAAAAATGTAGATTTTTTGTTCTGTCACCTGGGAATTGGTTGGTTCTGAGCATGTAGTGGCACAACAGATGACTGATGAATGTCATTGAATGCACTGGTGCAAAAGCAGTGCATGCACGCTAGCTAAGCTGGCTTTAAATGGTGTGTGACCTATCTGATGACCCTGAGGCTTACATAACAGAATCAAAACTGAGTGTGTCTCGGCAGAATGAGCAAGTCCAGATTTCTAGAAAGACACTCTTCCTCTGCCATCCTAGGAGGAACTAAGATAACAAAGCATCTCTTTAATAAGTTAATGTGTGTGTGTGTGTGTGCACATATGTGTTGAGTGGATGGAAGGAAGAGTGGACAACTGCATGGAAAGCAGTACAAAACCATACGTGCCCCAAATATCTCTGCAAGAAGAAGAAGAGGAAGAAGAAGAAGAAGAGTTGGTTCTTATATACCACTTTCCTCTACCCGAAGGAGTCTCAAAGTGGCTTACATTTGCCTTCCCTTTCCTCTCCCCACAATAGACACCCTGTGAGGTGGGTGAGGCTTGGTCAGAACAGCTTTATCAGGGCTGTGGCAAGCCCAAGGTCACCCAGCTGGCTGCATGTTGGGGAAAAGTAGGGTTAGAAGTCTGCACTCCTAGCCACTACACCAAGCTTGGTCTCTGTTCCCTGCAGCTGCCAATCAGGTCCCCTGGAGGACAAAACACAGAGCACAGAAGCTAAGAATATCATTTTATGCTGATCCCTGAGACTAGTATTTAGAGGTTTATAGTGGTTAAATATATTGGTTCCCTTTAGTTGTCACATCTACCAGCCTTTGATGGACCTTTCCTCTGTGAATACTCCAGGTCCAAGGCCATCTGTGCAGACAGCAACTCTGCATCTCCCCTTGGAACTGAGAGGTACTAGCAGGAAGCAATAACAGATACGAGCTACACTGTCTCTTCTTCTCTTGTTAATGTAATCAATCCATTTGGTCCCATAGATTGCTTGGATAGTGAACCAATTTGGCAGTGATCGCCATTCCTAGGACTGAGATGGGTGGAGTTTACCTGGAAGAATGATGCAAACATTTCCTCATTGTCCTCTCTCCATTTCTAGATAACTATTCTAAAATGCCATGGGATACATGGAAGATCATCCATTACTGATCCCTGACATCAGTCCCAAGTAGCCCATCCTAAAATATAATGGGATCCAGTTCAGAAGGGGTAGTCCAAAGGAATAAAGTCTGACAGTGAGGGGGAAAAAACTGATAGAGGGAATAAGTGTAACTAAAGAAAGGTGAACATTACCAGGAACTCTACAAGCTACTGAGATGTAGATATTGATCTGAATTAACAAGCAAATCTTTGGCTGCATGCCCAAAGACTCAAGATTAATACCTACATTTATTAGCTCCAATATTAGCTGAGCTATTGCTGAGCATTAAATGACACTTGTAAATTTCTACAGCAGTTTAGTGGGATTGTCGTTGATGATTCATGGCCACTACGTATGGTTTGCATGCGGAAGATCCTAGATTCAATCCCTGACATCTTGGGTGCGGGGAAAGATCTCTCATTGCTTGAGATTAAATAGAGCCCCTCAATGGAGAAAATACCAGATGCCTGTGTATGACATATTATTTATTTATTATTTTAATTTATATACTGCCACTCATGGCGACAGCCGTTCCGTAGTGGTTTGCAATATAAAAGTAATAAAAAATCACAATAAAACCCCATAATCCCCCAATAAAAATCACATAACAAAGCAATAAATGGCAGCATAAACTACAAAAAGAGAATCCCTCAGTCCCAGCTCTACTATTCTAGCCTTGGGGATGTAGGCAATAGCCTAGAGGGTAAAAGCCTGGGGTTTGATCTCAATGCATAGCCAGGGGGGACCGGTGTCAACCAAACACCTGGCAGAAGAGCTCCATCTTGCAGGCCCTGCAGAACCTAGATAGTTCTGTCAGGGCCCTCAGCTCTTCTGGGAGCTCATTCCACCAAGTTTTGAGTGATAGGGAATGTAGCTCAGTGGTAAACCACATTCTTTGGATACATTTAATCCTTAACATCTCAAGTGAAAAGGCTTCAGGAAGAAGACATTATGGAAGACTTCTCTGCTTAAGGACCTAGAAAACTGATGATAGTCAGAACAGACAACACTGAACTATATGGGTCAGTGAAGTTCTTCAGCTGTCAGTATCAGGGATGGCCTCATCATATAGGCAACCAAAGCAATCACTTAAGGGCATCAGATTTTGATGGGCACCAAAAATATCTGTGTTGAGTACCTCCTGTACCTTTGGCCTTGCCACACTTCCAGCACAGCCAGTCTGTTCCCATTCTGTAGCTGCATGCCAGGCAGAAGCAGAGCCAGCATGAGGTACAGAAGGAAGCATTGTTCCTGGGCCCACCTGCCAACTGAGCCTGGCTGGGCAAAGCCAAACAAGAAGACTTGCAACTTATAGGCAGACAGGATGTTAATCCTGTATAACTGTCCTTCCTTCCTTCCTTCCTTCCTTCCTTCCTTCCTTCCTTCCTTCCTTCCTTCCTTCCTTCCTTCCTTCCCTACCTACCTACCTACCTACCTACCTACCTACCTACATGGAGCTCCAGTGGCAGCAAAACTTCATGACCTTACTGATGGCCTCCATGAAGGTGCTGCTGCAGGCAGCTCCTTTGGCTCCTGGGTCATATCCAGGAGGGAGGGAGGAGAGGCTAGCTGAGCTGTGGGCTGTTTGATGTACAGGGTAGCTGTAACTTTTTGCATGCATGCGTTGCTCCCCATTTGATGCAGCTGTAAAGCTTGTCCTTGTGACCTCTTTAGGAAAATGTGATTGGATCCTCATCAGAATCGAGCTAGGGCTTTCATGAATATCAACGGAGAATAGAAACATTCTCAAGGATATCTAAGCAGCTTCTTTCGAGTGACATGGGTTTTCCCCATGAACCTGGATTATCCCATGGTCCTGGATTATTCTGCATCCACTGCAAAATTTTAAATTCTCCAAAACTTCATCAGACTGCATGTTCCAAAACAGAAGATATACGGCACCAAAAAGTCTGGTACGTTCTCCCTGGTATATATTTTTGTGACTCCTAGAAAATAAGATCCACTGCTAGAGTTTTTTTTTAATAGTTAGCCTTTAAGGTACTACAGGAATAAAGAACAAACATTATTTCCCTCCATTCGACCTAACGCATATTCAACATACATAGCAATGGCCTTTGACCCACTGATTGTTTTATAGTAAATAAACGTTCATTCCGGAGTGTTCCACTATTGAATGGGGAGGAGCGGGTGCACCAGAGACACGGTTCACTTGGGGCACCGGACACCCTTGGGTCAGCCCTGATCAGGATGAGGTAGTGCTTCCGTTTATACAATTTCCCTCTGCGAAAGAAGTAAAATCAAGCCCTGGAGGAGAAATGAGGGAGGAACGCTTGAAAAAGAATATGATTCAAGCTGAGAAATATTTTCTAAGTACAGAAATAGATGAATGTATAAATCGAAAGGGAAGCCAAATAAGAAGTGACAGAATTTGCCTTAGGCTGTTTCAGGGTTGTTGTTTTTCTTTTTCTTTTTTTTTTAATTTGCTCAGAGATATTTGGACCTCTGGCAATTTGGACTGCGGAGGAAAATGTGGGCTGAGCCCTGATGCTAAACTTGGAATGCAAGCTCACTGGAATTGATCGGACTTATTTCTAAAAGTTGGCATTTGTAGGACCTGGGTATCAAAAACTGCTTCACTTTCACGGGGCTTACTGTAAACTTGGTCTTGTTTGTCATATTAGGGAAGCTTCTCTGACAACAACAACATGGAGAAAGGAAAACGAAAAATACAGAAAAAGCCAACCCTTTTGGCAAGTGAAATAAATAGGGAGGGGGATTTGTCAAAATATACATTAGTCAAATACAGCAAAAAGAACAAATAACCTTTAGCACTGCTTAAAATACAGGGAGGAAGGGAGAGAGAAAGAGAGAGAGAGAGAGAGAAAAAAGGACTAGGGGTCAAATCTAATTTCATAAGCTTGCTGGCTTGACGCTCCAATCCCCATTCCTATTTCACTTCTTTGTAAGAAGTGCAATGGCAAACATTTTCGTACCATTATCTGTTTTTCTTGTAGTATTTTCCTGTCGCACTATATGCACTTTCAACATTGCTTTGAGAGTTAATTGCATGAAAATTGTGCATTAAGACTTTAAAGGGGGGAGAGAGAGGGCTTTGCTTCTTTGTTTTGGTTTTTACTGAATTTTTAAAAAAATGTATGTAGTTTTGAGTCGCAAGGAAAGTAGGGCTATAAATCATAGAATCATAGAATCATAGAGTTGGAAGGTGCCTCCCGGGTCATCTAGTCCAACCCCCTGCACTATGTAGGACACTCACATCCTTATTGCTCATCTACTGTAAACTGCCACCCCCTTGAGCCTTCACAGAACCAGACTCTCCATCAGATGGCTATCTAGCCTCTGTTTAAAAATTTTCAAAGATGGAGAACCATATGTAATACATACACATACATAATACATGGTCATACATAGAAATGACATGAAAGAATCAATGTTGCAATGAAAAGGAGGTAGATGGAGACAGAAGATTATTCTACTGTACAGGATTTGGAGAACTCATCTATAAAACAGGAGTCCTGACAAGTGGAGTGCCTCAGGGATCTGTCCTGGGCCTTGTGTTGTTCAACATATTTATAAATGATTTGGATGAAGAAATAGAGAGGGTACTTATTAAATTTGTAGATGACACTAAATTGGGAGGGTTAGCAAACATACCAGAAGACAGGATCAGAATACAGGATGATCTGGACAGGCTACAAAAAGGGGTTGAAATGAATTTCAATAGTCATAAATGTAAAGTTCTTCATTTAGGTAGGAAAAATCAAATGCACAACTATAGGATGGATGAGACCTGTCTTGGCAGTATTACATGTAAAAAGGATCTAGGGGTCTTAGTAGATCATACACTGAACATGAGTCAGCAGTGTGACTCGGTGACTAAAAAGGCAAACAGGATTTGGGGCAGTATTAAAAGAAGTATAGCATCCAGATCATGCAAGGTGATGTTATCACTTTACTGTGCTTTGGTAAGACCTCACTTGGAGTACTGTGTTCAGCTTTGGGCACCACAACTGAAGAAAGAGGTAGAGGAGCGCGTCCAGGAGGGCTATAAAGATAGTGACAGGTTTGGACACTAAGTCATGTGAGAAAAGGTTGGGAGAGCTTGGTCTGTTTAGCCTGGAGAGAAGATGATTAAGAGGTGATATGATACTTTCTTCAGATACTTGAAAGGCTGTCATATAGAAGATGGAGCAGAATTGTTTTCTGTCAAAATTAATTCAAAATAATTTTCAACTAAACATCTGCAAGAAGTTCTTGCCAATTAGAGTAGTTCCTCAGTGGTACAGGCTTCCTAGGTAGGTGGTGAGTTCGTCTTTAGAAGTTTTTAAGCAGAGGTTAGATAGTCGTCTGACAGAAATGCTGATTTTATTAACTTAGGCAGATTGTGAGTGAGTGGGCAGGAAGGGATGTGCCAGTGTTTCTCTCTTGTGGCCCTTCCTTGCATACCCAGGGAACTACTGATCACCACTGTGGGATGGATTCTGGAGATTTTTGGTGGAAGGATAACTTGGGCATGAAACTGGTATCACTGTGACTGTTTATGCACTGGAGGTTTCATGCTGGGCTGCAGGCTGGAGTTTTAGTTGTGGCAGGTTGCCCCACCTCTTCCTGCACCCACGCGGGGGAGCATTTGGCCTGGTGCACCTCATCTGCCCCCTATTTGTGCTCCTGCACGGGAGCTGGGGCAGTGAAGTTCCCAGTGCATAAACGGTCTGTGGGAAGACAAACAGTTGTGAATTCCGACACTGTGAGGGGGTTGGACTAGATGACCCTGGATAACCCTTCCAACTTTATGATTCTATGATTCTATGAACTGAATAGCCCAGGCAAGCCTGATCACATCAGATCTTGGAAGCTAAACAAGGCTGACCCTGAACTAGTATTTGGATGGGAGAATACTAGGAATACTCCAAGAAATACTAGGTGTCATGATGGCAAATCACCCTGAACATCCCTTGCCTGCTTGCCAGACAATCCTTGCTCTGCCACCACGCCCCATGCCGCCAAAAGCCTTTCGCCCTCGCCGCGCCATTCCTGCAGCCCTTCTAGCACCCATTTTATTTATCTTTAAAATGGGCTTTCAATCTAGTATGGTTCATAAAATCATAGAGTTGGAAGGGGCTAGACAGGCCATCTTGTTTCACCCCTTGCTCAGGGCAGGAACAGCCTAAAGCATCCATAAGTAGCTTCCTCCTTAGGCAGTCGATTCCACTACTGAACTAATATGACTGTGAATTCCCCCCCTCCCTGGATATCCAGCTAGTTCCATTCCACATGTAGTTTCAACCCATTACTGTGGGTCCTATGCTCTGCTGCCAACAGGATCCTCTCTTTGCTCTCCTCCAAGTGACAAACTTTCAAATACTTAACAAGAGCAAACGTTTCCACTCAACCTTCTCTTCCCCAGGCTGAACATTCCCATATCCCTCAGCATTTCTTCATAAGGCTTGGTCCTCAAGTTCTGGACCATCCTCACCACTCTCCTCTCCCTTTTTGAAGTGAGGCCTCAAGAACTGGACACAGTATTCTAGGTATGGTCTGACCAGGGTGGTATACAGCAGGATTATGATACCTTGCAATTTTGATGTCATGCCTCTTGATACAACCCAAGACTGCATTCCCATTTTTGACCACTGCATGACACTGTTCGTTTTTATTTAACTTACAGTCCACAAGTACCCCTGAAGTACACAGAAGTATATCTCCAATGCTTCTCATTTTTGTGACCCAGATGTAGAACTCTGCACTTCTCCTTATTGAATGGTTTCTTGTTACCATTGGCCCACCTTTTCAGCACCCCTCATCCATATAATTGACGATAATGTTGAAAAGTACCGGACCCAGTACCAAGCTCTGTGGCACCCCATTGCTCACCTCCCTCCAATCTGATGAAACATCACTAACTTTTTGAATGTAGTCTTCTAACTAGTTCCTTATCCACCTAACTATTAAAAAATCCAGTCTGGAGCTATCCAGTTTATTCATCAGAATATCATGGGGGACCCTGTCAAAAACCTTCCTGAAATCCTAACTGGTCTAGTAAGCTGGTCATTTGGTCAAAGAAGGAAACCAGGTTGGTCTGTCAGGACCTGTTGGACACAAATCCATGCTGACTTCCCCAGATCACCAAGCTGTGCTTCAGATGTTTGCAGATCACTCTCTTTAATATCTGCTCCACTGTCTTCGCTGCAACAAAGGTCAGACACACTGATCTTTAGTTTCCCAGGTCATCTCTCATCCCTTTTAGATTATTAATCTAAAACAGGGATCAAGAAAATAGGGATCAAGAAAAATAATAATCTAAAATAGGAATAATCAAACGGTGTGAAGACAGAAAAAAGAAAAAGGGAATTTGTCAAATACACAAAAAGAAAATAGATTGAAAAAGGGATAAATCATCAAGTTTCCAGTTCAAAATAACTTTTATTGTGGGTGGTCTCCGGAATGCTAAAGGATCAGTACCTTTGAGGGTGGGGTTGAGTGGACATCTTGAAGTAGATTGCAAACATCTGCCATGCTGTTTCCCGAATCAACCCAGAACAAATGGGTTCTGATACCAGAAATGATTCCACCTCATCCAAGACCTTATAATGTCTTATAATGGGGTGAGACTCCTTGCTTCATTTCTAATTTGTGTTTTTTTTTTATTATACACTTTGAAAATTTGCCTTCTTATAAGAACATTCACAGTTAAAGTGGGGGCCCCTCTCTCTATAGCCTCGTGTGCAAATGCTGGCAGGGGCTCATGGGAATTGTAGTCCATGGACATCTGGAGGACCACAGGCTGACTACCCCTGATCTAGTCCATCCCCCTGCAGAATGCAGGAAATTCACAGCTACCTGCCCACCCACAGTGACCCAAATTCCGTGCCCTGATGATTCTTGTCTCTGAAACCAGAATCCCTGGCCAGTCTGGTCTGGTTGAAATTTGCTTCCCGACCCCTAGGTGGTGATTGGCATTTCCCTGGGCATGCAAGAAAGGGCCACCAGAGCCAAGCACTGACACAATCCCTTCTGCCCACCCAATCTGCCTAAATTCACAGAATCGGCATTTCTGTCAAACGGCTATTTAGCATCTGCTTAAAAACTTCCAAAGAGGGGGGGGGGGAACACCACCTCCCGAGGAAGCCTGTTCCACTGAGAATGAAAGGTTGTCATTTGAATTGGCCTGAGAAAAATAATGAGAATTGGATTTTGCATCTGGCTAGCAAGAAGGAGTCTTGGAAAATGGCAGGGGTGTGCGTGTTGCTCTTTGCAGACTGATGTTGCATTAAAATTAGTATCCAGCTGTCTGGTTGCCTGTAGGGATGAGCAAATGTTCCCTTCTGATGTCTTTTTATATTCACTCATATTTTTGTCCATGGCTTTGCTTCTCTGCTTATTGCTGTTGGTTGTGTACTCTTTTTATACTCAGTATATAAGTACAATAAAATATAACACTGATTTATTGACTCAGGCCAGGGGTTGCTTTCCCTCTGCTAGCACCTTATCATGCTAAAATAATGTGTCCATTTTAAGAGGAGATGGGGAATGGCGCACAGAACAAAAAAAGGAGTCAAATAAAGAATTTTGGATTGATTTCCACAAGCAGGAGGCAAAACAGAAATGGTGGTTGGGGGGACTAAAACAGCAGGGGTGAAACATTTGCAGTCACCCATGGCTTTCTTTCTGCTGTTCCTGCTCTATTTGAATATTTTTCTTTATATAAGTAGATACTATAGATCGAAGTAAAGTAAATCCACTAATATCCCCAGTTCTCTCCCCATACAAGGAAAACTTCATTTTTAAGAAGACATTCTGAGTGATTAAAAAGAAAAAACAATATGCTCTGGTAAGACTTCACTTGGAGTACTGTGTTCAGTTTTGGGCACCCCAATTGAATAGGGATGTAGACAAACTGGGGTACATCCAGAGGAGGGCTACAAAGATGGTGAGGGGTTTGGAGACCAAGTTGTACGAGGAATGGTTGAAGGAGCTTGGTCTATTTAGCCTGGAGAGGAGACGACTAAGAGATGATATGATAATCATCTTCAAATACTTGAAGGGCTGTCATATAGAAGATGGAGCAGAGTTGTTTTCTGTTATCCCAGAGGGTTGGACCAGAGCCAATGGGATTAAATTCATTCAAAAGAATTTCCAGCTAAACATCCAGATGAAGTCCCTGACAGAGCAGTTTCTCATTGGAACAGGGTTCCTCGGGAGACGGTGAGGTCTCCTTCTTTGGAAGTTTTTAAGCAGAGGCTGGATAGTAATCTCACAGAAATGCTGATTTTATGAACTTAGGCAGATTTTGAGTGTTTGGGCAGGAAGGAATGTGAAAGTGTTTCTTTTGTGGTCTTTCCTTGCATGCCCGGGGAATTGCGAGCACCACTGTGGGATGGCAGGTGAATTTCCTCTAGGCCAGGCTGGATTTTGATACAACCCAAAACCCAAAAATTGGAGATTTTGTGTGTGTGTGTGTGTGTGTGTGGGGGGGATATTTAGGCATAAATTGGGATCACTGTGGGTGGGCAGGTAGTTGTGAGTTCCTGCATGGTGCAGGGGTTTGGACAAAATGCGCTGGAGATTCCTTCCAACTCTAGGATTCTACCCAATGAAAATTTGTAGCAGTCTTGCTACTGCTCAGGGATAGAGGGAGTGTCAAATGTTAAGAGAAGGATGGGTTCCCACTGGAAAGAAAGGTGGCGTGAGACTATGGAGATGACTTACTCCGGCACTATGGAAGCTTTTTTGGGGGTGGGCTCAACTGCTGACAAATACAAAGAATATTGATGAAGATGCTGCTGTGCCAGTAAACAAAAACAGTAGATGGACGATGATTATACATATCCATACCTGCCAGCCTCATAGGATCTCAGCTGGTGGCTGTACAGGTCTGGAAAGCGATGACTATGTCTCTGTTGCTTGGACAGACATGGCAAGCAAATTGCTCAGGTGTATTGCTGTTGGCCTGTGTAGTAAACCCGACAGTAAACTGAAGACTTATTAGGAGTGGAGGGAAACTCCACCTCTCAATTTATTCTTTTTCCTTTGCCTAAGTTAGTTGCAGCTGAGGTTGTGGTATTCATTGCGTGAACCTCCACCCACTTGGAGTGGGCATCAATTATAATCAAGAACATCTTCCCCACTCCAGCCTGTGTCTCAGGGGTCATCCGCCTCTACTAATCCTTTAACACACTGGCTCCTTCTCTTTCCCCCCTATGGATGTCGATTCCAACATGGGGTTCTTCTACGGTGAACTCTCCACCCTTTCAGCTCTTTTCCATTCAGCTGTGTTCATATGAAGACTGGCCACAGGTATTGCTGCGTACTTTTAAAATTGTATTCTCTTTCCAATTGAATCATGGTAGATTTGGAACACAGACTGCAGAGAATATGGTAATAAAAAAGGAGAGCAGGCAGGTATGGACCCTACACAAAACAGAACAAGACGGGTTGCTTGTGTGTTAGAGAAAATAATTGACATGTTTATCAAAGAATTCAAGCTACTGAAGGCAAGTGGATCTCACCTGTTCTCCTACCTTCAGCTCACTGCGAAGAAGAAGAAGAAGAAGAAGAAGAAGAAGAAAAAGAAAAAGAAAAAGAAAAAGAAAAAGAAAAAGAAAAAGAAAAAGAAAAAGAAAAAGAAAAAGAAAAAGAAAAAGAAAAAGAAAAAGAAAAAGAAAAAGAAAAAGAAAAAGAAAAAGAAAAAGAAAAAGAAGAAGAAGAAGAAGAAGAAGAAGAAGAAGAAGAAGAAGAAGAAGAAGAAGAAGAAGAAGAAGAAGAAGAAGAAGAAGAAGAAGAAGAAGAAGAAGAAGAAGAAGAAGAAGAAGAAGAAGAAGAAGAAGAAGAAGAAGAAGAAGAAGAAGAAGAAGAAGAAGAAGAAGAAGAAGAAGAAGAAGAAGAAGAAGAAGAAGAAGAAGAAGAAGAAGAAGAAGAAGAAGAAGAAGAAGAAGAAGAAGAAGAAGAAGAAGAAGAAGAAGAAGAAGAAGAAGAAGAAGAAGAAGAAGAAGAAGAAGAAGAAGAAGAAGAAGAAGAAGAAGAAGAAGAAGAAGAAGAAGAAGAAGAAGAAGAAGAAGAAGGGTTGGTTCTTATATGCCACTTTCCTCTAGCCGAAGGAGTCTCAAAGCGGCTTACATTCGCCTTCCCTTTCCTCTTCCCACAACAGACACCCTGTGAGGGAGGTGAGGCTGAGAGAGCCCTGATATCACTGCTTGGTCAGAACAACTTTATCAGCGCTGTGGTGAGCCCAAGGTCACCCAGCTGGCTGCATGTGGGGGAGCAGGGAATCAAACATGGCTCAACAGATTAGAAGTCCACACTCCTAACCACTACACCAAGCTGGCTCTCAGTAAAAGACATATTCTTTCCCCTGCTGCATATTTATTTTAAAATTCTGGAAAGTAACAGAAGAGCTTTTACCCTGGCTAGAAGCATGGCGCTACCAGCTGCAATATTGGCTGGAAGGTGCAATAAATCCCCCTTCCCTGAAAGATTATGCACATGTAAATCTGGCCTAGTAGAAGACACAGAGCATGTATTTCTGAGATGCCCTTTCCATGATGAGCAAAGTTCATCCATCCCTTGGTGAAGCAAATGTCATGGCAAACTGTATCAAACAACCCAGTTACAGTTAATAAACTACTGTCTGGTGAATTTCCAGAAATTACTGACTCTGTAGCTAAATTCTGCCTGACAGTATATAGAGTTTGTGGAGCTGGCAGGATTATGTTAGGAGAAAAAGAGACTGAGAAAACATCATTCATCTTCATTCCTTTTCGCTTAGCTCTTTTTAAATTGTAGTTCTAATTTTTGTCATAAAATGTATTTAATATATATATTTGTACTTGGGTGATATGCTTTGATAGGTATACACTGTAACTTGTTTCTTTTGTATGGCTCTGGTGTAAACCATAATACATATACATATGACACCATGTTTATGCCATCAATGCAGAAATAATATGGAAAAAAATAATATGGAAAACTTGTTTTTATTGGATGGGACAAACAATTGCTTTCAAAAGAAAAACAAAATCAAAATGGGATATTCAAATGACATCCAGCAGCTTTCAAAACCTGCTCTCACCTTTAACAATATATATATATTGTTAAATATAACATATATATATCTTCCTTTCTTTTTCATAGCAATTAATAGTTTAAGTATGCTCAAACAGCTCATGTTTGCCAGTTGCAAACAGAGAGAGCATTTTTCATCTGTCAGTTAATTGTTCCCAAGCCGCTAGAACCTATTTCTCAGGTTCCTTTCCAAGGCTGCAAACCCTGCAGTACCCTGTAATCTTCAGCATTTCATGCAAATGGGTTCTGACACATACCCAATAAAAGTTCTGGTTTCCCCCTCTTTTTTACAGGCCTGCCACCACCGCATTCTACTCTGCAGCTAGATGCTGAAGCAAATAAGTCAGCCAATGATTGTAAATGCAGTTGTTGAGTTTGTGTTGTGTTGTGTTTGTTTGTTTATTTATTTGTCATACTGGATCCATATTCTCTGTAAAAACCACCCTGAGCTGCAAGGAAGGTGGATATTAAAAAATGGTTGTTATAATTATTATTAATAATAAATATACTTAAAATATAATGTTTAAGATTGAATGATCAGGTTTGTTTCTGACATGCCAACGTTTGTACCGGATTACGCGACGCATTCCCTTCCCGTGTGGTTTAATCACATGACCCAGCCATCCTTGCCCTTGAGGGAGAATTCATTTCACCTGCTGAGCAAATGCCACACTCCCTCCGCCACAAGCAGAGGCAAGTCTACCACCACAGCGACCGCACAGCTGCTCGATTGGGACAGCAGCGAACCAAACAGATCTGAAGTTCGGTTCATGAGCGTCTGCAGTTGTCAAAAAGTATGCTCGCCTGCCAAACCAGCTCATCACAAAGTTTGCAGCATCCTGAATATCAATTACTGAAAAATCTGCCAAGGTAATAGGAAATGCTAACGGTCTCACATGGCATCCCGATTTTAAAAAAACCCTTCCCCTAAATTCACAGCATCATCACTGTCAATCCAGAGAAACCAATAAGTGTTTTGTTCTCTATTTAGGTCCCTTCCCCTGCCCCTAAAAATTTAATCTCTATATAAAAGTTTGAAGGAAATGTACTCATCTATCTCAGTGGCATATGCGTGGGCACTTGCCAATCCTGCAAAAATAAATTACATATTTCCAATTGTAAGAATAGAGGAGAAGCAATTCCTTTCAACAGCATGTTTGAGAATGTCGATAAAGGCAAGTGTGCTTATCGTGCGTTTCCAGAAGATGACTCGGTCCCTTGTTTGCCGAGCATGGTTTTTATGGCCTAATCATTTGACCCACAGGGAGGAAGAATGTGCTTTTTTCTATTATAGATACTACAGAAGAGACTCACTCAACTAACTTTTCTGAAAATATACAGCAGGGATTTGAACTGGCACTGCCTGCAAGCAGACCTCTGTTGTCTCTAGTGAGCCCCCGGGCTTCCTCTTACTCCCTCCCTTTCTCAAGGTTAAATTTCTTTGCTAGGAGAGAAGGGCAGCAGAAGGGGGTGAGTGAGGGCAGTTAAAAGCAGTGCAAACCCCATCATAAGTTAGGCCCAAGCCAGAAAGTTCTAGCTCCATGTTCGTAAAAAGACCAGGCTTCTAGTACAGATGCTCATATTCCTTCCCTAATTCGTTCCGTCACTACTGATTCGAATCAGACCCCTGCTGGCCTCATCTTTATGTGTGGGCATCACTGCTGATTGAAGATCCGTGACTGCAAACGCTGAAGTAAACATGTCTTTTCACTCACTTGCTAAATCTTACTTATGTGGACTTTGCTCCCTTATCTCATTCCTGTCTCACATCTGAAATTGGAACGGGAGGATCCTTCCAAGTGATAAAATAACCTCCCCCATTCCCTTATATATGTGGATTAAGGACTGCCAGGAAGATGGCAACAGAACATTAGAATGGACTAATAACAATAACAATAACAATAACAATAACAATAACAATAATACATTTATTTGGAGTCTACAGCCTGCAGCAGGGGTAGTCAACCTGTGGCCTTCCAGATGTTCATGGACTACCATTCCCATGAGCCCCTGCCAGCGTTTGCTGGCAGGGGCTCATGGGAATGGTAGTCCATGGACATCTGGAGGACGACAGGTTGACTACCCCTGGCCTGCAGGATCAACCATTTACAACAGGGTTTCATGAAACCTGAGGGTTTCTTGACAGCACTGGAAGGGTTTCTCGAATGGGTGGGAGTTCATTTTTTACATATTTTTAATATTTGTTAAACATTATCAGGTTCCATGACCATATATGGTTCGGTTGATCAGGCCTTCCCCAAATGGCCAATGATGAGCCTTGAGGGGGTGGGAAGGGGAGGACTCCCTGGTGGGTGTGTCCACAGCTATCCTTCCCAGCCATATTGTGCACAATTATGCCACTTCTGGGTTTTCTTAAAGCCTGAAGAATATTTCAGGGGGTTCTTAATGGTAAAAAAGTTGAGAAAGTATGCTTTGTCCGATAAATGGAAATGTAACTACGGTGCTCCCTGCCTCTACAGACACAAGCCAAGCAAACAAGGTGAACACCGTTTACTCAGTATTGTGTTAAATAGGTTTCCAGTGCTTTGATGGCTTAGCAGGATAACCAAACTAGGGGCAAAGTCCATTGTATTTTTAAATACAATGTTTGCTAGCATGGGCCCCCCTCCACCCGAGGTCCCAGCTTTGGCGCGGCCAGAAGAGCAGGCCTGCTGCACCTCCGACATGCTGGGCCTGCTTCTCTGGGCGTGTCAAAGTCTTCCCGCCACCCCCCTCCCCGCCCAAGGTCCTGGGCTCGCTGGCGGGAAAGGAGATGGGCCGTTGCGTCTTCAACGCTGCAGCCCTGCTCCTTTCCCAGTGGCAAAGCCTCTTCCCCCAGCCCACTCACCGCGGAGTCCAGGACGGGCCTAGTGGCCAATGGGGAGCCGTGGGCCAACAACTGTGTCAAGGTAAGGGAAAGGAAAGATATTGACTTTTTCAGACAGATTCTACAAGAGGAGGAAATAAAATACCAGTAGACAAAACCATTTGCAATAAAGGTTTATTGCAAAGGAAGGACAGTAATCAAAATAGAAGAAAAGCCAAACTATTGGCTGAGGAATTGCAAGCATAAGATCCAAACAGAAAAACTGAAGGAAATAAATCACTTATGCAGCAAAAACATAGATATTTTAAGCCTACAAAAAGAAAACCACATAAAGAAGAAACATTAACTTATTTTTTTTAATGAAAAAAGTAAAGTATATCTTGCTTCAGCAATGGGCAAAAAGTAAGGAATAGTTATTTACATAGAAAATCGTCAATTAGAAGTAAGGATATGCACTGGAAAAAAATCCAATCTTATACTAGCAGGTCATTTTAAAACACATTTGAGAAATGATGATTCTGTAAACTCCTTCAAACTCAGACTGGCTATAGAAGAGGCATATTTTTATGCCAAAAAGGCCTCTTCTTGATTCTGTCTTGATTCTGTTTGTTTATATGCTTTGTAAACATTCAATATGTGTTTAATGATATTGAACGGGCATGTTTTCTAAGAGTCAAAAAACATTAATGCACAGTAGTAGGTCATGTGTGTTTTGTACGAACTCTAAGTAAAACACAAACAATTTTGTCTTTCTTCATAAGGTTGTTAAGGATAAGTGTGTCAAATCCACTTTGCTTGTGGCATTTTTAGATGAATAAACAAATGAGCCACAAGATTTAAGTTTATTTAATCTAAGGTGTGTAGAAGGAAGCAAACAGCCATGCGCACAGCTGTGGGCCTGAACAGTCTTTGCAAAACACAACCGCTGACTTCTGAAACAAGGTGTGCTAACATCCAACCACAGCCTACCGTTACAAAAGACAGTTGACCAAAGCTGGTTAGAACTGGAGCATTCAAGGAGTCTTGGGGAAACTCCAGACCGCAGTACAAAGGTCATCAGATGGACACCCGTTTGAGCATATCAGAATCGCCTCCCTACCTTGCCATTTTTAAGAAATATATTTTCCCCACCACCAAATATTAAGAAATGGAGTTAAGTAACAATAGGAAAGATTGTAACCCAGAGTACCTGAACCAAAAGGAGAAATGGGAGGGACTTTTTACAGTCAGTACAGGGTATAAATTAAATGTAGGATTCTGTGCTTATTGAGCTGTTGGTGATGTTGACATGCTCCCATATGAAATGCATTTTATATGGCAAAAGAGAACTTGGTGTCTGATTCTGTTCCCAGTTTTATCAGAACTGAATACTCCAGCTAGGGGTGTGGCTTATGACCAGGGTCATTTTTAACAAGGTCACATCAGCAAATTGGGATAGTATTTGCTCAATAAAATCCTACTCTGCTGCAAAAAAAAAAGAAAAGAAAAGAAAAGAAAAAAAACTTGCTGAACTTTTCAAGAATATGGACAATGGGGCATGGGGGAGTTTATTGGTATCCAGGGCATTTTGACTTCTGTATCTTTGCAACACCTCAAAATCTCCCCGAAGACTCTTTAGGACCTAATAATCAAGATTTATTTAGAAATTTTGTATATTATCATTATTTTTGCATTATATTTCTCTGTTAAATGTTCCTGATTTGATTAGGATAATTTGCCCAAGAAAAGGAACATTAGACAAACTACAAGAGTTGTTAAGATGGTTTGCACTGAGGAAACATCAATTAACTGTCCAAAAATGAGATTATTGTTCGTAAGTTAAAAGACGTGCATGTACCAACAATAATTGCGGTTAAAATTAGATTTGTATCTTCAGACTAAGTACACATTTTAGAAAACTGGTTCACAGCACTGTTATCTTCTGTGTTTTTTAATGCTGCTAATATTTCATGTGTTATATAGAAAGACAGTTTGATTTTTTTCATAAACTCTAGTAATTACTGGTTAATCTAATATGAAGAATGGACCACCACCAGTGTATCCATGGAAAATAAAAGAATAGCTGGGATATTCCACAAATAACAAGGCCCAGGGGGAAGACATACCACAATGTAAATTTTTCAAGTGCCAGCTAGAATGGTGGAACTCCTCATCAGGTGAATTAGTTGTCTACTTGAATAAAGTTGGTGAATTCCCTGCAGCAAATTACGAAGTCCCTTGATATAACAGAGATTTGTACAAAAATGTTTTTGAAATTTCTGATGAATCAATATGTGGAAAACAAGATTATTGCAGAAAATCCAACTGTGCTTTGACAAGGGCAGACTACTTTAAGCAAGTGTTTTGTGTTAGTTAATTTACAGGGCAGGTCCTAATCAGAGATGCATCCTTTTATATAACACCAAAGTCAATGGAATCAGAAGGTTGAAAATCTGTTTTGGACCCCACTGGAAATTATAAAATATACTGTTTCCAAGAAAGGGGCATTGATATGCAGCTTTTATAGATCTGATTCTACCTTGTAGCATTGTCTTGAGATTGTTTTTTAAAAGATTGGTACTGATTTTTTGTTAGACTCTATAGTCAGGCAACAACCACATATTAACAGTAGATTAGTAGTCAGCTTTGCCTGCTTCTCCTAGCTGACTTGGTATTCATTGTTGGGTACATTCAGGTCTAGATTACGAATGCACTGAACATTCTCACACATGGCTGCAACCTTCCCCCCCACCCCCCAGACACACACACCAATCCATCTGCCCAACAAGTCTCAGAGAAAAATATCAGTGACAAGAGCTGCTTTCCTTGGTTGTCACAATCTTGCTTTGATTGTGTATTATTACTATTATTACTATTATTACTATTATTACTATTATTACTATTATTACTATTATTACTATTATTACTATTATTACTATTATTACTATTATTATTTCATGCCACTTCCAAGGCTGGCTCGTGGTGGGTTACAAAGTCTCATAACAATCCATTAAAACCCCCATTAAAAGACATACAAATCCCAAAAATGGTGGAAACCCCCCCCCATCCCTACTTTTTTCTTGTTTCTCTGGTATTCCAGACTCCCAAAGATGTGTATATATTCCTGTTAATCCAGCATCTTAAACTGGATGAAAATACATCATACATTTGCACATAGTAAAGAACCACCTTGGTGTAGTGGTGAGGAGCGCAGACTTCTAATCTGGTGAGTCGGGTTTGATTCCCCGCTCTACTTCCACATGCAGCCAGCTGGGTGACCTTGGGCTTGCTATTGCCCTGATAAAGCTGTTCTGATCGAGCAGTAATATCAGGGCTCTCTCAGTTTCACCTACCTCACAGGGAGTCTGTTGTGGGGAGAGGAAAGGGAAGGTGACATATAAGTACCTCCTCCTCCTCCTTCTACATTATCAGTGTGTCACCAACCATAAAGGATCAAAAGTTGCATGTATACTCTAATTGTTTTGAAATTTTTCCTGGCCTGCCCCTGATGATCCTGGAACATGGGTAATCTAAATAAGCTAGTAAACTGAGCAACTGCCGACAACACCCTCCCTGCCAGGCACCATACTGAATACTGCTACTGTCCAAGTGAAAACTCGAAATGCTGTTTGCATTACAATGCAGAGAGATAACCAGTCATACCATATGAGGTTTTTGAACTGAGAGAAAACAGACACTGCAAATGACATAAATGCTATTTTCAAACACCCTACTTATAAAAACAAAATTATTTCTAATCAGGGATGGCTTATTCAAACAAGCTTTGGAGAATCAAGTCCCAATCTGATACCACAGTTTTCTCACCCACTGTGGTCTACCTTTAATGTGTCATGCCACCACCATGCTGCTGGTAAAGCATAACACATTCCTATGCAAGACATGGAAAGTATCTGTGATATACAAGGCTCCAGTGACTAGATAGGAAACAGAAGACAGGCAGGGAGCTCACGGCATGCAGAGGAAGCACTGACGAAACTGGTTTAGGTATGCTAGTCCCCAAGTGGGACCTGGGAATCCCCTGGAATTACAGCTCATCTACAGACTAAACAGATCAGATCCATTGGAGGGTGCAGTCCAGAGCCTTATATTCCAATGAGGTCTCTCCTTACCCCCAATCTTACCTACTTCCAAAGTCTCCAGGTATTTCCCAACCCGGAGCTGGCAACCCTAAACCAGTTGCTAGATGTCCACCCCACACATCCCTAAACTCCCAAATCTCATAAGGTAGAGCATGTTCCAGGTACTCTAAGTTTACACAAACATGTTCATGCCTGCCAACCAGCAGACCTTCTCGGTCCTGGCCCCTATTAGGTGGAATTAACCCCCGGAAGAGCTGCGGGCCCTGCAGGAATTGTCAACTTTCTGTAGAAGATAGATCTATCAGCTTTCTGTAGTGCCTGTAAGATGGAGCTCTCCCACTGGGTTTATGGTTGAGGCTAGTGCAGGAAGACCTAACGGGCTCCCCCCTTAGGAAGTGCCTTCATTGTCATAGCCTCTAGCTATCCCAGGAGCAGGTGTACCTGTATGGGGAGGCAGAGATTTTTACCGCTATGCATTCTTAAGTTATTGTTTTTTAATATTTTATTGGTGTTTTATTGTTATGGGGTTTTATCAACTGTTACCACGAGCCGGTTACTGGGAGTGGTGGGATATACATTTAATAAATAATGCTTAGATATTGAGCATAAAAGAGCCAATCTTTCAGAGGCATGTTTTTCTTTAAGCCTCTGGAGAAAGAAGAGACGAAGATCTTGTGGGAATGATAGCAGCAAGTTAGCAACTGCTGTATTCCACTGAGGCAGATTTTTCCCCCTGTTCCTTAGCAGGGCCAGAGAGATGATCTTTTGACCATGAGCAAGAAGATCTCTAGTATTAAGACTGGTGGATCCTGGCAACCCAAATAGTTTCTTCTTAGTCTACTCGTTCATAACTTTTTGATATTTGCCAGGTTTCTTTGTGTCTCTCCAAGAAGAAAAGGCATCCTAAAAAAATGCCCACATAAATAAATAGCATTGGTACTATGGGTTCCACCATGACTGGTGTATGAAACAGAAGCAAATCTCAGGTCTCTGGCCTGGTAAAGAATTTCTTCTGTCCATTGAAAATGCTGACACCTCCTATTCATCCTGAGCCTTCATCTCAGTGTTTGCTCAGCATCTGAGCTGGTCAAGGCTTCTTCTGTGTTTAGTAACTCTGGGCAGGGATCCCAGAATATTGTTGGCACTGAAGGAGGTCAGAGGTCAGAAGCAGCTGAGAGCACTTCTGGCATATTACAACAGGTTGAGGAGAGAGAGAGAGAGAGAGAGACCTGATGAAACACGAAATATTACGTTACGTTTTTTGAAGAAAATCAGTGCCCTTTAAAGGGACATAAAGGAAGATTGCTGATGCATTTGGTTCCCCATGTTTAAATAGCCAAATGAGTCCATAAGGCTGTTACAGTTTGTATGGATTAATTTCCAAAAGTTCAACTAGGAATGTCAAAAGTCACACACTATCTTCTACTTATGCATTTGTATCATCTTGCTATGAGGTCACACTACCCACTGTAGGAATCTGTCTGGTCTAGGGCAAATATAGTCCCTATATATTTATTTATTGTTTGAATTTATACTGCCCCTCTCAGCGATTGCCGTCTTGGGTTAGTGAACAACATGACCAGCATTGTGTACAATAAAATTAATAAACAATTAACGATAAAACAATAAAGACACAATAAAACTAACAGTTAAGACATCTGTTGAATCTTCATGTTATCGGTCATGGAGCCCAAAAGACATTTCTGGGAGCTGTGTGTACAAAAGGGGATAGCTCTCTCTAAAGTTTGTCTTTAAGAAGTAGCAGTTTCTGGTATTGACTAACTGGACAGGTTTGGACTAGGTTCAGAATCCAGTATCACCAGACCAAGTTCAAAATTCAATATTCCCAGACATCATGAGCCTTGGGGGAGGAGATTCAGAACATGCTTGGGAGTTGAATTCCTGTTTTTTAGAAGCAGAAGAGTCAGTTCTTATATGCCGCTTTTCTCTGCCTGAAGGAATCTCAAAGTGGCTTACATTCACCTTCCCTTTCCTCTCCCCACAACAGACACCCTGTGAGGTGAGTGAGACTGAGAGAGCCCTGATATCACTGCTCAGTCAGAATAGCTTTATCAGTGCTGTGGCAAGCCCAAGTTCACCCAGCTGGCTGCATGTAGAGTAGGGAATCAAACCAGGCTTGCCAAATTAGAAACTGCTGCTCTACACAAAGCTGGTAACAAGGACAACCAAAACGAGGGACATGGCATCTCTCTCTCTCATTGTCTAACTACTTTGAGTGAGCTGAGGTAGGAAGGGGAAGAGCTGTTTTTTTAATACCCCACTTTTCACTACAAAAAAGAGTCTCTGAACCACTGCACCATGCTGGTTGAGCACTGAGGTAAGTGGTGTTAAAATTTATTGGGATTTCTGTTTGGGGACATGTCCTCTTGGTTTGAGAGGAACTTGTAGAGACTTTCTTTTTGGGGGAATTTATTCTCCTGAATTAAAAAAAGTCTTTAAGAAGATGTTGAAATGAGGGAATGAACCTTGTTACCTTAACATCTTTATGTTGCAAAACTGAAATTAAAGTAGTTAATGTTTGGATTATTTCTGGTTCCATTTACAAGGGATTTTGTTTCCTTTATGTTACAGACAAAATATCCCTTGTAATTCAAAGTTAGTCTGGGGGTGAATAGGTTAATTGTCATCATTTGATATCCTTGAAGAAGGGCTCATTTCAAACCTTGTCCAATGGCACCTTTAAGAACAACAAAGATTTATTCAAGGTGTGAGCTTTCGTGTGGATGCACATTTCCTCACATGATGGAACAGGGATCCTATGATCATAACGATCCCTGTTCCATTGTCTGTTCATTTTGTGTGCGTGCACATAAAAGCTCACGCCTTGAATAAATCCTTGTCAGTCTTGAACGTCCCACTGGACTCAAATTTTGTTGTGCTACTTCAGACCAAGCCGGCTATCCAAGGGACCAAGCCCTATGAAGATAGGTTGAGGGAATGTTCAGCCTGGAGAAAAGGTTGAGAGGGGACATGATAGCCCTCTTTAAGTATTTGAAAGGTTGTCACTTGGAGGAGGGCAGGATGCTATTCCCATTGGCTGCAGAGGAGAGGACACGCAGTAATGGGTTTAAACTACAAGTACAGCGATATAGGCTAGATATCAGGGGAAAAATTTTCACAGTCAGAGTAGTTCAGCAGTGGAATAGGCTGCCTAAGGAGGTGGTGAGCTCCCCCTCACTGGCAGTCTTCAAGCAAAGGTTGGATACACACTTTTCTTGAATGCTTTAGGATGCTTAGGGCTGATCCTGCGTTGAGCAGGGGGTTGGACTAGATAGCCGGTATAGCCCCTTCCAACTCTATGATTCTACCCACTTGAATCTATCATTTCAAACCTGTGCGCAGTTTATACATTCAAGAAGAGAACAGGATGAGTGGCTGAAAAGCAGCTTGTAATGCAATGCCGGACAGTTTAGAGCGCATTTTTCCAGCGTGAAATGATGACACAGCAGGATGGGCAAACGTTATGAAAACTGCCACCATCCTCTGCTGCTCCCCGCTTTGTGCTGTGTAATAAAGAGGCACTGAGAGATACAGCATAATCTGTTGTCAGAAAAATTGATAATAGTCTATAAACCCAGAGCAGAGAAAGAGCTGCGTGATTTACAAAAAAGAAGGAGGGCTCAGCAGAGAGAAGGAATAGATTGCTTTGATTGTCAGGCCAAGACCTACACCAGCCAGCAGCTGGAAAATAAAAACAGCTTGTGACAGGCAATAACCTGTTCTAGCAGCAAAGCGGCCTTCGTAATGAAGCTACAATCACTCGCCGGATCTCTCAGAAACTCCCGTCTTTCTTTTCCCTTCTGAAATACTTGCACTTCCAATCTATTGTCGATCTTGCTCCTGAGTAGGGATGGGCACAAACCGAAATTTGCCACCAAATTGCCCCGACTCATGCTCCCCCAACCAAGATGCCTCCCCCAAACCTTTCCCGGGCTTGAGTTTGGTTTGGTTTGGGGTTTGGCTGGGAGCCATTTTAGGCTGATGGGAAATGGGTACAGATGCCCTGCTGTAAACGTAAAATGGCCGCAAGCCATTTCAGCACGTCGATTCCCTTCCTTTGCTCTCAAAGGGAAGGAACAGAAGTGGCGTGCTGAAATGGCTGCCACAGAGCAGTCCAACACACCGGGAGCCTGAGCAGCTGTTTGGTGGGAAGCCATTTTAGCCTGCCTCCACACACTTGTAAGCAGGGAGAAGCAAAATGGACTGCCACAAACAAGAGTGGTTCATTTCAGAGGTGGGTGAAAGCCAGAATTTTCTGGCCCATCCTCACCTCTATTCCTGAGCAACTGAGTGCCACTGATCAGGCTGTCTGTGGGGTTTCCGGCAGAAGGCGGAGGAGATGAATATTGTGCATTGTAAATAGGTCGCAAAGGAACAGGAACAGTAAACAATCAGTCCTGAATGCCTGTGCATGTGGTTGCTGACTATCCATGCAAGTACGGAATTTGTTTTCTGAAAATATCTCCTCATATGTTCAGGCAACTGTAGTGTCTAGGGCTGCCAGCCTCGAGTTAGGAAATATTGATATTTGGGGGAGGGGAACTAAGGGAGAGTGAGGTTTGGGTAGGGGAGGAACTTCCGGGGGTATAATGCCATAGAGTTCGCCTTCCACAGCATGCATTTTCTTCAGGTGAACTGCTTTGTGGCGTTGAGTTCAGTTATAATAGTGGGAAACCTCCAGCCGCCACCTGGAGGTTGGCAATTCACAGAATCCTAATAGTGAAGGGCCAAATATAAGCTTTAAATTATTTGTCACGAATTTAAGTTTTTTCAGTTCATTTGTGTATTTCCCCCTCTAGCTAGCATGTTCTCTTTGATTTAAAAACACAGCAAATAGCCATGCAGCTGATATAATGAGATGTGTGACTGCACCAAGAGTCATCTTCTGTCGTGTTCTGTTGTGAAATACATACACTCCGGCGCAGAGTTAAAACACCAAACATACACATGCAGTTAAAGGTAAAGGTATCCCCTGTGCAAGCACCGGGTCATGTCTGACCCTTGGGGTGACGCCCTCTAGCGTTTTCATGGCAGACTCAATACGGGGTGGTTTGCCAGTGCCTTCCCCAGTCATTACCGTTTACCCCCCAGCAAGCTGGGTACTCATTTTACTGACCTCGGAAGGATGGAAGGCTGAGTCAACCTTGAGCCGGCTGCTGGGATTGAATGGTAATGACTGGAGAAGGCACTGGCAAACCACCCTGTATTGAGTCTGCCATGAAAACGCTAGATGGCGTCACCCCAAGGGTCAGGCATGACTCAGTACTTGCACAGGGGATACCTTTACCTTTTATTTATGAATCAACTTCTAAATTTTTGACATGCCATTGTGCAGCTTGCAGAGAAATCTAAAAAAAAAAATCTGCTTTTGTTACCCCCGCCCCCCCAAAAAAAATCTTTCCAGAGAGTAAAAGCAGTCAGAGGGAAAGCATTGTGTTTGCTTCATTTGTCTTCAGGGGAACTAGATTACACTTTAATAATCCTGGGTTTGGAGGCACACAAATAGATTCTGTCTTATTTTTGTTCCGGGGCTACAGAGAGACATTTATATGTTTGGATTTTATAAATAAGTAATGTTATTCAACAAGTACAAGGTAAAATTATTACTTATTTTGATTCAGACAAGTAGCCATGGTATTCTGCACTCTCCATAACAATTTAGAGTTCTGCAGCGCTTAAAAAAAATAACTATACTGCTTATAGTCAAGAGTCAACTTTTATGAGAGATCAGCAGCGGTCCAGAATGTTAGTAAACTTTAGGGCCTGAAGACATCATTGCATGTTTTGGGGGTCATGCTAACACTTGTATTTTTAAAAAGGCGAATTTCTTTTTAATCAAAGGACGCCCAGTAATGGGTTTAAACTACAAGTACAACGATATAGGCTAGATATCAGGAAAAAAATTTCACAGTCAGAGTAGTTCAGCAGTGGAATAGGCTGCCTAAGGAGGTGGTGAGCTCCCCCTCACTGGCAGTCTTCAAGCAAAGGTTGGATACACACTTTTCTTGGATGCTTCAGGATGCTTTGGGCTGATCCTGCATTGAGCAGGGGGTTGGACTAGATGGCCTGTATGGCCCCTTCCAACTCTATGATTCTATGATTATGTTATTCCATGCAGACTGAAAAGGTTGTGCTATTTGTTCCAAGATCTAGACACAACACACAGCTCTCATGGACCTGTGAAACAGTACAGGAAGCCCCAAAGCATAATTCTTTAAGGTGCCAAAAATGGTGAAGCCATTGGGCTACTCAAGGAGGTCCCAGTTCACAAAAGCTCCCCCATTCAAATGAGCCAGGTTTCGTTTGTATGTCTGCTGTAAGGCTAGTTCGTGTGACTAATAACTGCTCTGCTCAGAATCACGTGGTTTTTTTACTGTGAGATGAAAAATTAAAAATAAAAGACATGCAACAGATCATCTTCCAAGATACAGAGTTAGATGTCTCCCTACTCCCAGATCTAGGACATCCGAAATGGGAGTGTGGCATACCTCACTTCTGTAGCCCTATCCACTCAAAATACAAGTTCCTGCACCCTAATAACATGTTTGCCATAAAATAAGGATAAAGAATAGGGCATATTTCAAAAGAGGTGTTCTGATCACAAAGGACAAATTTTTCCATGTGCAGACTCAGTACCCATGCTGGTGACATAAACCTGCAGGCAGTGGACAGGCCAGTGTGCGTGTGTGCACGCATGTGTACTAAACTGGTACATATAGGTCATTGGTATTCAGATTTTAACTTCCTTAGGAGGGTCACCAAAAATCCTGATGTGAAAATTAGGGAGCTGTATGGCTACCTAGCATCACTGTACTGCAATTCTCTGTGCACTCTCAACACCAGGCAGAACTCACTTTGGCACACCAGTTCCACCTGTCCACCTCACATTCCTTGTTCACAAAGTACAATCTCCTTTTTAGCTCCATATTCCTGCTTGGTGTAGTGGTTAGGAGCGCAGACTTCTAATCTGGCAAGCCGGATTCTGATTTCATGCTCCCTCACAAGCAGCCAACTGGGTGACCTTGGGCCCACCATGGCACTGATATAGCTGTTCTGACCGAGCAGTAATATCAGGGCTCTCTCAGTCTCATCTACCCCACAGGGTGTCTGTTGTGGGGACAGAGAAGGGAAGAAGAATGTAAGCCCCTTTGAGACTCCTTTGGGTAGAGAAAAACGGCATATGAGAACCAAATCTTCTTCTGCTATGCTTAATTAGTTGGAGAAGGTGCATATGAGACCATGGGCTAAAGCAGGGGTAGCAAACACTGGGAGGGTCTCATGGGAATTGTAGTCCATGGACATCTGGAGGACCACAGGTTGACTACCCCTGGGCTAAAGCACAGAGCTCATGGTTTACTGAGAGTCTTTTCTGGAACCAATTCATATATTTGTAGATCATTTGAAAGCCATTTATTGGGAAATATTGTCAAATCTGTGAGACAGCATGGCTTTTAAAATGATTGGCAGAACTTCAGGAAGAAGGGGAAATATACTTTTTGTTGTGCCATCCTTGTACACAAATTACATTAGGATTTTTCTCCCCCTGCATCTTCCAGAACTATTAGCCACTGTGATAGAAGCCACCATTTTTCTAAAGGGAATTATTGCATGTATCATCCATTACGTTGGTTAATGATAGATGGCCATATTTCTATAGGTATGTTATGGATCCAGGCAAGGAAAGAAACATCCTTGACAATTAACAGTCTTTGGGTGATCTGGCCCCAATGATCTATTCTTTGCTCTAATACAGATACATCAGTCTGAACTAAATCAATCGTATCGGTTTATCAGAGTTGTGATGAGAATGCAGTGTTCTTTGCTCAACTGTTTGCAAATGCATTTTTGGATTGTATAACTTTTCCATCATACAATAGATTTTATTGACTTTGTGGCTGTTTGAATAGTCTTCTCTCTTTTACAGCAAAGCAGACTTCTGATTTCTGAGAGCCTGAAGACCACACTAAGAAGTCAGACGAAAGGGCCTTCAGTAATGGGTTGAAACTACAAGAATAACAGTACTGGCTAGATATCGGGGAGGGGGGTATTCACAGTCAGATAGTTCAGCAGTGGAATTGGCTGCTGACAGAGAGTTTCCCCTCATTGGTAGTCTTTAAGCAGCAGCTGGACAGTTCCGTATCCTGGATGCTTTAGGCTGATCCTACATTGAACAGGGGATCAGACTAGATGACCTATATGGACCCTTCCGACTTGATTCTATTCCATTCTATTAACTTCCTTTACAATTTGGAGAAAGGTTTATTCGCCTTGCATAACATACTTTTTAATGCACCCGTGTCCCTGATCCTGACTGAAACCTTAATGTTAGAAATCTTGAAGCTGAACAAATAGTTCCAGAGCTTCTAGTCTTTTATGAATGACTTTTTATTCCAACATAAACTTTTGTGGATTAGACCCGGAGTCCTTTAGGTGAGTGAATATTTTTATGTAAGTTGGTATGAAGACAAAATAAGCAGCCTGCCATGGATCTAGAAAATGCAGGCTGAAATCTAATTATGTAGAATTCAAATCTAATTCAGAACAATACAGAAAACATTCACTTCTCATGGTAGAGTAGTTAACACTTGCAATGCATGGGGAGTTCCATGTTTTTCTAAGAGAGTTATCTCTTATAGTTAGAGAAAAGTCTCAAGAGTGAGTTCAGCCCAGGGCGAAGGGGATGTAAAAACCTGCTAATGAATCTTAGTTCAGCAGTTTCATGCTGCAGTCTCCCTATGACTACATCATGTAGTAATGGTAATCTAGATAAAATGTCCAGTTTGAGCTTGCATTAGATTAGATAAGGTTGCCCAACAACTGTTTTGAACATTCTTGGAGGTTTTGGGGGTTCTGGTTGGGGAGAGTGGAGTATGGGGAGGGGAGGGAGGGGGATACAGTGGGCCATTCTGCACATGTTGGATAATGCACTTTCAATGTACTTTTGCAGCTGGATTTTCCTGTGTGAATAAAAAATGGCAGGCTGAAGAGGGTAGAGAGGTGACAACTGCTGGGCTAGGAGAACAGTGACTGAAGGGGCTTATAATATATTGTTGGGAGCGTGGCAACACCCCACCCTAGGTACTCCTTTAAAAGGCCTGCCCAGATACCGCCAAGGGGGAAGGAGATGAGATTGTCTTGAGAGCCAGTGCACACACACAGGCTGAGAAGAGAGAGAACCACAATGGATGAAAACCTGACCTATACATGATTCACAGGCATGCTGGAAAGGAGAAGAAGAGCTGCTCTGTCATACCTCACTTTTCACTCCCCAAAGGAGTCCCCAGGTGGCTTACAATTGCCTTCCCTTTCCTCTCCCCAAAACAGACACCCTGTGAGGTAGGTGAGGCTGGAAGAGCTTTGAAAGAACCATGACTGGTCCAACATCACCCAACTGGCTGCATGGTGAGGAGTGGAGGAATCCAGCCCAGTTCTCCAGCTTAGAAGTCATAGTTCTCAACCACTACATGATGATGTCCGGAAGGTGAGCTCCTCCTGGACTCTTGTCCCCCGCCTGGGGAGTCTGACCCCTGCATACCATGAAAAGCTCCAGCTTCCCTTTCCCACACATTAATCTTCTATGAAATGGTCATGGCATTTCCCTCCAGGCATTTTGGCAACCCAGATAGCTGTGCTGAGAGGCAGGATGGGGGAGGAGGCGCGAATGCAAAAATCAAAGGAAATTATGCACCTTGAAGGCAGCATAACCACCCTCCCTGCACAATAAAGTAACTAATCATTACATGATAAAACTAACAATAGTAATCTCTTAATGCCGCAGTACAGGGATGATACTCCTCAGCGGGACGCAATGACATGAGAAGAACTCATTAATTTGCAGAGCAGCCCAAACCAAAAATAAATGGGGCAGCCTGCACAAAAAGGGATCGTTGAAATCAGCCGTTGATTTCTTGCCTTATTTACTCGCCCTCTCTCTTTGCTACTTAGTGAAAAATTCTCCCTCCCTTCCTCTGCTTCCGAAAGCATCAGGATATAAAAGAAAGAAAGCCCCGGTTCTAACACAGCAAAACTCTTTTAAAAGCCAGGATTGCCCTCCTAGGATCTACCACTTGTGTGTCCACTGCCGTCTCACATTAAAAATTGTAACAGCAGGCAAACAAGGTGCCCTCCAAAAAAGGCCAGAAGCATTTGAGAGAAGGGGGGAATGGCTGTTTCATCTATATTCCCCCTGACTGCCTAAGTCAGAATCAAAGTGGATCTTTAACATTGTTTTTTTTACCTTTGGAGACTTGGGTTCAGCGTTCTGCGCTGCTTCAGCAACAGTCAAAGGTGACACTGGCATCTTCTAAGCCTGCCTAAGGAATGAAACGCATGCGGCTCTCCTGCAGTGGTTGACCATGGTCAGTCCGTCTGAGGCCATCACCTGTAGCAAAGAAAACATATCATCTTCTCAAGCTGGGCTGCTGAAGATGGCTTCACAATAAGAGGATTTCCAGTACTCGGTTTCTTGTTTTTCTTATTACTTTCATATCCTGCCTGAGTAGGCAGCTATATCAGAATAGTACAAGGAAAGGAGTTGCATGAGAATCTGCATACAAGCCAAAAACGAGGCCAAAAGTGTAAATTAAATTTAAAATTATAATCTTATACATATGTGGATGGAACATTGCAGGGGAACATTAGGGGGTCCCTTGCCAAATGTCCCCCTTCAACTAGCATTTCAAGAAAGTGCAGGAGGACCATGAGTGCTATAGTAGACCCTAAGTTGGGTAGAAAATAAATACATGGGTGGGAAAGACCTGGGAGACTCATGATGGGAATCCCATCTCCCCCTACTCTCCTGCTGAGCGCAGTCCAACGCCAGCACTTTCCAGCAGCTGCCACCAGGCTCAGCACTGAGGTCTGAACTGTTTGGTAGCTTGCACTAGGCCTGGTATGGCCCTTGAGCTCTTCCTGGGCTGATTTGCCATGACTGGGTCCAGTGTGGCTTCCAGGCTACACAGCTGCTGCCACCAAGCCCAGCCTAGAGCCCGGGGGGGGGGATTGTTATTGCCATCAGGACCATTGCAGCCCCTAGGCCTTCACCCCTTCTGGCACAACCCTCATGCTTTTCCTGGCAGCACTGCCACTACTGAGCCCAGTATGGCACACAGGCAGCATAGAGCTCCCATCTTTTTAAACTACTAAAGTAGGTGCATTCTCTGTGCTTGCACAGAGACATGCTGTTTTACTTTGAGGGGTAATTTAACACTCCCATACCATGTATTTTTTATAGTTCTGATATTCTATTTTCTGAAAAATCTGTTGAGCTTCTGTGTGGCCCCAGCCTACAGATTTAGCTATCCATAGATGCAGCCTGTGAGTGTCCATTAGAATATAAGGCAGAATGTATGCAGTTGAGTGCATTTGCAAGCAGGAGGTGGCACGCATTTTATGCCTCCGTGCAGAAATGGTCCCATAACTCTCCCCTGAATCTATTGCATGTTATGCTGTTAACTTTATGGGTTATACTTTGACGTTGATCCCCACACACAAAATAGGATTGCGTCTTACAAAAGTATACCACAAGAAGCATTTCATTTCAGTGACTAGAGGGGTGAGTCAGGGATTCTTCTGAAAGGAGTTTAAAAAATGTCCTTCCATTAAGAGTGAGGACAATGGTGACTCAAGAGACATTACTCTCATGGCCAATAAGCTTTGATTGACCTTAATTATGGCATCATACAGTCATGTCTTATAGGCTGGGTAATGTTTTGATACCATCATGTTTGTCAAATGTTCCCAAACTGCTGGGATCTCTCATACACAGTAAGAATATTGGGGAGGATGGTGCTAAAGCAAGAGAAGAGAAGAGAAAGGAAGGCAGTGAATGAAAAAGCATCATCATTGGCAGTAAGATTGCATGGTTTCCTCCTATAGCCAGTAGCCCTCTGCTCCCTCTTGTCACTTGGTAGGTCATGGTGCAGGGAACAGAAGAGAGGGAAATTACTGCTGCTTCAGAACAAACTGGAATGCCATTCTAGGACTCAGTAGAACCATAGAGCAATATAACATTAATTCCATGCCATACCATTGAGTGATGGTGCCCACCACATCTCTTTCTAAGTTGCCATAAGCTGGCAACCCAAATTAGGGTGATCTGAGAGAACCTCCCATCCTGGCCAGTGTTTGAATTACAGAGGGCAGGGATGTCTACATCTCCCCCACCTCATAGAGATAAGACTTTTGGGTTCAGCCTGGAGAAGAGGAGGCTGAGAGGGGATATGATTGCTGTCTGTAAGTATGTGAAAGGTTGTCAGAAGAAGGCAGGGAAAGGTTCCTGTTGGCAGCAAAGGACAGGATCTACAGTAATGTTTTAAACCACACGTAGAACGATATTGGCTAGATATCAGGAAAAAAATTTCCACAGAGTAGCTAAGTTGAATCGACTGCCTAAGTAGGTGGTGAGCTCCCCCTCACTAACAGTCTTCAAGCAGCGGCTGGACAGATACTTAACTTGGATGCTTTAGCTGAGCCTGCACTGAGCAGGGGGTTGGATTTGATGGTCTGTATGGCACCTTCCAACTCTATGAATGTATGATTCTAATCTCTCTGCATTTTATGGCCTTTTCTTTTTTGTTCTTTTCAAACTGCTCTGTGGGCACAATCTTGCTGGCCACCCAGCACAAAGAAATGAGTCGTTCCAAATCTTAGTTGTTGCATTTTAAGTTTTTTCCCTTGTCCCCCCCCCCATTTTTTAAATAAGTAAATGAAAAGATGAAAACAGTGGGCTGGGCAGATAAAGAAGCCCCTCATAATTGACAAGAAGAAACTACTCCGGCTGTTTATGCCCGACTCTCTCTGGCTGATAAAGTGAGGTAGAGTATCTTCTACAGCATTTCAAATAGATTTATTGCTTGTCTCCTTGGTGCTAAGTTTTGTTTTTGTAATTTCCTACCTCTTAAAATTCCCTACCCCAGCTGTAGCTGATAAGGACAGCCTTCACAGGAGACTGCAAACTTAATTTTTAAATATTCTCAGCTCTTTTAGTTTTAGCTTGGTTATGTTGTGTTGTTTGAAGAAAGAAAATGGCTATTTCATTGTAGGGTTAGCACTACTGCTCAAAAGATCTAGAATCATAGAAGCATAGAATAATAGAGTTGCAAGGGACCTCCTGGGTCATCTAGTCCAACCCCCTGCACTATGCAGGACACTCACATCCTAATCACTCATCTACTGTAACCTGCCACCCCCTTGAGCCTTCACAGAATCAGCCTCTCCATCAGATGGCTATCTAGCCTCTGTTTTAAAATTTCCAAAGATGGAGAACTCACCATCTCCCGAGTAAGTCTGTTCCACTGAGAAACTGTTCTAACTGTCAGGAACTTCTTCCAGGTGTTTCTTTTGTATTAATTTCATCCCATTTGTTCTGGTCTGTCCCTCCTCAATTAACTGACGTTCTTTTCATGGAGGAGGAATGATGTTATTTAACACAGGAGTTTCCCCCTTCAAAGAATCTCCTCATCACACTTCGCCATGTTCACCAGCAGAATTGGTCCCCATTCCCCCCCCCCATGCCATTTTGAAAAGAAATGAAAAACTCTAAAATGGTCCCAAGTCCCTGTGTCAGATAGCCAGCTACCTGGGGTGGTAGTGATGCAGAACTGAAGATCAGAGGCACCGAAAATATAGCAGAAGGACAGGTGAAGCAAAACCACAGTGGAGTTTATCTTTATTTATTTGGATTTTTATACCGCCCATTCTTTACAGCTCTGGGCGGTTTACATGGAACATTATGAAATTTTTACATGGAGCATTATAATGATTTGATCTATAACGTACAGTTTCAATACATCATAACAATGAAGGAACAATTTATAACACAGCATAAATAACAACACTGGGGAGATCAAAATTTGTTCAGTCATGGAAGGGCGTCTGAGGGGAGCCCAGCAGATGTTCTCAGTTGGTAGGCCTCAAGTGAATGCCTGATGGAAGAGCTCCCTTTTGCAGGCCCTGCGGAACTGTGGAAAGTCGGGCAGGGCTCTTGGTATTTAAGAATGCTTCCAAAATTCTCGGCATCCAAATTTCCTCAAAAATTGTGGAGCTCCTAATTATGTAGTCTTGTGTTTGAAGTGACTGTATCTTCCTGCATCTGAAGAAGTGAGCAGTGACTCACAAAAGCTCATACCCTGCCAGAGATTTTCTCAGTCTTCAGGGTGCTGCTGGATGCTTGTTCTTTTCTATCGCTACAGACAGACACAGCTACCCATCTCGATCTACCTCTCTTGTCCACTTTGTTATTTCTATTATTATGCCAAGTGTTGTGCATTGGAAATTCATCGTATCTACGAGCTTTTTTAGTCCATTGGGACACAGCCATTACTGATGGTAATTATATGATGAACATATAATAATACTGATGGTATTATATGATGAACACCTGCAAAAAAGTAACCGTGATTTGAATATATATATGGCTAGATCAAGTTTTTGTTTTGTTTTGTTTTGTTGTGTGATGTACAGGTGTATTAATGTGCAGGGAGGTGCACATCAGTAAAACGCCACACCAAAATTATCTTGAGACATTTGATCACCCCAGGACTGTTCTGTAGTACTTTGGCCATGTACACATCTGCCTCATTCAATCAGAGGGCAGGAAAGATGGGAAGGAGCTGAAGGAACTGAAAGTGGAGGCACGCAGTGTGTACTTCAGTTCCAGACTTAATTTAGAAATTCTCCAGAAATAAGAAGGCATGAAACTCAGCACAAAGCAACATTGCGGAACAATAGGAGAAGGGAACAAAAGAAATTCATTCATCCCTGACTCCCGATATAGCCTAATTCTGGCAAGTTTAATTCAGACACTTCCATCTCTTTGATTGGTCCTGCATGTTACAAATGAATATTTTTTAATTAGTAAAAACAATCCACACCCCTGAGACGATCAGATCAGCATGACAAGCCGTAGCATCTGTGCAATGCTCAAAGTTTTGCTTTTGCCATTTGTTCAGCGACGTCATGGCAAAAATCATGTATTAATAGGTACATTCTTCTTTTTCCACTGGTGGAATCAGTTACCCTTAACAACTGAAGAACTAGTATTCCCAAATCTGACCAGGGAGTAATCAAACTGCAGCCATCTAGATGTCCATGGACTACAATTCCCATGAGTCCCTGCCAACATTCACTACTTTATGGTTTGATAATCATACCTATTTCAATCCAGGCTGCTCAACAGAAGTATTGTTTTAGTTTAGAAAACAATAAATAAGTTCATTCCACTTCAATCTCTCCTGCCCTCTTCATTTCAGTTTCTTGTTACAACTGTGGGAAATTCATCCAGACCTTCCCAAGGAACATTGTGTTTTGATTCTGATTCACAATCACCTGGGAAGGCATTTTTGTCACAGGCTTGGAAAACCTTTCATCTACGTGTGAAATCCAAGGCAGGTTACACTTCTGATGAAAACATGAAGAAGAAAATGAACCAAATGACCTTCCAGATGAATTACAAAGTTTGCAAAGTTCTATTTTTTTTAATTATTCAAAGTTCTTGTAGGTAGAATAGGGTTAAGCCCATTCTTCTCAATTCTGATTAAAACACAGCAGTTCTTGTTCTTGCACGTGAAAACAAAACAGTGCCACAAACTCATGGCCTTTTTTCCCTTTATGCAGTTGTGAAAAAGATTCAAAATACAGACATCCAGGAAAGACAAACTGATGGAGCATCAAGAGGAGGATACAAAGCCTTTCAGTGAGTTCCTTCTTCTGTCTTGACTGGGAGATATGCTAAAATCCCTCCTTCCCAACGTTTTCATATCTGTGGGAACCCAACAGTTGAAGATCTTCCACACTATCTGTGCACGCTATACTAAAATGCCCATACATCCAGATTCTGGTGGGACCGTCCCGATCTTTAAAGACTGGTCCTGCGGACCACTGCATTTTCTGATAATCCCAATTTTTATAGGCACTCACTGCAAAGGCTTGCAAAGCGGCCATGGAAGTGGCGGTTCCCACCAGCCAAACCAGAAAGGTGGAGGTGGAAACAGAGGCTGCAAGCCCTCTGCTAGGCTCAGGGTGTCCCAGGACAAAAGGCCTGGGGGAGTGGTTTCCTCTGCCCTGGCAGCACCCATGTGCCGGCTGCCCCTCCCACCTGTAGGGGTTGAAGGGGAGGGATCAGAGGCAGGGAAGCGGTGGGCAGTGGCTGCCTGCCCAGTGGCCCACACAGTTGGTTGGTCGGTCCCACCTTGCTCAGCGCACGGGCCCCAGGAGGCGGCGACGAGTATGGTGAAGGAGAAGGAGGTGCAGTGGCGACAGTCTACTCTACCTGAGGAATGCACTGAAGATGGCGGCTGGCCAGAGAGCGTCCAAGAGCGGACTGCTGGAGCTGAGGGCGCCAGGTGAGCAGTATCTGCGGGTGCTGGCCATGCTCTCCGAGGACTTCCTGAGCGTCAGCCCCAGCAAGGGTGCCAAGGAGCCGCTGCAGCCCCCACTGAGCCCCATGCAGATGAATGGCGGCGAGCCTTGTGCCCTCGTCCCAGACTCACTCGCTAAATGTGGATTGTCAAGCAGGACATGGGTGGGGGGGCTTGGCATCAGCATCAAATGTAAGCGCCTGGCAGGCCCTGCAGCCCCCCCCCACCTGCCACCCCTTCTGCTGCCCTTGGGTGAAACCTTCATGCCCCTCGGGATCAGGGCTGCATGCCCTCTCCAGGCATCAGTGGGGGGAGCTCTTTTGGAGTGCCGGGCGACTGCCATTAGGGTGTTGGTGGGGGGGAGCACATTGCACATAGACAACTTCAACTGTCACAAAAGGTCTGTCCCTAGAAAAATGCAGTTTCATACATGCCTCTTCCACTCCCCTCTTTATTTGACGTATCTGCAATTCTCTTTAATCCATAATCATAAATAAACACATGATAACATTCCTATTGAATTCGCTCCCTTGCTGGGAGTGCTTTATGGCTGCCAAGGTACGGGGAGGACAGGGATGGCAGGAAGCCCGGGCTGGCGGGTGGACAGCCCAAGGCCAGGGGGTCTGCTGTGCAGGGGGGGTTATTCCTCCCCCAGTCAATGGTGTCTCACTTTACCAGTTTTAAAATCTGGTCACTTTACTCTACATCGATCTAAGGAGGACACTTCTAAATAGAATTATTCCAGGGGCATTATCTTTAACTCGTGACAATTTAAGGTATCTCCTTTCAGACATGGATACATTTGTGACAAAAAAGGGTGCTACCTTTGGATTGGCAGCAAGAAAGATTCTTACCATCCTTGTACCCAACAATGTCGGCTTCTTAAACGGCTGATCCGCAGCATTAACGTAAGTTATTTTGTATAGCTGACAATGATTGTCCTGAATTGGTCCTATGGTTTTGTATATTTTTACTGTGCATTTAATCTCGCGATGGCCCATTGCCTAGTGCAATGAAGCCTGTACCTGTACTAAGCCACGAGTCATGCTGAACTTTGCCTCTGCCTTGAACATCATGGTGCTAAGTATCACATTAGACTCTTATTTTTGTTGAATCACCAACCACCCACATTCCTGAGAACGGGTGACACAAGTTTGTGATGAAGAGTGGGAAGCGCGCAAATTGCATGCCCCCGTAAGTTTCTTATTCCACATTAGAACAACATTGGATGTATTTATGAGGTAAATTTAGTTTTCATTAAACACACAGGTGAAGGCAAAACAACAGATTTTATTTAACAGAAAGCAATAAGGTATTCAACTGAGTAAATATTAGGCGTGGGATGTTTCAGTTGATAAGGCCCAACTGGGGCCCAGCCGTTATAACTTTTCTCCTTTGAGAGGTAACATTTTGTCACTGGGCCCAAGTAAAGTAAATAAGCCTCAAGGAGAGATCCTTGCTTTCTTTCCTCAGAAAGTTTCTCAGATTAGGAGGCTTACTGGACCTGGTTATCAAAACACAGGTTGCCTCAAAGGTGTAGTTTTCCCTTTCACCTCAGTTTCTCATTCTCAGAAATGGCTTCAGTATATTTGGTGTTTCTGGCTTTTAGCAGGGTGCTTATTATCACAAAGGATAAACTTTCATTCCTAAATCTACTCGCCATATATTTTTAAAAGGCCTGTCTAAAATTCCTGACTAATCCAATACTCTTAACCAGTGCCTGCAAACTAGGGTTGCCATCTTCCAGGTAAGACCTGGGAACCCCCTGAAATTGCAGCTCATCCCCAAACAGCGAGATCAATCCCCCTGGACAAAATGCATGGACTCCACAGCATTATCCTCCACTGAGGTCCTTCTCCACACCAAACCCTGTCCTTTGCAGGATTTTCCCAGCCTGGAGCTGGTAACCCTACTCCAAGGCCCAATCTGGGGAAATAAGGAGTTTTCCCCTTCTCTCTCTCTCTTTAAACTGAGGGAGTCCTAGAGGAGCGGTGGGACTTTTGTGGATGATCACTGTACATCCTTTGGACAGAAACATTCCCCAATCACCATGGCCATTCCAAGTAGTTTACTGGGCAAAGGCACCCATATGGCAGAGGAAGATATGTTTCTAATTATGCTCAGGAATTACGCACAACATACATCTTTTGAGCAGCCACAGACTAAGACCAGCCAAACAACTGGAAGCATCCAGACTTGATCCCATATCACGTGCAGTCCTATCACCACATACCCCACTGGGCACACATGAAAGCGATGCAGCGTAGAGTATTGGGAATCTCCCAAATTTGACATTATCCATAAACAACAAGGCAGTTGGCTCTGCAAGGACAGGAATAGCATGAGTGAAATCTACAGGTAAAGATCCTGGTTTGTGCTCTGCATGGAGGACACCGGGCAGCCATGAAAGGATCCCCAGGCACAGCTGAGGTTTTGCATCATCAAACACAATCGCTTACAGTGCTGACAGTCTGCCTCAAGACTTCAACATTTTGGTAAAAAAAAAAAAACACAAACAAAACCAGACACCATTTCCCTATGGCAATCAGGGGGTTCTTGGCCTTCCTTACTCCTTATGCTATTTCATGGCATCTCAGCTATGCTTGGTGGTAGGCAGGATCAACTCCAGCTTGAGAAGTTCTTGATAGCTTGAGGGCAGAGTCTGGGATCTAGAGAGGCCAGAAATTTGAAAGGGGAGGAGCTCACCAGGGATACGATGCCATAGAGTCCACCATCAAGAGCTACCATTTTCTCCAGGAAAACTGATCCCTGTAGTCTGGAGATGAGTTGTAATTCTAGGAAAATTCTGGAGTGCCATCTGGAGATACTCGCCCTACAGGGAGAGTATCTAATCTGAAGAGTTCACCCATTTTGCTTGCAAGATTATGTCCCCCATCCCCTTGCTTGTTGGAAATAACTCTCTGCATGATATCTCATTGACCTGTTCATAGATGGTAAATTTCCTGTTTCCTGAGTTCTCCTCCATTCAAGCTTGCAACATGATGGATGCCTCCAGCATCTCTCACCATCCAGCTATTTCGCTTAGAATAGGAAACTTCTATTTATCTCTAAGTGTGTAGAATTAAGTTCATTAATAAATAGCCTCCATATTAGTTAAGTACAACTTTGGAGAATGTGCTTTTCTTTGTTTGTTGTTTTCTGACCACATGGACTCACTTATCAGCAATACTAGATACTCTGCTAACTTTCAGGATATTAAAGCTTTACCACAAGTCTACCAGAATTTAATATCCTTCATTGCTGGGAACTGCTGAAGACAGCTAGAATCAGTAGCGGAGGGGAAACAGTTAGGGTGGCCAGCTCTGGTTTGGGAAACGCCTAGAGACTTTGGGGATGAACCCAGGAATAGGCAGAATTCAGGGCAGGAAGGGATTGCTACGGAGTCCACCCTCTAAAGCAGCCATTTTGTCTAGGAGAACTGATCCCTTTAATCTGGTGATGACCTATAATTCTGGGAGATCCCAGGCAGGACTGGCATCCCTAGAACCAATATCTATCTGGTAAATTGCAACAAAACAGATACAACACAATCCATATATCTTTCGACCGTCATTGAGTGCAAAGATCTGAAAGCAAGGAAGGTGGATGAGATTGTCACCTTGCTTCTCCTAACCAGGCCCTGATCCTTTAAAAACTGTACTGATTCCCGCATCCCAGACATCACTCCATGCCCTTGAAAGGGGCAACTCTGCTGGTCCAAGCACACTCCTGTTGCAAAAGTCAGGCTATGACAAATGAGTGGTAGGTCTGAGTTCATGCTCCCTCGGCTCCCTACTGGCATCAAGAGATGGTGTCTCACTTTTTGAACTCTACATATTTACTGCTACAAACTGTTGAGGAAGTGACAGTAGTTAGGGAAACACAAACGGGGAAACCATGGGAGTAAGTTGCTGTGGGGCTTCCCTTGCTTACCTCTGTGGAGGTACCTGTTCTATGCTTCTCCAGTTGGAGGAGTGGAAGCTCCCTCTGGCGTTTCTGTCCTGAGATGGAATACCTGTTTGTCATCTCAGCAACATCAGCCCATATAGTTCAACAATATATATTTTAATCCCTTGACTGTTCATATGAAGTGTTCCCTTTGGGGACAGTTTCTCCAGAGGCCCCACATACCCAGACTTTTAAGTGTGCTGATCTCAGACCAGATAAATACAGTCATCCCAGGTACAGGTGTCCTAGTTTTCAGAGTGATTCGCAGAATTGCAATGGAATACAGGCCAAGCTGCCATCCAGAGTTCCAACAGCCATTATGGAAAAATGACTAGAAGCAGCTGTATTATTCCTCTGCATGTGTTGTTTGGGGATTTCTGACTTTGTGTGGCAAAGTCAATTGCTGCTATAATACACGAGCCCAGGGAGATCGTTCTGCCAAGTTGCTTTAGGTGGTCAAAAGGAAAACGTCTCAAGACGATGATGGCAATTCAATTCAATGAAGTTGCATCAAGTTGCATCAAACCGACACAACTTCAATAAACTTAATTGTCATAGTTGGCTTGAAACTTTTTTCTTTTGGTGTTTATGGTTGATGGGTCTTCTTTTTTCCACTGGTGAGCTTTAGGTGGTAGCTGGAGATATCCTGGGAACTGATATCCAGCCAACATACATCGGTACACCTCAAGAAAATGGCTGATTTGGAAGGTAGACTCTATGGCAGGGGTAGTCAAACTGCGAACGCTGGCAGGGGCTCCTGGGAATTGTAGTCCATGGACATCTGGAGGGCCGCAGTTTGACTACCCCTGCTCTATGGTATCCTACCCCATTGAAGTCTCTGCCCTCCCCAAACCCCACCTTCTTCAGGCTCCTGCCTCAAAATCTCCAGGGAGTTCTCAATCTGGAACTGGCAATAATAATAATAATAATAATAATAATAATAATAATAATAATAATAATAATAAATAATAATATCCAAAGTCTCAAAGCAGATTACAATCACATTCCCACAACAGACACCCTATGAGTTAGGTGGGAGCTCTGACAGAACTGTTCTGTGAGAACAGCTCTAACAAGACTGTGACTAGCCCAAGGTCACCCAGCTGGCTGCATGTGGGGCAGTGGGCGAACGATCCCAGGGATATGAAATGTCATTCTGAGAGATCTCCAGGTCACACCAGGAGGTTGGCAAATTTAACCCTAGCCTGTAATCCTCATATACATCCAGGTGGCATTGTTGGTTTATTGTTGGGTAGCATAGATACCCAACTTTTGTATATTCGGGGTTCGTCTGTTCTTTGGACTGTGTTTTTATAGGTATTTGTACTTATCGTTCACCTGGTTAGAAGTGGAAAATCACAGATATTCACATCCCTAGCAGTGAGGAAAGGACAGCTGACCTGGCATTTGGAAAAGATAGAGTAGGCCAGAAATGCAGGCAGAGGGGAAAAAAACGCCCTATTATCCATGTATTACTTAGAAACAGAAAGCCATGATTGATTTTCTAAGACTCCTCAGAAACTCAGTTTTACATTTTAAGGTAGTTCTCTCACCTGAGGAAATCTTTGGTGCTTTCATTTATTAAAATACTAGAGTCAAAGCCTGTTGTACCCAGGAATATAACAGGTGCTAGGATGTACACCTGCACTGTGGGTTTCCTGGGGGCTGGCTACATGGCAAAAGCTCCTGCCCACCCTTGGAATCTTGAGGCCCCACCTCCAAACCTCAAGAACATTCCTGATCCAGGAGTCATCAATCTCCAGTTGCAGCCTGGAAATCTCCTGGAATTGGACTATAGACATCAGCTCCCCAGAGAAAAATGACTGTTTTGGAGGGGGGACTCTACAGTGACAACTCATATCCAGACTCCTGTCTGAATGCAATTTGACTGGATTGGCCCTCATTGGCAGAGTGCAACTTGAACTGACTGGCTTTCACTCATGAGTAAACATTCCCAGGGCAGAGGCTTTTCCTAGCTATCTACACACAATTTGACCTGATTGGCCCTCATTGGCAGTGTGATTTGAAATGATCGGCCCTCATTGGCAGAGTGCTTTCTCCCTATTGGCAGCATACCCCAAGGGAGGGCCAGTCAGGTGAGGAGTGAGTTGGCTGCACACATGTTCAACTTTGTAATATTTAGTGATGACAGTTTATCTCTCACCGCACCACCCATTCGAGGACCTAAAAATTCCATTCTTCCCACTTGCTTTTCCGACTGCGCTCCAAACTAAAACCCAACCAGCCATCTTTTTTCTCTGGAGGAACAGTTTGACATAATGAGCACATTTCTGCAAATGTTTCTGATTTGCCTCATGTATTTCAGTCACAACATTTTGGATCTTTAAGCACAAAATTCTACAGACACACACCAAATGCACATCATTGCCAGTCATGAGCCATACATACTTGGCAGTGGCTCTGTTTCTACACTTTTTTTTTTCTTTCCAGAAATCACAATTTCTGTGCGGAGAATCCTGGTCTCCTAGACGAATTGAATCACGGCAGCGCAGGCTGTGTATATTGGTGTTGTTCTTTTGTGTTTCATTCGTAATTACATGGCATTAATCAAGCCTCTCACACCGTTTGGATGACCTTCCACCCAGGGGTGAGAACAAACTGTGAAACGGCTGCCAAAAGAAAAGAAATGCCACCATGGATCCGTGCCAGAGGAGCGCGTGGTTCCTCCCACACAAATCTTATAGCGGGTGCGCATAATCCCACTCTCCATATGAAGTGGTGACACGGCAGTAGGGGGGAAAAATGACACTCTTTGCTTCAAAGCAGTGGTGTAAACAAGCAGGCATGACAAAAAATTATAAACCTTGAGATAACCACATATGTTATAAACTGCATTTCACTGCTGAAGAACCTCTCCTGACAAGTGAATTTAATGCTAGCTTGAAGAAATCGCTATTTAGTTATTGATGTGGAACATCTACTGGCACGCTCCCTACAACGGAAATGTAGATGGATGTGACATCTGTCATCCCGCCTTAGGGAGCACACCAGTGGATGGCCCACAGCAGCGGCAGTGGTGCCAGAGCAGTGAGGCCTAGCACTGAGGTGCGTTCATTGTTCTCACGCCACCACTGCTGCCAGTCTGTCAAGGCCACTCCCACCATCTGAGGAGCAGGAGCAGTCACAGAAGACTTGCAGGGCCGGAGAAAGCAAGCGTGCCTCAGCTGTGTTGGCACCACCCCCACTAGGCCTCCAAGGCTGCTCCCATGCTCTGAAGACCGGGAGAAGCCTTGGGAGACTAGCGGGGCCAGAAAGCGGCAAGGGCGCCTCAGCGTGGGCCCCAGATGTCAAGACTGTGCCAGCCGCCATACACAGGAGCCACACATTCAAATTAGGGAAGAGAGTGAGCAGGGGACAAGGGTTTTTAACCCTTTATGTAGAAATTCCACATGAGGGATGAGAATCCTTGTCGACTGATTTTTCTGAGGGAGAATGAAACAAGGAAACACAAGACCGTGGAAAAGGCCCAAACATGCTTCCTTAAAGTGGTTCTTCTCCATGGGGGTGAAGGAGATGTCATTCACTCAGCCTTCCAGCCAACACTCTTGCACTACCTCTGTTTCAATCCGGCACTTAACATTGGTCCTAACTGTTGCCTGTATACGATTGAGGCCAATAAGTTGCTGTTGGGAAAATGCCGTTTTGAAGTCGATCACGATCATTGAAGTCGTCTCTCTCTCTCTCTCTCTCTCTCTCTCTCTCTCTCTGTTTTGGTTCGCTGCCAAATGAGATCAGATCCCTGCAGGATCTTAGAAAGTTCTGCAGGGCCTGTAACAAAGAGCTGTTCTGCCTGGCCTATGGCTGAGGCCTAAAAACTAGCTTCTGATCTCAAAGACCGCTCTGCTTGTCCTTGCTGAGCCATACTCCTTAGACAAGTCCACATCATGCCCCTCCCAATCCCATGTGTCATGAACCCCGATTCATGACTTTTTCATTTCCTGGGCCCTGGCAAGGCCAGCCGTCATGACTCTATAAATCTGCCCTCTGGCTCCAAGACTCCCCTTGCATTCCCAGTGGGCCCCCACCTCTTGCATTCCCAGTGGGGGCCCTGGAAAGACTGAGGCTTGTTAACCTGTAAATCTGCCCTCAGGCTCCAAGCCTCCCTTCTTTTCACAGCAGGAGTTTTCCGCTGATGATGTATCAATCTCACTATAAGTGTCCTTGTGGAGACAGTTCGGTCTCAACAATATTGTAACAACTTAGATTAGATTCTTAGCCATCTGGCATCCTGTGAACCTAGACACTTTTGGTGCCCTTTCACTCTCCCGCCAAAATGCCTTTGTACCCCTCCCTTATGAATAGGGCTCTATATCTGCCCTGGGTTATCCACTGTTCTTTGTTATTATCAAGATCTTTGCTTAGGAAGGAGAAATACAAAAAGAACCAAGGGCCTCTGTGCCACTATATCACTTCTGGGTACAGCCCGGCTGGGACAAGGGGTAGCACCATGGGCAGCACTATGGTTTTGCCCTGGAGTTTCCTGCAATTGCTAGAGCTACTTGTGACTTTCTGGCCATACCTGGAAGTGATACAGGGGCATAAATGCCTGCCTCTGTGCCGCTGCCCCACCCTTTCACTGTCAGACTTGGAAATTTATCTTGGAAATCTGGAAGTGCTAGACACTGTATGGATGTTGGGGGGGGGGGGGGTTAAATGTTTAAATGACCTTAAACATTGCCCAAAGGAATGCAGACAACCTTGGCCAAGTGAATAAAATCTTTGAGACCAACAAAGATTTATTCAAGGCACTAGCTTCAAAGCCCGTTCCTAAGAATGGGCCTTAAAAGGGCCCTATCCCCTGGCCAGGCAGCTTAAGGTGGCTTTGGGCTGAGACAGCCAAATCAAGTGGGGTGGGCGGGGGCTGGGCAGCTCATTAGCAAGGGGACAGAGCTCCTTAGCAGGCAGCAGGTCAGGAGGCCCTCATGAGCAGGCCCAGCCTAGCAGGCCAGGAGGCCCTTGTTAGCAAGGCCTCCACCACGACCCTTTGCCCAGGGCCTCTCCCCATATCTGCTGCTGGCTCCAGGCACTGAGGCATCTGAGAGCAAAGAGGCTAGAATCCAGGGCCGGAGGGCGGGAGCCACAGGGGCAGGGCCAATCAGGGCAAAGCTGGCTGCACCCTGATTGGCCCTATTCTAACTTGGACAGCTAGACACGTCCCACCCCTAGGCTGTTTCAGAAATATATAGAGGAACAACAATGGATAAGGATGAGCTTTCGAGTGCAAGCACTCTTCCTCAGACTATGAACTGACCATCATGAAGAATGTCATCAACCCCATCAATACCCACTCAAATGAGAAATGGTCCAACAAGGCCGTTGGACCTCCCTGCCTGCCTGAAATTAGCCTTCCTAGTCTTGTCTCCCCCACCTTGTACATGTTGATGGAATTGAGGTTATAAAGAAATCGGGGTGGGGCATCTTTAAGGAGCTTTATACAGATTGTCAAGCCTTCCTCGGCTGAGTCCTCTCCGTTCACTCCCAGTGGATGAGGTTTGGGCGAATTACTTGCAAGACATCAAACATTTGTTTTAATGAGAGCGGAACATCGAGGCCTTTGTGTGTTCTGCCTCCCTAATGACAGCTAAGCAGGCCCCGTTATCATTAATGTCAGGCACCAAAGTGGTAACTGGCTGGTTCTCCCTACCTCTTTCCCCACCTCCCCTCAGCCTGTCTCCCGGTAGAAACAAGCCCGTAAGTGACTGTGACGATAGGAAGAATGGTCACAAGTGAGGTGCCCGGTTTATTGTCTTGCCACTGAAGCTCAAGTGCCAGCCCAGCAGTTGACAGAGATGGGTTAAATATAGCACACAGATGGACTGTAGCCTCCCCTTTAATGTCACTGTGACAGCTCTGGCAGCCCTGAACGCATCCTTAAAAGCTATAAAAGTGAACACAGCTCTGCAAAGGAGGCCTCAGGGAAAGAATGAGGGGAATGGCCAGACAGAAAGGGAAGGAGGAGAGCAAAAGTCTTCCATGCCGCCTTTTCCCTTTCCCCCAAACGGCCTTGCCATAACCTCTTTGTCAACATTTTCTCCCCATTTCCATTTAAATGAGGTGTCAACCGGTCTCTCTGCTAAAAGCCTCCAGAATGTATAGCAAAGCAAAATTCTGCAGCCCTTTCGAAGTTACAAACTGAGTACATTTGCAGATATTTATTGGGGGGGGGGGGGCAGAGCATGCTGTTTCCTGAATGAAAGAGAGGCTAGGGTTGCCAACCTCCAGGTAGAAGCTGTACATCTCCTGGTGTTACAACAGACACCAATTCACCTGGAGAAAATGGCTGCTTGTGAAAGTGAACTTGATAGTATTATGCCCCAGTGAAGTCCACCCCAGACTGCGTCAATGAAATGTCCAGAAATTTTCCAACCAGTGATTTAAATCCCAAGGAAGGCTTACCAAAGTTAAAAACACAGAAATAGTTAAAATCAAATTAAAATCAGTGGTGACAGCAAAAAAATGCTTCCAATAAAAGTAATTAGCTGCCTTGGCATGAAGACATGCTTGTATCTGAAGAAGTGTGCACGGACACGAAAGCTTGGACCTTGATTCAAACTTTGCTGGTCTTAAAGGTGACTTTAGACTAAAACAAGGTCTAGTATAGTTAAACTGAAAAACTCTGGTAGGCCTCAGTCACCGTAGTTGTAATTCTGGATTTCTAACAATACTTTGGCCACCTCATGAGAAGGAAGGACTCCCTGGAGAAGAGCCTAATGCTGGGAGCGATTGAGGGCAAAAGAAGAAGGGGACAATGACAGAGAATGAGGTGGCTGGATGAAGTCACTGAAGTACTAGGTGCAAACTTAAATTGACTTTGAGAAATGGTAGCGGACAGGAAGGCCTGGAGGATCATTGTCCTTGGGGGTCGCGATGGGTTGGACACGACTTCACACCTAACAACAACAAAATATTACTCTTGGAATCTCATGCAAGTTTCCATTGACCACTTGGGTCTGACTCTTTCCCAGTTTTGGATATTTCATTAAACATACCCACATGTGTCTAAACATATCTTGGAAACCATAAATTCTAGTAACTTGCTACATTGTTTTCAGAACAATTACATGTAAGATTTGATGAACATAAAAGAGCCCTGCCAAATCAGACCAAGGGTCCATCTAACCCAGCAACCTATTTGTAACTATAATCAGTGAGATGTTACTTACAACCTCAAAACAAAAGCATAAAGATAACAGCATTCTCCTGATGTTACTGCCCTGTATCTGATATTCAGTAATTTGGTAATTCTGTAAACGGTAATGACTGGGGAAGGCACTGGCAAACCAGCCCATATTGAGTCTGCCACGAAAACGCTAGAGGGCATCACCCCAAGGGTCAGACTTGACTCAGTGCTTGCACAGGGGATGCCTTTACCTTTACCTTTATCTGATATTCCACTGCATGTAGAAATTCCATTTAACCAACATGGAAATTAGCCATTGATTGAGTCATCCTTTGTCTAATCCAGGATGCTCACTTTTGTACCAGATTCTCCCTTATCCAGCAGTCACTGTGTTAAGGGCTCCAACCCATTCAGGATACCCTTCCAGGGCCACAGGGGTAGTTATCTCCAGGGATAATAACCTCCAATTTACACAAGAGTAGTTAACACACTGATAAAGCAAACTCTAGTATAGTTACCTCCTGTTTAACATGCTAACATGCTGATCAAGCAAGCTGCATTGTGTATGAGGCTTGTCTACACAAAAAAAAATCCAGGGAGAAAGATTTTGGTCAGTATAAAAGGTAAAGGTAAAGGTATCCCCTGTGCAAGCAGTGGGTCATGTCTGACCCTTGGGGTGATGCCCTCTAGCGTTTTCTTGGCAGACTCAATACGGGGTGGTTTGCCAGTGCCATCCCCAGTCATTACCCCCCCAGAAAGCTCATTTTACCAACCTCAGAAGGATGGAAGGCTGAGTCAACCTTGAGCCGGCTGCTGGGATTGAACTCCCAGCCTCATGGTCAGAGCTTCAGCCTGCATGTCTGCTGCATTACCACTCTGCGCCACAAGAGGCTCCTCTTTTGGTCAATATATTTCCTTTACAAGATTGAAAAACACCAGGGCTTGATTTTTCCGAGCCAACACAAACACAGTTTGCAGGGAAAATACTTCTCGCTCCCTAGTACCTGCCTCCCTGATAAGAGGAATAATACACTGCGTGCCTGATGGAGTCCTAATAAAGGATAACGAGAGATTTATGTCCCATTTCAGTTGACTGATCAATAGCAAATGTCGTACTAGAGGTAGGGGATCAACCTAGGCAGCTGCATTTTGGAACAAGCCGTTCTAGAACACAGAGCGCCACAAGCTCAGGGTGAATTTACAACTTCGGGTTTTTTTGCAGTAGTTCTTTGTTTATATATCTTGCAGACTATGAGGTCAGAGAACTATTTAGTGCCTTCATGATTCAACAGCTACATCAATATACTCCGGCAGGGGAGAAGCTGGGAAAACAGTCCATTGGATCCAAGCAGCTTTTCCAGTAATGAAAAAGAAAAAGAGAATCCCCTTTGATGATCCAAAAAGACTGATGAGGACTATGGGACCTACATGGACTAAAGCCTTGTGGGATGCCACTCACTGGCAGTCTTCAAGCAAAGGTTGGATACACACTTTTCTTGGATGCTTTAGGACAGTGGTCCCCAACCCCCGGTCCGGGGACCGGGACCGGTCCATGGATCAGTCAGTACCGGGCTGCAGCTCCTCCTCGTCTTCCTCCCCAGCTGCTGCCTCGGGGGCTGCCCTGCCACTCTGCCACTGGCTCACCTTTGGTGCTCTCCAGCGGCTGCCATGGCTGGGCTCCCCTCTGGCATGGCACTGCATAGCTGCTGCTGGCAGCGACCCCAGCGGGCAGCAGGAAGTCAGGGGCACCAGCAGGAAAGGAAGTGGAGCAGGGGTTCAGGCAGCGGCAATGTCCCTCGGCAAATGACTACCCCCTCCCCAGGCCTCAGTAAAATTGTCAAGCATTGACCGGTCCCCGGTGACAAAAAGGTTGGGGACCACTGCTTTAGGATGCTTAGGGCTGATCCCGCGTTGAGCAGGGGGTTGGACTAGATGGCCTGTATGGCCCCTTCCAACTCTATGATTCTATGATTCTATGGGAGCTGTTATTGAGGTGGGGAATGGAATGAGAATCAGTGAAAAAAACCTACTGGATCTACCCCCACAGATATCTGCCTGTCCTCTTCCCTGCAATGCGAATAGCAGCTTTAGGAGAGGGGGCTGGTTTAAAACAAGAAACATTGGGGGAGGGGGGGGATATTGAGTCACAACTGCAATCTGATTTAGGCCCCTCCCACACAGCTATTTTTATGCTATAAAAACTACGGGAGATTTGATTGTGGATGTCCAGTTGTCTTGTTGCTTTTGGCTTGAGACTGGCTCTTGACATTTGATTGCGACTGATTCTTTTTTTAGCAAAGATCCGCACCCACAAAGACATTCTGCTAATCTTATTAAAAAATCCCTTTTAACTTCTGAAATGTCCAACTGATATTTTGTCTACTCACGGCTCTCTGCACTCCCTGAAATATCGTTCTAAGGGAAATCTGGTGGCAACGCTATTTCTGAACCGCCGCAAATATCAGCAGTTGATCCAGACTAAATTAGACACCATGCAGAGCTGTTGTTACATTTCCAGGTAAGGCTTCACAGAAACGAATGGAAAGTCAGTGATTTTCTCATCATAAACAGTAACTTCTGTATTTATTTGGAAAAGTAATATGCCACCTCCCCGGAGACCTGCTCGAGGCTGCTTACAATTAAGATAATAAAACTAAACCATTAAAAAAAGCCATCCAGCAAGTCCTCGGGGGTGGGGGTGGGGGAAAGCTCATACATTTAAAACAAGTCACTAAAAACAAGTTGGCACCATTAAAAGAAGCCAGGGCATAACAACAGCATAAAATACACACTGAGCAGTCAAAAATGGTACAGATAAAAATGGCCAGAAGCAGATCATAAAATGTTTGAAAAGGTATATATTAAAAAAAGAAAACATGGGTAAGAAAGGAATGTTGCCTGAAAGAAAACAAGGTAGATGCCAAGAGAACCTCACCGGGGATGGCTCTAGTCACATCCCTGTCCACATCCCTCCCTCAGAGACAAGCTTTACCCTCTCTTTTTCTTTCCCTTTTGTGACTGAGCTACCCTAGTTGTTGGTTTTCTTTTTTCCTGAAGAATTCTGGCTGTCCAACCTTGTCACAGTATAATGTTTTGGTTGTTTGCTCAGCCTAGGAGCCTGAGGGAAGGAATGGGAGCCTCCGTTAGCATATATGACTTAAACAGCATTCAAGGAGGTGAATAAATATATTTTATTCAACACAGAGGAGAAAGGTCAGGTGAAATCAGGGGTAAGATTTCAGCGGTACCTCTATAGATCACTTTGAGATAAAATCAGTACATGCCCAGACTTTAGTTCTTAAGTTTCAGACTAGGCATGTGCCATTCAATTTGGGCTGTCCAAAAGGTATCTCAATCAGTCCTGATCCAGGCACAAATTGGCTGCTTCTGGCACAAATCACAATTTCCCAATAAGCTGAAATGGCCAAATCAACCTTGCTTGAATCACTGAATTGCAATTTGGCATGATTCCGTATGAATCAAACAAGTGGCCATTAAAGAGAAAGAGAAAGGGGGAAGGGGAGTTTCCCTTTTTGTCTTTCCTGGGTTCTGGGGGTGGGGTGGGGGTTTAAGGTAGTGTGGTTGCAGGAGCCTCTCCTCAAATGAATCCCAAAGTTGCAAAAACATTGGACCAGAGAGTCCAGTTTTGGGGCACTCAAAGAGGGTGCTTCCATCCAACCTCTATTATTTCCTATGGTGAAAACAGACCAGAGAATCTGTTTTTTCTCATCATGGTACAGGGGGTTGGACTACATGACCCATGAGGTACCTTCCAACTCTATTATTCTATGATTCTAACGTTAGGAATCAGCACTGTATTGTATCCAAAAACAGAAGGATAGCCATCCCTGATCTTTCAGAACACAGGGGACAGGAAACCTTTAAACTTCCCATGACTATAGCCACATCTTGGACCAGCTGAAGTTTTTGAACAGTTTTTAAAGGGAGCCTCATGTAGAGCACATTGCAGCAGTCTAACCTGGATGTGACCACACCATGGAACACTGTCACCAGATCACACTTTTCAAGAAAGGGCCCTAGCAGCCAAAGCTGATAAAGGGCGCTACGTGCCATGTACTTTGATGGAATGTTGGCCACTAGGCAACACTTGTTGCTTTGGTCATCCAGAACCCGGGACTTTTTCTTCAAGATTGCCTCTTTCAAAGTAGTCAGAACTTTCCCCCTCCCACAGAGGGGCATTCATTATATCCTGGTCCCTCTTAACCAACTACAGCTGGGGTTCCTTTTAGTTCAGAAACCCATATATTCTTGCAACGATCACCTTTCTTGAATAAGCATCGGGTTGAATCCAAAGTTTGGATTCATTTACTGTCAATTGCAGGGAAACTTTTCTGCCTCTTACCACAGCCTGCTGAATTATCTGGCATGGTCCCCTGTGCCCTAAGAGCAGCATTTCAAGGAGATCACTGACCTGCAGTTTCTTAATGGAAAACTGAGCCTGGATTCAGTCTCTATATCTTCTTTGAGTTCCCCCTTGCCCTCTTTGAGCAATCCGTCAGTCGCATAATGGCTAAAGGAGGTTATGGGAGTGAAATGACAGTGAAAGTGGTTTTGATCTGCTCTGAGTCAGAAGGGAATGTTGTGCAAGAAGAAGAGAACACAGAATGTGAATGAAGCACTTGTGGGGTAGAGCAGGGGTAGTCAACCTGTGGTCCTCCAGATGTCCATGGACTACAATTCCCATGAGCCCCTGCCAGGGTTTGCTGGCAGGGGCTCATGGGAATTGTAGTCCATGGACATCTGGAGGACCGCAGGTTGACTACCCCTGGGGTAGAGGACAACTGCTCCTTTCCCCATAAAACAGATTCCCCCCTCCCTGTTCTAAATCCTAGCTCACATTCTATAAATGGGACCTGACATCTCAAGCCCAAAAGCCTGTATTTTGATCACATCCTTAGGTGGAACAATGCACCCACTGACCCCATCCTGGCTCTAACCAGGGGCAGAATTCTAACTCAAGCCCTCACAGATTTTGCGACTGTCATGCTGCTGTGAATCAGACGACTACGGTTACCTACATGGAGAGAACAGGAAACAGAAATAAGCACAGAGGCAAGAACTGCACTATCTTTTTAATAGAGGAGGGCATAGTAACATTTTATAATAAAACTAATTGTTGAAAGGTCAGTATTACTGTCTGCTAATCTAAAGCAAAGTGAAAGGTTAAAAGGGACCTTGAAATCATTAGCCTCTCTGTAGGCTGGACCCATCTTTTCAAATCACTAAGCAGGCTGGTGGATTTCACCCCCTGGCTTCAGCCCTTCCTGGCACGGGATTGGTTCAGCCTTGGCAGTGCCTGGAAATTGACACATCGAAAAACGTTGCCCACCCAGAGCTCAAGAGGTCATGTGAATAAGCCCGATTTGAGGTTATGAATCAGTATGACTACTGGAAACATGTTTGCATGGCAGCTCTCCACATTCTCCTTTGGGCATTGAATAACCTTGGTGCTTTTGGAGGAGTCCAGACTGAAAAGATGCCCAGAGACTGCAGATATGGGGGGAAATGGATTATTTGCATAAGAACAGAGGCCGTGGAAGTAATATCTGCATCCTTCTTTTTAAAAAAATGTGCTTACTGATAGCTATGGAGGTGTCAAAGAAGAGGTGACAGAAAAAATCTGGGAAAGGAAATAAGCAGACATGTCACAAGTCCTGGATGTGGCGGCCAAGAATTCTGGAAGAATTTGGAAATGAAGGAGTGACTGAGCAGATAAGGAGGCGGGTGGGATACTGGCAAGAGGATGGGGGCTTTTTTTTAAAGAGCCTGAAAGGTTTAGCATTGGGAATCTTGGACATTTTTGGAGGTCTGAATAAACTGGCTAGTATAGAAATCAAAAAAGAAGAGTCATTGATTTCACATACTGAGGAATTCAGGAGGTCCCATTTATTTATATCCCACTTTTCACCCAGTGTGAAGCCAGAGTGTCTTAGAAGAAGGAGTAGAAGAAGAAGCGTTGGTTCTTATATGCCACTTTTCTCTACCCGAAGGAGTCTCAAAGTGGCTTACAGTCGCCTTCCCTTTCCTCTCCCCACAACAGACACCCTGTGAGGTAGGTGAGGCTGAGAGAGCCCTGATATTACTGCTCGGTCAGAGCAGTTTTCTCAGTGCTGTAACTAGCCCATGGTCACCCAGCTGGTTGCATGTGGGGGAGTGCAGATTCAAACCCGGCTCGCCATATTAGAAGTCCGCACTCCTAGCCACTACACCAAGCTAGAACATCGTGGTCCAACCTGCCATTTTCATACCACAACAAGTCTGTGAGATAGGTTAGGCTGAGAGAATATGACCGGTCCAAGTGACCCAGACAGTTTTCCATGATAAAGCAGCCATTCAACTTTAGGTCACCTAAGATCTTAGCCCCACACTTTGTCCACTAAGCAGCACTGGCTCTCACAAAGTTAGAGAATTCTTGAGTAGGGATTTCAACTCAAATCTCCCTGATCAAAGTCCATCTTCCTGTCCATCACACTACTCCAGCAGGTTCTTGAACATTGCATTTGGGCTTTCTAAATTTTTTAGAAATACTCCTTCACAAAAGCTTATAGAAACCTGCTCCAATGAGCTTCTCTTCCAGCATAAAGGTTCTCAACAGCAGATTTAAGGATCTCGGTGCCCAACTGTGAACACAAAGTAGACCTTAACATCACTCAAGCAGTGTTCTGTTTTAGAATCATAGAGTTGGAAGGGACCTCATGAGTCATCTAGTCCAACCCCCTGCACTATGCAGGACACTGACAACCCTATTGCTCATCCACTATAACCTACCACCCCCTTAAGCTTTCACAGAATCAGCCTCTACATCATATGTCTATCCAGCCTCTGTTTAAAAATTTCCAAAAATGGAAAACCCACCACCTCCCGAGGAAACCTGTTCCACTGAGAAACCACTCTAACTGTCAGGAACTTCTTCCAGAGGTTTAGACAGAATTTCTTGTGAATTAATGGAATTTCTTTTGAATCAACTTAATTTCTTTTGAATTATTCATACTGATAAGAAGCTCAAGTGGTAAACATGGATATTTCCTGGTGCTGAAATAAGTGGCCATAACTGGGCCAACTTTGTATTGAGTATTATTTGTTCTACAAAAGGACAGGCTCTATAGCATTAGAGCATCTTGCGATTAATTAAAAGCTCTAAGAAAATGTTTAATTTAAATACTTGTTCAAAAGTATTTATTGTAGGAGTGGTCTGATGAGTTTTCCAAGGACAAAGACTTATTTATTTACTAGTATTAAAGCTTGATTTAAAAATAGGTATTGAAAGGGGCAGGATGGTCATGCCTCAGCAGCCCATGTTCCACCACATGATGCAGCCATCTGGGCCGACCCATAGATTAGCATTCGGAGTATTATTTGTTCTACAAAAGGACATGCTCTAGATTGGCATTTAGACATTTGGCTATCACAAATTAGATTCTGCCTTGAAAAACGAACTCGCTATACCCTGGAATTTCCTTGCTGTGGGGTAACAGATGGCAATTTGGATCTGCACCTGGAAAGGCAGATTTTTAGCATGGAAACAGGCAAAAAAAAAAAAGGCAGCACTTTAAAAAGGCAAATGTGAATGGAACCACTAGTGGAGAAACAGTCTCAGCCTGGCCTACCTCACAGGTTTATTGTAGGAGAATAATGTAAGCTGATTTGGTGGTGGAGAAAGATGGGATATAAATGAATTAAATGAATTAAAAAAATAAAGACTAAAAATCTGATGCACACTAAACCTAGGAGAGTCAAAACGGGAGGTAGTCACATTTGCAATCCTATGTGTGGTATCCATTTCTGTTTGAAAACTGGTTTTAGCTAATGCAGCTGAACGACATATTTTGCATTCCCAGCAACTGAATGAGACTTTTACAGGAAGACAAGATATTCAATAACAAGCTTTTTGTCTGAGATTTTGCGTGTGTGTGACGCCAGGGTTCCCCCACTTCGGAGAGGATGGCTTTTCTGCCATGCATTAGTGTTGTGCATAAAATGTTATTAATGTTCAACAGTGGTTTAAGAACAAAACCCTTGAATGGAATGAAGAAGAGTATTGTTGGCCTCATTTTTTTCTAGGTTGCTATTGCTATTTTGGTCATGATATCTGGGAAAGAAAATAAGCAGTGGAGTGTTCCAGAATAGGTGATGAAAATGATTAGAGGCGGTGAGAGTTGGATTCCTTTCCCACAGAAAGAAAATCATAAGCGCTGGTCTAAATCGGAGACCAAGCAGAGTCCATATGAACCAAAAAATGGAGGAGAAAGAGAAGGTACGGGGGGGGGGGGGGCTTCTCTTTGCCTTCTAACTGGGGGGAAACGTAGAGACACTCATTCAGCAAGGAATAGCAGAATATTGTAATTGATTTTTTTTAAAAATCCTTTTACAACATGGAATTAGCCTTTTAACCTCAATGCTCTCAATGCCACGGAGGCCAACAGATTAACAGTAGGATTAGTTATGTGTATGCATAAGCATGGATTTCCCAATTTCCCAAAACAGACAGAATACCCTCTGCCTCATCATCATCTCCAATAAAACACACAAGGAAGTGTCCCTCTGTGGGTGTGTGGAGGGGGAGAGACAGCTTCACTAGCCAAATTTAAACCCAACCCAGGATTCTGCATGGGTCGGATTGTGTCACTAGATAAAGAACATCATCTGCTGGGCTGGAGGAAGGCATGTAGTTCCCTGGATTCATTTAATGCAGTCGGAAATACCTGAAGACCCCTGGCTCAAGGGGAACAGGCATGCCCCCATTAATTAGCATGCACTGGGGAGGGTTGAAATACCTTGGACCAATCATTCTGTCTCAGTCTATGATACAGGACTGTTGTTGTTAATATAAAATGGAGGAGAGGAGAATGGGGTTGTAACTTGTAAGCCAATTTGCAGGATAAAACAGGGTACGCATATGCCCTGACCTGGATAGCCAAGGCTGTCCTGATATCATTAGATCTTGATAGCTAAGTATGGAGACCACCAAGGATGTCCATGGTTGTTACATAGAGGCAGGCAATGGCAAACCACCTCTGAACATCTCTTCCTTTGACAACCCAACTGCAGCCTTTCTCTACTTTATACCATGGAGAAACCCCTGAATCAGTCTTCAGGCTTCAAGAAACCCCAGAAGGGGGTGCAATTGTGCAGAATATGGTTGGGAAGCCTAGCTGTGTACACCTGGGGCCCATGCTCGTCCCACCCCATCCAGGCCATTTGAAGAGGGGTGAGTGGGTTGACATTACTGCATGGGGTCATATCACCCAATAAATGTTTAGCACCTTTTAAAAATATATTAAAAATGAACTCCCATCCATTTGGGAATCCCATCAAGAATTTGGGAATCCCATCAAGAACAAAACCCTGGCTGAGAATGCCTGACTACGGGGTCACTGAAATTCAGCTGCAATTTAACGGCACTTTCCACCCCCATACACATCTGCATAAACAAGTGTATAAATAGAATGTGATATGATCTAGGAATGGCACGTATGATCTACATCTTCATCTCTCCAGAATCTCTGCTAAACCGGTTTATGTCTGGTTTTGCCAGTCTTTTAGGTCAGAGGTGGCAGCCGGACAACAGAAATGTGTGCATGCTCTCAAGGAGAATAATATTTCTGGCCTCCCACATTCAAGGATGTATAAAAATACAATTTATCTTTCTTTTTTTTTTGATGTTTTTATTAGAAGCCTTTTCATCTTGCTCATTTTCATCACTGGTCTTCTCAAGGCTTCCTTCAGTTTATTGGGTTATTTCAATATTTTATACTTTGCCCATCTGCCAAAAGGCACTCTAAGCTGACATGCAACCACATAAAAATTTAACACACGGTTAAAACATCAATTAATGCCTTGAGAGGAAACAACAGCAAAGCAAAACACACACACACACGCACATACTTTAATCACTCTCCCACTGAAGAAGCAATGAAACATTCAAGACCGAGATTACAAAGATGATCAAACAAGAACCAAATAAGTGTTTGGATCAATGAAAGTTTTGCACTTTCTCCTTCTGAACATTTGCTGGGATGGCTTCCCATTTAAGGTTGCCATTGGCATGTTAGTCTGATCTTGTCAGGATGTTGTTTCTGTTGGCTGCAGAGGAGAGGACACGCAGTAATGGGTTTAAACTACAAGTACAACGATATAGGCTAGATATCAGGAAACATTTTTTCACAGTCAGAGTAGTTCAGCAGTGGAATAGGCTGCCTAAGGAAGTGGTGAGCTCCCCCTCACTGGCAGTCTTCAAGCAAAGGTTGGATACACACTTTTCTTGGATGCTTTAGGATGCTTAGGGCTGATCCTGCATTGAGCAGGGGGTTGGACTAGATGGCCTGTATGGCCCCTTCCCACTCTATGATTCTATGATTCTATGATTCTAGATCTTGGAAGCTAAGCAGGGTCAGCCCTACCTGGTATTTGGTTAGGGGACCTCGGAGGAATAGCAGGGTGGTAAGGCAGAGGCAGACAAGGGCAAACCATCTTTGAACATCTGTTGCCTTGAAAACCTTACAGGGTTGATGCAAGTCAGCTGTGACTTGACAGCAATAAAGGGAAGAGCAAGATTTTTGGCAAAGTTTAAAGGTTTCCTTCTCACATGTGTCAGTAGTTTATTATGGAATAGCACTAAGATGAAATATATGGTATGCTTGTTCACACTAAAACAGTATGTGAGGAATATGTTACAGGAAATCTCTGATAAAAAAATTACTCTAAAATATAAAAGAGAGCCTCTTGTGGCGCAGAGTGGTAAGGCAGCAGACATGCAGTCTGAAGCTCTGCCCAGGAGGCTGGGAGTTCAAGTGCAGCCGGCTCAAGGTTGACTCACCCTTCCATCCCTCTGAGGTTGGTAAAATGAGTACCCAGCTTGCTGTGGGGTAAACGGTAATGACTGGGGAAGGCACTGGCAAACCACCCCGTATTGAGTGTGCTATGAAAACGATGGAGGGCGTCACCCCAAGGGTCAGACATGACTTGGTGCTTGCACAGGGGATACCTTTACCTTTATAAAAGAGAAATAAATTGTTGGAAATTGGTAAGGAAATTGAGAATAATTTTTTAAAAAAAATCAGGTTAGGACTAAGATCTAAGTTATCTAGAAAAAAGCAAAACAAATAACCTTGGCCAGTTTAATGGAGCTTAAAAACGATAACCGCTCACATATATGCAAGTGTGTGTGTCTGTGTTTTACTGGTTTGGCATCTTAAGATGTTTTCAAGAGAATCAAGAACGATCTTTTGAAGAATCCAGAGCTATAATTCCATTAAAGGTGCCACTGGATTCAAACCTTGTTCTCTCGTTCCATTGCAACAGTACAGAGAACATTTTGGGATTTCAATATTTTACAAAGTCCTCCTACGAATTCCAACTACCAAAATACACTGCCAGTTCAGGGCCAACAATCTCTTCAAATGTCCTTCCTCCCAACCGTTGTTACACAAATTCTCTTCTCAAAAAAGCAGACATGGGGAAGCAGAGACAAGACAAACAGCCTCCCCCCACATCTATTTTTTTTCTTCCAGCAAAAGCATGCAGAGGGAAGGGAGGGAACACAAGCACACAAAAGCATATGAAGCTGCCTTACACTGAATTCACCTACTGGCCCACTAAGGTCATTAGTATTTACTCAGCCTAGCAGCAGTCCTCTAAGGCAGGGGTAGTCAACCTGTGGTCCTCCAGATGTTCATGGACTACAATTCCCATGAGCCCCTGCCAGCATACGCTGGCAGGGGCTCATGGTAATTGTAGTCCATGAACATCTGGAGGACCACAGGTTGACTACCCCTGCTCTAAGGACTTGAGCTAAGGTCTTTCCCATCACCTACACCCATTAATCCTGGAGATGCCAGTGACTGAGCTTGGGACCTTCTGCATGCCAAGTAGGTGCTCAGCCACTGAGCCAAAGCCCCTCCCCAATGACAATGAAGCCTCTACTGCAACCAAAAGCACTGGTTCCACCCACCACCACCCCTGTACACAGCCACTAACCCAACCCAATCTCAAGATCTCATCTAAACAGACCCACCTCCCATTAGATACTTCTCAGGAGTGACAAGCAACATGCTCAGCCTGTGCTGTGCTACGAAGGCAGTCTTCAGTAACGGTGAAGAAATGGTCACTAAAAGCTCTGTCTCTCCACACTCGGCCATGAAATGGACCTGATGATGGCGATTCATAACCATTCAGCCTAATCTAGCTTGCAGGGTGGATGTGAGGACAAATGGGGAAGGGTAAATCTACATATACTGCCGTGAGCTCCCCGGTTCCCATTAAGGAGAAAGGTGGGATAGGAAGAATACATGAAAAATGCTTCAGATATGATAGTGGTCATCACCTTCAAGGTCATATGCGGTCTGGGCCCTATGTACTTGAAGGACCATCTTGGTGTGGTGGTTAGGAGTGCAAACTTCTAATCTGGCATGCCGGATTCGAGTCTGCGCTCCCCCACATGCAGCCAGCTGGGTGACCTTGGGCTCGCCACAGCACTGATAAAACTGTTCTGACCGAGCAGTGATATCAGGGCTCTCTCAGCCTCACCCACCCCACAGGGTGTCTGTTGTGGGGAGAGGAATGGGAAGGCAACTGTAAGCCACTTTGAGACTAAAGTGGCATATAATAACCAACTCCTCCCTCTTCTTCTTCTTGCCTATGCCCCTCAAAGATCCTTATGCTCTGCCAACTCCAACTGTCCAGTGATCCCTGGTCCCAAGGAAGCTCACTTGACCACATCCGGGGTCAGAGCTTTCTCTGTCCTAGCCTCCACCTGGTGGAACAAGTCCCCAGAGGAGATCAGGTCCCTGACAGAAGTTGAACCATTCTGTAGGGCCTGCCAAAGGCAGCTCCTCTGCTAGGTATTCAGTTGAGATTGACCAGAACCAATCACCTTCCATGGCCCCCAAGCCACCCTCCCATGAAATCCACTGCCGCTTCATCCAACCCATGGGGCCATCAATATGCTGTAGTTGAAATGATGCTCTCACCAATGTTCTACTGTTCCATTATATTGTTCTATTTGTTATCACTGTATTTTTATTGTTTATAACTATCTGAATTATCTGTATTGTTCCCTGTTTTTATGTAAACCACCCTGAGCCTCAGGGGAGGGTGGTATATAAATATAATAATTAATAAATAAATATAGGTCCACCCTGTACCTGTAATGGATATGCCAAACTTGGTAAGGTTTGGGGAGTCCAGCTGTCATGAAAAGGCTGCCACCTGTTATTGGATTCTCCATTTCTCAAGTTTGGCTCCCATTTCCAACAATGACGGATCTGTCCCAAGAGGATGATCTGCTTTGTTTGACTGTTATCTTAGTCCCTGCAAACAGGAACACATGGCCCTTTTGGAGAAGCCCCTCCTGTCAAGAAAGGCTCGCTGGGAAGCTCTGGAGCCAAACAAGATGGCTTGTCATCTCTCCTCGAAACCCCTCTGCTCTGCGACTGACACAGATCAGCTGGTGGTGACAGCTGAGAGATGGATCCCAAAGGGTGCCAAAGCTTTGCAATGTGTGCTCAGAGCCTAAGAAGCGACAGACACTCCAGAGGAACTGCACAAGATAATGGCTGGATGCTCTGAATAGAATCAGAATGATTCAATGGCCATGTTGGCTTTTCGAAACAATGTGGAGAGGGAGGAATGGGAGCTCCCCATCCTCCCCACCTGGCCATAATGTTACGCATGGCAGGATCCCTGCCTTATGCCTTGGCACACTGTCTTCTATAACCAATGGCACCCCACAATAGTCTAGGCTTAAGCTAAAGCCATGACACTGCGAGGGTCAGCCAAGCCAGGCCAGACTCCATCTTAGAAATCTTGCTCTCTGCCTTAGGTTTGAAATGACAGCCTTTGCCTGACCCAGAGGTGCCTCTGGACTCAAGCTTGCACCAGCTCACCCCCCCCCCATTGTATTTCTAAGTGAGTGGACTGGCTTCCTCCTGTTTGCCTAAGGGCTCCTAGGAAAATCCTTTGTCTTGCAACATTTTTCACACTTGGCCCCTCTGCCAGGGGATATTTCCCCCACATCCTGCCAGCGAGACCTGATGGCTCTCTTCCTCAGAGCCATTAATACCTTTATCCAAATCCATTTACGGCCATCACCCCCCACTTGGCCAGGTATTGTCCTAATCTCTGGGGACCCTGGAAACTTCCAGCACATGCTTACCTGAGCCTTGTCACATAGCCCCCTTCCCAAAACCCTATAAAAACTGTGGCTTCACACAGACACTCTGAGTGTCTTCCAACCCGGGACCTCCCACGCTGGTTCGTGCTCCTTCCTCTGACCCACCACTCCTCGGACAGGTAACTATCAAGCCTTCCACTCTTCCTCCCCCTTCTCTATATGACTGCTTGTATGTGTGTTAGCTATTTGTGTGTACTTTTGTTATTTTCCTTTCAATAAAATCTTATATTAATATTTTACCTTTAAATCTGTGTTTGCCTTGAGTTCCCACGGGCGTAATAAACCCTCGTAGACATAGGTAATGATCCGATAACGCTAAGTTACCCCCCTCTCGCAGCATTTGAGCTAATATTCCCCACAAGCTCAAAGATACGTGTTTTAGGACACGTGTTCAGCAATTTGGGTAACAATGATCCCAAGCATGATTGCCTCCCAACCCAGCATTTTGAAAAGCCAAGCTCTAAAATGGCACCTGGACCAGGTGTGGGGAAGTGGTATCACCTAGTCACCTTCCAACTGTGAAGCAGGAAATAGTTGAGGGGGCATTTGAGAGGAGGAGGAGAAGAAAGAGTTGGTTCTTATATGCCGCTTTTTGCTACCTGAAGGAGTCTCAAAGCGGCTTACAGTCACCTTCCCTTTCCTCTCCCAACACACTGTGAGGGAGGTGAGGCTGAGAGAGCCCTGATATTACTGAGGAGGAAGAAGAAGAGTTGGTTCTTATATGCTGCTTTTTGCTACCAGAAGGAGTCTCAAAGTGGCTTACAATTGCCTTCCCTTTCCTCTCCCCACAACAGATGCCCTGAGAGGGAGGTGAGGCTGAGAGAGCCCTGCTATTACTGCTCAGTCAGCTGACTCCGCTTCTCTTCTGAGGCCTATCCAAGTCAGGACATTTTCCCTCCCAGGCCATGGTTAAGATGACTTCTCTAGGGGAGGCATTAATTCACTTCCAGCTCACCTTGGTTTAGCAACCAACAAATCTCAGGCACTGGTGGGCACCTCCTTTTCATAGCTCATTCGCTCAGAAGTATGTTTTGTGGAGCCCAAGGGGACATCTTTCCTAGTTGGTTTACAGACTTTGCCTCTAAAATCTGCCTTTCTCCCCACATACCTTTGGGCAGCTTCGATTCTCCACTCTGCATCCTTCATGCAAATGCTCACAAGGCAGGTACTGCCAGCCCCCCCCCTCCGAGTAGTCTCTATACTTTAGAACAGCTGTCCCCAACCTCCAGTCCGGGGACCGGTACCAGCCCATAGATCAGTCAGTACCCGGCCACAGCTCCTCCTCTTCCTCCTCCCCAGCTACTGTCCTGCCACTCTTCCACTGGCTCCTCTTTTGTGCTCTCCAGCGGCCGCCATGGCTGGGGCTCCCCCTTGGTGTGGCACTGCACAGCTACTGCTGGCAGTGCCCCCCAGTGGGCGGTGGGAAGTCAGGTGTGCCGACAGGAAAGCAAGTGGAACAGGGGCTCAGGTGGCAGCAGCAACGTCCCTTGGCAAGACTACCCCGCCAGGCCTCTGTAAAATTGTCAAGCGTTGACCGGTCCCCGGTGATAAAAAGGTTGGGGACCACTGCTTTAGAAAATTCTCCCCAGGAGCATGAGGACAGCTCTCAGCTCAATCTCTTCCAGGTGACAATCTAAAGTAGAATGACAGAAGGAGGCATTTAAGAGTATTTGAGAGGCTGCAGCTTAGATGCAAAAGAGTGGCTTCGGTTCCGTCAACTCTGTCTGTTGTTTTGGTTGGAGACGTTTTAAATTCGCTTTACCCATCTTGACTCCTATTGTTTGCGAGGTTATAAATATTTCAAATCAGCAGACAGTGCCCATCTGGAGCCCTGTTTTTCTTTTGTGTGTGCGTGTGTGCGTGTGTGTGTTTTTCCGGTGGTGCATGTGTGTACCGGCGGCTGGTGGGGAGATCTGATTTGTTAAGAACTAGCTTTCCTGTTAACTGATCTCTATGGCAACCATATAGAATATTGCATATGTAGGTCACCGTTATCAATGACAATTAAGATCTTTCCGTGGGTGGTTGGGGTGGAGTGCGGCTAAGCTGTTTTGGGATTCAGTCAACCGATTTAGGGGGGTTCCCATTGGGTATTTCTTAGGAAGGAAATGTCCTCCCCAGGCTCTTGTCCCCAAATCTCCAGCAGTTTCCTAACCTGGACCTGACAACTCGAGTTGCCAAAGGAGTCTTGTTAATAAAAAAAAATCTGTCAAACAGAAGAAGAAGAAGCTTGGTGTTCCATGGCCACTTATGGACTAGGCTCATTTGCCTGCGAGAGAGACTAGGAAATCCATTCAGATAAACAGGAGTTCAGACGAAAAGGCTGCAGCCAGTCGAAGGGACATTCATAAAGCTTGTTCAAGATGGTTAAGCTAATGAGAGTCACGGGAGAGTGGCGCTACGGCAGGCCTTGCACAGTTTATAAGGTAAACCACAACAAGGGTAGGACATGGAGCTGTAGTTCCATGGGGCAGCCTCTGCTTAGCATGCAAAAGGTCACAGGTTCAATCCCTACCCTCTCCAGATAAAAGGACCAGGACGAAGGTGATGGGAGAGACCTCTGCCTGGAAATCTGGAGAGACATGGCCAGGCTCAAGTAGACAAGGACTGACAAAGGCAGCTTCATGTGGCCTGCAGGAGTGTCCACAATGGCCCTTTAGCACTCTCAAGCAGGCAGCATGAAGAATAAGATTGATCAAGCCCCTGCCATAACGTTGCTGATGCACATCCCTGTGCGTTGGGGACTCAAAAGCTATGGAGGCTCACAATGGTGCATGTTTTGTGTGGTTCTTTGTAAACTATAATTGTCAAAAGTTGATATTGATATTGTTTTATTGCCGATCCTGTTTTAATGGGGATTCATGGATATATTGTGTATGACCTATATTGCAAGCCGCCCCGAGACGACTTTGCAGGGAGTGGCGGGGTAAAAGTCTAAAAATAAATAAAATAACAAAGTTGTCCTTTTTTGTGGGGGAGGGGTTGTACAAAGATACCAAGATTTCATTACATCTTTTTGTACTCGAAACACTTGTGGTGTTTGACACCTTGGGCAAAATGATAAAAGGGTGCGTGTGTCCCCCCCCTCCCCATCCACCTGCTGCCTACTGGATTCTATCACTTCAAATTCTTCATGCATTTTGGCTATTTGGCATCTCCTGCTTATCCTCTTGAGCCGGCTGCTGGGATCGAACTCCCAGCCTCATGGACATCGCTTCAGACAGCATTTCTGCCGCTTACCACTCTGCGCCACAAGAGGCTCTATTCACTAATCCCTACCGTCTTCCTTTTTCTTTTCCTTCCTCTTCTCTTTCCCGCCGTGGTCTCACATCAAATCCAGCCACATCATCCCTAAAATCCCTGCCAGTGACATTCTGCTGCCTCCTCCAGCATTCCCTGGCGGCTGGTGGCCCTTCCTGGCTTCTCTGCTATGGAAGGCCTTTTATCCTTGCTTTGGGGCTCACAGCATCAGAGAGCAACCACAATATACAAGACAAGGCAGAGCCTTTGCAAAGGAGGGGCTTAGGCCACTGCCAAGGCTGCACAAGTGTTCAGTCTCTGTCGCCTTGTTTATTGAGAAAATGTATACGGCCCCCTCTCCAGAGTCCAGCTTGAAGCAGCTCGTCAAGTTAAAAAACAATGTGATCAGATAAAAGAAGCACCATGACTTATTATTACTGTAACAAGCTGGGGCATAATAAAACAACATTAAACAAGCCTAAAAATATGTCTATAAAACAGCTCTCGAGCTAGAAACAGGCAATAAACCTAGCAAAAGAAGACAGAACTGTTTGGTTAAGAACACGGATTATAAGGAATTCTTTTGGCCTGGGGCTTCTGAAAGAGGTACCAGGCAGGCTTCAAGGTGGAGGGCAAGTCCCTGACCACTTCCACTACTGCCAAAGCCCTGCTTCTGGTTGCCAACCACCTGAGAGCCAGTTTGATGTAGTGGTTAGGAGTGCGGACTTCTAATCTGGCATGCCAGGTTCGATTCTGCACTCCCCCACATGCAGCCAGCTGGGTGACCTTGGGCTCGCCACGGCACTGATAAAGCTGTTCTGACCGGGCAGTGATATCAGGGCTCTCTCAGCCTCACCCACCCCACAGGGTGTCTGTTGTGGGGAGAGGAAAGGGAAGGCGACTGTAAGTCGCTTTGAGCCTCCTTCGGGTAGGGGAAAGTGGCATATAAGAACCAACTCTTCTTCTTCTAGGGACCATTCTCCAGGAGGGAACTGGGTCCCTCCCAGAATTATAAGTGATCTCCAGATTACAGAGATCAGTTCGTCTGGGGAAAACGGATGCTTTGGAGAATGGACTCAGTGTCATTAGACCCCATTGAGGACCCTGTCTTCCCCACATCTCCAGGAGTTTCCCAGCCTGGAGCTGACATCCCCCCCCCCCTCCACCAGCACCCCTCCTCCACCAGACTTTGCAATCCTATGGTCGCCTCACCTCTGCAAGTGAAGACACAGAGATGTATTTATTTATATTGATCACATGGCAGGCATGTCATGTAGCCAGGAGATTGTCTGGCTGCCAGGCAAGAGATGTCTAGAGGTGGACTGCCATTCCCTGCCCCTACATCACACCCCTGGTCTTCCTTGGACGTTGCCCTTCCAAGGGCTAGTCAGGGTCACCCCTGCTTAGCTTCCGAAATCTGAGAGAGCAGGGCTTATGAGGAACATTTTAGCTGATCTGAGGAGAGCCCTTAGCAGAGTGTAATGGCTTAGTTAACCCTCCAAAGCTGTCACTTCCACCAAGGGAACTGGTCTCTATAGTTCATCTATAATCTACAGGCACCCCGTGGAGGGGGGCTACCCAAGCTGGAGCTGAAAACAGGCACTATGGGTCACAGAAGAGCCCCCAGATATAGCCTAGGATCCAGTAGCACCCCCCAGGCTTTTAACACCTTAATCTCATCTGGATTGAGCTCCAGTTTATCTGTCCATCCAGTTACCTTCTCTATGCCCCTATTCAGAATTTCCACAGACCCAACTGGGTCAGCTGTTCAGGAGAAAGGGAGATGGCTTTCAACGCATTCCAAATCCCCTGGAGCAAGGGTAATCAACCTGTGGTCCTCCAGATGTCCATGGACTACAATTCCCATGAGCCCCTGCCAGCATCTGCTGGCAGGGGCTCATGGGAATTGTAGTCCATGGACCTCTGGAGGACCACAGGTTGACTACCCCTGCCTTGGAGAACGTCTTCCAGGATCTATGTGTAGATGTTAAGTAGATGGGGCAGGGACCAAAGATGGACCCCTGCAGAACCCCACAGCATAAATTTAAGTAATATTTGACATGCACATTTGTGACATTATTTCCTTAATGACAAGAGTGCTGTATCCTTGCTACAGCAGGAGTCTCATGTTACTTTCAAAAACAGACGTCAGTCTGGAAAGATCAGCGTAGGAGAGGGAGGGTATGCAACGCCCCATCAAAAACAAAAAACAAGTAACGGGCAAAAGTTCACACTGTGGCGAGATGTTATTAGAGTGGTTGAGTGGTGTGTGTGTGGGTTAAATTCCTTCCATATGAGAATTGTGCGACAGGGAGGGAACAAAATTTAATAAGACTGAATGGGGGCTGATATGAAGAAAGCTTGGAGTTTAAATATGTCGTGTACAAATGGCATTCCAACCAGTGTCAATCTCTCTCCCCAAACCATAAATAATACTAAATGAGGTATTAGGAGAAGCATCAGATTTTCCCAGGGACCAAATTTTGCCTGTACTGATCAAAAAATATAATATCTCACAAAATGGATGCCTTGACCTTGACAGAAGAGACCCACACAAATCAGATGCGGGGGGGGGGGGCAGTTATCACACAATGAACAGAGATGTCAATCCACCACTGGTCACTCATCCTTGTATAGCCCAGGACAAGATGCATTTCTGCAACAACGGCCTCCTTCTGGGTTTAATGTTGACTGCAAGGCCATTGCTGGGAGCATCTACAATGATTTCTTATATAGATCCAACTTGCTTTGTATTCAGCTAATTCAAGCATTAAAAAATGCTCAAGCGATACCTTATTGGTATTTTTCAAGTATTATTTCAGCTGGATATAGATTTTGCTATTTTTCAGCTCTCTGAAATGGCAAAACCAGGAAAGCTTTGGTTCATATCCCAGCCATGAAGCTCAACGAGGCCTACAGCTATCCACTCAGGGTTGGGACATCCCTGGAGATCTGGGGGTACAGTCCAGGGATGGTGGGGTTTAGGAAGAAAGGGACCTCAGCCAGGTGCCAACCATCCAACGTTGACATTTCCACCAGAGATACTGATTTATGTCGTCCGCTGACCAGTCACAATTCCAGGAAATCTCCAGGTCCCACCTGGAGGCTGGCAACCCTAACTGGACCACTTCCTCTCTCAGACTAACCTACATCACAAAGGCATTGTGAGGAAGAGGAGGAAACACCACCTGGGGCTCTTTTGAAGAAGGGTGGGCTAAAAATGAGACTCCGGGATAGGAACAATGGCGCAGGGAAGCAGACAGGAGGGAAAGGGCTTCCTAAGCCACAGGGTGGAGGGGCTCCACTTCAGTATGGATAGCTTTGCGGGCCTTTGCTGGGCAGAGCCCCCTCCCTGAATGCAGGCTAATCAAGTAGCCCAGATAATCCAATCTGACAGAGTTATTGATACTAGGTTTTTAATACCCTGCTTTTTGCTACCCCAAGCGGCTTACAAGAGCCTTTCCCTTCCTCTCCTCACAACAGACACCCTGTGAGGTAGGTGGGACTGAGAGAGTCCTAAGAGAACTGCACCTATCCCAAGGCCACTCGGCTGGCTTCCTGTGGAGGAGCGGGGAATCCAACCGGGCTCTGCAGATTAGAGGCTGCCGCTCTCAACCAGTACACCATGCTGGCTCACGCGAAGGGTGCCGAAACGCGAAGGATACCAAAAGAGAAGGCTCAGTCATCAGGGGCAGCTGAAGAAGAAGGAAGGAGTTCTGAGACCAGTCAGCCTGCCAGCCACTGGATCTGGACGGGCATCCCCAGAAGGAGCCAGGCCTGAGTCCTGAAGCAGGAGGTCAGAGGGACTGGCATCCAGCAAAGCTGGAAAAGGGCTCCACCGCGAAGATTAGAGGAACGGTGCCTCTTCCGATTTTGCTTTCCCTTGAACAGTTCATACGCCCACTTGGGAGTCCGTATTAGCTGCACGCTAGGGTTGCCAACCTCCAGGGGAGGACTGCTCTTTAGAGTCTCAACTGATCTCAATACGGCGGAGATCATTTTCCCCGGCAAAAATGGGAGCTTTGGAAGGCAGACTCCATAGCGTCACATCACCCTTCCCCAATTCCATCTTTTCCGGATTCTACCCTCGGATTTCCTAACCTGGAGATGGTAAGCCTATGCTCCGTGCATATGCACAAAAGCTCATGCTAAAATAAAATGTGTCAGATTTAGAAGATGGTTTCAGAAGGCAGCCATGTAGGCCTGGAGTAAAACAGTTAGCACCAAATTCACTACCAACTTGGAGGTAGCCTATGCTAGTCCAGTCTTATCAGATCTTGGAAACTACGTAGGGATGGGAGACCTCTAAGGCAGGGGCAAATGCTGGCAGGGGCTCATGGGAATTGTAGTCCATGGACATCTGGAGGACCACAGGTTGACTACACCTGCTCTAAGGAAAACCAGAGGTGTAGGAAGGAGGCAAACCCTGCCCTATAGGATCACTCAGATCAGCTGTAACTTGACAGTATTTATTTATTTTACTGCTTTTCCACCCCATCTCCTGACACCTGGGGCTGATTACATACTAATTAAGTCACTCTCTCTCTCTCTCACACACACACACACACATAAAATATTTTTAAAATCCTAAATTAAAGACTTTTCAAGCCTAAAAACAAAAGATTCTACCTGTTGGGAAAGGAGAAGAGAGGATGTGGGAGGGTCCTATCAGCTCCGGCTGACATAGAGGTTAGGGCAGGGGTAGTCAAACTGCGGCCCTTCAGATATCCATGGACTACAATTCCCATGAGCCCCTGCTAACATCCCATGAGCCCCTGCCAACGGCTCTATTGAACTGTTCAAATCCCGCAAGACTCTGATTTCAATATGGTTGCCTGCTCTGGATTGGGAAAAAACTTGGAGAGTTTGGGGGTAGAGCTAGGGGTGGGACAGTTCCCCTCTTCCCATGTCTTTTTACCCTCGCCGAGGCCTGCATGTGAATTGCAGAGATGCCATTAGGAGAAACTCACACACACACACAGACAGAGAAGGACCAGAAGTGTTTTTGCTACAGTGGGATGCTGATTAATGAGGCTTCCAAGGAGTGTGCCTCTGATTTACTGCAACCACTTTCCCCATTAAGCCAGGAGAGTGCGGGGGAGTGGAGAAGCAGTCTTTAATTTCGAGGGCCATCCCCCCCCCACGCACACACACACACACACACACACACAAACAGACCCCAGCAGCAGCCTCCCTTCCGCGAGAACGCTGAGGAGGGAATTAGCCTTCTGATGACGAATGAGCAAGAGGATAAATAAAACTTGTTTGCAGAGATGAGGAACATTTCCCCCCCCCTTTATTTTTAGGAATCCACCACTCTTTCCTCCAACACATTCCTCAGTTCAGGGCTGCTTTGGCATTTGGAACAACTGGGCCTTTGTCATGCAAATGGGCCAAAGGTTGGAGCTTGGGCAAGGATGGCTGGGGGGAAGAGAGGGGGGCTCTGATGTCCAGAGAGACCGGGAAGGCTCCCAGGCAAAAAGCAGTGCTGCCGCCCCAGAGAGAAATTCTCTCTGCTGAAAGTTGGCTCATTTCGACATCTCCGCTGGTGCAAAAGAAGAAGAGAAAAAGGAGAGCTATACAAAAGAAATAGCTTGTAGAGACCAGTGTGGTAGACTAGGGCAGTGGAGACCTGAGTTCAACCCTGCCTCAAAGCTCATAGATTCGAACGCAGGTCTCCCCAGCCCTCATCTCTTCCTCATCCTAATCCACCTAACAGCGTTGTGACATGGATTAAGATGCAGCCAAGCACCTCATGGCATGTTTTGAGCTGGGGGGGGGGCAGGGAGGTGCACATGTGAATCCCAACTAGGTTGTGTTGTTATTTATTTATATATTTACTGCATGCTCTATTCTTCTTCCCAGCGGGGACCCACAGGGGAGAATGACAAAACTCTCCATTCTTCTCCCTTTTGTCCTCACAACAACCCTGCGAGGTGGGTTAGGCTGAGAAGGCGGGATGGGCACATGGTCAACCAGCAAGCTTCCATATCAGGGAGGGGATCCCAGTTGGGTCTTGGGATCCCAGTCCGGTACTCTAACCGCTGAACAGTGTTGGCTATAACGAGCAGGAAGGGGGTAAAAAGGTAAAGGTAAAGGTATCCCCTGTGCAAGCACCGAGTCATGTCTGACCCTTGGGGTGACGCCCTCTAGCGTTTTCATGGCAGACTCAATACGGGGTGGTTTGCCAGTGCCTTCCCCAGTCATTACCGCTTACCCCCCAGCAAGCTGGGTACTCATTTTACCGACCTCGGAAGGATGGAAGGCTGAGTCAACCTTGAGCCGGCTGCTGGGATCGAACTCCCAACCTCATGGGCAGACAGCTCCAGACAGCATATCGCTGCCTTACCACTCTGCGCCACAAGAGGCTCATTTTAGGAAGGGGGTGGGGGGGTGCTAAAAGGAGTTTGCACCCAATCTAGGCTCAAGGACTGTGTCACCATAAGCAAGAACATGGTATACCTGAGCCAATCATGAATGAGGCAGAGCCATCCAGCACAGACAGGCTGCTCACAATCATTGCTGAATTTAGAGCTAGTTCTCTCTCTCTCACACACACACAAGGCTGGGTCTCCACCTTCACCAACAGATCTGCAAATAAATGCTGGCCTTGAAAACCTCCTGCAAGGGTCTGATCAACTCTAAGTAAAGGAGGGTGAATGCACACATGGGATGTCCATAATGCCCACATGGCCTATGAGGAAAGGCTGGGGAAACTGGGGATGTTCAGCTGGAGAAGAGGAGGTAGAGAGGGGACAAGATTGCTCTCTTTAAGTGTTTGAAAGGTTGTCACTTAGTGGAGGGCAAGGGGCAGCCTCTGTTGACAGCAGAGGAAAGCACCTGCAGCAATGGCTTTAAACTATGTGTGGAATGGTGCTTGGCTAGATATCAGGAGGGGAAATTTCACAGTCAGATATTTCAACAGTGGAATCAGCGGCCTAAGGAGGTGGTGAGCTCCCCCTCACTGGTGGTCCTTAAGCAGTGGCTGGACAGAGACTTATCCTGGATGCTCAATAAAATCAGAGTCCAGTAGCACATTTAAGACCAACAAAGATTTATTCAAGGTGTGAGCTTTTGAGTGCTCACGCTCGAAAGCTCATGCCTTGAATAAATCTTTGTTGGTCTTAAAGGTTCCACTGGACTCTGATTTTATTGTGCTACTCCAGACCAACACGGCTACTCATTTGAATTTATCCCGGATGCTTTAGGCTGATTCTGCACGGAGCAGGGGGTTGGACTAGATGGCCTCTATGACCCAACTCTATCATTATATAATTCTAATACCTGACAACTCTAATTAAATGGGTCTGTTGTTTTTTCTTATGGCAACTCTTGGGAAGAGGAAAGTTTCAAGGCAAGAGACTTCAAAGGTGGATTGCACATTACCTGCCTCCACATCACACCACTGCTATTCGTTGCAGGCTCCCATACAAATATTGGCCAGAGCTGACCCTGTTTGGCTTCCAAGATCCAACAAGATCAGGCTAGCCTGGCCCATCCAGGGCAGAGCAGTCTGGGGACAGGTAACATAAAAGACCTGAGATCCTGGAGAGCCATTGTCCATCAAGGCAGATTAATAGATTTAATTCAAAAGAAATTCCGTCTAAACATCCGGAAGAAGTTCCTGACAGTCAGAGCGGTTCCTCAGTGGAACAGGCTTCCTCGGGAGGAGGTGGGTTCTCCCTCTTTGGAAATTTTTAAACAGAGGCTGGATAGCCATCTGACGGAGAGGCTGATTCTGTGAAGGCTTAAGGGGGTGGCAGGTGACAGTAGATGAGCGATTGGGATGTGAGTGTCCTGCATAGTGCAGGGGGTTGGACTAGATGACTCATGAGGTCCCTTTCAACTCTATTATTATTCTATGAATACTGACCCAGTTGACCCAATGGCTTGATGCAGCTTCATGCATGATCACCTCTTCCTTATTTGCCAGCAGCTCTTGCTCACATCCTAGACGAATATTTTGCTGGCAGTATATGCTGCTCTAACAGGGTCACATCCTGTCCTTTGGGCCTGTGGCTTGTTGTCTACAGATGGTCTGATTCGGGGAGTGAGGAAAGCGAGACTACGGCGGTAACTTTCCCCCCAGACCCCGATGGAGCCAAAGCAGTGATTTTTTTTCACATGCTGAAAGACCATGAAAGGAGTACTGTGCAAAACCATGCGCAGATCTTCACATTCAACTGCTTGCACAAATGCCTGCACATTTAGCATATAAACTGAGAAGATGCAACTGGCCACCACTTCCCAGATAGATCATGACCTGCATGGAGAACACACACCGATCCTCACTCAGGAGAAAGGAATCTGAGTATCTGTGTGGAGATGCAGAGAAACCTTCCCCTCCCTCTGGGTCAAATTCTATGTCTGTGCTCCTCTCTAAGATCAGTCAATCTGCTTTACATTTCCTTTAGAAAAGTACCTTTTTTCTTTTTATATATCTTGTTTTTTACTACTCAGTGGAGTTCCAAAGCAACTTACAAACTCCTTCCCTTTCCTCTCCCCACGAGAGACACCCTGTGAATTTGATGGGACTAAGGAAGCTCTGAGAGAACTGCTATGAGAAGAACTACAAGAGAACTGTGACTAGCCCAAGGTCACCTAGCTGGCTGCACGTGGAAGAATGGAGAATCAAACCCGGTTCTCCAGATTAAAGTCCACCACTCTTAACCATAGCACCAAGTTGGCAAAGTTTTCCTCTTAAACCCCAGTGTAGCTTTCTAAATTTCATTCTATCCAATCCCCTCTTTGGCAGCAGAGTTCCTTTGATGGGCAAATGCAAATTGAAAGAATTGCCAGCAAAAGCAGCACAGGTGAGGAGAGGGGGACCCCCCCCCAACACAAACACACATGCACAAAACACTAGCTCTGAAAATAATCTTTGCTGTGGGAACACAGCAATGGCATCTCTCCCAGTAGCTGTCGACTTCTTCAGATAAGAGTCCTATAAGCAGGTTGGCATATTTCTCTTCATCTGCCAGGAACATACGAAGCTGTTCTGATACCGAATCTATCTAGTTTAACCCCGGTCTACTGGAATGGCCAGAAGGCCCTCCCAAGGTTTCAGCCATGGGGCATCTTTCAACCCTCATCTGGAGAGCCAGCCACACCAAACTGCTGCTGTCAAGATTCATTTCAATATTTATAGTCCACTTTGGTGTAGTGGTTAGGAGCGCCGACTTCTAATCTGGTGAGCTGGGTTTGATTCCACGCTCCCCTACATGCAGCCAGCTGGGTGACCTTGGGCTCCCCACAGCACTGATAAAGCTGTTCTGACCGAGCAGTGATATCAGCGCTCTCTCAGCCTCACCCACCTCACAGGATGTCTGTTGTGGGGAGAGGAATGGGAAGGAAATTGGATGCCACTTTGGGACTTCTTCAGATAGAGAAAAGTGACATATAAGAAGCAACTCTTCTTCTTCTTCTCTTCTCCTTTTTCTCCTCTTTCAGGGACCCAAAGCAGCCTACAATTCTACTCTCACCATGGTATCCTTTCAGTCACCCTTTGAGGCCACTTTAGGCTGAGAGAGTGTGACTCCCCCTAAAATCATCCAGGAATCTGGGGCAAAACCTGAGGTTTGATCCTGGGTCTCCCAGTGCCAGGAGCCCAGTTTAGGCCCAGGTTCCTCAGAGATTGGAACCTAAGTGGGGTTTTGGCCATAGGGAGTGCTTTGGTGGGAGGCTCACAAGGAAATCTGGGTGCCCTATGAGGATGATGATGGGTCACCTCTGCTCATCTCTTGCCTAGAGCATCCATGGGTGGTTACCACCTGCTGGCACGGTCTTCTTTTCTCTCGGTTCCTGGGCTGACTGTCTGACCACTACGTCACACCAGTGTGAATCCAAGGAGTCTTGCTCGGAATCCCAGGAATGCTAGATGTCTCCCGCCCAGCTTGTATTAGAAGATCTGAAGAAGAGCTGGCTTTTTCTACCGTGCTTTTGACTACCCAAAGAAGACTCAAGGCAGCTTACCACCGCCTACCCTTCCTCTCTCCACAACAGCCGCCCCAGGAGGTAGGTGGGGCTGAGAGAGCTCTGAGAGAACTGTGACTGTCCCCAGGCCACCCAGCTGGCTGCAAGGGGAAGACACATCAGAAATCAGCCCTGGTTCTACCGATCAGAGCCCTCTGCTCTTAACCACAACAACGAGCTGCATTTATTTCCTAACTTGGAAATAAATGCAGATCTGGCCAAGGGGATGTGTGAGATTTCCTTCACTGAAATCAATGGTATTGGAGAATGCGTGGGGTAGTTGTACGCCTCCTGTCCTCCATCGGATCCCACTCCCCATTTCCCAGATGGACAATTAATTACCTGCCTTTCCGATCCTTCGTGTCCCCCCCTCTTTCCTAGTTTCCCCTTTGAAAACACCTAAAGTCATCTATTTTGACTGGCCGACCTTTCTAGAAATCTAGATCTTGCCCCACTGACTTAGATAGCCCAGGACAGCTTGACCTCATCAGATCTCGGAAGCTAAGCAGGGACGGAAGGGAGACCACCAGGGTAGTCCGAGGCTATGTTAAGGAGGCAGGCAATGGCAACCCCCCCCTCCCAGCATCTCTTGCCTTGACCCCCCTCCCCCCCCCCCCCGTGGTTGCCATCAGCCCGCTGTGACTTCATGGTAAACACAAGCTCCCCCCACCCAAGCCTGGACCAAGAATTCGATCCTCTGGTTTCACCCCAAAGTCAAGTCTCCTGCTCCATCATTTGACAAGTCTCCATTGATCAGAATTGCAGTTCTTTTCTGCAAAGGAGCGGAATCCACAGGAGACCGGACCTCCTTCAGGGGATGCAGAAAAGGTTTCTAACATATCAAATCTCCCGAATCTGGGAATCGAAGGAGCAGATCAGCTGCCAGGCGATCGCAGGGAACCCTCGGAACCCACCCACGGGGGCCGGCGAGACGAGGCGGCGCGCAGACTTGCCTACCTGGATTCGCCTTGCCTGAAGTTTCATCCCTTTTCTCCGGGGGGCAGCCCTGCCGGCGAACTGCGGAGTCCCCGAAGGCGAGAGGGGCGGCCGGCTGCCGGGGAGTCAGAGCTCGGCGCTGCCGTCCTTATCTCTCTTCCATCTCTTTCCCAAAGGAGGGCAGGGGAGGGGGAGGAGAAAAAGGCAAGTTAGTCGGCGCTGGGCTGCGGGCGGGAAGCCGAGGCGCCCCTACTCGCGAGTAAGCCCCGCGGCGGACTCTAGGGGGCTGGCTTTCAGGGGCGACGCGCGAGGGGATCAACGTACAGTCTCGCCGGGGACGCGCAGGTCGCTCCGCAAGCTACTTAAGCCGGTTTAGCCCCGGCAAGGGTTGCCGTGGCCCGAGTGCCTGAAGCCGGGATGCGCCTTTCCACCCCCGATCCCTCGCCCGCTTAAGCCGACTGGCTTGGGTCGCGAGACTCCCGCGGCCTCGCAGCTCTGACCCGCCCGGCCCGCGGTCGAGCCCGAGGGCTTCTCGGAGCCGCTCGGGGGTCTCCGCGGAGTCCGATCGAGGGCTTGCGCGGGCGTGTGGATCGCGCCCCGCGGAGTCTGCTTCCTCCTCGAACCCCGGCTAAACCCGCTGGAGCGCGGTCGCCTCGCGGAAGAGGCTTCCCCGCTCTCGCGGCGCCGTTTGAGCCTCGCCGCGAGTCGAACCCGCATTCCCGTGCTCTCTCGGCCGTTCACACGTTGCAAAGCCCCGACTCGGGAGGCTTCGGGCATTCCAAAGCGGCGCGGGGAGACCAAGCACCTGAGAGACGACGGCCCGTCCCCCTCTGCCCTCGAGGCCACTCGGCTCCGGCATCCCCGCGCTGGCCCGGGACGGGGGAAGAGCCGCAGCGGCCGCCTTCCCTTCCCTTCCCTTCCTTTCCCTTCCCTTCCCAGGCGCGCAGCGGCCGGGAGCAGCAGGCGAGTGCCGGAGAGGAGCTTCGCAATTTGCTTTCCCTCTGACGGGCTGCGCCGCCGCCTCTCGCCCAATGGCAGCCGCCCCGCTCGCTGATTTGGCGCCTCGTCCGGCGGCTGGCCCCTCGCCCCCCACCCCCGCCTTCCGCCGCAGCCCGCAGGTGTTATCTCCTGGGGGCACAACAGGTCGCCACTGCTCCCCCCCCTTCCCATGGAAAGTCTGAGAACCGAGGAAAGAGGGCTCTGAGCATACGCGGAGTTCATATCAGGTGTTTTCCCTCTCCAGTCCCTCCCCCTGACCTTCATTCTCCGCAGCGGCCAAGAGCTGTTCAGCCCCATGGGATTTACTTATTTCATTCACTTATAGCAGGCCTTTCTCCCCACCCAAAGCCTGGTCTACAGCCATCTCCACTTTTCCATTGCATCTTCACAACAACCCTGTGAGGTGGGCTAGGCTGTGAGAGCGTGCGTGGCTCAAGGTCAGCAAGCGAACGCCCATCTCAACCTGGGAGGATTGTCCTGGGTGGGAAAACTGGGCTGGAAGGCTGACTTTGCCCTAAAGTGGCCTGGATGACCTTGGGTCATCTTCTTATAGAATCATAGAGTTGGAAGGGGCCAAACAGGCCATCCAGTCCAACCTCTGCTCAATGCAGGGTCAGCCTAGAACAGGGGTAGTCAAACTGCAGCCCTCCAGGTGTCCGTGGACTACAATTCCCACGAGCCCCTGCCAGCATTTGCTGGCGGGGGCTCATAGGAATTGTAGTCCACGGACATCTGGAGTGCCGCAGTTTGACTACCCCTGGTAGAGCATCTGTCTAGTCACTGCTTGAAAACCACCTGTGAGGAGGACCATACCATTTCCATAAGGAGTCAATTTCACCACTAAACTACTTGGATGGTGAATATTTTTTTCCTGATATATAGCCGATATCATTCTCCACGTAGTTTAAACCCATTACTGCGGGTCCTTTCTTCTGCTGCCTGCAGGAACCATTCCCTGCCCTCCTCCAAGTGACAACTTTTCAGATACTTAGAGAGTAATCAAGTCCCCTCTCAACCTCCTCCTCTTCTCCAGGCTGAACTTTCCAAAGTCCCTCAGCCTTTCCTCATAGGGTCAGTCTGCAGGCCACAGATGACCCACATTGCTCTCCTCTGCCCCCTCTCCATTTTGTCCACTGAACGGCACACAATGCGGTTCACAGTGGGACTAAGGCATCTTGGCATTTCGATGTTTGCCTCTGTTGATACAGCCCAAGACTCTGTTCTCCTTTTTGATACTGCTGCATCACACCTACCCTGCCTCAGAAGCCTGTTGTGAGAGAGAAATGCAGGAAGGAAAAGTAGTGTTCAGCTCTCTGAAGGAAAGGAGGAGCAAAAATGTATGTAAATAAATACCTGGACTGGCTCTCCTTTCTCAGTCCTCTCTTCCATCTCCAAAATCCAGTCTCCATCCCCAAAGCCCTCCATTCTCAAACCCTGGCTTTCCCAGGCTCTCTAGCCTCCTCCTTGCTTTGCCCAACCCCCCTGATCTTTCCACACTGGAGTCTCCCACATGGGAGAGATTACTCTCCCCCTACTCAGAGATTCACCATCACCTGTGCTGGAGAAGGAGCTGGTAATAGGGAAGTTCATCTCTCAGGAGGTAGAAGGGATAAGACCATTTCAGAAGGTCAGGGAGAGATTCCTGGTTGCTGTTGTTTTTTAAAGGCCATGCAAATAAAAACATGGGGAATACCCAAATTCTTTCTGTTTGCTTTCCATGCTGATTTTTTGCGTGCATGGTAGGTTTTAAACTGACAACTAATCTACCTGGGGAGCTTTCTAAATTGTGACATCTCCCTCCCCACTTCAACATTGAAGTGGTAGAGTCTGTTCAGGCCCCTCCAGCCTTAGTAGCCTGATTTTCTTGTATGGGGGAACCAAGCCTTAGTGGGGGTCAAGTTTCTGTCCATTATCAGTTGAGTGTGACCATCAGTCCTGCTCCTTAGCATGCCTCGTCTTCCACCTTCCTTCAAACCCCTCTTCACAGCTCATATGTCCAGCACGGCCTTGAGCCCCCCATAAGTAACTAAGCCCTAGGCCAGAGACATCAAGCTCATTTATTATGAGGACTTGACCTGACATAATTGACACTGTGTCAGGCCAGCCCAGGTGTGCCATGAAATGTACCAGCTGGTATAGGAGATAGAAATTTGATAAAAGATACAGACAAGCCTAGTTAACGATGCTATTTTTACGCAAAATACCAACAAGCCAGCTTGGTGTTGTGGTTAAGAGCGTTGGCCTCTAATCTGGAGAATGGGGTTTGAATCCCCACTCCTCCACCTGCAGCCAACTGGGCCAGTCACAGTTCTCTCAGAGCTTGGGCTAGTCTCAGTTCTCTCAGAGCTTGGTCCAGTCACAGTTCTCTCAGAACTCTCTGAGCTCCACATACCACACAGTGTGTCTGTAGTGGGGAGAGGAAGGGTAGGCGATTTTAAACCGCTTTGAGGCTTCTTCTTAAAGTGTTAACATTCTGAAAATGTTTCCTTAAAGTATCTCCCTGATTCCCATCCTCCCATTTCTACCATCCATTACTCATTAGCACAGTCTACAGCAGGGTTGGCCAAACTGTGGCTCTCCAGTTGTTCATGGACTACAATCCCCATGAGCCCCTGCCAGCACACACAGGGCCACCCCTGGTATACAGGGACACAATGCACAGCCTCTGTTGTCTGAAATAAAGGCAATGACCAGTTGCTCACAGGCCAGATAAGAGTCCGGGAGTGGCTGACTGCAGCCCACGGCCGTACGTTTGACTCCCCTGATCAGATTAACTCTCATGAAATCATGTACCATGAAAAACCTGTAAAAGCCAAGGCTCTTTGTGGTTTCAGAAGCAGCAAAAGGCTAGTAGTCTAGATTGGAAGCTGACGGCACTGTACAAAACAATAATACAGCAATATTCTCACATACCAAGGGCCCCTTGCCAGTGAATTCTGGGGGCCTTATCTCTCAGTAAGGATCTGTGCAGGATGGCTGGAGTCCATTGAAAGCGCCCACATTAGCCACCCCCACCTCCCCCCTTTTTTTGCACTTCCTACACAACAGAAATCCTCATAAAAATGTCCCACTCCTTAGACTCTTTCAGTCTGCCGTGCCTTTCTTCTCCTATCCTACCGTTTCCTGACAGTCGAGGGAAGTCCCGTTCTTTTGAATAACAAAATGAAATGAGTGTTGGAAGATTCAGGAGACTCTCTTCTTTGCACAGGACATAATTCACTCCCAGAGTTAACACAATCTATGGGGATGGCCCCTGACTTAGATGGCTTTTGTAAAGGATTAGACAAATTTTACTTATTTTATTCATTTATACACAGCTTTTCTCCCCAAGGGGAGCCGACTTCACTCTCCCTCCTCCTTTTTCTCCTCAGAACCAACCGGTAAGGCAGATGAGGCTGAGAGAGAGTCGCCCAGAGAACTTCTGTGGCATGAGTATGGATTCGCACCTGGGTCTTCCAGCTACTGCCCTAATACTCTTAACCACTACGCTGAGACTGGTTCCCAATTAATAGGCAACGGCTATCATTCGGCTAACTGCGGCGAGGAACCTTCCCTTTTCACAGGCAGCATTAAATCAGAAAAACGAAACTATTGACAGGAAAGGAGAGCTATCTTCCCATCCTGTTTGCCAGCATGACTAGACAGACCTTTAGTCTGATCCCGCAGAGATCTGCTCATGAATACTTCACCTTTCTGAGCCCAAAAAGGGGAGGGGGGGGAGAGACGGGACACTTTGTTATTTCCTCTCAATCCAACGGAGGGTTTTTAAAAACAGTTTATTGTGCTGAAATATTCATGAAAACTCCCTTCCTTGGCTCTCTGACAACGAGTTCGGGTGAGGAGATCCATTCTGGCACACAACAGTTAATTCTCCTTGAGTGTAAACCATTCCCTTTTAATTAATAGTCATTAGACTGAAAGATGCATTTACTTGGCTTTAGGGAATTTGCTACTTTGACAGCAAAGGGAGCTCGATACAAACATCCACCGCTCCTTTTTTTTATAATCGCTGTTTTGTGTCTGCAATAAAACCAGCTCCTCAGATTTCCCTTCTCCAAACAAGAGCCACTGAGAGTGCCTGGGCGGAGAGCCTGCGTGGTCTCGGAAGGCTAGATGAGTTCTTCGTTCTGAAGGAAAACACAGAGCTGTATACATGAAGGGACAGGGGATCAGGGGTGCCACTAAGGCCTCTCTTCCAGGGAGGGGGAGCTGAAAGCAGGAGACGGAGGAAACTGCTTTGACAGTGTTCTTATTGGTACTGGATAAGAGAGCCAGTTTGGTGTAGTGCTTAGGAGTGCGGACTTCTAATCTGGCATGCCAGGTTCGATTCTGCGCTCCCCCACATGCAACCAGCTGGGTGACCTTGGGCTCGCCACGGCACTGATAAAACTGTTCTGACCGGGCAGTGATATCAGGGCTCTCTCAGCCTCACCCACCCCACAGGGTGTCTGTTGTGGGGAGAGGAATGGGAAGGCGACTGTAAGCCGCTTTGAGCCTCCTTCAGGTAGGGAAAAGCGGCATATAAGAACCAAGTCTTCTTCTTCTTCTACTCCAAACTACGTAGCTTACTTCCAGCCCTGCAGCAATATCGTAGGAATACTGACTAGTCACAAACACAGAGAGACAACAGGGGTTGGTTAAAGTGGTTAGAATAATGGCCTGTCATATACAAGGCCTACCATTCATGAAGTTTCCTTCGGCTTCAGAAAAGAGTACAGACTTTTCTCTTCACCATGGGGGAGAATTTTCACACATCATAGTAAAAGTGCTTTCATTGCTATCTGGGAAATTTTGCCGGGTGTTTGGTCAGAACCTTTTTTTTTTCCCAAGCAAGGTTTTGGGAAACCCCAGGGTTTTTTGATGGGGTTTCTCAATGGTCAAACATTAGAGAAAGGGTTGGTCAGAAGATCTGAGTGTTTGCACTCGAACGCTCACACCCTGAATAAACCTTTGTTGGTCTTAAAGGTGCTACTGGACTCTCATTTTATTGTTTCTTTCACGTTCAGGCATTCTCAGCAATGGCTCTAAGCGCTGGAGAAAAAGGCAACACCTTGCTTGCTTCATTAGAATCCTGGTGTACACCTCTGGGGTTGAAATGCTCACATCTGTTGACAGGTGGTACATAAAGCACATCAGTCTTTATATATTCCACCTGCCTTCATAAGCTTCTCTTGCGATACGCAAATTGCATTATCCATCTAGACTGGAAACACTGCATTGGGATAGTACTGAATGAGAAGGACCCTGCTAAGATGCATACGATGGCATAGATCTTGGCCCAGAATTTAATTGCCAATTTGGAACAGATGAATCCTACGACTGCTATAACCCAACTGGATTGTCTGCAATTGTTCTTTCTTGCAAACCTGGTTCACACCATGTTTATACTGTGTTTTATTCTTTTATTCTTTCCTTCTGTTCCTCCAGTAAAGGCTTTGTTGTTTGTCTTTCCCTGATAAAGGTTCTCAGCAAGGAGGTTTAAGGAATGATTTTGTGGTCAGTCCCAATCCTCACCAAAATGGTTTTCATACAGGAAAAAGCGTTCCTTAGCCTAGGAGGAAGTGAAAGGAAAACTTAGAAAGGACAGAAGCCAATTTTATGGTAATGAGATTTTTATGGAGGTTGGGGGCCTGGAGGGGGTAGGAACGGCAGGGGTCTGTACCCAGCTATGCTTCCCAACCCTATTCTGCATAATCACTCCACTTCTGGGGTTTCTCGCAGCCTGAAGAATGATTCATGGGCTTCTTACTGGTCAAAAAGTTGATAAAGGCTTCAGTAGGCAAACCAAGGCAATTGGCCAGGGTGCCATCCTAGAGGTGCCATCAGAGGCAGCCGCTGGAGTTCTAAAGTGCAGGGCAGAGAGAAAGCTGAACCAGCCAGCATGCTTCCTATGCACATCTACCATACCCATGCAGAAGCAAGGCCCACTGTGCTCCCTGGATTTACTTCCAGGATTTACTTCCCTGGATTTACTTCCAGGGAAGCATAATTAGGATTTCAGCCCTTGGAATGAAATGGCTAGTGTTTTCTATAGGTAGGTACTGAAGCTACAGGTCACCTGGGCTACTAAAGATGGCCAGAAATATACCAAGCAGACAGATTCAGATCAATAAATGTAAGGCCAAATGAACACTGTGGCATTCTGTGTAAGATGACCTATTGGAGCATGATGAACCAGACAGTCAGAACTGGGCAGGGGTAACCTCTGATGTCTTGCTAGGCTCCTTCTTGCTTTACAACTGGCAGCTAGCTAATGCTTCGTGCAACGGTGTCAGCTGCATCTGCTGCGGCAAGAGCGGGACGTGTTCAGATTGGAGGAAGGGATAGAACCAAATACCACAAGATTTGGGGTTGCCCTGGGGGAAGCAGGGAGACTGCTCTCATCTGTTCATCCCACTTCCCAAAGACATCTGAATGGCCATTCTTAAGAAGCAGATGGGTGGGCTAGATGACTTTGCTCTGAATTTGCATGGCAATCCTTCTCTGCCATGCTCCTTACAGAGTCACAATGTGATGATGATGATGATGAATTGTCACAGTCAGATATTAGACTGGTAGATGGATGTTCCGGAATGCAGAACCTTGGCAAGTTCTTGGGAATTGCAGATGCATCTTTGCAGGATTCTCGCTTTTCTTGCTGCCTTTGAGAGCTGAGCTGCTGTTATTTGCTCACTACCCAGAATGTCCAGATGTTTCTTGAGACTTCTAGGCACTGCTCCAAGAACTACTACCACTTCTCCTGCTGCTGCTGTGATGATGATGATGATGATGATGATACATAGGGCAAACCCCATGGAGTTTTCAAGGCAAGAACTGGTTTGCCACAGCCTGCCTCTTCGTCATGGCAATGGACTTCCTTGATAATCTCCCCTTCCAGTACTAACCAGGGATGATACTGCATAGCTTCAAAGTTCTGCAGAGAGCAAGCTAGCCTGGGCCACCTGGGCAGAGTCTGCATTTACTTTGTTTATTCTATTGTCAATCCTGTTGAATTCAGATCGCTTTGAACTTGGGTCTTCCTCTTCCCCCCCCCCTCCCCATTGAAACAGGAAAGTCTTCTGCACGTGGTTAGGGAAGTTCAGAAGGGGGGGGGATCCAAGCCTCTTTCTTTCTTTTCTTAAAGGGGGGGAGGAGAGGAGCCAAGCAGGGAGCCTATTTCTTTTCTTGGAGAGGGGGGGGGAGAGAATAGAAGAAGGCAGAGGAGTGAGAAAAAATCCAAGACCAACAGAAGTTGAGAGAAATTAGGGGCTTCTCCTTTAAGGCAAGCTTGTCACATGGCCACCTTTGGCCAATCAGGGTATCTCTAGCACCGAGGTTCAAAACAGCCTGCTTTCTCTAATCCGAATCTTGAAATATTGAGCATTAAAAGCACTCTAAGATATCCAGATCAATCCTTCTTGCTGCAGAAGGAAAATTTAAATCGCCCAAAATCAAAACGGAAATCGCATTCTGTGTAGACGGCAGGGACTGAATCCACCTGGGATTGGAATAAAAGCTCCGTACACCCTGGTTTAGGTCACACCGTTACAAATGAATAAGATGCATGGGTGTGTGCATAAGTGAGAGAGAGAGAAGTAAAGCAGACCCGAATTACTCTTCTCCATATGCCAGGATGTGGTTTGTTCTTTCTTTCTTTCTTTCTTTCTTTCTTTCTTTCTTTCTTTCTTTCTTTCTTTCTTTCTTTCTTTCTTTCTTTCTTTCTTTCTTTCTTTCTTTCTTTCTTTCTTTCTTTCTTTCTTTCTTTCTTTCTTTTGCATAAAAGTAACTAAAGCAGAGGAGAAGATCAGGATGAGGCAAAAGTGTTGACAGATAATTTGGCTGTCTGGGCCGACTTTTGAAAACACCCATTGCTTTATGCAAAATTGTTCTTGTCCCCCGTAAACCTTACAGACAAGGTGGGAGACTCCCTGGGACAAATAAAACCGCTCATCCTTGACACTTCTTTTCTTGTAAAACTATTCATCCAAGGTCATGGTTTAGATTTGAAAATGGGTGGGCAGCCGTGCACACGTCCGTGTTCTCCGAGGAGTGCCGTGAATATTTGAGCGCACACTTTTGATTCCTGTAGCATTAATTAGACCTCAACCATCATACAAACAGCTCAGTATTTTCTACCCAGGAAGGGAGATTACGAAGCATTGCGAGCCTAGAGATTGGGTGTCTGTTTTCTTGAGGATGAGTGCTTGTTCATACAAAACACGTCAATGCGAAGGAAAAAAAAAACCCAGAATAACAATGGCTCATGGTGCCCTCTGAAGACTGTTGCTGGATCCTTCAAGGTGCTGCTATTAACCTTTAAAGCCCTAAACAGTCATAGAATCATAGAAGCATAGAATCATAGAGTTGGAAGGGACTTCCTGGGTCATCTAGTCCAACCCCCTGCACTATGCAGGACACTCACATCCCAATCGCTCATCTACTGCAACCTGCCACCCTTTTGCCTTCACAGAATCAGCCTCTCCGTCAGATGTCTATCCAGCCTCTGTTTAAAAATTTCCAAAGATGGAGAACCCACCACCTTCCGAGGAAGCCTGTTCCACTGAGAAAGTTCTCCACATGTCTGGGACCAGCAGACCCGTGGGACGACCTTTTCCCTTATAACCCCCCAAAAGCACTAAGATCTTGGGGTCAACATCTGCTCAGGGTCCAGGCCTGATGGAGGCGAAATTGGCCTTGACCATGGCAAGGCAGAATGTGCTCCAGGCAGAGATCAGGGTCCTGCAGGACTTAAATAAGTTCTATGGTGCCGGTAAGACAGAGCTGTTTCACCAGGCTTATGGCCGAGGCCTAAAATGACATCCACCAAGAAAGGCTTGTCTCACCACTAGGCAGACGGGGAGTAGGCAAGTTGGAAGAGCTGGAAGATCAAAAGACCCCTTGTTTGGGAATTTTATTTGGATGATTATTAGTAATACTGTAAAGGTTTTAATTGTTAACCTTTGTGTGTTGCTTTTAACGTTGTTGCCTGTCCTGAGCGATATGGGTGAGATTTTATTATTATCAGAGTACTGCTGCATTAAATGGGATTTATACTTTAATAAATGTGTGCAGGATTACATAAATTTACTCTTCCACCGTCCTTTCAAAATGCTTAGGAAGCAATCGACCACGGCAGCAAGAAAATAATGTTCTGGATTGCTCCAGATCTACAGCTGGATTGTTCCAGATCTGTGGGGAGGTTGCGAGTCTTCCTCTTTTTTGTGGCTGTAGAAGTAGGGCACCATCCCCCCCCCCCGATAGTCTCCATTCTGGCTTGCGGTCAATCTAGAACAGCCTTTCTCAACTTTTTTACCACTGAGAAACACCTGAAATATTCTTCAGGCTTCGGGAAACTCCAGAAGTGGCATGACTGTGCAGAATATGGTTGGGAAGTATAGCTGTGGACACACCTACCAGAGGCCACTCCCCTTCCCACCCCCTCCAGGTCCATCATTGGTCATGGGGAGGGGGGTTGAAATGACCGTATAGGTCATATCACGATAAATGTTTAACACATTTTTATCATATATCAAGAGCCTCTTGTGGTGCAGAGTGGTAAGGCAGCAGACATGCAGACTGAAACTCTGCCAATGAGACTGGGAGTTGAATCCCAGCAGTCGGCTCAAGGTTGACTCAGCCTTCCATCCTTCCGAGATCGGTAAAATGAATACCCAGCTTGCTTGCTGGGGGGTAAACGGTAATGACTGGGGAAGGCACTGGCAAATCACCCCGTATTGAGTCTGCCATGAAAACGCTAGAGGGCGTCACCCCAAGGGTCAGACATGACCCGGTTCTTGCACAGGGGATACCTTTACCTTTAATCATATATTAAAGATGAATTAACTCCCACCCATTCGGTAAACCCTTCCAGGGCCATCAAGAAATCTCCCACCCATTTCAGCAAACCCCGACAGAGAAAGGCTGCACTAGGCAAACTAAGGCAATTGCCTCGGGTGCCTTACTAGAGTTGCGATTAAAGCAACCCCTGGGGTTCCAAGGTTCAGGACAGAGAGGAAGCTGTATCGGCATGCTGCCTATCCACATCCACCCTGCCCATGCAGAATCAGGGCCCACTGTGCTCAATGGGATTTACTTCCAGGGAAGCATATTTATAGGATTTCAGTCCTTGGAATGAGCTGCTTAATTTTTAATATATATATTTAAATATATATATTTTAAAAATTAATGAACTCCCACCCATTCTAAGGTCCAACTAAATCCACACCTGGTTCTTCCATTGCAGACCAGCATTTCTACCCTCTGAAACTAATGGAAGTGTCAGAATTGGTGTTGGAAGAGAGAGCTGGCATGGAATTGGAACTGGAGTATTGAGCTCTGAGGAATCTGGGATCTACTCTCTGTTTAGCCATGGGATTCATATGGAGCATTAGGCAAGCCACCATGCCCAAAGCCAACCGGAGTTAAGCCATGGGAGAACAGAATGCAGGAACGTGTTCAATAAAGTTATCCTTCTTTGGTTAGGCATGGGTGGAAGGTATTGTGCTATTTTCCCAAGGGGTGTTGTTCAAGCTCCCAGTTTGGGGATAGGCTTTGGTAATGTTTCTTTCAGTGCTGTGAAAAGTTTTGCTTACTAAATATTGTGCATCAATCGTCTGGTAAGGCACAGGAGCAAACCTGACATGGACTTTCATGGCAGTTGGCAATCCCTAAGAAGATTCTCCTCACTGCTTGGCAGCAGAAGAGAGATAAGGATCTTTCCAAGAGGCTAGAGAAGAAGAGCTGGGTTTTTGTATTCCACTTTTCACTATCCAAGGGACTCTCGAATCAGACATAAGAAGAGCCCTGCTGGATCAGACCAGTGGCCCATCTAGTCCAGCATCCTGTCTCACTCAGTGGCCAATCAGCTCTTCTGGATGGCCAACAACAGGCACAGAGGCTAAAATGGGGCATAGAGACCTTTCCCCGATGTTGCCTTCTGGCTCTACGATGCAGAGGTTTAGTGGAGTTGCCCCTCAGTCACGGCTAGAAGACATTAGTAGACCTATCCTCCAAGGATCTATCTAATCCAAAATTAAGAGCTGTTGGTTCCTATGGCCACCCTTACATCCTCTGGCACAGTGAATCTCGCATTATAATCACACTCTTAATAAAGAAATGTTTCCCTTTTTTGTGTCCTAAATCTACTGCCCATCGTCTTCCGTGGATGCCCTCAGGTTCTAGTATTTTAGAAGTGGGAGAAAAAAATTCTCTTTGCCAGCTCTCTCTAACTCATGCATAATTTTATAAACCTCTGTCATGTCTGTTCCCCCTTAGTTGTCCCTTTTCTGAACTGAAAAGTGCCAGACTTCCAGACCTTTACCTGATCCAGAGCCTGCGATGTTTTCAAACTAGACGGCAAACTCAGAATCACAGAAGACAGGCTATTTATTTATTAGGATGTTTATCCTGCCCCTCCCCTAGAACGGGGCTTGGGTCAGCCAGCAACCTAGGAATATATGCATTAGGTATTCAGAGATCCTGTGCCTGCTGCCTGGCTTGATGCCTTTAAAACACATCATTGAACCTACAAACTCAAATTTTAAAAAGGAGAACATAAAACAGTAACTTAAAATCCATCCCTGGCATGAAACTACAAATAGTTGGGATTTATAGCATTTTGTTAATTTTACTTAGAATATCAGAGAATGTGTGTGTGTGTGTGTGTGTATATATATACACACACACACATATATATACACATATATATACATACATACATACATATATATATATATTCCCCTCCTTCATTCTTGTCCTGTTATCATAAGCAGTTATGAATTATGTTGTATTCAGAAGCAGTTCCAGCAGATATGTCTTTCTGACAGTCGGTGGCCCTCGGGTAAACAATGTCTTTTAAATCTGGAATAACATCTGCTCTCAACCAACTCTTCTCTGGAACTGTAGGAGTATGATCCACTGGGAAATTCTCCTGTGAAAACCCCACTGAAATCCAAATCCCATTCATTTCAACAGAGCCCGGGAGAACTTCCCAGTAGACTGTAACTGAAACATGCAATGCAAACCAAAATAATATATTTTTGATAAATTATCTTCCCCCCCCCCCAAGTCTCAGCGAAATCTGCAAAGCTGCTGCTACAACACTAAAGTGGGGAGGAATTGCTCTAGTGGGTGGAAAGAAACTCGCCCACCGCATGTTCAAACAGCTGTACAAATATCTTGCCACATGAAGAATACAGAATGCAAAATTCACATTCAGCCATGAAGCACAAAGTAACTAATGACTGCAAATCTGATGCATTCTTGATTGGACATAAGTTCCCTTGAAAAAAGTGAAATTCACTTCTGAGGATGTATGGTTAGGAGAAGGAAGTGAGGTTGAAACCTTTGTAACCTGAACCTATTATTGTCTACTCAGGAGTAAATCCCAGGAATTCAACAGGGGTATGTAGGATTTCTGACCACATATTCACGAAGTAATCCGCAGAGATCATCGGGTGGTATTTCCAAGAAACCTGATTTAAGATTGGACTTCCCAGCTGTGATCTTAAACCAGTTACTCAGAAGTAAGTTCTCTTGCAGACTCAGAAACAGAGCTGGAAGGGAACCCATTGGTCATCGAGTCCAGCTCCCTGCACAATGCACAGTGTATGAAACTCACAGTTATGTTCCCCACCACCACTCCCCTAGTGAGCCCTGCTCTATGCCCAGACTGCACAACTTCTAACCCATATCTCCATCTAGGGTGGCTCAGCATTACCTACGCTTTGCTCTCAGCCTAGTGAGAGGATATATTAGATCAGTGTCTATGGCTGATTAGCCGTGGTGGGTTGTGTAGTCCAAAATCTTGAAAGCACGATTTCAGAACCAGCTATAAGAGACTACGTATCCCCTTGCTTAGGAGCAAGTGAAATAACAGACTTGGGAAATTGTCAAGGGATGAAGCTGTAGGTAACATGAATTCATGTGAAGTTCATCAATACTGAATTAGTTACGGTGCTGTTGTCATTATTAGTATAATAGCCCAGCACTCTTCATCCCAATGCTCCAGGGGACATCCGAAACACTCAGATAATTGAATGCCCAGGTAAATGGAGAAGCTCTTTCCTTAGAGATATGTCGGCACTGGTCTTCGGCATCTGGAATTCAGCAGGAATTTCCTAACAGCAAATTCACTTATCTTCTTGGCAAGGAATGCAAGTTTTGTTATGTCTTAATCTGGAAGGTATCACATGCGAATGTTGCCAGCGGAGCAAAGAAATCAGGAGAGCCATTTTAAAAGTGAATGCATGTTCCAGGCTGATTTTTGTTTGAATCCCAGCTGGTGGGAAAGCAAAAGCTGACGTGGCATCTATTTTAGGGCCTATTTTAGGGCCTGTGATCTAAGTCACAGACACTTAGATGGCAGAGCAGTTCCTGCAATATGTTTTCCTTTACACAGTTTATGGCCATGATCTGGACTGAAGCCAAAGGGGTGCATGTGAGCTAAGAGGACCACAAAAAGAAATATGAGCACAACCTGAAAGGCAATGACTTGGCTAGTCCTGGACTTATCTAGAGCAGTGGTAGTCAACCTGTGGACCTCCAGATGTTCATGGACTACAATTCCCATGAGCCCCTGCCAGCATTTGCTGGCAGGGGCTCATGGGAACTGTGGTCCATGAACATCTGGAGGACCACAGGTTGACTACCCCTGATCTAGAGCACAGACTTAAAATGGACTCAACAGTCATTCCTTTCAACAATGGTACTGATGGCCCGGGCATTCTGACTCAAGAGAATTCACGATAGCCGTATCCAAACTACAGCTCCCAGGATGCTTTGGGGTGATGCCATAGCTGCAAAGCAGGTAGAAACTGATTCCCATTTGTAGCACAAAGTTCCTAATTCTGACTAGGGCATGTGGAAGCCTCCTTAAAAAGCAGCTCTTGCTGAAGCGTCCTCCAGAACTTCCATCTGTTTCTGTTCCATATTTTATCAGAGTGTCTCTCTGTGTGAGAAGATGCAAGTGAGAAGGTGTGAGGTGCCTGGAACATGGTTTGCCGCAGGGATGCTGCCTCTCTCATCTCTGCCTGGGCCATGAGGAGCTGGAGTCCTTGTCACCTACACTGGTCCTTTGCCCCTCACCTAGAGCTGCAAGGAGCTGATGGTGAAAGACTCCAAACACAATTGCCCTGATCCACATGATGAGCAAGCAAGCACCGCACTCCAAGCCTGGCCTGTAGCAAGACTAATCCAGCATCCTCCTACATGTTATGGAGAGACTGTGATTGCTTTGTCACAGGGAGGCCATGTGGCATGCAGAGGTGTCCCTGCAACAGCCCACGCACTGTGCTCTCCGGCGCAGAGTAAAATCTCTCGCTAGCTTTTCTGTTAAAGGAAGGATCAGGATTGTCTTTATTCTCTCCCGCCCCTCCTCCTCCCTGTCTTTGGCTGGGCACTTCTGTACATTGTGCCATTGAGTTCAGGGACTTGCTCTCCATACATGGGAACCATGGCTTATTGCTGCACTGCATCCTTGGCATGAAGGTGGTTTTTAGATCGGTCTTGGGTTCCTCTTACTTTAAGATCTGAGAAGATAGGGCTGGGGTTGTCCAGGTCCATCCAGGAGTGACGCCATTCAGATTAGCATGGCTGGCATCCATGGACCCATCCTGATTTGACTGTCATCTAGAGGGAGCTTCAGAAGTGCACAGAGAAAGACAGCCCTGGGGGGAAACTGGGTACCTAACTGTAGTAAGAAATTCTGGAGATGAATCTGGAATGGTTTGCTGACTTCCCCACAGCTTGGGGAATCAACCAGCTCCTTGAAGGTGTGTTCTGAGATTTTTTTCCCCCTCCTTCCACAGGAAAGAATAAAAATGGGGCGATATAGCTGGTTCAAGGGCATTCTAATGACCATTAAACCCTGGAAAAGGTCCCGTCATCCAAACGCCTGAAGCACTTGAGTGAAAAACCCCGGAGCCACCCAGGCAGTGGTATTAAGATTATCTAACCGGAACATAAGCACAGTCCTTAGGAGGGAAAGATATTTAATAGAGTTGCTGATGGGAGCTTAGTCAGAAAATGACAGTCACCCCCCCCCCCACTTGTCCCATCTGACCTTCCCAGAAGTGTTTTCTCAAGATCTCTGCAAAAGCACCGTGGGGCACAATGCCATTACTGGAACACGGCTGAGCTGGGACGGGGAAGTCTTCTGAACACCATCTCGTTATTCTTTCCAAGGCAACCAGTGAATCTTCCATATGGCCCTGTTTGCTCCCTCGCCCTTTTATCTCCCCAACTGGTTCTATTGAATTGTAATTAACTCTCTGCCTCCAATCTCATCTGCACACAGAACCCAGCATTGGGCTGAACTTCTTGTCTGTGCCTAAACGTACACCTATTTCTGCTTTGAATTCCTTGGCTGCCCTTCTGCACTCCCCCCTCCCCTCTCCTTAATTTGCCTTTAGCTCAGTCAGGAGCACAGAATTGCAGGGCACTGGGGAAATGCTACAGGGGTACATGAGAGCCCCCACATTTCATTCCAGCCTTACACTGATCTCCGGCAAACGGTACTCAGATTCATTCCCGCCTGGCTTTCACCTCTGCTCCTTTACTGCACTCAGCTGATTCCAGTGGATGGCTGAATTCTACTCCTACACTGAACTTGGGTGCCTTTCTGTCACCTTTATAGGATAATCATCAAACCACCATGACTTTCTTCAGTCCAGGTCATCTCTCTTCTCACAGCTTCCCGTTCCTTGCAGGTCACTTCCATCTCTAGATTTTCCTCCCCACCCCCCAATCCCTCTCCAGGCTGAAAAGGATGCCTCTCTAGGGATAGACCACCAGAGCAGGTCCCCTCACCGAAGGGCTAAGGTGCCGGAACCGAACTTTCTTAGGATGCCATACTTCAGACGATGGGGTGGGCTCAACCCCTTGGCTGCCAGGACTGAGTCAAGGAAGAATGAGGAATGGAGAGATTCCCATGCAGGTGTGAACTGGTCCTGTTGAGGTTCCGGTGAGTGCTGAAACAACACCCACCAGGTGACTAATAGACCCATCCCCAGCACAAGTGCACAGATAAGATGGACCGAAAGAGAGATTCCTCCCGAAATAATCTTTACGCCCAAGAAGGCTGCAAGAAAAGCAAGCAAGGGAGTCCCTACCTGGGCAAGATCAAGGCGTGCAGTCAACTGGCCGCTTCCATCTCGGGCAGGGGGTCTCGGAGAGTGGAATCAGCTCGGTCCGGGGCATCCTTGTGGCGGGCTCGGCCAGGTGCCTCTGGTAGCCGATGTCAAAGGACCGGCAGGCGCAGCGTCCGCATCGTGGTCACTCACTCTCCGCCCAGCGGACAGCTCCCGTCTCCACGGCCGGACCTCTCCGGAGAAGACGCCTCGTTTGCCTGCGAGATCTACCGGGGGAGGCGTGAAGCGCTGGATTTAGTACGCGAGCCTCGCACTCTTCTCCACCCGCCCCCCCCCCGCCCGCCCGGCTCCTCTCCACCCCCGATGACGGCTGTTTCCAAGACCCCTCGAGCCTCGCAGCCCGAAGTGCCAGCAGTGATTCAAGGCAGATTGTGAGCGACGAAACCCGCAAAGCGGCTGCAGCTTGAGGGGGCGGACGGGGGCGAGCGCCTCGCCTGCTCGGAAAAGCCCTTTTGCTCACCCCCAACCAATCGTCCCTCCCCCAGCCAGCGAGAAAGCCCCCCAAAAGCAAGAACCCAAGAGCAAAATCACCATAAAATCGCCCCAGCTGCAGCCAGCAGCGGCCGAGAGCCAACCTATTCGATCCCGAGACGAGCAAGGCAGCCAAACTAGGGGCGCTGAGTCGAAAGTAAGGCTCCCCGAACTCGGGGGGACTTGCCCCCGGGTAAACACGCCGCTGTAGCGCACGGTTGGCCCTCCATTTGCAGAGTCCGGCTTTAATGGGTTGCCGGTGGATCGGGAGAACGAGGGTGCAAGTCAAATAGCAACGCGCCGGTGGGGAAGGCGCCGGAGAGGTTTCCTCGCAGCGGAGGTTTCCTCGCAGAGGAGTGTGGAAGGGCGGAAGGCTTTGCGCAGACCGAAGGCTCCCTGCTCGCTCGGTACCTTGGCCAGTTCAAGGCCCAGGAAAGCAGCGGGGAGACTTAAAGGGACGGCCGGGGCGGGTGCCGGAGGCTGATCCCCACCAACCCTTTTAGAACAGGCTGCAAAGTAGGTTTTCCGAAGCTGCCACATCAGCATTCCCGGCACAACAGAACTGCCATGCATCTATTGCTAGGCGGACTGAGAGTTCTCCTAGCACGAGGCAAATACGTGGAGATCATAGGCTTGGGGAAGGGGTTGAGGGGCCGGAGGGGGTGGCCGTGGAATATATTTAGGAGGGGAACCTGATATCGTTCCCCGTGGTTGCTATAGCTGAGGCTACATCCAAATGGCCTTCTTTGAAACAACAACAAACGAACAATAGCGTGATGAAGCAACCATTACTAGAAACCAAGCGCGTGTCATGTAAACTCCAAGTTGCCCTCATAACCCGGTTGACTGGAGCAACTTTTGCCGAATTTTGTTCAGCACGCTGGACAGCGCCTTTCTTCTCCCGGGACTAAACGGGGTGGTTTCTCCGGAGGTTGAAAAAGGTTTTGGAGTCCTGTTGCAACTCCAAAGGCCAACAACGTTAAATTCTGGGTATAGCATATGCAGGAAAGCTTAGACACAGGATTAAACTTTCTGGATTCAAGCTTTGTTCTGCTGCTTCAGACCAACAGGGCGATCAACCTGCATCCTTATTTTCAGTTTGTCGATTTGCATTGGGAAGCTCACGCCTTGAATAAATCTTTGCTGGTCTTAAAGGTGTTACTGGACTCTGATTTTATTTTCCTCTCCCTCGTTGGTCTTGTTCACAGGCAAGGACCTGTCAGTGAGGTTGTTTAGTTACAGAGGCCTCAGGGATCGGTTGGTTTGTGATCATCCTACCCCTACCTCTTCAACAGTAAAAGTCCTGGGAAACTGTTTCATTTTTCAGTCCCTTCATAATATCAGCTGATCAGCCATGTTACCCTGTTAGAACGACAACTAAAGGAAATTTGGTCTCGTGTAAATAAGACCACCTCCTGAGAAGGAAGGACTCCCTGGAGAAGAGCCGAATGCTGGGAGCGATCGAGGGCAAAAGAAGAAGGGGACGACAGAGAATGAGGTGGCTGGATGGAGTCACTGAAGCAGCCGGTCTGAGCTTAAATGGACTCTGGGGAATGGTAGAGGGCAGGAAGGCCTGGAGGAGCATTGTCCATGCGGTCACTATGGGTCGGACACAACTTTGAACCTAACAACAACAAAATAAGACCAGAAAGGTGGCACACAAAAATATATGAAATATTTATTGTGGGGGGTAAAGAATGCAGAGAATACAGGAGGAGAACATGTGTTGAAAACCAGGAATTATAGATACCATAATTCAGATAATGGGGATTATTTTGTCCCTCCCCCCTTCCCTCCCCTCCTCTCTGTATGTCTGCAGAAACATATCACTGGAAAGCAAATTGCTTTTGCATGTGGGGTTTCTTGACCACTAGAAATGTTTGACTCACAAAGCATTTTAAAACATTTCCTTTCTTTGCACTTTGTGGGGTCCTGTTTGCTCATCTATTCCAACTGCCTGCAAAAAAATCCAGAGATGGAGCATTCCCATCAGGTAGCTATTCAGCCTCTCTTTGAAGAACTCCAGCAAATGAGTTCCCTTTCCAAAATAATTGGTGCCATTGCTGAACTGCCCCTGCTATTAAAAATTCATTCCTCTCGTATTCAACAAAACCTGTGTTCTTGCCACTTAAGCTTTTGCCTACTGAAGCAGCAGATAATAAATCTGGATCTTCTTCTCTGTGAAAGCCTTTCATGTATTTGAAGAGCGTTAATGCCCTTTCGGTCTTCAGCACACTAAACAAACACATGTTCCTTGACCTTTCCCCACTGGACTCGTTTTTCCAGGTCCCTAAATTCTCTCCATTGCCTTGATCTGAACCTATTCCAACTTGACTATATTCTTCTTAGTTTTGTATCCCAAATCGGACACAGTACTCCAGATGAAGAAGTTTGACTCAGGGGTAGTCAACCTGTGGACCTCCAGATGTCCATGGACTACAATCCCCACGAGCCCCTGCCAGCGTTTGCTGGCAGGGGCTCGTGGGGATTGTAGTCCATGGACATCTGGAGGACCACAGGTTGACTACCCCTGGACTACAGCACACCAGAATGATTTGTTCTGGCAACTCGGGTACTAGGCTTCTATTAAGAGAGTCTAAAGTCTAATTAATCTGTTTTGTAGCCACATCACAGTGCTGACTCTTGCTCAGCTTGTGATAAACTGCAGCCTGTTCCTGAGATATATTTCACGTGTTCCAATTCCAATGGAGCTTTCCCTTGTCGTACACCCAAGCATTTGATTTATTTATTTATTTGCTTCAGTGCAGGTGAGTTTCATTTATTTTCAGGTCAGCGTTCCAACACAGCAAGCTCTGTCTTGGTTATCTATAATTCCATGTTTTGTGTCATCGGCAGATTTGATAACGATCCCCACACCTCTTTATCTGTGTTAGAAATAACTCTCTTCAAAGCGATGCCTCTTTGCCTCTATCTGCAAAACAGGAACTCTCTCTGCCATAAAGATAGCGAGATAGATAGGAACACTGACCACTCACTTTTCTGATTTCACTGACCTGTCACTGGAGGATTAAGTTCCTGTTTCCCACTTTCTCCAACTCTCTCTTCTCCTCCAAGCCTGCAATGTGGTAGGTGCAGAGATGTTTTCAGTATATCTCTCTATCCAGCTATTTAGATTAGAATAGAAATCTTCTATTTACCTTTTTATGCGTAACATTACATTTACTAATAAATAATTCTTATATTGGTAAGCCTCAGGGGAGGGTGTTAAACAAACAAACAAACAAACAAATAAATACATAAATAAAACTATCTTTGTGTTTTTCTTTGTGTGTTGCCTTCTGACCATACATGCTCAGCTGCACATTGCGCTTACCAGCCCAACTAGGCACTTGGTTAAATTTCAGGATATTTAGACTTTTACCGCAAGTCTACCAATTAATATCCTTTAATCTGAATCACTAAGCATGATAAAATTCAAGTTGAAAACTCACTCCCTACCTGATTGGCCCTCCCTGGGGGTGTGCTGCCAATGAGAGAGCACTGTCCCAATGAGGCCCAATCAGTTCAAATGGTATGCAGACAATTCACTCCCTACCTGATTGACCCTCCCTAGGGGTGTGCAGGGCACTCTCCCAATTAGGGCCAATCATGGGGCTTACCTGTCCTCTTCTTCTTCTTCCTGCTGCTTGCCAGGTGGAAAAGGCGCTGGCCTCTCTGAAAGGCCCTGATGCTGGTTAACTGCCCCATTCTCAACTTCTTCCTGCCCTCCATATCCCCCAGGCAACAGAGGTAATCCAGCTGCTTCCTTTGCCTCCTGTGTTGTTCTCAGGTTTCTGCTCTCTGCTAGAAGGAAGCACAGATGAACTGACACAGGTAGGCAGAGAGAAACATTATTTCAAAAACAGAATGCCAAGGAACAGATAGAATGCAATGAATGTCTTAACTGAGTCCAGTGAGTCAAGGGTTTGTTCAGGCAACCCAAGGTCATCAGGTGAAGGTTCACAACACAGGCCTCCCAGTCTCAAGTTAATATGGACTGTCAGCAGCCTCTCTGTCCTCACTCTGTGATGACTCACAGTCTTCTGCAGTCAGCAACTGTCTTGCTAACATGGTGTGGTGCCTTTAAGCCTGGATCTCTCTTCCAGCACATAGCTGGCATTGCTTGATTGCCTCAGGTGAGCCTAGTGTGCCGACAAAGCAGGAAGCTGCAGCTGGAGGCTGAAGAGAGGAACCAGGAACTCCTGCAATAACTTTGGAATCTAAGCCCTTGTTTGTCTGCAGCTCCAGTCCCTCCTGCTAGTCAGAGCTCTCTGCCTGTTTGAACATCTGGTTGGGCGAAGCTCTCATCCACTTGAGGTTGGGGTGAAGCTGGTAGTTCCTGGCAAGGCTTTTCCTCCAAGGAGTCTTCAATAACACAACCTGGGCTCACAACAACTCCCCATGTCCCTGAAGATGGCTATTGGAGCACTCTTTGCTTTTCTCCACTCTTCCTCTCCTAAGATGGGCTGGGGGGATCCAGAAGCCTTCTCCACACATCCTGGTCCTTGGGAGATGTGGAGGCTGGGAGGGAGGCATCTCCCCAATTGCCTCCCCCTCCCAGCCTGCCCTTTGAGACAAGGGGTGGGTAGGAAGGAGGCAGCCCATCCCCTATGGCCTTTTTCAAGCAGCCTAGCCTTTGGAAGATGTGGGGGGTGTGAAGGTGGTAAACCACCCTCCACAGCCTGCCCAGCCTGGCCTTTTGAAAATGTGGGGTTGTATGGGATCATGGGGACAGTGGTGACCTGTGTAGACACTATTGAATGGGGGTGGGGATAGGAGGGCCAGTGCCCCTCCAACGTAGCTGCTTTCTCCAGAAGAATGTGATGCCTTCCTTCCCTCCTCCCTTCATTCTCCTCTCTTTCTTTCTCTGGCTCTTTCTCTCTCTTTCCCCTTCCTTAAGGTTTCCAGGTCTGCACCTGGAAGCTGCCAATACAGCTGGCTGCATATGGAAGAGGAGTCAGGAATCAAGCCCATCTCTTGAGATGACAATCCACTACTCTTTAACCATTTCATCACACTGGATCTCAGTGAAGGGGGGGCAGCAGAACTCAGGAAGGTCACAGTGCAGGTGTGCCATCCTAGTGCCTGTTGTATTCCTGGGTACAATGGTGTTTGCTTTTATATATACATAAGTATAGTGTCACCTTAAAAACTAAAAATACATTATTCCAAAATAAGTTCTCAATGGCCCACTTTCTCAGGTGCAGTCCTCATCGGTTCACTTTGAATTATATGAAAATATTAAAACCATAGACAGCAGGGTCATAGGATTGTGAGGATAATTATATCCTGCTTTTCCACAATGTCCAAAGTGGCTTACAAAATATCAATATACACCGATAAAAACTTATTTAAAACACAATCAAAAACCTGCATCAGGTTAAAACCACAACTCCTGCAATATATATCACAGGGGCTGCCAGTCAGAGACATGCAATAGCTACTTCTGCCAAAGGCATATGAAAATAATTGTACTTTGCATCTTTTACAGGAGAGGGGGGGGGTAGGATCTTGCTTGATTTTCCCTTGGATCCCAGTCAGACTGATCTCTAAATTTCTAGATTTTCCTCCTCCCCTTTTGTAGACTTGGGTGACATTTTCCCACCTTCCCTCTCTTGGCACTTCATTTGTCCTCCAGGATTTCTTAAAGATAGAGGATCTGAGAGTACATCAGTTGAGTAGCCTAGGATGCAATTCATCGGATCCTGAAGACTTGAACTCATTTAAGGCAGCAAGATATTCTCTGACCAGCTCCTTATCGATCTAGAGCAGCAAAGTATTTCTTACCTTGCTTTCTACTTCTATTCCTGTACCCATTTCCTTCCCTCCTCTTCCTGTATAAGCCAATGAGAAATGAGAATGATTATTTGCTGCTGTGCCAAGGATGTTCATTGGAACGGTCAATGGGGATCTGCAATTGACATCCTGACACAAGGTGATTGATGCAGATTGCTTTAGGATGCTTTGGGCTAATCCTGCGTTGAGCAGGGGGTTGGACTAGATGGCCTGTATGGCCCCTTCCAACTCTATGATTCTATTGAAATAGCTGGCATTGCAGAGTGCCTTCTGACTCAAAGGAAGGGTGTTTGTGAATTTTAGGCCTTACCAAAAGGAAAGCATAAGGGAAAACACTTCAGGGAACGCAATGCCCCCTTTTTAGTTATATTTTAAAGATGTTAATTCTTTACCTTACCTTTAAAGTTGGTGGGATTTCCCTTTGAAGAAGTAACTGCAAGTTTAAAGCTGTGTTGACATCTTGCTCCTGTAGTTCTTTCTTCTTTGGTCAAATATAGAACTTTGTTTACTATGTTTACTCACAGATTTTATACCCAGCTTTTCCTCCCAATGGGGTGCCATAGCAGTTTATATCATTTTTCTTTCCTCCATTATATCCTCACAACAGCCCTGTGATGTAGGGTAGATTGAGAACTTGTGACTGGCCCAAGGTCACCCAGCCAGCTTCCTGGTAGAGTGGGGATCTAAAACTAGTCTGGAATTCTAGTCACTGGACCATGCCGGCTCTGAGGGCCAGCGTGGTATAGTGGTTAAGAGTGACGGCTTCTAATCTGTTGAGCCGGGTTTGATTTCCTGCTCCTCCACATGCAGCCAGCTGGGTGGGTGACCTTGAGCTAGTCACTGCTCTGATAGAGCTGTTCTTGCAGAGCAGTGATGTCAGGGCTCTCCCAGCCTCACCTACTTTACAGGGTGTCTGTTGTGGGGAGAGGAAAGGGAAGACAAATGTAAGCTGCTTTGAAACTTCAGGCAGTGAAAAGCGGGGTACAAAACCCAACTCTTCTTCTTTTTCTCTTCTGAAGCTTTGCAGAGAACTTTCATTTACATGCCTCTTGTTGAGTTTCCAAGTCCGCAAGCACCTTTGACTGCCAGGATCTGCCTGCGATGGTAATTTGATATTGGTTTTTGTAAGGTATTGATGAGGTGCCAATTGTAGCCTGCCATTGGGGATTGTAAGTAACAACTCTCTCTGACTAATGTGACAAGAGGAGGGGGGAAGCAGGCCTGGGAATGTGTGTCTGCTTGCAATCACTCTCATTATTTCGCTTTCTGTGCTGGGCTTTGTTTTGATTTCTTTGTGGCCTGATTAATGCATTCTTTCACAGAGGATGGACTTGGGGGAGAAGGGGAGGTAGAATGTTATCGTGCAGCCTGGCCTTCATCGGCTGGGTACAAATGATGCACCTGGGCACTTTGCACACTTTTGGGGGGACTAAAGAAGCCCTCTTTATCCTTGGGGAAAAAGGGGAGTTCAACACTTGGGAGGGGTTTATACAAGTAGGGGGTACGAACTTGGAGCCCTAATAATCAACGTGTTCCTTATGAAATCCCTTTCAGCAAGGATAGATTCAAAGGGGTAGCCGTGTTGGTCTGAAGTAGCACAATAAAATCAGAGTCCAGTTGCACCTTTAAGACCAACAAAGATTTATTCAAGGCGTGAATAAAGACGAAGGTTGCTTGCACTCAAAAGCTCACACCTTGAATAAATCTTTGTTGGTCTTAAAGGTGCTACTGGAATCTGATTTTGTTGTGCCCTTTCAGCAAAAACAATCATGAGCTTCGTATCTCTGCCTCAATAAATCACTTTTGCTGCTGTGCCAAGGATGTTCATTGGGAAGGTCAATGGGGATCTGCAATTGACATCCTGACACAAGGTGATTGATGCAGTCACAAAATGGCTGCCGCAGGAGGCAGAGCCAACCACGGATTGTCAGGAAGTGAGGTTCCATGTGACTCTAATACCTATTCTGCAATAACAGCACCATGCTGATTTGCCCTGCTGATTCCTGTGTCCTCACAGGGGACCATTTTGGCCAGTTCACCCTGTCCAGTTTTGATTTCTGCCTCTGGACAAGGCAGCCAGGGCAGAGAGGTTATGCTGAGCCCTGTGGCAAGGTGGGCTGTTTTTGTTCATTTTTCTTCTTAATAATGAAAAAAAAAATTGCCCCAGTCAGCTTTATAGTGCTGCCTGGATGGCCTGTGGAAAAGGTCTAAGAGTAACTTTTCAACATTTCAAGCAGAGGCTTTGAAATGAACATAATGTTTTAAAAAAGATTTTGTTGCATATACACAACTTATTGTTGGTAACATGGTTAAAAAATACTGGGAAAAAGCTTCACCTGCCCCTGCCCCATTTCTAAAAAATGCTTGTTGGGCACCAGGGTAGATGTCAGAGGGGCACTGGGATCTATGGATGCCAGGTTGGGGACCCTTAATATAGAGCAATAAAAGTTACATCCCTTTATGCCAGGGGTAGTCAAACTGTTGGCCTCCAGATGCCCATGGACTACAATTCCCATGAGCCCCTGCCAGCGAACGCCATGGACATCTGGAAGGCTGCAGTTTGACTACCCCTGCTTTATGCTATCCCTTGATGCTATATATATGGATTTTCCTCCCCAGTTTATTACGGGGAAAAAACAAGGGTTTCCAACAGAAGCTGAATATTTGCTGTCTTTTAACTTTTCTTTGGATTTGAACCAACACAAATATTTTAGTGACCTTTGACTTGAGTTCCATTTGCTCAGTTTGTTTGTTCAGTAAAGTCAAGCTTAAACTGCTTAAAAGTCATTCCTAATGGACTAATCTTTATAATGAAGCCAAAGCTTAACTGTTAAATAAAGTAAGAGATTCTAAGTGCATTTATTCAGAAGGGAAACCAATCGATAATTATCTCTAAATTAAAGCATTTGGAAACATGACCAGTATGACTGACATAGAACTGAAACAGACATTTTGGATCTGTTCACTTTTAAATAATTCTCCTGAGCACACGGTCTCATGAAGGTGACTACTAAAGATTAAACTAATGTTGCTTCCAAGGTGAGTACAAGCAGTCATGCATTGTAGCTAGAATTACCATTCTCCAGTTGGGGCCTAGAGCTCTTCCAGAATTGGCAATAGAGATAACTTTATTTGTAGAATATAGAGTTCCATTCATCTGTAGCAGCAGGGGTTAGGACTTTCCACCCACTGCTGTTGCTAAAGAAATCTATCACTTGTTTAAAGAAGAACACAGCTGGGGGGGGGGGGTCACTGAACTAGGAGTATGTCAGCCTAAACTGGTGTTGAGTCTAGTCCATATGCTGTAAATTTGGTATAACTTCCATTTGACTAGCAGCTCCTTTGCACCCTCCCGTTCCTTAGTTGTGTATTCTATTGCTTCAGGGGTCCCCCCCCCTTAACATGATTTGTTCCCTCTAGTGGTTGCTTTGATATTACACCACTTATGTCTGGCATAAAAACCTGCAGGGAATTTAGCCATGCACGCAGAGGTGTAATATTGGAACAACCACTAGGGGGGCAAAGCACATGTGGAACAGAAGAGAAAGAACCCTGAAGCAATAGGGAAGTGAGGAAAATGAGAATGTGGAAGAGCCCAAGATTAGGCCTGATTTATGCATGCAAGAGAATGGGGCATTGTATTCATGAGGACCAGGCATGCTAGAATGGACTGAACTACTACCAACTGTAGCTGACAGGTTCCATCTCTGAATGTTGCTTCTGAAAGCAAGACAAAAGAGAAAACTGTGAAAGCAAGACAAAACAGAAAACTCTAAGGAATCAGAAAACTGGCACAGAGGGGGAAAGACCCTGACCCCTTTGTGTTGCCCTGCTGTATGCAGCAGTCCCATCAGAGTGTCTTTGAACATCTAGCTCCAGAAGAGCAAAGTGATGCAGAGGACTCCTCTGAGGCAGTCACTAGACTTCACACAGAGCCATAGACAGAGATACTGAGGAGGAAACAGACATAGATATGCAGCCAAGTAACAGTGCAATGGCTCCTCGGCCCCTCAGCCCTGAGTTGGCAACAGAGAGAAATCTGATAGCCAGTTCACCAGTCCTGTTACCAGACTCTCAGGAACAGCATAGGAGGAAGGCAAGAAGAGAACTGCAAGACAGAAGGCACAGTGCCAGGAAGCACAGCACTGGCTCCATATTAATAATGAGTCTTTGCAGGAGCAGGGCTGAGGAGGCTGGCAGGTGTTGATGTTTAAAACCAGCCAGCAAGGTACAATTGCATTGAAGCAACATGCCCATTAGTCATTGATCTTGAAGCCTCTGTTCTGAATTTCCTTGCATCTGACTTTAGTCTGGATCTAAGTTTTTGTGTTCGCCTTTAGATTTGAAGACATGAGTTATGTCTAACCCTTTGTCACTGGATTCTATGAGATATCTGACCCAGGCTTTCTCAACCAGGGTTTTGTGAAAACCTGTTTTGTTTTGTTTTTTGATGGCCTGGCTTTTCTGAATGAGTGGGAGTTAATTATTTTTAAATAATTTGTTAAAATATTTATCAAGTGATATGACCATGTTGGTCATGTCACCTTGCCCCTCCTCCCAAAATAGCCAATGATTGGCCTGGAGGAGGAAAGAGGGGAGGGGCCCTGGATGGGTGTGTACACAGCTATGCTTCCCAAACATATCCTGCATGACCGTGTCACTTCTGGAGTTTCTTGAAGGCTGAAGAATATTTCAGGGGTTTCTTAATGGTAAAAAAGTTGAGAAAGGCTGGTCTGACCATTTGCAACTCTATTCTAATCAACCTATTCTAATAAAGAGGGCAAATGAGAACCAGATGCAATTTAAAAAAGATAAGTGTAAAGTTCTGCATCTGGGTCAGAAAAATGAAAAGCATGCCTACTGGGATATGCTTCTAGGTAACACTGTGTGTGAACGAGACCTTGGGGTACTTGTGGATTGTAAACTAAACATGAGCAGGCAGTGTGATGCAGCGGTAAAAAAGGCAAATGCCATTTTGGGCTGTAACAACAGAGGCATCACATCAAAATCACAAGATGTACTGTGTGCAGTTCTGGAGGCCTCACTTCAGGAAGGACGTAGATAAAATTGAAAGGGTACAGAGGAGAGCGATGAAGATGATCTGGGGCCAAGGGACCAGGCCCTATGAAGATAGGTTGAAGGACTTGGGAATGTTCAGAAAAGGAGGTTGAGAGGGGACATGATAGCCCTCTTTAAGTATTTGAAAGGTTGTCACTTGGAGGAGGGCAGGATGCTGTTTCTGTTGGCTGCAGAGGAGAGGACCCACAGTAATTGGTTTAAACTTCAAGTACAACGATATAGGCTAGATATCAGGAAAAAAAATTTCACAGTCAGAGTAGTTCAGCAGTGGAATAGGCTGCCTAAGGAGGTGGTGAGCTCCCCCTCACTGGCAGTCTTCAAGCAAAGGTTGGATACACACTTTTCTTGGATGCTTTAGGATGCTTAGGGCTAATCCTGCGTTGAGCAGGGGGTTGGACTAGATGGCCTGTATGGCCCCTTCCAACTCTATGATTCTATGATTCTAATATCTTGAAGTGCTTGTCTAACAACTCAGGTCTATGCCATCTCAAATTGTTCCTAGCAGGACAAGGAAAAAGGCCCTGCTGGAAACAAACAGCAGAAGTTTTCCATGTAGTAATTAGCTGATCATTCCTGGAGAACAAACTGATGTTGTTGTTGTTAGGTGCGAAGTCGTGTCCAACCTATCGCGACCCCATGGACAATGATCCTCCAGGCCTTCCTGTCCTCTACCATTCCCCGGAGTCCATTTAAGTTCACACCCACTGCTTCAGTGACTCCATCCAGCCACCTAATTCTCTGTCGTTTCCTTCTTTTGCAAAGGGACAGTTAGAAGGGCCCAATGAAAAGCTGGCAGTCCAAGCCTTGTCATTCACCCGCACATGGAAGCCAGGGACACAGCTATGGGACCATAGACTGAACATGTGGAAAAGCCATAGAAGAAGCACAATGACTAAGGAGGTGGTGAGCTCCCCCTCACTGGCAGTCTTCAAGCAAAGGTTGGATACACACTTTTCTTGGATGCTTTAGGATGCTTAGGGCTAATCCTGCGTTGAGCAGGGGGTTGGACTAGATGGCCTCTATGGCCCCTTCCAACCCTATGATTCTATGATTCTATCATTCTATGACTCTCCATTTTTAGGCAGGGGGTTGCATGCATCTGTCCATTGGTGGTACAGCTGAGCTGGGCAAAGCATTACAAAGAAATGAAATGCAGGGATTATTCTTCCCCCCCCCAAAAAAAAAAACTCTCAGCAGGACAGCAATGATTATGGGCTTAAAGAAAAAAGTTACAGATTGGGACATAACATGTTTTAATGAAAGAGTCTGCAGTATAACGAGGATGAATTTGATCTCCCTATGAGAAGGGCTAATTGCAGAAGTCACTGAATTATATATTGGACTGTCTATAAAGACATAAGTAAATCCAGAACAGTCAGGAATAATGGCAGAAAAGCTTCACACCATTGTTTTCCATGATGGCAGAGTTGGTAGCATGTTTCCTGTATGTGCCAGAGGTGCACGGCTATTTGAAAGAAATAAAAGCCAGGGTGATGGTGAGCAAGCACTACAAAAATTTCTCAATATTATAAAAGGATATTTCACTATCTTTACATTTGTTATTTATTTATTTATTTCCTTCCTGTGTACCTTGCCTTTCTCCCCAACGGAGAGGCAAACATTGTCTCCCCTTCTCCATTTTCTTCTAACAGCCTTGTGAGGTGGGCCAGGCTTAGTATGTGTGGCTAGCCCAAAGTCCCCCAGGAAGCTTCTTTTTTTGGGGGGGGCAGATTGGGACGTTGAAGCCAAAACAAAAAAAAGGGGAGAGAAAAACTGCAGCCCAAGAGTATCAGGTTAACAAGAAGTTTGACAGCAGGCCTAATAGCAGAATCAATAATAATGGGTTTATATATATTGAATTGTTGGTGCACACTTATATGGATTTCGAGGAATGGTAGAGGACAGGAAGGCCTGGAGGATCATTGTCCATGGGATCGCGATGGGTCGGACACGACTTCGCACCTAACAACAACAATATATTGAATTAGCAAAGCATTGATACATAACAAATAGTTTTAAAAACATCATTAAAAACAAACACATTTTGGCCACAAGGCCTTCCTCAGTGGTGAAAATTATTAAAATACATACCACAAAGTAAAATGATATAATAATAATAATAATAATAATAATAATAATAATAATAATAATAATATGAAATACAGTATTTCTGACCTCAGCTTTTAAAATACTTACAAAGAATCAGGACCATTCATTATTAGATATGTTCCACGTCATTTTTTGAAGCCATCAAAAGACAAGTTTAGATTGAAATTGTTCATGGTTCAAAGACAGGATTAGCCTCATGGCCACTGGCAGTGGATGGGGGTGGGGGCGGAGGGTTTCCCAATCCAGGTTGGGAAACTCATAGAAATTTGGGGGTGGAGCTTGGGGAGCACAGGGACCTCACTAGGAAACAATGCCACAGAATTCACCCCCCCCAACGCATCCATTTCATAGAGTCATAGAATCATAGAATTATAGAGTTGGAAGAGACCTCCTGGGTCATCTGGTCCAACCCCCTGCACTGTGCAGGACACTCACATCCCTATCGCTCATCCACTATAACCTGCCACCCCCCTGAGCCTTCACAGTCAGATGGCTATCCAGCCTCTGTTTAAAAATTTCCAAAGGTGGAGAACCCACCACCTCCCAAGGAAGCCAGTTCCACTGAGAAATCACTCTAACTGCCAGGAACTTCTTCCGGATGTTGAGACAGAATTTCTTTTGAATTAATTTCATCCCATTGGTTCTGGTCTGTCCCTCCGGGGCAAGAGAGAACAACTCTGCTCCATCCTCTACATGGCAACCTTTTAAATACTTGAAGATGGTTATCAAATAGTTTTACTGCTATGCCATTTCCTCTGATGCCACATCCTTTCTCATCCCCCTTTTCCCACAGTGGAGCAAATCCTTCCAGGACAAGACTAATGTCTTTCAATGGCCCCAAAAGTGCCTAAGCTAGAGGGATGCAGTCAGCAACAGAGACCACCATCTTCCAGCACTGGATAATGAGGAGAGTGAGTAGAAAGCAGGCTAAAGATCCAAGACTTTCCTGGGCTTCTTGTTGTGGTTATGCACGGCCGCCGAACCGTTGATTTCGGGTCACATGGAAAATGCGGAGGGGGAAGACGCAACGCACACCGGTTATGCACGGGACGGGGTGCGATGGGGGCAAAACCCAGAGTAACCGATTATGCATGCAGTGATCCAGGCGCCGCTTCTGGTTGCGCCCCGGTCACCCGGAAGCTGCGCTTTCTTCCGCGTTTCGCTAACGCGGCTTTTTCGGCGGCGTGCACCGAAGCTGCGGCCGGTTGCAGCCAGCACTGTGCGTTATCCGTGATTTTAGTCGCCGCCATTCCACCCCGAATGTGCGTTCTTCCCCCCGTGCATAATGGGTCTATGAGACGAACATGAATCATCCCCAGACTTGGAAGGCATAATCTATTGACATGGGTAACTACTGAGTGGCTTTAGTGGAAAGCACTAAATATTATAATCTATAAACTAAGGTTACTGAAGTAATGCAGTGCATGATGGTTTGCCCAACCTTTACTCCCTCATTTAAAAATAAAGAAAATGAATTTCTATTGAAATTCATTAGAAACCACAGGAGAGTTTAAAAACAAAACAAAACATTTAAGTCAAATGAATTGAGAAGGGTGTCGTTATGTTTAGGACTGCACTACCAGCAGGGGACTGAAATCCCATGGACTCCGCATGATTAGGATGCTAACACCCTTTCTACCCCTAGAGAAAAATATCCAGAAACAAGATCAGTTCAACGTGAATAAGGGCAGACAGGTGAGTAAATACATGTGGATGCTCTGTCAAATCTCGTTTGGCTCTGAGGCACAAAAGAAAGGTCACCTGAAAGAGGTGATCATCAAAACATGAAACAAAAAGTTATCGGGATGTCTATCATTTAATCTAGCCAAGGGTGCGGGAAGTGGAAACAAGGGAGAGAATACAATAGATTTTTAATTTAGCATCTAGAAGGAGTGGACAAAAGTAATGATTAATAAAATAAGAATAAATCCTCACACTGATTGGTTGTACCATTTTTGATGGAATCTACTCAGATTACTTGGAAGAAATATGAATATGGAAAAGGACCAGAAAAGCTACACTAGACGATTCTCTAGATCTTGGCTAGTCTTCTAGTTATGTACTGCAGTTATTTGTGTCCAGATCTTTTGCCTTTCCAATTTGAATAACATCAGTTCACTTTGCTACATATTTATTCTAACCTCCCCCCGAAAAACCATAACCCTTTCTTCATCATTGTGATGATTCTAGAAATGTTTTTGAGTGTCCAGAAGAGATGCAATACCTTGCCATTATGATTGAAATCTAATCCCTTTCTTTCTAAGAGAGCTGGAAGTTTTCCACCAACCGAAGATTCACCAGCCATTTCCTCCCACCTCTTTCTCACTACCCACAATTTTGTGTAATTAGGTGGCATTAAAAGTACATAGCTGAAGTAGGTATCCCTTCAGGCATAAGATCTATGCAACCTTTCTGGGTATTACTCAACAAGGCTGTCTCTAAATGTTATCCAAATTCAGAACACCCCTCCAGCAATACATCAACTGAATTGCTTTACAAAGAATGGAAGGGAGTCCCTTGAATAGATTGACGAGCAGTGGTAGTGACTCCAAATTGCAGGAGAAATAAGTTTGCCCAAGGAAGAAAGATATGGAACACTTCAGCACCAATGGACTGCCATGTTTCAGCTAGGTGGGTAACCATGTTCAAGATGAACGCGACATGATTTTGGATGTCTCATTCTTGCTCTTTTGACTCACAAATCCTTGTTGATTTTGCTTCTTCCTTCAGCAAACTGAACTTTAAAAAATCAAACCATTTTCAGTTTTTTCACACTGATTTTCCTTGCAGAATGTTTCAGCATAATTTGTGATTCAATCTGTGTAATGATGGAGATGATTATATGGGTTGGATCTAAAGGTTCTTTTCTGGTGATGAGGAAGCCTTTTTCAGTGCAATGAGTTTGCCATTGATCATAGAATCATAGAGTTGGAAGGGGCCATACAGGCCATCTAGTCCAACCCCCTGCTCAACGCAGGATCAGCCCAGAGCATCCTAAAGCATCCAAGAAAAGTGTGTATCCAACCTTTGCTTGAAGACTGCCAGTGATGGAATACACTACTTGTATCAGAGCAGTGATTCTTCCCAGTGATTCTTCACACCCATAGGACAATTTACAAATGGGAGCAGATAGGGGGCATTTGAAATCTGAGGCAGTTCTTTTCCCTACTTGTAGTTGCTTCTGGTAGCCAGCAGAGAAGAATCATTTATAGCAGTGGTTCGCAGTCTTCTCAGTATGGTGCCTCCCAAGTCAATATTTATTTGATATGATGACCCATCCTGGACTGGCCATATAAACTTTATATGCAACACACAGAGAATAAAAGGCTTTGCTAATAAACCAGTATTAAACATTAAGACATATGTGCACACATATTTTTAAAATTCAGCATTAGTAAAAGCTACATCCCATAGTAAACAATCAACTTACTTTCTAAGAATATATTCCCCAAGGTCAGTTTTAAAGGGTCGCAGGGTCAACTCTTTCTCAGATTGGAATGCTTTGAAATGATTTGATTTTTTAAATAATTCCAGCATCTGTTTTGTTTCCAAAGCTCTTTCATATCCCTCTGTCTGTTTCCATTTAAGAAAACGGAGATCAAGGGAAATCTTAACGCAACTGAATATATGGTTGTGCCCAGATTATTTTTGTGTGGTGTTTTATCAATGCCTAGGAGCACATGTGTGTATATCAGTAAAAGACCACACAGAAAGAATTTGGATGCAGGCATAGATACAATCCTAGCTGCATGTTATTTAGATGTCATGTTACAAGGCATACAAGAGGGGGAAAGGCTAAACATGATTTAATTGGCTTGTCTTTGTTAATGATTTATTGCATTGAAATAAAGCTGCATATTGCCCTAACCTCAGTAGAAGTGCCTTCTGAAATTCAGAAGGTAAGAAGGTTTATTATTAGTGAACCAAAACTACTGATTATTGTTTAAAGGAAAGGTTATAGTAGGATTTTACAGCCTGTATTTTTTTTTAAATCTGTGTTTGATTCCCTACTCTTCCAAATGCGGCCAGCTGTGTGACCTTGGTCTAGTCACAGTCCTGTTAGAGCTGTTCTCACAGACTGGTTGAGTTAGAGTTCTCTCAGCCCCACCTACTTCACAGGGCATCTGTTGTGGGGAGAGGAAGAGAAAGTGATTGTAAGCCTTAGGGTAGTGAAAAGTGGGGATAGAAGCCAACTCTTCTTCTTCACCGTCAGGTTCCCTCTCACTCCTGAAAAGATAGCAATACCATATTTACAGATGTGAATTCTGAACATGTATGTTAGCTTGATGAGCCTCTTGTGGCGCAGAGTGGTAAGGCAGCCATCTGAAAGCTTTGCCCATGAGGCTGGGAGTTCAATCCCAGCAGCCGGCTCAAGGTTGACTCAGCCTTCCATCCTTCCGAGGTCAGTAAAATGAGTATCCAGCTTGCTGGGGGGTAAACGGTAATGACTGGGGAAGGCACTGGCAAACCACCCCGTATTGAGTCTGTAATGAAAACGCTGGAGGGCGTCACCCCAAGGGTCAGACATGACCCGGTGCTTGCACAGGGGATAGCTTTACCTTTACCTTTTATGTTAGCTTGGCTGCTTTTTTATAGGGGAATTCTTGGCTAGGGGAATTAGGGGAAAGGAATAAGCTTTGCTCGTTCTCCCAAGCACCTCCACTTTATTCTTACCAAGAAAAAACACAGGTATTGTATTTAATTTTATTCTGATGTATTTATACCTTGCTCTGCTCCTCAATGAGAACCCATAGAACATCTTTCTCCCTTCCTCCACTGCAAAAAGAACGCAGTGAGTCAGAAAAAGTGTTAGGCCAGGATCCAGGTTGGAATTCTGACTCTGCCGTGGATGCTTAATGGGTGCTATGGAAGCCTGTTGGGCCGATCACTGTGCCTCATCTTAGATCAGGGGTAGTCAAACTGCGGCCCTCCAGATGTCCATGGACTACAATTCCCAGGAGCCCCTGCCAGCGAATGCTGGCAGGGGCTTCTGGGAATTGTAGTCCATGGACATCTGGAGGGCCGCAGTTTGACTACCACTGTCTTAGATCACAGGGTTGGTATGAAGATAAAAACAGAAGAAGGGGAGAATAAAAGTTGTACATTGTTTGCTTGCTCGTTGAGACAGAATTTTAAGTTGGTCTTCCCAGATCCAAGTTTGACGCTTTTATGAAGTTCTAGCTCTGCCTTCACCCATCCATCAGCTCATGGGGCCTCAGACATTTCTGCAAAGCTATTTTATACTGTGTGTTGCTTCTGCAGAAATATGGAAGCCAAAGCATGGATAATTTAGGAAGAAGCGTGGTCTGGGCCTCTGCTCCATGGTTGTCATTTTTAATTTTTTTTTGCTTTGTACATATCTGATCCGGGAATCCTTCACACCAATTAATCTGTTCTTCAGTTGGAGCATATTCTCATGCTTAATATATCACAGCCAAGTAGTCAGCGATGACAGATGCTTCAGCGTCTTATTTACATTAAAGGAATATATTTGGGAAAAGATCCTGATGTGCAAGAAGAAATATCCTCAGGAGGAAGGGGAAGGGCAGTTTCGAGTTCCAGGTAAGTTGTCAAGTGATTTTTGCACAGGAACTAAAAAAGCAAACAAAAACACAGCAGTGCAACACAAGCAACATCCCTCACTTCCTAGCCAGATATTTCCATCCAAATGATTTTGATAAGACAAGGAGCTCCAATGCACACAGAGAGCACCATGCAAGCCAAGCTTCCTCAATTTTAATTCAGTGTGGGTTTCCCAGGGCAATGCAGATGAATGAGGTTGTCAGAGGAAAGCAAGATCTGCCTGTCAAATCTGCCCGAGAAGGAGAAGGGGAAGGGGAAGGGGAAGGGGAAGGGGAAGGGGAAGGTGGAGGTGGAGGTGGAGGTGGAGGTGGAGGTGGAGGAGGAGGAGAAGGAGAAGGAGAAGGAGAAGGAGAAGGAGAAGGAGCAGGAGAAGGAGAAGGAGAAGGAGAAGGTGAAGGTGAAGGTGGAGGTGGAGGTGGAGGTGGAGGTGGAGGTGGAGGTGGAGGTGGAGGTGGAGGAGAAGGAGAAGGAGAAGGAGAAGGAGAAGGAGAAGGAGAAGGAGAAGGAGAAGGAGAAGCTGCTGCTGCTTGGAGGATTAGCCTGGTTCAAAGGAAGTGAAGGCCTCAGCCTCTATTCCCTGGGTTGGCCCCCCAGAAGAACTGGTTGGACACTGTGTGAGATGGGATGCTCTACTATATGGGCCACAGGCCTGATCTGACAGGGCTCTTTCTTATGTTCTTATGAACATTTGAATGCCTGGAGTAGCTTTCACCACATCCTGATTAATGAGTTTGGGCCACCCTGGTGAACAGTGAGGAAGTTGCCCCACTGCTTTTCATGCCAGTGTTTGGTACATAAGATGCTGTTGGAGCACAAGTTCAAAACTTAGAATGTCTATAAATGCAAGGTGCAAACGGGGAAAGAAGAGCATAAGCCCCCTCTTGTCTACCACCCAATGTCTTGTGAATCCCACCAGCCCATTCAACTGCCTTGCAGAGTCCTTCGATGTAATGCATCCTTGTTTTGCCACTAGAAACTGTTTTGGTGCAATCCCATGCATGAGTGTTTTATTGGCTACTCAGAGATTTCAGAGTCATTAACACACAAGAAGATGTTACTAGTTTTTAGCTTAATTGTTCCCATGGTTCTCCCGGGTTATGCCAGGAAAACAGACTAATGAATTGTTGCTATTTGTGTGGAATTTATTAACAGGAAAAAAACAAACAAACAAGTAGTTAGCTGCAATGTGTGTGTTGAGTTAAAAAACCTGAAAACGGAGATGATGTTGGATCTTCAGTTTCTGGAGCCATCACCCCCTCCCAATTTTGAATCAGGTACAAACTATGACCCCCACACCCTCACGCAACACCTGTCTTTTTCTTCCTCATGGCCATCTGGCCTTGTAAAGTCAGAAGTTTGGATGAAGTCATCTTTTGATGTCATCAGAGTCTCTCAAGGCGTTTGAAAGTCTCTCTAGATGCTTTCAAGAGAACTCCAGGGGCACATTAATCAGGGCTTGTTTGTGTGATCCTCCACAGATTAATCACACTCTGGCAATGGGCAGTGTTTGAAGGACACTAACCAACTCTCAAAATCTCCTTTACAATGTAGCCTTATTTGGAAATCTGATCAAGCAACCACAAAGGTCCATAGACTCATCTTCCAACTGTTATCAACAGGCCTGTGCCATGCCTATCACAAAAATGAACTCGGTCATTTGCAACCAGATACATTTATCCTTCCCAGTACCTCACCTAAGCATTCCTTACTAGTACTCCCTTCCAATAAAAGGTTTGAATTATCCCGTGAAAGCTTGGATTCTGTATAAGGATGGGCATGGACTGAAAAAGGGATGATCATGGACAGCAAAAAGCCATGGCCCTGCTCCTTTAATTTAAACCCTTCTTTCTGCTCCCCTTGGCTTTTTGCAGGAAGATGAAAGCAGAGCCATTTAAATGGAAAACTATGGGGAGATAAAAACAGGTTTTAAATGGCTCTGAGCCATTTAATCCAAACAGCTGAGTCTCAGGAAGCCCTCAACCACTTATTTTCTGGAGAAACATCACAAGCCACCATAAATGGCGCCAACATTTATGTGGTAGTTAATTCGGTTCTTCACAAACCCCAAACAGGCCAAAATTCAAGATGAACTTTGGTTTGTCAACTGATTCTTGACCATTCCTAATTCTGACTTTTTCATCAATGGGGTTTCAGATCTTATGGTATCATTGATTACATTGCAACCCTAATTACGCTAATGAATAGTCAGATCCTGACTTTTACCCAAGATCATAAAGGATACTAGTGCTGCACTTTCAGCTGATAGCATGCTTTCCCCTGTCTTGGCCTGTGGTACATCCAGGTAAATAAAACATCATGCAAGTCCTCCATTGTATTCATTGCTTCTGCTTTAGAGTCTTCTTCCATCACTTCTCCTGAAACTGGACTTCCTTATCAAGAAGGGCAGAGTATGTTTTTTCCTTCTTCCACCCTGCTTTGCCTTTTCATTTTACTCTCCTTGTTTTTCTATGCACTTCCATCTCGTACTGTCACCATTCCCCAATCTTAGTAAGCCAGCCTTACAGCAAGCTGATCTTCCTGTCTCCTTGAACCATTCTCTGATTATCCTTTCACATTTCAGGATCCATTTTGGGGACACCCCCACTCCAATTTGTTCTCCGTAGGTTGGTTTCTCTGGACTAGCACTGGGAGGAACACAATTTGGGTCCAACAAATTGTTAGATTAAAATAGTTACAAGAGAAAACCGGGATTGTGCAAAAGTGTATTTTTTTTGTTTATTATTTACCAGATATTTATGTTGCCTTTCCAGGGAATCAGCCCAAGATCTAGGAACTGACTTTTGAACTGGACCCGGATGCTGCATCTTTCAAACGGCATGCTTTATTTCAGCAAGTGAGAGTTTATCTCCAAGGTGTGGACATTCCTGCAAATCAACCTCTAGCTAAAGGTGCAAAAGCAGACCAGACTTAATTTTTTCTAGTGCCGTCTTCACACATAAACATTCTATAGGATTGCCAACCATTCTTCATTCTTGAAACCTATTTACTTTGGGCCGCACTACTTTGCCCTCAAATAAATTCCCACATTAGCAGGTTTGAAAGATTGAGGTTTCTTTAATTTTTTCCTTCTGCAAAGCCCTCTGCTAATATATTCTAATTATTAATTCATTGGGATTAAGTAAAGGATCAGCAAGGTAGTGTACTGATCCTTATTTTTGTAGATGGGGGGGAAAGAGATTAAAAAGGTGTCAAAACAGCCTGAGTTGCACATTTTAGTCCATTAGTACCTATTTCCTCTGGTTAACAGCATGAATAAACAGTGCTGAACATTGATTAAAGACCATTATCCACTGGGAATGTTTCACACAAACAATTTTCCTTAAAAGATGACTAAGAATCTGGTAGTCCTCCTGTTGTAACCTTTGGTTATAGGGTTCTTCTGTTGGTATCCAACAGATGATGCTAGTCGCTGGATGAAAGAGAAGATTACATCACATTGGCCAACAGCTGCTGGATGGGCTGCAGCCTGTATGATATGATACGATAACATTTATTGTGTATAGCCAAAGGCCATTGCAAAACATAATTAAAAGCAATATGGTACAAATACAAATAAAACAATATTTCTCCAATATTGCGTACATAAAATTGTAGACGAGGGCTACTGAGTTACAATTTTAAAAAAGCACAGTGTATCAAGGTGGGGACACCTGTAAAAAAGCTTTGGCTCAGATCTTCCTGGCGGCCAGAGCGAAAATTGCCACCCTATATGAAATATAGGGGTCGACATCTGATAACAGATAGGTGACTTTATCAAAATCAGAAGTGGGGCATGAGTTTGGTGGTAACTTGGCAAGGAATTTCCCCCTCGGTTCGGAGGACAGGGGACAAGCCAAAACATAGTGGGGCAGGTCCTCCACAGATGAATTTCCACATATACACAGGAGTTGGGCTGTGGGTATTTGGAGATATCGTCATGCTAGTGGCTGGATGAAAGAGAAGATTACATCACATTGACCAACAGCTGCTAGATGGGCTGCAGCCTGTAATAAGTTGAAACCTTTAGAAATGAACAATATTCTTCTCAGAATTGTTAAGCTTTGGCTGCTCACATTTCAGGATGGCAAAATTAGCAAGGTATTTTAAGGTAGCTGAAGCTTCCTGTGAGGGCAAGCAGTGGAACATTACCACTAGGGTTCTTGAAAACACTACAGGAATGTGGTTCAGGGTGTACCCATTTCATGAACCGTGTGGCTTCACAAACTTTTAGGAGTTTAAAACCTGGTTGGGTCCATGATCCAGTAGATAAGCCTCCCCACACCTCCCCTGGTCTATTGGAGACACCAAACGTATAGGAGACTCTCCTCTCTCTGCCTTCCAAGTTTGAAATAGCTGGTCTTACCAACAATAATTCCACAAGATTTACTTTGGACCTGCATTTTTTCAGATTTCAAAGACATCTCTTCTCTGGCCAGCCCGTTAATTCAAAAAGCTTCAAAAGGATTTTAGTGACGTCCAAAGCCAAGCTAAGCAGCCCTGAAGATACTTCATGGAGATGATCCGTGTGATTCCTCAAAGTTTGGTTGTAATTCTCTGGGGTTCATTTTTTTTAAAGATAATTTTTATTTTAGTTAATTTGATTGTGCTAGGAGAAACTTCCCTGCTGATGAAACAACAGGGGGGAAGCTTTGTAAAGGAACTATTGCTTACAAGAATTACAATAAAAATGTTTGGTGAAAAAAAGGACTTAATTACCCTTAGCATTAATAGTTAGAGCTGCTGTAGCAGACTGGACTCCTGTAAATACATTTGAGGTTTCCGGGGAATCCCGTTAGAAAAAATCTAAATGGGAAACCACATTTCTAAGTTAAAAATGGTTTTTAATCATCCTTCTCATTTAATCATCATCTCCATACACGCAGGATAATTGCCGGTAAGGCCAGCTATTTCAAAGCATCCTCTAATGCCTTTTAAAAGGGCAAAGACTCATCCCTTGAGAGAGTAATTTGGTTGATGCGGCTGTTTTATGCCTCCATGAACATCATCTAGGGTTAGCAGATTATCTTGCTCTACAGTGTGCTGCAACTGTTAAGAACCCGGAAGTAGATGAGGCTCCTGCCCCACTCCTTACTGTACCTCCATCACAATAGGTTTGTGGACCAATTATTATCCTCATCTGCTGTGGATTGGTCTATCGATTTATCCTATACTTACTTCTCTCTGCATCCATTTCATGCACCTATCTATCAAGCCATCTGATGCATATTTCTAACAGTTGGTCCATCTGTGTGACTGACTGCATTTTTATCCCACATCCTCTTAAACACGATTTTGATTTCTTTTTGCTGCTGCATTATTTGACTTTTTATCTCTGTTCTAGAGAACCAGCCCAAGAGTCCTATGCTTATATATCAGATCAGAAACTTTGATTAGGCATTTATTAAAGGTAAAGGTATCCCCTGAGCAAGCACTGGCTCATGTCTGACCCTTGGGGTGACGCCCTCTAGCGTGTTCATGGCAGACTCAATATGGGGTGGTTTGCCAGTGCCTTCCCCAGTCATTATCATTTACCCCCCAGCACCAAGCTGAGTACGAGTGATGTAACCTGATCAGATGACATCAAGGAATAACACAAATGAACAAACATGAACTTTAAAGAGGGATGAAAAAAATATCCAGAGTTATTGACAATCAATTCCTGGTGCCTTTTGGCAGCTTGTAGATGCCTAGGTATTTGTTAAGTGTTATGAGAGATCAGATCACATATAAGATATACAACTAGCTAGCTAGCTGCTTATCAGAATGGCCTTTAATCTTGTATAAAAGAAGGCTAATTAAAGAATTCCTCAACTCAGTATAAAAATTACAGCAAAGCAAAACATGGAATAAAAATTCAGGAGCTCTAGTTCTATAGGCAGAGTTTTTCCTGATTAGAAATATCTGTTCCACTTAATATTTCTGGTAAGGCCTTGGAGGTAGAGCTGGTCTCATGGCTTGAGTGACACTCAGTAATTAACACCCACTCAGGGTGGCTGTCCCGCCCCTGAGTGCCTCCTCCTCCAACTGGCTTGCTTGTCCGTCCAGTGGCCAGCCAAACATCTTTCATCCCCCACCCCTGACCACCCCCTCCTCCTTCCACTTCCCTCTGAAGCTTGGAGGCTGCAGACCCCTGCTGTGTGAGAGCTGCCCCTGACAGTGAGTTCCCTGGTCAGGGGCCTCCAGCCCCTGGGCCTTGGGATTCCCTGAGAGGGTGCCTCACCCCCTCATTACCAAGCCCCCTGGGCATAGCCTTGGCCTCAGCCTAAGAGCTGCCTGCAACCTTTCCAGGTCCTGGGGGGGAGAGGGAGGCCATCTGCAGATTTCTTTCCCCCCACACCCCCACAATCTAATGCCCGTTGTATTCCTGAATGTAATGGGCTTGGCTCCTAGTATCTATATATATTTGCCTAGTCCTAAAATATGTATTCAGAAGAATACTTGAAATGTCCCATAGTATTTACTTCCATGCAAGTCTATATAGGATTCCTTTCATTCCCTACTGTCAACGTTTAATGAGCACAGGGCACAATCTATGCAAAATTATACATTTTATGTCCTGCTTAGTTAAGTGGGAGACAGTCAACACTTAATTCTCTCCGTGAAACTGAATGGTCTCAAAAAGTGCTTTTTTGTTTGGGATTGAGTTTATAATTATTTAAAAAAAAAGGTATCTGGGCAGCAAAATCCTGTAGGTGTTTTTCACAGGAGCTCCAACTGAGTTCAATGATGCTTACTCCCTAGTAAATGAACTGGGGATTCCAGCTTTAATTAAAGATCTGCTGCCCAATTTAACAGGTCTTTGATTATGTGTATACGGAAAGATGCTTAGTAATTTCTATCTGGCCTTGAGAATAAAGCCAGAAATCAAAAGCATAAACTGTTCCTAATTAGATTAACTTTTGTGGACTTCATAAAAGCCAGGAACTCCATCCCCCTTGCTAATATTACATGAGAACAGCTTACTGGATTTCAAAGACATGTAATAAAATGAAGTTTAATGTTTTCTGTTATTAGTAGGAATTGGCATGAACCTAAAAAAGACTGGTTTGGTGCCATTTGCTGCAGCCAAGAGAAGGGGGTGGATTGTCTATGAAGGGTAAAATGGCTGGTAGCCATTTAACCTATTTGTTTCACTTCCTCCAACTTCAAAGCAGGGGGATTAAAACAGATGGGTTTAATGGCTTGCAGCCATTTAAATCTAACAGCTGATGGGTGGATCCACTTTGCTGTTAGGTTAAAATGGATGGCAGCTATTTTAGTCTAACAGCAGGGCAGATGTACCTATAAGCTGTTAGGCTGAAATGACTACAAGTCATTTCACTGTTTCACTTCCAGTTGTGGAGAAGTGAAGCTCACTTCCAAATTGGGGGGGGGGGAGTGAAACTGACTGCTGTAATGGCTTGCAGCCATTTCAACCTACCAGTGGGGTGAGTGCACCAATCAGCTGTTGGGCTGAAATGCCTGGCAAGCATTTCACCAGTTGGTTTAGCTTCCCCCTGCTTGGAAGTGGGGGGAAGCAAAACTTGACCAGTAAAATTACTCATAGCCATTTAAATGTAAAAGGTCAGCTGTGGACCCATGCAGCTCAGCTGTTAGGCTTAAATGGCCCAAAGAGCCAAATCACACAAAAGTCCAGTAAATGTTCAGGAGCTCCAAACTGAGCCAAGTTCATGCTGAATTTGAGCTCGTTAACTAGTTTGTGCCTACCCATAATTATTAGATCAAATGATTGTTCTAATTGATGTGGGCAATTAGTGTAAAGAAAGTATATATTTATCTGTTTTGACATATTACTGAACTTCTCTTTGGAAGGATTCATTTCCTCCTCTATTCATTTTTGTGAATAATTTATATATATATTTGGTAAGAACCTTTGTGGAATAGAAAATTCTTGGAGATGCAAGTTCAGACAAGCCAGGTCTGGAATTATTCATACTGATGTCTTGGAACATCTGTAATTACCTTTCTGAGGCCTGTATATACCCTAGTTACCTAACTGTGGTGAAGGAAAATTCAAGGCAGCCGAGTTCAAACACCAGTGCAGTGCATATACATAGATTCAGTTTCATATTTTAAAAGGTAGTAGATCAATGGATGGAATCTAATTCCAAAGGGGTCAGAATGTACTATGTAATCCAGGCAGATGGAGATTTATCATCCCCCCCCCCCACTGGTCATGTCACTCACTTCTCAGAATGACATCCAGAAGGACACCCATAATTATAAGTAGCATTTCTGCACAGCCCTAAAGAGGAGCAAGATGGCTAGAATGTCCTAATGGGACTCAGCTCTGCCATTCCATCTAATAGTACAGCTAGTGCTCCTCGTGAGTAGTCCTTCCCTTGCTTGTAACTACAAATACAGAAGAAGACAAACTGATCTCTAAGGCAGTATCAACAATCTTCATTTAGATCTAGATCTTGTTTCCTATTGGCATGGTAGCATTCATAAGTGGGGAATTTTAACATGTGAATGAATAAAAATTGATATTATTAACCCCCGCCCCCTGAAAACATTCAGCCCAGTGAAGCTTGATGGCTAATAGTTATAGGGCAAATGAAAGGACATACTTCTTTACTCAATGAGGAAAAAATTTGCGGGAATTTCTGCCAGTGAATGTAGTGATGACAACAAAGACTGTTTGCTTTAGGAATCTAGTCCGCCTGTATGGCCCCTTCCAACTCTATGATTCATAGAATCATAGAATCATAGAGTTGGAAGGGGCCATACAGGCCATCTAGTCCAACCCCCTGTTCAACGCAGGATCAGCCCTAAACATCCAAAAGCATCCAAGAAAAGTGTGTATCCAACCTTTGCTTGAAGACTGCCAGTGAGGGGGAGCTCACCACCTCCTTAGGCAGCCTATTCCACTGCTGAACTATTCTGACTGTGAAAATCTTTTTCCTGATAACTATCCTACATTGTTATACATGTAGTTTAAACCCATTACTGCTGCAGCCAACAGAAACAGCATCCTGCCCTCCTCCAAGTGACAACCTTTCAAATACTTAAAGAGGGCTATCATGTCCCCTCTCAACCTCCTTTTCTCCAGGCTGAACATTCCCAAGTCCCTCATCCTATCTTCATAGGGCTTGGTCCCTTGGCCCCAGATCATCTTCGTCACTCTCCTCTGTACCCTTTCAATTTTATCTACGTCCTTCTTGATTCGGTGATTCCATGATTCTATGACTGAGGGTGGGCTAGTGAGATTTGTGGAGGATAGGTCCATTAATGGCAAGTAGCCATGAGGATGACTAAAGGGAAGTTTCCTATCCATCACTCAAACAGTAAATCTTTGAAAGCCAGTGCTAGGAAGAAACATCAAAGGGGGGCCTTGGCCACTATGCCCAATTTGTTGGCCTTTTAGGGCAACTGGTAGCCACTGTGAAAACAGGAAGCTGGGCTAGATGGACCACTGATCTGATCCAGCAGGGTTCTTCTTATGAGGATGCCATAGTCCTACAATGGCAGTTCCAAGGTATGATGTTAACAATTAAGACTCACCTAAAATGACCTTCTGCTAACTCACCTTTGCATTTTATATCCAGCTCATTTTTATCCTGCTTCTCATCCATGGAGTTCACAGTCATGGACGCGTCTTCCATTTTCTCCTTGCAGTAGCCCCCCTGATCTTCATTCATCTGAGACTGAGTGCCCGGCCCCGCATTTTTTAGTTACTTGATTTATTTAAGCACAACCTGTTTTTCTACCACCATGACTCCTCGTCACTCAATTGGACATCATGCATTTCTCTCTTTCAAAGTAATTTTATTTTATTTCTGTTTATTCTTTCCTTCCCTTACACTGAAACAGAGATGGATGGATGGATTATAGAATGGCAGGGTGAAGGGAAAGAGGGAGAGAGGGGGGGCATCAGAGGGCTTCCTATACCTACAAATGATACCATGGCCAATTCTGCACAGGCAGAAAATACTGGGAGGGTGGTCCTATGGCGGCGGGAATAGTCTCTGTTTCCACATGAAACAAGGGCAGGCCTCTCCTGGTCCCATTCTGCATTAGGCTGCGATTGCCCCACTTTAAGGGAACACAGATATTCCATTAGACACTCTGAGGGGCCAGTGTAGCCTAGCCCAGCAGAGGACCATGTGGACGTGGAAGAGCCATGCCTTCCAGTGCCAACTCCTCCCTGTCCTACAGAAGCTCGGAGGGGACAGAAAATGTCCCACTTGCCTCCACAGCACTTTGTGACACTGTGGGGCCAAATGGGACTTCTTCTCTTTTTTTGCAGGATGGTGGGATTGCATTCTTACACATTCATCCATCGGGACACACAAATCCAGGGTGGACAGGGTCCACCATCGAAATGGCGGCAGCCCGACGTGGTGCAGAATCACCCCAAGCTATACAGACCGGCACATAGAATGCTCCTCCAGCAGAGAGAGGATATGAATTCATCCTGAGCTGATGCTCATTCTCAGAGGGGTGGGTACAACAGGTTTGTAGTTATTATGCACCACAGGCTAAGAGCCAAGTGACAAGAGTCCTCTTGCTCTTGCCCTCAGCACAAATCTTGGCTTGATTTACCTGCAAATCATCCCCCAGCATGTTTCATGGCTATAAGGGGATGATTTGAACTTGTGTCTAGTTCGACACTCTAATTACCACAGCATCCTGACTGTCAGGGCCCTTGCAGCTTTCTTTATCTCTGTTGTCACTTGTGCTGACTCATCTCCTGGGTGCTGTTCCCTTAATTTGTATCTTTCTTCTGCTTAGCTGTGTTACTGCCCCCGCACCCGGAATGAAACACTCAATTCAATTGAATGGGTTAAACAGGGTGGGGTTTTTTTTGTAATTATCCACACAGGATAAAACCTTTATCTCCCCCTAATCTCACAAGGAGCCTCTGTGGGCTATCGATTTTTGGCCAACTCCACCTTGGCTCAGATCTTGGAATCCACTATGCTTGTCAATGTGAAACAAAGGAAAGAAGACCCTCCTGTTTGCCAGTGTGGAAAAAGGCACCAAGCATTTCTGCTTGGTCCTGAAGCAACCAGCTGTGTGAGGCTGGGGAGGCAGGTATGGAGGCAAAGTGTCTATGGTGGGAAGGAAGTGATAGTTCAGAAGCAAAGCTCTATGCTTTCCTGATCGGCTGGGGTGAAAATCTAGTCCAGCTCAAGTTTCTGTTCTAACTCTCCATTCTGAAAGAAGGTTGGGGGCAAAAAATGTCCCCATATCTGTGCAGGATGAGAATGGGGCTTCTTCCTATTTACTTTCTTAATTCTTTCACGTGGAGAAAGGCACACTGATACAACAGCACTTTCTGTGTCCTTATCCTATAGGTGCCCAGTGAAAACCATTTCATTTGCAGACGTTCCTTATGATGCTTAATTGTTCAGGCTTTCTGCTTCATTTGCATGGTTTTGCATGCTGTATTTTAATTAATAATTTTTTGGACTGCCTTCTAGGAACGTGCAGTAGGGAGGTGAGATATAAATTAAAGGATAACAATAACAACAGCAATAGCAATAACAACAACAACAACAACAACAATAACAATAAATGCCGATCTGGGTAATGTTTGGACCTATCTGAGCTGAGTCGGCCATCCCTGTACTTTAAACTAGCTGAACCAGAGGTATCCAAATTATGATACAGCCTTGAATTGGCCAGTTTAAAGGAAGGGGGGCGGAGAGTGCAGAAAGGAACTTGATAAAGACGTCATCCAGTCAGAAAAGTGGGTGAATGCTTGCACCGAACAAGATCTTCCCTAGTTGACACCTGTGAACAGTATTCTCACTTACTGAAGCAGTCGGTGCAAACTTAAATGGACTCTGGGGAATGGTAGAGGACAGGGAAGGCAAATGTAAGCCACTTCTTCAGGCAGAAAAAGCGGCATATAAGAACCAACTCTTCTTTAGTAATATCAGGGCTCTCTCAGCCTCACCTCCCTCACAGGGTGTCTGTTGTGGGGAGAGGAAAGGGAAGGCGAATGTAAGCCCCTTTGAGACTCCTTCTGGTAGAGAAAAACAGCATATAAGGACCAACTCTTCTTTTCTTCGTCTTCACCCTAAACAGGGTCGTGCCCTTTTACATCAATAGAATTCAATGGTCTCAGGAGGATTTGTCTCTGCCAGGATTTCCGTGGACATATTTCCAGGGCACCTGAGTGCCTGGGATCAGATCCTAACTCTGTTTATTGAGTTCAGTTCCACATAGAGCTCATGCGTATTTGCCCATCACATTTTTTTTTATTGTAAAAACTATATAATGCTTCTAGCAGGGACATCCTGTGGAGAAATACTCCAGTTTGAGTCTATTTCTTTCCAGAGGATTAGAGTGGAATAACTCTGTATAGGATTGCTCCGTAAATGATGCAAAGGCTGGATTAAAAAAAAAAAACCCGTTCAAATACATAAACAAAATAAATTTGTAGCCGAATACTATTTAAACGTGAGACTCATCAAAGCAATAATAAATCATTTTTGTTTCCCTGCCCTAGAAACAAATCATTTTCATTCAGCTTCTGAGCTCTTCAGCAACAGTACATAATTATTCTCTTGATTGCTCACTTCAGAAATTGTCACTGCTCAAAATGCAGCAGATATTCTCTCAGGTAATGGGATTAAGCCTGAATTGATTTTCTGAACTGTCACACAGTTTCTTAAATTCTACATACAGCAAACCATTATTGAGGATTATGTTTTTAAAATTCTTTCCCTGAGAGAGATTTTTTTTCTTTTGGTGTGCTTCTCTTTTGAAGAACTAAATGAATGCAGGCAGGTATTTCTTCGGTTCTCATGGTCTTTCTTTATGGCATGGTTAAGAGAGGCAGGCTCTGTCCTGGAGAACTGGGTTGCATTACCCACTCCTCCACGTGCAGCCAACTGGGGAACCTTGAGTTAGTCACAGTTCTATTAGGGTTGCTCTCTCAGCCCCACCTACCTCAAAGGGTGTCTGTCATGGGGAGAGGAAGCAAGGTGATTGAAAGCCACTTGGAGACTTCTTTGGGTATAGAAAAGCAGGACATAAAAACCAATGCTACTTCATATAATAGAGAATCATATATGTGTTATTTAGTGCTTCTTAGAATCATAGAATCATAGAATCATAGAGTTGGAAGGGGCCATACAGGCCATCTAGTCCAACCCCCTGCTCAACGCAGGATTAGCCCTAAGCATCCTAAAGCATCCAAGAAAAGTGTGTATCCAACCTTTGCTTGAAGACTTCCAGTGAGGGGGAGCTCACCACCTCCTTAGGCAGCCTATTCCACTGCTGATCTACTCTGACTGTGAAAAACTTTTTCCTGATATCTAGCCTATATCGTTGTACTTGAAGTTTAAACCCATTACTGCGTGTCCTCTCCTCTGCAACCAACGGAAACAGCATCCTGCCCTCCTCCAAGTGACAACCTTTCAAATACTTAAAGAGGGCTATCATGTCCCCTCTCAACCTCCTTTTCTCCAGGCTGAACATTCCCTTGGAGGAAGGCCAGGATTCTTGGAGGAAGGCCAGGATTTGAATCTAATACAGAAGCACAATGAAACAGGCAGATATGCATCAAGACTCCAGGTCACAGTATAAGATATGCACACACAATGCCATGTTGCACAAGTACATACTGCTTCCAAAAAGCCTTGAGTGAGTATTGACTTTGGTAAAGGAGGGTTCTGATTAAGCACAGAAGACCTGAAGACACATTAGGGGTAGAGTGTGGTTCTCAGGAGGCTTACTTTGGGCCAGAATCTTCGTGTTTTGAAGTAATGAATGCGTTCAGCTCTGGCCAGTTTCAGTGTTCTGCCTAACTTTGGGCAGAGATACTGAGGAGCTTGGTATGCATAAAAGCACACCCTCCTCCCAGTGCTGGGAGTGGGGGCAGATGTCATATTCAGGAGGGACCATGCCCACTCTCCCTTTGCTCTTGGTTCCGAACCTGCTCCCAACTTCCTGGCGAGCTTATCTCCGTTCTGCAGTTCGCTCCACACATCGTCTTATTGACAGTCGGCATTCATTAAATAAAAATTAAATCTTGTAGGAGAAGGCACTCAACCGAGAGTCCACAGAAACAAACAAAAATGCAGGAGGAGGCCGTAGCTGAGGCGGCAACTTCTTTTTAGACAAAGGTCCCACAGGAGTACCGGGAAAACTAATAATGTCACCGTTGACCTGACACACAAGCACGACAACAACAATAACAACAACTCTCTCTCTCTCTCTCTCTCTCTCTCTCTCTCTCTCTCTCTCTCTCTCTCTCTCTCTGTGTGTATGTCTGTCTGTCCCTGTATTTGAACAATTAAATCCATGCCTCAGGGGGCTCAGCATGTGGATTCATGGGTAATGGAGTTGCAGGTGGAACTTAGAGAAGCAAATAATTAAAACTGTGGATTGTTATTTTGCAGGTTAATAAATGGAGATGCCAGCAGCAGAGGATTCTGGGGGAAACAGCCTCCGTCCCCTTCGTTTTTGAGGCTGCTCTCCTGTATCTCCCAGGCTGCATTTCATTCACACTGTGTGGCATTTCTCAGAAGGGCAACTGTCAAAAGGGAGGGAGGGAAGTGAGAGACTCCGCACTAGTTCTGAAGTGGAGTCGCAGGACTCTCGTGCTCACCCAACTCTCCTCCTTTTGAGAGAGCAGACCCCTCAGTGGCAATTGGACATGGGGGTGTGGGGCATGCCTAGGCAGGATCTACAGCTGGTAGAGTGGGCACCCTTCTCCGCTGCCAGGTCCCTGCAAGCCTCGTGCCACCACCCTCCTGCCTTGCCTTGCATCCACTGACAACATGAGGTGGGTGTCTCAGGACTGCAGTGATGGGCACTTCCAGGGAGGAAGGAAGGGAGGGAGGGCTGTGCCATTTACACAGGGGGCAGCTGTGCCATGGGAGTGCTCTGCCTCCACAGCATGGTTCTGAGTAGACAGAAAGCACCTAAATGGGTTGTATTCACTGATCGAATGGCACTGCCATCATTCAATTAAACTAATTAACTACCTGCCCACCCACAGTGACCCCAATTCCATGTCCAGATGATCCCCCCTCCAAACAACAACAACAACAAAACAGAATCTGTGGCCACCCCAAAGTGGTGATTGGCATTTCCCTAGGCATGCAAGAAAGGACCGTCAAAGCCAAGCACCAACAATGATTCAATTGTATTCATGGTATTGTTATATTCATTTGTACACTGCCCTGAGCAGGCCCAGCTGGAAGGACGGTATAAGAATCAATTGAATGACTGAATGACTGATTGGATAGATGGAGGAAAGGTTTCAGCTGTGCAGTGCAGGTTGCTGGGGCTGCCTTTCTAGGAGCTGGTGGGAGGGGCAGTGACCTGCCAGGCCAGGCAAGGAGGATAAATGGTGAAAGTACCTCCTGCCTGGTTCCTGGGGTCCTTCTGCTGTGCCTCCTTCCATGGACCAGAGGAGGAGCAAGCTAGTCATCAGGCCTTGGTGGCTGGATCAATGTGGGGGGAGGCTTGCACTCCTCCATCAAGTTGCACTCGGGGCAAGTGCTCTGGTTGTCACACCTTAGCTATGGTATTATAAAAATGCTCCATTGTGCTATAGATAAGGTTGCCAGCTGTGCACTGGCAAAGACCTGGAGCTTTGATATGTGAAACCTGAAGCTGGCAGGCTTTGTAGAGCCGGGGAGGGGGGGGGGAACCTAGCAGGGTATAATGCCATTCGGCCCACCATCCAAAGCAGCCCTTGTGTCCAGAGGAAGTTGGCTGCCTGGAGATTAATGGTAATAGTGGGGGGATCTCTAGGTACCTGTAGGTTGGCTACCCCGGCCATCCAAGTTGCCCATGTCTTGGGCTTGCATCTCCTATCTAAACATACAGGAGTGAAAGTAATGAGTGACAGTCACAAAGCTTCCTTCTCCCTCTCTTTCCTTGCCTGCTTCAGAGCCTGTTTCTTTCTCTCTCTCTCTCTCTCTCTCTCTCTCTCTCTCTCTCTCTCTCTCTCTCTCTCTCTCTCTGTGTGTTCTTGCTCCTTGAGCAGGCTAAGGTTTTTACTCAGTTTTTCAGCTCAGAAAATACTTTACAACAGTGGTCCCCAACCTTTTTATCACCGGGGACCGGTCAGCACTTGACAATTTTACTGAGGCCTGGGGTGGGGGGTAGTCTTTTGCCGAGGGATATCACTGCCTGAGCCCCTGCTCTGCTTGCTTTCCCGCTGGTGCCCCTGACTTCCCGCCACCCGCTGGGGGGTGCTGCCAGCAGCAGCTGTGCAGTGCCAAGCCGAGGGGGAGCCCCAGCCTTGGCAGCTTCTGGAGAGCACCAATGGGGAGTGGCAGGGCAGCCCCCGAGGCAGCAGCCAGGGAGGAGAATGAGGAGGAGCCGCAGCCTGGTATGGAATGATCCACAGACCGGTCCCGGTCTCTGGACCAGGAGTTGGGGACCACTGCTTTACCATACACATCCTCAGGCACAAAGGCTTGCAGAAGCTTAGTTATATACACATTCCATTGTAATCAAGGTACCAGGTGGAGCATAGCTTAATCTTCACACAGGAAGGTTTCTCGAGATCAGCTGTTTGCAGAAACCCAGTCCTTCTGATGGTTGCACAGAGGCCAGAGACTGACCCTTTGACTCTGCCCCAGCCTGGGTGTGCCCACTGCAAAGAGCAGAGACAACATTAGACAAATCTCTACATCGGAGTGGGATTTTTTGTTGTTGTTTAAACTAAGATGAAGGTTAGGGAAAGCAAAGGGGAAACGAACATGCGCAAAGTAGCCGTGATCCAATTCTAGTAATTCCAAAAAGTGGTAATTTTTGCCGAGTGTTTGAGTGGGCTGCCTGCAAATTGCAATCAGCCTGCAATCTGAACAAGAAAGTAATCAAGCGAGGGGAGTTTTGCTCCTTCTCAGCTCATGTACCCTGGCAGAACCCTGGTCACAGGCTCCTAAATTATCTTTTCCCACTGGAGAGTGGGGGGGGGGGGGAGAGGGAGGGTTTCAAGTCAATAAATGCCAGCACCTTTGTGGGTTGGAAGCAATTATGGAATTGTTTCAAGAAGAAAACACTCAAGAGTATTACAGTTTTCAAAGGGACAATCATTTATCATGAACCCAACAACTTCACAAGTACAAGTAGAAATGAATTGCGATGACTATGAGCAGGGCAACATTTGCAGAGACAGGATCTTCAATGCCCTTCTGAACAAAGGTGTCCTAACCAATGGTGCCAGCTCTGAGTGGGGAAATACATGGGATTTTGTCAATGGAGCCTCAGGGCCTTGGAGAGGGGAGGGACTTCAATAGGATAAAATGCCTTAGAGTCTACCTTCCCAAGCAGCTATTTTCTCCAGTGGAACTAATCTCTGTAATCTGGAGGAAGGGGTGCAGGGAATTTACTAAGGAAAGGAGGGAGGCCCAGGAGATGTGTGATGTTGCCTCTGGCAGGCACCTGAAGTGATATCATCATGCTGCACCATTGCAATGATGTGATTGTGTTTTGGGGAAAGCCCATGGTAGAAATGGTTTCTGCCATAGAGTTTTTGCCCAAATCCTAGAGTGTCAATTGGACATCATCAGTGTGATGATGCCATTTCCTATATATGTTGGAAGTGATGTCACCACATCATTGGTGCCATGTTGCCTGGCCTTCCTCTCTCTCCTGGTGACCCCCCTACTGGCCAGCTTATTGGTAGCAGGGGTGGGGTAGCAGAGGATCCTCATCTCCAATGGGGGGGGGCCTGTAGGGGGGCGTTCTCTCTGGAGATCAGTCTACCAGCTCCACTAGGAGATTGGCAACCTTACTTAGCAAAAATAGTTTTAAACAATATCTAACAGATTGTTTAATCTTTCCTCTCCCCAAAACAGACACCCTGTGAGGGAGGTGAGGCTGAGAGAGCCCTGAGAGTACTGCTCGGTCAAAACAGCTTTATCAGTGCTGCGGCGAGCCCAGGGTCACCCAGCTGGCTGCATGTGGGGTAGCGAGGAATCAAACCTGGCTCACCTGATTAGACAGACCTCAGTCAACTGAGGATCAATTTCATTTCTGGGAGAACTCCAGCCTCCAACCTGGAGGTTGGCAGCCCTATTAACAAACCATTCTCTGTGACCTTTTGCTTGTTAGGCCTTAAATGCTAATTTGAACAAAATAGAAATAAAATAGCATGTTAAGGGGAAGATGGATCAAGATGGGAGCTGTCTTAGTCTGTCTGCAGCGGCAGAAAAGAGGAAGCATCCAGGAGCACCTGAAGGTCTATCAAAATTTGGGGCAGGGGATGGGATCACATCTTCAGAGACAATCATGGAAGATGGCATCCGTTACACCAGCTGTTCCACATCAAGCAGAGATGACACTGTGGAGCCCATTTGGAGCGGAATAAATTCTACTGCTTCTCTTTCAACAGTTGCTGGATGTTGCGGCTGTGTTATTGGTCTCTGACAATAAGATGTGTCTTTATTATGTTTTGCAGATTTTATGTTTAAAGTAAACTGCTTGGTGGATTCATATAGACTGAGAGGCGAGCCATAATTTTTTTAAAGAAATAAATAAACGTCACCTGGAATGAAATCCAGGGGAAAAACTGCTAACAAGGGCCATAACTTTTAAAAATAATATATAATTTAAAACCCAATCTTCTTTGGTCTAGGTGATACTTAACTGTATCTATATTAAAGCCATCATTCACCCTGCCTGATGTGCTTTGCTTTCCATGTTATTTGATCTTTAAACATTTCACCTTGTTTGCTACAATATCTATACAGATCTTAAGTGCATAATATTTTGTTCATTCCTGCCTGTAGTGTAAGGAAAACTAGCCTCCTCTTATTGTCAGATTAAAGATCAAGTTGCTCAAAACCTCATTTTGAAGCTAGGCCCCAAAATAATTTCCTTTTTTTTCTTTGTGCAAAACCTTTTCACTAACATATGAATCCTTAATTTCTTGTTTCAAATAGCTTCACTGAGATCCAATTTGGTGTTGTGGTTAAGATCTGCAGCCTCTAATCCAGAGAAACAGGTTTTATTCCCCACTCCTACCCATACAGCCAGTTGGGTGACATTGGACTTTTCACAGTTCTCTCAGAGCTCTCTCAGCATCACTTACCTCACAGGGTGCCTGTTGTGGGGAGAGGAAGGGAAGGTGATGGTAAGCTGCTTTGAGGCTCCTTTGGGTAGTAAAAAGCAGGGTACAAAAAAGCTCTAGTTCTTCTTCTTCCATGGTAGCTTGTTCTTCCCCATTGCTACTGACAAGTTAGTCTATTTTTGTTAATATTTCACCAACCAGGAAGAAGAAGAAGAAGAAGAAGAGTTGGTTCTTATATGGCGCTTTTCTCTACCTGAAGGAGGCTGAAAGTGGCTTACAATCGCCTTCCCTTTCCTCTCCCCACAACAGACACCCTGTGGGGTGGGTGAGGTTGAGAGAGCCTGGATATTACTGCTTGGTCAAAGCAGCTCGATCAGTGCTGTGACAAGCCCAAGGTCACCCAGCTGGCTGCATGTGGAGGGGGGAATTAAACCCAGCTTGCCAGATTAGACATTGGTGCTCCTAACCACTACACCAAGAATTTCTTATCTTTCCATGTAGGGTTGCCAGCTACAGGTTGCAAAATATCTGGAGATTGTGGTGGAGGACCCTGAAGAGGGGAGGGTTTGAGGAGGGACTTCAATGCCATAGTGTCTAGCTTCTAAAGCAGCTATTTGTTCCAGGGGAACTGGTCTATGCCCCCGGGAGACCAATTGTAACAATCAGAGATATCCCACCATCACTTGGAAGTTGGCAACTCTCCTGCCATGTCAGTCCTAGGTAAAAATGAACCATAATCACAGTTGTTAAAAATGGCACCTGTGACTGGCTTTTTAACTTTATTTAACTCCATTTTTGCTTGCCTGCCTTTACTTATTCTCTAATAGATTAAAAACATAATCTTTCTAGAAGGAGAAGAAGAGAGTTGGTTCTTCTTTGCCACTTTTCTCTACTCGAAGGAGTCTCAAAGCAGCTTACAATTGTCTTCCCTTTCCTCTCCCCACAACAGACACCCTGTGGGGTGGGTGAGGCTGAGAGGGCCCTGATATCACTGCTCGGTCAGAACAGCTTTATCAGGTCAGAACAGCTTTATCAGTGCCATACGAGCCCAAGGTCACCCAGCTGGTTGCATGTGGGGGAGTGCAGAATCAAACCTGGCTTGCCAGATTAGAAGTCTGCACTCCTAACCACTACACCAAACTGGGAGCTTGCTGGGTGAACCTGGGGCAGTCATATTCATGCGGTCTAACCCATCTCACATCCTCCTCCCTCCCTGTGAGAATGGGGGAGAGCTAGGGGGCACTGCAGTGGGCAGCATGGTGAGCCTAGCAGGAAAGTGAGTATTTTGGAAGGTCCCACTGGCACTGGTCCCAATTGCCTTGCTTCAGCCTCCTCCCTCAATGCACACCACTTCCTCCTGTGCCCCCATCCCACGTGAGATCCCATGCAGACACCCACTCCTTGTCAGCTCTAGCACTGCAGTCTCCACTGGGGACCCTCTGTAGCTTCCTCAACGATGCCAAGAGTGGTTATCACATCTGAAAGCTACCATCTTCATTGGTCCATTGAAGCACATGGAGACTCTTAAGGAGCTGGAGAAATCTTGTCATTTTCTTCCTGGGAAGGGAGAGACTCACACGCCTCATGGTTGGGATGGAGAGCACAGCCCTCATTACTCATGCCAATCACATCCCACCCTGCTGATAATTGCCAGAGAGTGCAAGAAGGTACCTGTAATCATAAAGTGAATTAAACGTATAAATAAGGTTCGTGCCAATAATTGCAAGCCGAGTGAAAAGGACTGAAACAGAAAAGCCAAAGCGAAAAGAGAGAGCTAAATGAGAATTTGATGAAAGACTTGAAGAACCTTCTATCTACCTTAATTGATGACTTCTATTCATAGGTATGCATTTGTAGAGAAGACATAGAAGGAAAGCGAATGGAATACATTTAGGATTAAACACACTAAACCTGATGATTACCTTTGCTTCACCTGACGCATCTTCTCCTATAGTTTGGTGGGCCGAAAGACACTTCCTCTCCTAGAATGAGATTGGCTGTCAGAAATCTGTCAGCAAAAATGGACCCCTTGCTATTGCTAACTTTTATTTCATTCATTCATTCAGAATTATAATGACACTCCCACACAGTGGCTCATGGCAGGTAACAAAAATCCTCATAAAACCCCAACAATCATAGAATCCCCATTAAAACCCACCCTTGATGGTGACATCACCCTGCCCTTCCCTGCTCACAGACTACAGGAATAGCCTTCAGGGGAGCACCCCTTTGGTGGCTAACTACCTGGCTAGCACAGGGAAGGGCCCAGATTTCAATTGCCCTGGCTTCAACCAAAGACTTAACAGAAGAGCTCCATCTTGCAGCTCCTGCAGAACTGGGAAAGTTCCGTCAGAGCCCTCAGCTCTCCCTGGAGCTCATTCTACCTGGTCAGGGCCAGGACCAAAAAGGCCCTGGCTCTAGTCAAGGGCCGGTGGACCTCCCTTGTGCCAGGAACCTCCAACAGATTTTCACCAGCAGAGTGATGAGTCCTGCAGGAGGTATAAGGAGACAGGCAGTCTTGCAGATGGGGCCCTGACCCTGTATGGCCTTAAAGTCCTTTTGGTGACTTCACCTCATCCTTAGACGGGCATCCCATTGAAAACTCAATGCATTCATTTCTTTAAAACATATAAATCACCATTCTTCCAGAAAACATGGAAGCCAATCCATAAAATAAATGACTGTGACCCATCAAGACTCCAGATTTAAGTGGGTAGCCTTGTTGGACTGAAGCAGCTGGACAAAGTTGGAGTCCAGTGGCATGTTTAAGACCAACCAAGTTTTGTTCAAGGTGTGAGCTTTCATTTCCATGCACACTTCATCAGATGCAATGAAACAGAATTTCCACCACCCTTACATATGGAACAGGCTTCCTTGGGAGGTGGTGGGTTCTCCATCTTTAGAATTTTTTTAACAGAGGCTAGATAGACATCTGATGGAGAGGCTGATTCTGTGAAGGTTCAGGGGGCTGGCAGGTTACAGTGGATAAGCGATAGGGATGTGAGTGTCCTGCACAGTGCAGGGGGTTGGACTAGATGACCCAGGAGGTCCCTCCCAACTCTATTATTCTATGATTCTATATAGGTAGGGTGTGTTAATCCCCAGGAATGGCTAGCTGGAATCAAGACACATAGCTAACAGGGCAATTGCTGAGATTGACCAAGACCCATGAATGGCATACAGAGAGATGAAGGAACAGATGTGAGAACAAAGTTTGAGTTCAGGGGCAGCCCCAATGTCAACATACGTAGTTCAACTCTGGGTCCAAGCAGGAACTGAGAGACTTCCCAAGTGCAGATATACGCTCCTTCATTTACAGGGAAACATTCCCTCTAAAGTTACATATTGGAGGAGTTAGTTCCCAGGGAGGGCTGATTAGAATAAAGATGCATAAGTAACAGAGCAATAAACACAGCTTAGATTGGAAAAGCACATTGGGTAAGACTTATAAAGAGCAGCAAATTGGCATACAGATGATAACGGAATTAACAGCAGATGTGAGCACTGTGTTTGTATCCAGTACCCCCCCTCCCCGAAGAATCTGACTTCCATGCAAGAACAGAGTAGATGTGAATGCGTCACCAACTGTTATGACCTTAATCTTTATTTATTTTTTGTAAATACAGTTAAAAAGCAGGATATGTTACTATAGTTTAAAGCAGGGGTAGTCAAACTGCGGCCCTCCAGATGCCCATGGACTACAATTCCCATGAGCCCCTGCCAGCATCCGCTTGTAGTCCATGGACATCTGGAGGGCCGCAGTTTGACTACCCCTGGCTTAAAGAATGCTTCCACTGCTTGAAGTACCCTCAAGCGTACATGGGTAAAGTAAGCTAGATGTAATATATAGTCTCAGGTCTTCCGTCTTCACAAGGTTATAGCTAGCAAATGCAGACAGCTTGGGGAGACGAGAGGCAGAGGGATTGTAGAGGGATTGTATTAGACTCGGGCCACAATAGAAGAGTAACTGCATAGTAGAATTGTGCTATAACCAAAGCACTGTATAAAGCTTCAGATTCTGGCAAGCAAACTTGATAGTTTAAAAGAATAATGAGGGAAACCACTGTCTTTTAACCTTATTTTTATTCCGTTCCTATGGAAATCTTTATATTAACAAGCAGAACTTTAACATGACTTTGCACCCAAATCTTACTTCATCCAGTTCTAATCTGGCAAATATGCCCTTATTCATTAAACTCTTTCCCTCATCTTTTTTTCTGTTTTTGCCTAATCTGTTCCACATCACAGACATCCTTCAGGCAGCCCCTTCCTGTGAAGTTATCCAAGGGGGTTATCCAAGGGGTATCCCTCTACCCCTCAACCGACCAGCTATGCATAATTGAATTCAGCCTTCCTATCAGGCTATTCACCCTTCAATCTGCAGCAGAGACAGGGCCTAGTCTGCACACATAGGATAATGCACTTTCAATGTGCTTTGGCAGCTGGATTTTCCTGTGCAGAACAGGAAAATCTACTTCTAAAGCACATTGAAAGCGTATTATCTATTGGGTGCAGAAACAGGCCCAGGAACCAGAGATCACATCAAAACGCTGCCTCTCTTCCAGTTGACAGAAATGGCCTATTTTGAATCACCCCCTTTGCTGCCCTCCTCCTTCATTGGTTCAACTGGATTTTTTTTTAAATCATTTTTGTCACCAGCATATATAGTTCTCAACATGTACCCATGCATGGATACTTAAATCTGAAGATTGGGGCCATGGGTGGGCAATAAGAATCTTACTGCAAACCTAAGAAAATGTACGAGAAGAGAATGGTGTAAGTGGATTTGGGTCCCCATTGTGGAAAAATGTGGGGGTATAAAGGAAGTAAATAAATATAGCAGGTAGGGGACAGATAGGTAGATTGGAAGGAGAAAAGGGAGCAGGAGCTGGCAGGGGCTCTAGAGAGCCACAGTTTGGCCAACACTGACCTAGAAATTCAGGGCAATGTAGCAGAAAAGGATTCTTTGTAGTGCCAAGGACAAGGTCATTTGAAACAGGCCAGAAAAACAAATGTTCCCTCTAAGTGACCCGGTAATATAAGTCCATATTAGCAGAATTTGTGTGTTGTTCTACGAAGTGAGTAGATCTCACTGTTTCATATCACTCCGGGAGCACAAGGTTCCTTGTTTGTTTGGGGTTTTTTGCCTGGGTTTAAATTGCAGACACATTTCACTTTTACACCCCACAAGGTCACATTCTTGTTCAGCTCCCAGAAAATTGCTGAAATTAAAATGGGCTCCAATTTCAAACAGAGTTTTCTGTGTAATGGTGAAGTTTCTGAACTCTCTGTGTGTTGTAACTTAGACTTCTCCAGACGATCCAAATGTGTATTTTCTCTTTAAACCTGAAGTCACTTTCCATAGATGGGGGAGAACAGGACACCAGTGCTGTACAATGGCTTCTCTGGCCTGAGGTATTGCTGACAATGGAGACCTGCACAAGAAAAGTTGTTTCCCTTAACCCATAACCTTGTAATGCACTGCATGAAGAAGCAATAGAAATTTCCCTCTGAGTTTGACCATGATAATCCCACGGATCTAAAGCTAGATTTAAGTCCAGTAACACCTAAAAGGCTACAAGATTTTTTGGGTGAAAGCTGGGATGGAGCCTTGGCTTAATGCTGAAGCATCTGCTTTGCATGTAGAGTGTTCCTGCTCCAATCCCTGACATCTCGCGTACCACGCAATGTGCCTCGCAGCAGGAGGCATAGCAAGTAATAAGGGCTGGTTTGTAGGAGGGAAGGAAGGCTGGTGTACAGTTTGGGGCAGCTCTCTCTGACTGTCTCTCCCTCCATTGCAGCAGGGGTGGATCCCTCTGTGTCTCTGTCAGCAGCCTGGGGCAGCTCTCTCTGTGTCTCTCTCTGCCTCCCACACAGCAGGAGCGATAGGAGGGAATGAGAGCTCTGTGTCTCTGGCATGTCTGAGAGGAATGTGGCTAGTTTCCAGGGAGGCAGGGCAGGAGCTGCAGGAGCATGGCCAATCACGGTGCAGCCAGTGTTGCTGGCTGCACCGTGATTGGCCCTATTCCAGCTCGGACAGCCAGACATGTTCCACCCCCAAAGGTGTTTCATAAATATAAAGAGGAACCATGGATATAAACCAGCTTGCCTGTCTGTCCAGCAGCCAGCCAATCACCTTCCATCCCCCACCACTGACCACTCCATCCTCCTTCCACTTCCTTGTGAGGCTCATCCGCTGATGCCCATCTGCTTTTATAAATCTTTGGAGAGATTTGTTCCCTTGTATGTTCATTCCTTGCTACGGTGTCACATTCTGCCACTAGAAAAAAAACTATACATGTGCCTCTTTAATTATCAATCTGAGCATTTTACCAAACCCCCAGAACCAGTCCCCTGGAAAGAAATCAATGTTAATGGCTTCTGAGACGCCTAGCATGCTATTTTAATTGACATGTCCCCTTCCTTCCAGCTTCTTCTTTTTCACCCCCACCCCCAACTTTATTACATTCAAGGGGGGGGGGAATTGATGAGCCAGTCAGACCAAATCAATTACTTTTGCTTCTTTCGGCAATAACTACTTTTAATAGTGCTTTGCTAGCATAGTTGAGCTATCGGCATAAGAACCTAAAATCTGCACGCAAAGTCTTGAGTGACAGGAAGCAGGTGGAATATTGACACATCGGGAGTGACAAAATATGCTCAACCAACCCAAAATGCTTGGGAGCTCCTAAAACTAAGACCATAGCATCCGGCCCTCTCAATTCCTGGCAAATAGATGGGGAAGAAATGGAGGCAGTGACAGATTTTATTTTCCTGGTCTCCAAGATCACTGCAGATGGGGACTGCAGCAAAGAAATTAAAAGATGCTTGCTCTTGGGGAGGATACCTATGGCAAATCTAGACAGCATCCTAAAAAGCAGAGATATCACCCTGCCAACTAAAGTGCGTCTAGTCAAGGCTATGGTCTTCCCAGTTGCAATGTATGGCTGTGAAAGTTGGACCATAAGGAAGGCCGAGCATCAAAGAACTGAGGCTTTTGAACTCTGGTGCTGGAGAAGACTCTTGCGAGTCCCTTGGACTGCAAGGCGAACAAACCGGTCAGTCTTAGAGGAGATCAACCCTGACTGCTCTTTAGAAGGCCAGATCCTGAAGATGAAACTCAAATACTTTGGCCACCTCATGAGAAGGAAGGACTCCCTGGAGAAGAGCCTAATGCTGGGAGCGATCGAGGGCAAAAGAAGAAGGGGACGACAGAGAATGAGGTGGCTGGATGGAACACTGAAGCAGTAGGTGCAAACTTAAATGGACTCCGGGGAATGGTAGAGGACAGGAAGGCCTGGAGGATCATTGTCCATGGGGACGCGATGGGTCGGACACGACTTCGCACATAACAACAACAAGATGCAAAGACCTCTGGGAACTGCATTTGAGTAATGCCGCACCATTGATCTTTTTAGTTTTTTTTTTTAATGCTGACTTTACATTAGAAAGCATGGATGGATTTTCTCGTCTGAGGCGAAGCAAATTAATAGGATTTAAGCATTGAGTTTTAATTGAGTTTTAATGTTTTTACTTGTTATTTTATACTTTGTACTCTCTAGTATTGTCCACTGCCCCAGCACCATTTTTTTTGGAGACAGGCAGTTTAGAAATCTCAATGGAAACAAATTTTTAGAAATAAAAGCCTAATCCAAACTATTAAAATTAAATAGAACAAAAATATACACAATTCAGAAAAGCGTGATAGGCCGTCTCTCAGTGGTAGAATCTCAAAGTGACTTAGAATCTCAAGGTGGTTTACAGTCGCCTTCCCTTTCCTCTCCCCACAACAGACTCCCTGTGAGGGAGGTGAGGCTGAGAGAGCCCTGATATTACTGCTCAGTCAGAACAGTTTTATCAGTGCCGTTGCGAGCCCAAAGTCACCCAGCTGGCTGCATGTGGGGGAGCGCGGAATCAAACCCAGCTTGCCAGATTTGAAGTCCTCACTCCTAACTACTACACCAAGCTGGCACTGTAGATTCAAAAGACCCATAAGCCATAAAACACACAGTTCCTATGTACCCTGGCACTTGGAATGTTGTAGCAGCCTTCTTTGCTGTCAAGGTCTGGTCATTTTGGAAGAAAAGGGAAGGGAGATGCAGAGGTCCCCAAAAGAAGTGAGCATTGTAGAAGCTTCCTTATGGTCTCCAGATGGGTGAGACCTGGAGTACGGAAAGGGCAAATATGAAATGAACAACCTCAGGCTTGCTCCAAAGAAGGCCTAAAGCATGGCATGATGCTGACTAAGGAGGTGGTGAGCTCCCCCTCACTGGCAGTCTTCAAGCAAAGGCTGGATACACACTTTTCTTGGATGCTTTAGGATGGTTAGGGCTGATCCTGCATTGAGCAGGGTGTTGGACTAGATGGCCTGTATGGTCCCTTCCAACTCTATGATTCTATGAGCTTATTACAAACTGATTCTGGGGAAGAACATCCATCACAAATTATTCCTCAATTCCTTTAAAATCTAAGAAAATGCACTTGTATTGATGTGAATGAATCAATGGGAAGGCAAATGACTGATCTATTGAAAATCTTAGATTAACAATAGACCAATTCTTAACAGATCAGTTCTAAGAATAGTTACAGCTTTCTATTGAGGTCAATGGTTTTAGAAGGGCATAATTCTTTAGGATTGTACACAGTTCCTGTAACTGAAGTCTGTGTGCCTAACACTTACACACACACTAAATACTGCACTTTCAATCCATTTTACTGTGTACAGTGGGGGGGACCACTTGCAAAGTGAATTGAAACTACATTATTTCACGTATCTAAAATGTCGGAAGACTCAGTGTATTTAAACAAGTAAGGGATTCCTGTGAAAAGCTGTGGGGAGCAGAAAGTAGAGTTTAAATGGCTCAGAACCATATAAACTAAACAGCTGAGTGGCAGGGAGCACCCTTCTACTCAGCTGTTTTCATGAAGAGCAGAAAGCACCTGTAAAACCCTTCTTTCTGCTCTTTGTGAAACATCAACACTCATGCAAGTTCTTCAGTTCTTGAACATTGCTTCAGAAACCGCAAACTGGCCAAAATTCATGATGAACTTCAATTTGTCAGTCCATCTCTATGCATGAAGCTCACAGTGTGATCTTGATCAAGATGAGTAGCCACGTAAGTCAGTCTGTAGTGGCAGAAAAGAGCAAGTGTTGAATGGGCACTAACCTATGAAAGCTTATACCCTGCCACAGATTTTGTTAGTCTTTAAGGTGGTATGTGATCTTATATCAGTCTTGTTCTCTTAGTCTAACCTACCTCCGAAACTTCTTAGAATGATGGGAAAACAGACTTTTTGAAAGAAATCCAGTTAAAAACAAAACAAGTCAGATAAACTGCACCTAGTCCTTTGCTGACTACTGCTAGCCTAAATAGTCCACAAGGAATCAGTGTGGAATACACAGGATCAGTAGCATTGCACATCTGAATGAGAATATCTCATTTGTTGGAGGAACTTCCTGTTCTACTTCCTGTTTTGGTGCTACCTTTTTCCATTAGATTCACGAGAGCTGAGCCAGGGATTCCTGCCTTAAGCACTGCACTATAATACTTGCCCTGGGGTGAGAGATGGATGATGACTTCAGGATCCTTTCCAACAATGTTCTTGGAAAGGGACAGTAATGTCACCTCTGACTTGGCTGAAGAGTCTCATTGAAATAAATGGAGGTTCTGTGCTTGAAGGCTCAGGGGATGATAGCTCCCATTATTTCCGTGGTTCCCGTTTCACTCTGAGCCAGGAGTGCTGCTGATTAGCCTTCCTCTTAGCCATGCACAATGGGCGCCCTGCAGCATTTACCAAAGAATGCACAGGAACAGTTGGAAGAATGCTAATCAAGCAAGATCTGCCAGATCTAGTAATCTGAGAAAGAAAGAACATTTTTGAAACTCCTTTTTCCGGAGTCCTGACAGTCCCTAATTGCTATCTGTGGTGTACTCTGCTGCAAGCCCGTCTCCAAAATGTGCTTTGTATGGAACAACACTGCCATAACTCTGCACATCTCCCTTTGTCACTTAGGGCAGGGGTAGTCAACCTGTGGTCCTCCAGATGTCCATGGATTACAATTCCCATGAGCCCCCGCAGCATTTTCTGGCAGGGGCTCATGGGAATTGTAGTCCACGAACATCTGGAGGACCACAGGTTGACTACCCCTGACTTAGGGTTGCCTTACTTTTTACTTTCACACGCTGTCGGGGACCCGCTTGCTAACTGAAAAAAAACCAGGGTGCCCCTTTGAAGAAAACGTCACGCCAGGCCTGGTGAACGATACAACAGGAACAAGCTTTATTTCAGCAACGTGGAGTCCGCTGGTATGGAGTAAGAGCTTCCACCGAACTCCAGGTGGAAGCTCCCTTTTATACAAAACCCACCTCCTTAGGCTGTATTGCCCCACCCAGTACTTGCGGAGGGAACATGCTGATACAATCATGACTCATGCACATATGCGAGGTTTTCCGGGGTTCCTGATGGCCCATTTTCCTGGAACAAAGGGCCATCTCCGGGCCCTTGTCAAAAGGTGGAGGGGGACATTGAGGTTCTTTAGCGGCCATTGCCACCTCAACGATCGGGTGGGGCGCCCAGCTGCCGGCTTGCCTATGATCACCATGCCCTACCTCCGTGATCGCGGGCGCCTCTGATGGCGGGGTTCGGTCCGGTTCCCCAGCCACCAAGGACCGAACCACGACATTCTGCCCCCCCAAAGGTCCATTCTCCAACCCCCCGGGACGGCCAGGATACCGCTTGTGGAAACGTTCAGTGAGTCGGGGCGCAAGGACGTCCGCTGCCCAGACCCATTCCCGGTCCCCCAAAGCGAAGTCCTTCCATTCCACGAGGTACTGCAACTTCCCCCTGTGGAGTCTAGAGTCCAGGATATCCGCCACCTCGTGGTGCTCCCCCCCCGGCAGGACCTCGGGCGCTGGCGGGGAAAACACGGGGTGCCAAACGTCACCGTCCGGAGTTTTTTTTAGAAGGCTCACGTGAAAGACGGGATGGATGTGCCGGAGGTTCTTGGGGAGCTTGAGCTTGACCGAAACTTCGTTGATCGGGGCCAAGACCTCGAAAGGCCCCAAAAACCGAGGGCCTAGCTTCTTGCTGGGCAAATTCAACCGTAGGTTCCGGGTGGAAAGGTAAACTCGATCCCCCGGTCGGATCTCTTCAGCTGGTCGTCTCTTCCGGTCGGCGTCCTCTTTCTGCGCTGCCTTGACTTTGTGGAGCTGCTCCTGCAGCGACTTCCAGCAGCTCCCGGCACGCTTCCCCCACTCGCGAAGGTCGGCCGATTCCCGGGCGGGGACCTCTCCAAGCTCCGGGAAGTGTCTCAGGTCTGTCCCGTAGACGACGGCAAAAGGCGACATCTCCGTGCTGCTGTGGTCTGCGTTGTTGTACGCGAACTCGGCCAGGGGGAGCAGGGGCACCCAGGTGTCTTGATGATAGGAACCGAAACACCGCAAGTACTGCTCCAGTACTTGATTAACCCGCTCGGTCTGCCCGTCCGTCTGGGGGTGGTAAGCGGAGCTCAGCCCTTGCTCGATGTCTAACAGGCGCAGGAAAGCTTGCCAAAACCGGGACACGAATTGTGAGCCCCGATCGGAAATCACCTTGTCCAGCAGCCCGTGCAGTCGGAACACGTGATCCAGGAACATCCGAGCCAACTGTGAGGCACTGGGGACACTGGCGCAAGGAATGAAATGGGCCTGTTTGGAAAATAGATCTACCACCACCCAGATCACCGTTTTCCCCTTGCTGGGAGGCAAGTCTGTTATAAAGTCCATGGAGATCACTGACCACGGCCGGGTCGGGACCTCGAGCGGGTGCAGCAGACCTTTCGGCTTGCCAACCCCCGGCTTGCAGGTCAGGCAGACAGGACAACCACTGACGTAAGCTTTTGTGTCCCGCCGCAGACTGGGCCACCAAAACCGCCGCCGGGCCAACTTCCAGGATTTTACGAAACCGAAGTGCCCGGCGGTCTTAGCATCGTGGCAGAGGCTGAGGGCTTCCCGTCGTAGCCCTTCCGGGACGTAGACAGCCTCCCCCCTCCGCCAGAGACCGGAGTCCAAAATCAAAGAGTCCCGGAGCTCAGCCAGCTCCTCGTCTGTCCCGTAGGCTGCCACTAGGCGGTCTCGGAGCGGGGCGGTCGCCGGGTCGGGCTCCCATTCCTCCCTGGCCCGACGCCTAGTGACGACCCCCCGTCCCAGCTGCTCCTCACCAAACACGGACCTGGTGCAGGGAGCGTACCCCTCCCCATAATGCGGCAGACGGGAGAGGGCGTCCGCGAGGAAATTCTCTTTGCCGGGGATGTGACCAAGCTTGAAATTGTACCGCGAAAAGAACTCCGCCCACCTCATCTGTTTGGCGTTCAGGCATCGCGGTTGCCGGAGCGCCTCCAGATTCTTGTGATCTGTCCAGACCTCGAACGGCTCCTCTGTTTCCTCCAGCCAATGCCGCCATTCGGTGAGGGCGAACTTAATCGCAAACGCCTCCTTCTCCCAGGTAGACCAGTTCCGCTCCGTTTCGGCGAATTTTCGTGAGAGGTAGGCCGCCGGCCTCAGCTGTCCCGCCTTGTCTCGCTGCAGGAGAACCGCCCCGGCTGCTGCGTCGCTGGCGTCGACTTGTACCACCATCGGCTGGGTTGGGTCGACGTGCAGTAGCGTGGGCTCAGACGCGAAAGCTTGCTTGAGGGCCAGGAACGCTGCCTCCGATTTCTCATTCCAGCCGAGCGCTGCGCTGGGCCGCGTGGCGCGAGGACCTCTCCCCTTGGTACCTAGCAAGTCCGTGAGGGGAGCCACTACGGAGGAGTATCTGGGGATGAAGCCTCTAAAAAAGTTAGCAAACCCCAGGAAGCTTTGTAGCTGTTTCCGGGTGCGGGGCCTTTCCCAGGCCAGCACCGCCTGCACCTTCTCGGGGTCCATAGCTATGCCCTGGGCTGAGATGCGGTAGCCCAAATAGTCCAGGGAGGGACGGTGGAATTCGCACTTAGCCAGCTTCACGTATAGGTGGTTTGCCAGCAGGCGCTTTAACACCTCCCTCACCAGGGTCACGTGCTCTTGGGGATCTTGGCTGTAGATCAGGACGTCATCCAAATAAACAACCACCCCCTGAAACAGAAGGTCCTGCAACACCTCATTAATTAGACTCATGAAAACCCCAGGTGCCCCGCTTAAACCGAACGGCATCACTTTAAATTCGAATTGTCCCAATTGACAGTTAAACGCTGTTTTCCACTCATCCCCCTCCCGGATGCGTACCCGGTAGTACGCCTCCCTTAGGTCCAGCTTAGTGAACAGAGTCCCTTTGCCCAGCCGGGCCAGCAAATCCGGGATCAGCGGGAGGGGGTAAGCGTTCCCCGCTGCGATGGCGTTGAGGCCCCGGTAGTCCTGGCACAGCCGTCGGGACCCATCCTTTTTCCGGACGAACAAGACTGGAGCTCCCATGGGACTGGAAGCGGGCCGGATGAAACCTCGGGCCAGATTTTTACCCAAAAACTCCCGGAGGTCCTTGAGCTCACCCTCACTCATCTTGTAGATGCGCCCTTTGGGTAGTACCGCCCCCTCTGGGATGTTGATAGCGCAGTCCGTGCGGCGGTGTGGGGGTAGCTCGTCCGCTTCCCGCTCGCTGAAAACGGCTGCGAGGTCTCGGTACTCTGGCGGGACCTCGGGCTCTGGTATCTCCTGCTGCGCCGCCGCCGCTCCCCTGGGACGCGCCGCCGTCCTCTTGTGGCTGGAATTCTCGTGGGGGACCCGATGCCGTGCACCCACCGTCAAGTCGAACTTCAGGGTCCCCGCCCGCCAGTCCACCACGGGGTTGTGTTCCTTCAGCCAATCCAGGCCCAACACCGCCCGATATCCCGCTACGGGGACCTGGATCAGCCACCGCAGCTCTTGGTGGTCCCCTATGTGGATGGCGATAGGACCCACCTCCTCCCCGAAAGGTCCCCCCTGAATCGGGCTGCCGTCCATCTGGACGAAAACCAGGGGAACCTTCCGAATGCGCTTCGGTAGCCCCAAAGCCCGGGCTATCTGGGGGTGGACCATGCTGTGGTCGCATCCAGAGTCCAAAAGAGCCTCCCCCACCCAACTTAGTCCATTCTCCGGGTTCCGGAGCTCTAAAATTACCACGTTCGGAGGTCGCGCCTCATGCTGTAGGGGTTTTCCCTCGCACCGCGGGACCTGCTGCCCGGCGCCGTCTACAGCAGGTCCTGGCCGTTTCCCGTCGCCTGGGCGCTTCCCGGTTCGTTGCGGAGGTCCTCCGCCCGGCGTGCCTGCTGGGGGCGTGTCGCACCTCCCCCCTGGGAGAGCCCGCAGTCCTCCCCCCCTTGCCGTTGGCACGCTGCTGCGAAATGTCCTGACCCCCCGCATTTCAGGCACAGACCTTCCCGGCGTCTCCTTTCCCGCTCGGGGTTCGGGGGTCGTTTGGGGCGAGAGTTGTCGGGGCCCGGTCTCGGCGCCTCGGCTGACCCGCCTTTGGCCTCCCGGGGGGGTGCGGCGGCCCAACCCAGGCTGGCTTCCAGCTTGGCGACCACAAAACACCACCCCTCCAGTGTAGACAGATCTTCTTCCGTCCCCTTGATCACGGCCCATTCCCTAAGCTTCGGGTTAAGGCCCTCCCGGAAGTACTCGATTTGGGTCTCCTCGTTCCAGGAGAACACCTTGCCTGCTTCCCTCCGGAAAATGTCTATATAGTCCATAACCCCCCTAGTACCCTGTCGAAGTCCCTTGATCCGACTCTTTGCCTTGTCCTCAGCCTGGGGGTCCTGGAATCGTCGGCGGAGCGCGACCACGAAGTCCTGCAGGTCCCGAGTTGCCGGGTCGCCGCGCTCGGCCAACCCTAGGTACCACTGACCCGCCTTGCCCTGGAGACACGAGGCCACCCCCCAGACCAAGTCCTCGGAGTCCTCATACCGGTCTCCATACCTCCGGGCATGCGTCAGCGCGTGGAGGAGGAACTGCGGGAGGTCGTCCGGCGTCCCGTCGAAACGCGCCTTAAGCTCTGGGGGGGAACGTTTTGGAGAGTAGTCCGACCCCCTCCGGATCCGGGATTCTCGGCGTCCGCCGTCTCGTCCTGCTCCGCTCCACCGGCTACCAACTTGCCCAACGACGCCGTGCCGCTCCCTGCCTTGCACGTCGCTCCTGCGTTGGTCCGGCTCTCGCCGCCCCGTCGGCTCACCCGCTCCCCCGAGATCCTCTGCTGTCTCGCCTCTCCGCTGGCCGTCTCGCCTACTCGGGACTGAAAACTGCTCCGGGTCGGGGTCCGGGGCCCGCTCACCGGTGCCGGGCTCGTCCTCGTCGCTGGAGACGTCCTCACTCGACGCGATCCCCTCCGCCGTTGTATTACCAGTCCCTCCGGGCCCGGCCCGAGCTTGCTCACGGGCTTCAGCTGCCTGCAAGCGCCTGGCCAAGTCCGCCATGGCCCGCCGCAGGTCCTCTAGGGATTCCTCAGGTCCTACCGGGCGAAGCGCCTGCCTCAGCTGGGTGTCCCAGGTTGGGGCCAACCCCCCAGACCTCGGCGCGCTCCCCGCCGTGCTTGGGAACCCCATGGCCCGGCGCCTTCCCTTGGCCGCCGCTGCCGAGGGTCTCGGGGTCCCGGACAGCTGCTCCTGGCCCCCCGATTTTCGGAGGAAATCTCCCGGGGACATTAAACTCATGTTCCCGGGGTTCGTGGGGGTCGAGACCGCCCCGTTGCTTGAAAACGCCATCTCTGGATCCGTCCCGATAAGCGCTCGGATGCGATGCCGACCCTGGAGTTCGGTGGGAAGCTCTTACGATGTCGGGGACCCGCTTGCTAACTGAAAAAAAACCAGGGTGCCCCTTTGAAGAAAACGTCACGCCAGGCCTGGTGAACGATACAACAGGAACAAGCTTTATTTCAGCAACGTGGAGTCCGCTGGTATGGAGTAAGAGCTTCCACCGAACTCCAGGTGGAAGCTCCCTTTTATACAAAACCCACCTCCTTAGGCTGTATTGCCCCACCCAGTACTTGCGGAGGGAACATGCTGATACAATCATGACTCATGCACATATGCGAGGTTTTCCGGGGTTCCTGATGGCCCATTTTCCTGGAACAAAGGGCCATCTCCGGGCCCTTGTCAAAAGGTGGAGGGGGACATTGAGGTTCTTTAGCGGCCATTGCCACCTCAACGATCGGGTGGGGCGCCCAGCTGCCGGCTTGCCTATGATCACCATGCCCTACCTCCGTGATCGCGGGCGCCTCTGATGGCGGGGTTCGGTCCGGTTCCCCAGCCACCAAGGACCGAACCACGACACACGCACACATGCACCCTTTTTGATTCAGCTTTTGACCAAGCCGTATATGAGGAAGCAGAAGCAGTCGAGGAATTGAAAAACCAAGAAGTTTAGCATTAGCATTGGACGGGTACATAAGCGGAAAAAAAAACTATAGAAGTTCTGTGATAAAGGCAGTTGTAGGGAGAAGAAGGGAAGATAAAAAGCAGGGTACAAAAAACAGCTCTTCATCATCATCATCATCATCATCATGCAATAACTGCAGTAAAGGAACTGAATAAAATTGTTAATAAACTGAAACAATTTTTAGAAGGAAAATCTGACGTATTTTCTTACTCCCTGTAGTGTTAGCATCATGCTTTGCTCAAAACAAGGTTTCATGTGATTTCCCCAGTGTCTAGGTCCAGAAATAGCAGTACCTTTCAGAGCTATAAAACACCTATAAGCTTTGAACACAGGCATTGGTAGCTTTCTCAGATTTCTTACAGTCCCTAAAAAGGTAAAGGTAAAGGTATCCCCTGTGCAAGCACCGAGTCATGTCTGACCCTTGGGGTGACGCCCTCTAGCGTTTTCATGGCAGACTCAATACGGGGTGGTTTGCCAGTGCCTTCCCCAGTCATGACCGTTTTACCCCCCAGCAAGCAAGCTGGGTACTCATTTTACCGACCTCGGAAGGATGGAAGGCTGAGTCAACCTTGAGCCAGCTGCTGGGATCAAACTCCCAGCCTCATGGGCAGAGCTTTCAGATGGCTGCCTTACCACTCTGCGCCACAAGAGGCTCTATTCCAGTCCCTACAACAGCCCTATTTTCAAGTAAAGTCTGCACCACCACCAAGACTGGAGGTCTGTTTTAGGAATGGATAACAGAGCCTCTGCTGGGGTCTGTTACAAAATTCTTTTCAATGTATTTCCTTCTATTGTAACAGCAATGAATCAGTTTGAATTTCTGCCATGAACTGACTAGTTTGAAGCAAACTGCTCCCACTCTCTGCTTCCTATCTGCAATGTGGGGATAATAATATGGCCTACCTTATGGGGCTGTTGTTGACATTAAAACACACAATGATGATTTGAATTTCTGGGGAAACTTTTTGTTATGGCTGTGATCAATTGCCTGAGGTGAAATAAAATGATTATGCTGGTTGCTCAAGCAAAGCATGAAAGCTGCAGAACCAGACAAGGCTGAAGGTTCCGCCTGTGTGGGAGCCCCATGATGTGTGGGAAAAACATGATTTTTAAATTAAAGAAATTGGAAAAGAATCTGGTCACAGAATGGGTCACTTCAAAATTGTAAGATGCCAATTCCCACTGTGTACCACATTGGTCAGACAGCAACTGGATTGCTGTGTGAAGTTCATAGAATCATAGAATTGGAAGGGGCCATACAGGCCATCTAGTCCAACCCCCTGCTCAACGCAGGATCAGCCCAAAGCATCCTAAAGCATCCAAGAAAAGTGTGTATCCAATCTTTGCTTGAAGACTTCCAGTGAGGGGGAGCTCACCACCTCCTTAGGCAGCCTATTCCACTGCTGAACTACTCTGACTATGAAAAACTTTTTCCTGATATCTAGCCTATATTGTTGTACTTGAAGTTTAAACCCATTACTGCGTGTCCTCTCCTCTGCAGCCAGCAGAAACAGCATCCTGCCCTCCTCCAAGTGACAACCTTTCAAATACTTAAAGAGGGCTATCATGTCCCCTCTCAACCTCCTTTTCTCCAGGCTGAACATTCCCAAGTCCCTCAACCTATCTTCATAGGGCTTGGTCCCTTGGCCCCAGATCATCTTCGTCGCTCTCCTCTGTACCCTTTCAATTTTATCTACGTCCTTCTTGAAGTGAGGCCTCCAGAACTGCACACAGTACTCCAGGTGTGGTATGACCAGTGCCGTATACAATGGGACTATGACATCTTGTGATTTTGATGTGATGCCCCTGTTGATACAGCCCAAAATGGCATTTGCCTTTTTTACCGCTGCATCACACTGCCTGCTCATGTTTAGTTTACAATCCACAAGTACCCCAAGGTCTCGTTCACACACAGTGCTACCTAGAAGTGTATCCCCCATCCAGTAGGCATGCTTTTCATTTTTCTGACCCAGATGCAGAACTTTACACTTATCTGTATTAAATTGCATCTTGTTCTCATTTGCCCATTTTTCCATTGTGTTCAGATCTCGTTGAACTCTGTCTCTATCTTCCGGAGTATTTGTCAGTCCTCCCAATTTGGTGTCATCTGCAAACTTGATGAGTAGTCCCTCCATCCCCTCATCTAGATCATTAATAAATATGTTAAAAAGTACCGGGCCGAGCACCAAGCCCTGAGGTACCCCGCTACTCACCTCTCTCCAGTCTGATGAAACACCATTGACAACAACTCTTTGAGTGCGGTTCTCTAACCAATTCCCTATCCACCTAACTATTTGAAAATCCAGATTGCAGTCCTTCAACTTATCCATCAGAACATCATGGGGAACCTTGTCAAAAGCTTTACTAAAATCCAAGTAAATGACATCAACCGAATTTCCCCGATCCAGCAAACTTGTTACTTGGTCAAAAAAGGAAACTAGGTTGGTCTGGCAGGACCTGTTGGAGAAAAATCCATGCTGACTTCCTTGGATCCCCAAATTGTCCTCCAGATGTTTGCAGATCGCTCCCTTTAATATCTGCTCCATTATCTTCCCCACAACAGAGGTCAGACTCACTGGTCTGTAGTTTCCTGTGTCATCCTTCCTCCCTTTTTTGAAGATCGGAATAACGTTTGCTCTTTTCCAGTCCTCCGGGACATCTCCTGTCCTTAAAGAGGTTCCGAAGATGATGGACAAGGGCTGTGCAAGTTCTCTGGAAAGTTCTTTGAGTACTCTCGGGTGCATTTCATCCGGACCAGGGGATTTGAACTCATCCAGTGCAGCTAAATGCCTCTCGACAACCTCTCTATCCATGTTAACCTGCCACCCAGACACTATCCTTTGGCTACGGCCATCTCTAGATGTGCCTAAACACTTTGATCTGTGGGAAAAAACAGATGTAAAATAGGCACTAAGCCTTTCTGCTTTCTCTGCATCTTTCGTTAGAGTTTTGTCCATCCACACCCAACAGTGGGCCTATTGCCTCCTTTACTTTACGTTTGCTCCTCACATAACTGAAAAATCTTTTCTTGTTACAATGGGCTTCCCTGGCCAATCTTAGCTCACTCTCAGCTTTAGCCTTTCTGATGATTGATCTACAGTGCCTAGTAACCTGTAGGTACTCTACTTTAGAGCTCTGTCCTTCCCTCCATTTCCTGAACATTTTCCTTTTCTTTCTTAGTTCCTCTAGAAGTTCTCTGTTCATCCAAATAGGCTTATTAGAGCTTCTGCAGTGTTTTCGTCTTTCTGGGATAGTCATTGATTGAGCATGCAAGAGCTCTTGTTTGAGTAGCGCCCACCCTTCACATGCTCCCTTCCCTTCCAGCATTCTCGTCCATGGTATGACACTCATCATGTCTCTGAGTTTATTAAAGTTTGCCCTACGAAAATCCAACATCCGCGTCTGGCTACAAGCTTCCTTGGCTCCCCATCTCAAAAGGAATTCTATGAGGACATGGTCACTTCCCCCTAGGGTCCCCACCTCCTTCACCTCATCCACCAACTCTTGCCTGTTGGTCAGTATTAAGTCCAGTATGGCTGAACCTCTTGTGGGTTCATCTACCATTTGATAAATGAAATTGTCAGCCAGGCAGGTCAGAAAGTTGCATGACGCTTCGCAGAGTTTGTTTCCCAGCACACATCTGGGAAATTGAAGTCACCCATGATGACAAGGTCCTGCCGCTTGGATATTTTCTCAAGCTGCTCACAAAGTGCAGCATCCACATCCTCTCATTGGTCAGGCGGTCGGTAGCAGACACCAACCACCACACTGTTTGTTTTCCCCTCGCTTATTTTCACCCAGATGCTTTCCACTGTAGATATGCTCTCCTTAAGTATAATTTCCTGACAGGTAAGCCCTTTCCTCACATACAGTGCCACTCCTCCACCTCTTCGATCTATTCTGTTTTTTCTGAACAGTTCATATCCATCCACCATTACATTCCAGTCATGAGAATCATTCCACCAAGTTTCTGTGATGCCTACTAGATCATACCTTTCCATCAGCATGAGAAGTTACAGCTCTTCCTTTTTATTGCCCATGCTTCGGGAGTTAGTATAAAGACATCTGAATCCTTTTACTTTTGGTTCCCTATGAGCTGGCCTTGCCGGTTGGGCTGCCTCCGATCGTTTTCCTTCCATACACTCCCTATGTTGATCGTCTCCTTCCCCTAGTGGCTTTAGTTTAAAGCTCTCCTGATAAATCTCCCCAGGTTCCTGCCAAACACATTCTTCCCCAGTTTCGATAAGTGCAGTCCATCAGGTGCTAGTAGACCTTCCTCAAGAAAGCCTATCCCATGGTCCCAGAAACCAAATCTCTCCTGCCGGCACCAATTACGCAGCCAGTGATTCATCTCCATTATCTTCCTCTCCCGACGCATTCCTCTTCCCTTGGCAGGCAAGATTGAAGAGAATACCACTTGTGCCCCCATTTGCTTGAGCTTCCTCCCCAGATCTTGATAGTCTTTTTTAATAGGAGCGATGGTATTCAGGGACATGTCATTCGTTCCCACATGGACCATCACAAATGGGTAGCGATCCGTAGATTTGAGGAGTTTGGGCAGCCTTTCTGAAACATCTTTAATTTTCGCCCCTGGCAAGCAACACACCTCTCGGGTTAGGGGGTTGGGCCCAGCCACATGGCGATCCATTCCTCTGGAGACTTCACTTCAAAAGGGACATGGACAAAATTGAGAGGGTACTGAGGAGAATTACAAGAATGATCAGGGGCTTGGGGACCAAGCCCCAATGAGGAATAGCTGTGGGACTTGGGAACGTTTAGCCTGGAGAAGAAGAGGTTAAGAGTGGACATGAGTGCTGTCTTTTAGCATCTAAAAGCTGGTCACTTAGAAGAAGGCAGAGTGTGGTCACTGTTGGCAGCAAAGGAGAGGACCCGCAGTAAGGGGTTTAAACCACATGTGGTTAGGAGTGCTGACTTCTAATCTGGCGAGCCAGGTTTGATTCCCTGCTCCCCCACATGCAGCCAGTTAGGTGGTCTTGGCCTCACCACTCAAGACCCTGAGACCTTCTAGAGGGGCAATGAGGGATTTCCAGAGATTTCCAGATCCCAATCCATAATGGGATGTGTTAAGGCTAGCTATAATGTTAATGGTTATCACAATGGCTATTTTAATGTTACATCTGTGTTACATGAATGGTTATGTTATTGCAGGGGTAGTCAAACTGCGGCCCTCCAGATATCCATGGACTACAATTCCCAGGAGCCCCTGCCAGCGAATGGGAATTGTAGTCCATGGACATCTGGAGGGCCGCAGTTTGACTACCCCTGTGTTATTGGTTAGCTTATGTCACTGCTGATGGCTATGCTATTTTACAAGCAGGATCCCACTGGACTTGCAGGAGGAGAATCCTGCGATCAGAGTGAATATAAGGAGGAATTCAAGATGGGCCTGTGGCTGTGGCCAATACAATACATGCAGCTTTTCGTTGGTCCCGTTGTTCTCTTAATGCCTTTTGTAACCATTAGGATCTGCCTAGCAAATCATCAGTCTTAACAAGATTACACTGTAATTTCCAACAAGAGGAAGAAGGGAGGGGGACACACACACACTTGTCACCCTTTGTGACTGGAAAGAAAGGCACCAGACAAAGCCAGAAATCTTTGAGTAGACTTCTCAATTGGCTTCTAATTCAAAGCAAGTTAAAATTAACACGAAATGAGGAGCCCACGAAGGAGCGGATTAATGGCTCGATTCATCCTTTTCCCTTTTCGAAACATAAGAATGGAGCTAAAAAGCTCTTCCATGGCATTCTAGAGCTATTATGGGACGTAACAGGGCATTCTAACGTTGCATGCGAAGGAACACAAATGGAGAAGAGCGTGGAGAATCTCTTTCAGGTTGCTTGTTGGCACCCTGCACTGAGTAACCTGCTTTGGCTCCTATCAACAGAAACAATAATAATAATTAATAATAATTAATAATAATAATAATAAAATTTTTAATTGCATTTATTACTCACCTCTCCCCAGAGGCTCGAGGCGAGTTACAACATATAAAACCCCAGTAAAATCATACAATAAAACTCATAAAACAACAACACACACAAATCCTAAGCACAATAAAACAAGATGCGGCAAAAAGAAACTCAAACCTTATCTATACAACCCCTCGATAACCCATTCTAGGGGGGGGGGGACAGAGGGTGCTAATTGGTCTTCGCTACTGCTGCTGTAAGGGGAGGGGCAGATTGTCCTTATGGCAGATACACAGAAAGAAAGGGGGTATAAAGAGACAGAAGGTCAACATGCCTTACTTTGGGTCATAATGCCCGAATCAGACAGTATTTTTTTAACTAAAGCACTTTTCACACGTCACAGTGTCTGCATGCAGAACATGCATGTGCAACATGTATACAAGTATTTGGGAGGAAGAGTCAAGGTGCATTCACTTTTGTTGTTGTTGTTGTTAGGTGCGAAGTCGTGTCCGACCCATCGCGATCCCATGGACAATGATCCTCCAGGTCTTCCTGTCCTCTACCATTCCCCAGAGTCCATTTAAGTTTGTACCGACTGCTTCAGTGACTCCATCCAGCCACCTCATTCTCTGTCGTCCCCTTCTTCTTTTGCCTTCAATCACTCCCAGCATTAGGCTCTTCTCCAGGGAGTCCTTCCTTCTCATGAGGTGGCCAAAGTATTTGAGTTTCATCTTCAGGATCTGGCCTTCTAAAGAGCAGTCAGGGCTGATCTCCTCTAGGACTGACCAGTTTGTTCGTCTTGCAGTCCAAGGGACTCTCAAGAGTCTTCTCCAGCACCAGAGTTCAAAAGCCTCAATTCTTTGACGCTCGGCCTTCCTTATGGTCCAACTTTCCTACCAGGATAAATGTGGGGTTCAAATAGCATGTTTGGAGGTGCATGCACTCTGCGTAACAGAATTACTCAACACATGTAAAAAGGGGAAAAATGAGTGTCCACCGGATGTAACTTGCATATGTGTTCACCGTAACTCATGAGGCAAATCCCAGGAGAAAAAAAAGAGGTATAAGCATCCAACAGTGCAAACCTAAACAAAATTTATAGAATCACAGAGCTGGAAGGGGCCACACTAGCAATCTAGTCCAGTCTGGTCTAAAGAATCCAGGAGAAGTTTCTGTCCAGCTGCTGTTTGAAGAACACCAGTGGGTGGAAGCTCACCACCTCCTTAGGCAGCCCATTCCCCTGCTGAACTTGTCTTGCTCTGAAGCCACATTGCTAAAATTCAGCCAGTCCTTTTCACTGTTGTTATTGTTATTGAATTTATAGTCCACCTTCCTTCTGGGACTCAAGGCAGATCACAATAGCAGTATAACCCCCATAAAACCCCCAATTTGTTAACCTAAAATTTAAATATCACAATATCACAAATATCAAGATGGCTACAACCCTCCTACCGCCCCACAGTCATCCATAAGGGTGGATATACCATTGGTATAGCACAACCTGAGCGGGCCTCATTGATTTAAAAAACCCGGCCTCAACCGAAAACCTGTTAGAAGAGCTCCATTTGACAGGCCCTGCGGAATTTAGACCCATTAATGCCCAATTCCTCTCTTCTGTGGCCAAGTGTTGCCTTCTTTTAGGCACATTGACTTCAATGGATTAAGAAGGGCATAACTTTCCTTAGCATTGCACAGCAAGTTAGGCACCAGGAACAAAAAACGCAACAGGGACAACACAACGACTGATGCACAGGACCTCTGAGTGTCTTCTTAAAAACTGTCATGCAATTTTCTGTTTCTTTGCACAAAAATCCCCCTATCCATTTTCCAACTTTTGTTTTGTCCTCCAAGATAGCGATCCCCAACCTGTGGGCCGTGGACCACATGTGGTCCTTCGACTAATTGGAGGTGGGCCCCGAAGGATGCCTTCTCCCCCCCCCCCCGGCCCTTTACTTCATCCCCCCCGGCCCTTTACAACACACTTCATTGTTGTGGCGTGTCTGTATCTTATTTTGAAGGGATGTTTAAACATTACCATAGTGATCAGAGAGCACTTGGGCAGTGGTTGAGAGTAGAGGAGTAAACTACCCCACCCCACCGGGCCTCAGTAAAAGGCGTTGAGTGGTCCCCGGTGATAAAAAGGTCGGGGACCACTGCTCCAAGAAGTCAGCAATCACACAGGGATGTGATGTGCCCTGGGGGTCTAATTGCTGAAGACATTGTGTGCAAAACCTATACGCTTTGCGTACGCAACCCAAACAGATCTCCAAAGCTGACAGTGAAAGGCAAAGAGTGGAAACCGTGGATATCACTGAATCGAATAAGAGACAAAAGAGAGGAGATGCACTCCTGCCTAGTCCCAAACCAAATGAGCTGACAGAGGGCAGTTTCATGGCTGGGCAGACGGAAAACGCTGCCGACTGTAGCCAAGCTTCCAGAGAGATGGGCGACAGACGAGATAGCTATAGTGTGCCTTCCTGCTAATGAGAAGATTAGGACATGCATCTAGTTTCCTTGAAAATGATGAGCGGGCGGCCCATCTAACTTTGTTATTTTTAATGGCCTGGAGCCTGAGTAGACAGTATTAACGTATTGGTACTCTGGCCAAACGATGAACCATTTTTCTATTTCATTTACTTAATGGCTTACACATTAATTGAATCTGAGGCAAGCTTGGTCATTTTTCAGGTCATTTGAAGCAGATTAACTTACCAGTCGCTTTGCGAGCAGGTTCCACGGAGAGGCGGCATAGAAATATTCAAACTAAATATATTTCCTGGTCGGGCTGTTTGTTTCGAAAGGGATTTTTAAAAATAAAAGGCACAATGTTAATAAAACCAAAACTTTGAGTCGGTTTGCAGCAGGAAAAAAATATGTCTGCCAGTGTGCACATGCTCAGGCATACCCACCCAATAAAAATAATCTCCCAAAGTGGTCAGTACAGTTTCGTTAAAAACAAATGACTTTATTGTATTGATTTTAGTGGAAAGTTGATTGAATCTAGAATAACTCAACAGAATGGTGAATTCCCTTGGCAGAGTACAGCAAGGTGACTCAAGATAGACTCCAGGGAGGGCAAGTCCCTGAAAGGAGGGTCTGTGTTTGCAACTATTCATTAATATAGGAACATGAACGTTATAGCTGTCAGATGCAATAACCTAAAACCTAGTGTGTATATGAAGTGCCGTCAACTTGCAGGTGAATTTTGATGACCCCAGCAAGGGGCTTTCCAAGCGAGTGAGAAGCAGAGGTGGTTTGCCTTCCTCTAGGGAGTCTGTCCTGGGGGTCTCTCTTCCAAGTAGGGATGCCAGCCTCCAGGTGGGACCTCGGAATCGCCTGGAAACAGAATAGAGATCTATTCTACAGAGATCAGTTTCCCAGGAGAAAATGGCTGCTTTGGAGGATGGAGTCTATAGCATTGTACCCCACTGAGGTCCTTGTCCTTGCTAGACTTTAGAGACCACACCTCCTTCTCTTATTCACTACACTACAACAATCCACAGGAAAACTATTTCCTTATTAGCTGAGCATTTGCTGCAGTGTCTAGTTCTTGCTCTAGAGGGCACTGATCTCAGGAAGGGGAAAAGTAATATGGGAAAAGATATTGACTCTGAAACGCTGAAATTGACAGGGTCGTATTTTCTTCAAGGGCATCAGCAAATATTGAACCAGTCCCATTGCTGGATTTAAAATGTTTCTAAACTGCAACTGAATGCATCTTGGTTCAATTCCTTTCCCAGTCATTCCACCCAGTGCTTTCCAGTATGAGCTAAATGCCAGGGCAGCCTGTGCAAATCCACAGTTGACATTGATAGATGTTATTTAGCATTGGAGGACAATCTAACAGCTGGCCAGATGGAAGATGGTGCCATGTGAATTGGTCGAGAGATGAAATATTTCGGGATGGGAGTCAGAAAACTGAGTTGGAGGCAAACCAGAAGTAGCAGGCCGGCTTGTACTGTAATTTTTTGTCTGGATTTGGGCTATTGCAAATCTATAGGGAGAGCTGGAAATTCTTCCAGATTTCAGAAGTGAAAACATGTTTTCAGTTCAGTTAATGCCTTGCTTATTTTCTGTAATCTGCATTCCTAGAATTTGATAGTGAACATAGTTAATATAGAGAGGAATTCTGTAAGCAGATAGAGTTATGTTGAATAAAAGGATTGCACAGGAAGTCTTATGAAGTCAATCTAAACCAGGGGTAGTCAAACTGCGGCCCTCCAGATGTCCATGGACTCCAATTCCCAGGAGCCCCTGCCAGCATTTGCTGGCAGGGGCTCCTGGGAATTGGAGTCCATGGACATCTGGAGGGCCGCAGTTTGACTACCCCTGATCTAAACCATGAGGGGGTAATACAGAAGGTGTGCTTTCAGTTATGGTCATGGAACATGTCAGCTATGAATGGAATTTTATATTTGGATCCAGATGTATGGTTCTTTTCCTTATGGAATCCTTTGCACTCCATTATAAATTTAAAATGTGTCTTTTAACTGGGGCATTCTCACAGAAAATCTGAACAGTTCATGGTCACTATTGTGGACTGACTTTGCTTAGGCCAAAGCTACAGAGGCCACCAAGGGTACCTGAAAGGATAAGAAAATCTGAATTTCTGTTCCGACAAAATCATGAAAGCATTTTGAGCGAAGCCAAAGAGGTTGCACTGAGACTGGTAATGTTTGTTAGAAGGATCTCACTGTTTGCCCTGTCCTAGAAACATGGCATGTAGCTTCTCTGCAGGTGTGAAACCCTCAGTGGGTCAAGGCACATCCTTTGGGGCAATTTCAGGGTTGGGAAATAGCATGGGGAGAGGTCTAAGTTTTTCCTGTTCACATGCCATAGACCTCATCTGAATCATTGTTGTTAGGTGTGAAGTCATGTCCGACCTATCACGACCCCATGGACAATGATCCTCCAGGCCTTCCTATCCACTACCATTCCCCGGAGTCCATTGAAACTCACACCAACAGCTTCAGTGACCATCCAGCCACCTCATTCTCTGTCGTCCCCTTCTTCTTTTGCCCTCAATCGCTCCCAGCATTAGGCTCTTCTCCAGGGAGTCCTTCCTTCTCATGAGGTGGCCAAAGTATTTGAGTTTCATCTTCAGGTTCTGGTCTTCTAAAGAGCAGTCAGTCCTCTAGGACTGACCGGTTTGTTCGCCTTGCAGTTCAAGGGACTCACAAGAGTCTTCTCCAGCACCAGCATCTGAATCAGGCCCTCCTAAATTTGGGGAGTTCAATATACCTCTCTATCAGTCTTAGGAAACCCACCCCCAAGGGAAAGGCAACATGATTGGCTTCTCCAAGAATGGCTTTTTATATGGAAAGAAATACTAATTCTTAAAGTCACTATTACTAGAGCCCAGCATGGTGTAGTGCGGTGGTCCCCAACCACCGGGCTGCGGCCTGGTGCCGGGCCGCGAAGGCCCTGGCCCTGGGCTGCGGTTCCCTCTCCCCGCCTCCCCCCCTCCCGCAGTAAGAAACTTACCAGGCCGCAAGCTTGCGGCCCGGCAAGCTTCTTACTGTGGGAGGGGGGGAGAGGGAAGCAGGGCCGTGCACATGCATCGCACATGCGCGGGCAGGCTGTGCACATGTGCATGCACCATGTGCAACCAAAAACGCAAGTGCACGAAAGTGCCGCACGATGCGTGTTTTCGGCCACGCATGTGCGCCTGAAAAAGGTTGCGGAGCACTAGTGTAGTGGTTCAAGAGCAGCAGACTCTAAGCTGGAAAACTAGGTTTGATTCCCTACTCTTCCTCCACATGCAGCCAGCCGGGTGACCTTGGGATAATGATAGTTCTTTTAGAGTTGTTCTTACAGAACAATTCTCTCACAGACTACTCAGCCCCACCTACCTCAAAGAGTGCCTGTTGAGGGTAGAGGAAGGGGAAGCAATTGTAAACCGCTTTGGAACCCCTTTGGGTTAGTGCAAAGTAGGGTATAAAAAATAGCTCCTCCTCTCCATCATTTGAATAATTTGGAGGGAAACTTTATGGCAAATGTAGACTCCCCGCACAAGCCAAACATCTGGTTGAAGAACAGAGAAGTGTTTTTGATAAGACTCACACAATCTCTCCCAGGCATTTCTGAGAAGAAATCGCAATGCTGTGGCATCCTTCCTTTTGTTGTTGTTGTTGCCAGCTTGATTTGTCTGAGTAGAAATATCCCTTTCTTGGTGGTGCCTCCGGCCTGGTGGCCCCTTGACCCTTCCATGGCGTATGGCAATTGCTATGGTCATAGGTTGCATTTTTATATGATTCAGGCTAATCCATTAAGAACACTTGTGTATGGAGGGCAGGAAAAAAATTGACTTCAATCATCTTCAGGTCTGTTAAAGGTGACGATTCGAGGGACTGACAACTTTGCCTGGGAGAAATGTATTTTATTCATCATTCTTTGCCTTTATACACGTTGAGTTCAGAAGGAATGTATCAGGCAGAGAAAAAGGTATATCATTCACAGATCAGCTCAAGAGAAGTCGGATGGATTCTGAATCATAAAGTGGTCGCAGTCTGTGTTCTACTTCCTTTGTCATTTCTGTCACCAGCCTCCAGTCATTGTGTCCGTATTGTATGGGTCATAAGATTGAAATTAGGTTGATACATTAATTATATTTTCCTGGGCTCCAAGATCACTGCAGATGGGGACTGCAGCAAAGAAATTAAAAGACGCTTGCTCCTAAAAAGCAGAGACATCACCCTGCCAACAAAAGTGCGTCTAGTCAAGGCTATGGTATTCCCAGTTGCAATGTATGGCTGTGAAGGTTGGACCATAAGGAAGGCCGAGCGTCAAAGAATTGAGGCTTTTGAACACTGGTGCTGGAGAAGACTCTTGCAAGTCCCTTGGACTGCAAGGCGAACAAACCAGTCAGTCCTAGAGGAGATCAGCCCTGACTGCTCCTTAGAAGGCCAGATCCTGAAGATGAAACTCAAATACTTTGGCCACCTCATGAGAAGGAAGGACTCCCCGGAGAAGAGCCTAATGCTGGGAGCGATCGAGGGCAAAAGAAGAAGGGGACGACAGAGAATGAGGTGGATGGATGGAATCACTGAAGCAGTAGGTGCAAACTTAAATGGACTCCGGGGAATGGTAGAGGACAGGAAGGCCTGGAGGTTCATTGTCCATGGGGTCGCGATGGGTCGGACACGACTTCGCACATAACAACAACAACAATTAATTATATTCAATAGAAATATCTTAATCCATCCTGAGGGTGCTACTGTTGGACAACCTCTCTTCTTTACAAACTGGTGTACATGCTGGATGTTTGCGTGTTAATTGACACATGCGAATGGGGCTCCCATAAGGCACTGTCACAATAGCTATAGTGCAACAACACTATGGCGATATAGCCACTATCGGTTTTCAAAATACCAGCAAAAACCTGCCACCAGCACGGAGGTTGAGAGTGTCAGGTGTGATGGGAAATGATGCTAATGTGGGTTGAGAAGTGCAGAAATCCTCACCTTTCCTTCCAGGTGGAGGGTTGATCTTCTGTAAGTATGGTCCCATCAAATCTGGGCCCATTCCGCACACACTGGATAATGCAGTTTCATTGTGCTTTTGCTGCTGGATTTTCCTGAGCAGAACAGGGAAATCTACTTCGAAAGTGCATTGAAAGCACATTATTTAGCGCGTGTAGTTATTTAGGCTGTGGTTTCAGAATGAACAGATCAAGGCAGGGGAACCATGGAACTGTATGACCAGAGGAAGGCTGGGAAACAAAGATATGGAGAAGCTGTGGTGGGAAAAGCTCTCATTTTCAACCCAGGTCAAAGCAGTTGACCCAGGCATTAGCCTCACTCTTGAAATCTGATTCCATCTGACACTGCAATGCTTGTTGCACAGACTAGCATTTTAAAAAAAGAAAAAAAAACTAGGGCAATTTCCTCTTCACTGTTTATTCATTCTGATTAGACTGAACAATAAATGTAAAAGGTCACAGTTAAATTGGAATATAAAAGCAAAATTATCGAGGTAATTCAGTTCCTCTGTGAAACATCCTTTTTAAAGAACTTACAGCAGTTAATCATCCGAATTAACAATGTAGGTTTTCCATGTGAGAAAAAAACAAGATACATTTAGTCCCTCCACTGGCTGAATGGGGCTCGTTTGTGAAACTAGACACTTCTCATGAATCCGCATTGGACAGTGTTGTGTTTCATTCAGAAATCTGGAAAGTGCTGAAAACGGCTTGCAGTGAATGCCCTCACTGATCAGGATCCCCCATCTGATTCTGAGTTCATGTAAGGTATTTTAGGACTCAGATTGTATTTACAAAGAATAATGAAATCCATTTGGCCTTTTTTGCCCTGCCTGGATGATGATGATGATGATGATGAAGAGTTGGTTCTTATATGCGACTTTTCTCTACCAGAAGGAGTCTCAAAGCAGCTTACAATCGCCTTTCCTTTCCTCTCCTCAAAACACATTCCCTGTGAGGTAGACAAATAAGAAAAGTTGGTTCTTATATGCTGCTTTTCTCTTATCAGAAGGACTCTCAAAGTGGCTTGCATTCGACTTCCCTTTCCTCTCCCCACAAGAGACTCCCTGTGAGGTAGACAAAGAAGAAGAGTTGGTTCTTATATGCTGCTTTTCTCTGTCAGAAGGAGTCTCAAAGCAGCTTATAACCACCTTCTCTTTCCTCTCCCCACAACAGAGACACCCTGTGAGGTAGATAAAGAAGAGTTGGTTCTTATATGCCACCTTTTCTCTACCAGAAGGAGTCTCATGGGAGAAGAGTGCTGTTGGCTAACCATTAAAGCCTCATTCTTCTTGACTAATTGTAGGCAGGCATCAGGTAGGCTTGTAACCAGATCCCACCTCACTGGCATTGGATTGGGCTGTTTCTCCACTTGTCTTTCTCTTCACTGTTGGAGTATTCGATAGCTGTTGGGTCAAAAGGGCTTTTTCATCACCTGCACATAGAACAGGGTTTATTTCTTTGTTTTGACCTATACTGCACTTCAGGATTTGGTAGGTTATGCAGGGTAGGCCAAAACGAAGTAATGTTCTATATGCAGACTGAAGAAAAATCCTATTTGACCCAACAGTTATCTAGTTACAAGGGTGTGAGGAACCTATCAAGACTCACCATGAAGTCTCATTTTCTTCTCCCACACTATTTCTTCTTTTTCTTCCCTGGAAGCCCTCTATAGCCTCTCCACTTTTCCTGCTTTCTTTTCTTCCTCCCTGCTATCAGCTAGCCTATGCTTATCTCCTCCACTCCACCCTGTCTACTAGTTTCTTTCCTACCTTTCCCTGGCAATATCTACTCCAGTTGAGTGGTATGGAATCCACAAGGAATAGGAAAGGGGGACTAAAATTTCTCTTGCATCTTTCTCTCTTCATACTACGTCATTTCTTTGCCTCCTGGCAGTCCCAATATCTTCACTTTTCCCTACTTCTTCCTTCTCTTCTTAGCTAGGGTCATCAAGTTACAGCTGATGTGTGGTAGGGTTTTCAAGGCAAGTGATCTTCAGAGATGGTTGCCATTGCTTGCTTCCCCATCATGAGCCTGGAATTCCATGAGATTCCAAATACTTGCTAGCTTCTGTTTAGCTTCTGAGATCCAACGATATTCACTAGCTTGGGATATCTAGGCCAGATGTTCATACCCCTTTCTGCTTACTGCAAAGGAAGTTCCTTGTTGCCTTAACTGAACTCTGAAAAGTATCAGACAAAAGTCTCCATGTTTTTGGCAATATCTGTCACAGCAAAACTTCTAAGCCCTTATGGATTGTCTTCCCCTGATAAAGGTTCTCAGCAAGATTTAAGGAATGATTTTGTGGTCAGTCCCAATCCCCACCAAAATGGTTTTCATACAAATCTTGTTGTGGAAAAAGCTTTCCTAAGCCTAGGAGGAAGTTAAAGGAAAGTTTAGAAAGGACAAAAGCTAATTTTATGGTACTGAGATTTTTATGGAGGACCCGGAAAGAACTTTTGGACTTTCCTTCAGAACCCTGGTTAGATCAGAGTGGATATCCTCTCTATTTGAACACTGCTTTCTTTCAATGTTGTCTTGAAATAACAAAACACGATTGATGGATGAGATGCCGATGTGGATAGATTTTTGAGATTCTTTTAAGGAATTCCATTGATAACAAAGTTCATTTCCCCAGGGTCAGAGCTACTCTATTACAGCAAACTTATTGACTGCAGAATTTCTGATGCTGAAGGTTTAATTGCTAAGCCATCAGAACTTTAGGCCAGAACTAACCATTATTGGAAGTATATGACTGCAGCCAAGAACAAACCTATCACTTTTTCCCCAGTAATATCTAGTGAAGCATAATGTATTGCCTCCCCACCCAGAAATATAATAGAAGCGGCAGGGTACACAAAGCCACACCTTATTAATTAGATGTGTAAAATAGGAGAACTATATATGCAAGTCTACTTAATCAAGGACTTGTGTTGTGGCAGTATAAGCAGTCAGATCCTTCATATTGCTGAGGAGCAGTTTGTAGCTAGAAAATAATAAAAATCCTTCCTAAAATATCATCTGAAAATCATTAATGTGAGATACTGCCTGGCCCAAAATGACACAAAATGGATGCCAATTAGAAACAAGCCAGGACACATAGAGGAATATAAAAAAGAGCAGCTGGCTAGTTAACAACCTCCTCCACACCCCAGACAGCTGTATTAGGACAATGGGTCTTCCAAGAACCTGTTGACTCATCTTGGATTAATCACATCAACACCCTCACTACCTTGCACCCATTTACCCTAATGAAGCAAACTTAACTCAGTTGCCCAAACCTTGTACCTTTTCCCATCTGGTGCTTTCATGGTCTTCATTCCTGTTCATATATGTCATCCACCTCAGGAAAACATTTCAAACCTCTCCCAAATCATTGTCCACATACCTAAATATTGTTTTTTTTTCTGGGGGGGGGGAAGCTTACCCCAGGGAACATTTTTGCCCTATATCAAGCCCCTAGCCACCAATGCAGTGTATGTTCCAGGATGCATTTCACATGTATGCCCCCAATCCACTGGGTCTTCTTTCATTTTCTCTATGAAACACTGGCCATTTTTCTGTTGCCTCTGAAGACCTCTTTCTTTGAGACTGGTTATTACAGCCTTCTTCAAAATTGCTTTTCCTCTTTCCTCCCTGATTTCTTCTTAGCTAATCTTGTATGTGCTTTCAGTGTGTGTGAGTGTGTGCTTTTTGCTCATTTTTATTTTCTTCCAATAAAAAACCTTTCCGGTTGAATATCTCCATGGTTTATTTTAAGGGATAAGTAAGAACATGGAATTATTGGTGCCTCAGACAAAGTAAAATAAAAGAGCCAGCCAAGCAAACTAATGATTTGCATGGCAATCCTATGTACAGTGCAATTGCATTCACAGTTACTTCAGTCTAAGCCCATTGGTTTTAATGGGCTTACATCGAAGTACCTGTGAATGCGATTGCACTGTCAGAGTTGTGGTAGAGGAAAGACAAGAACAACTTGCTAACAGTTTAGCACAGTATGTTTAATTTTCTGCTGGACTCAGTCTTGACCCGGATTGCCTATTGATTTGTGAATATTCATCAAAGCAGATTTGGCAAATTCTCCCTTGCTGAGTCTTAACAAACAAATATAAAGGAACGGGAGGGGGAACTAATTGGCACTGTCGGTGGGTGAGTGTTTTACATTTTCCTTTATTTGAACACACACACTCCCACACACAACAATCCATTTCTTATCTAAGATTATATTTTTACACAAGAATAAACCGTGAAAAGCTAGAAAGGAAGGATTCTTGGGAACGTTTCTGTCTACTGCTTAAGATCTGGACTGAGCTTCTGTTTATCTCCCTTTTACTTGTATTTTGATCTAGGCATGGCCGGAGGCACAAGAAAAAGATTGGGAAATGGTGCCCAGCGTTCAAATAACTCGCTCTGGTTCACCTGGCTCCTGAACACTTTCCCACAAAGGACATTTGAACCACCTCCTGTGAAATAGTAATTATTCTCACACCCTTTCAGAAAATGAACTTGGGTTTTGGTGTTCCATGGAAGTAGGTATGAGTAAACACTGTCACACTTTCAGAGTTCAGCTCAGAGTTTATGAGGTAAAGCTGAGAAAATAATCCCTAGCAAATTACATACTGGCTGGTTCTCTCTCTCTCTATCTTTCTCTTCTGCTAATGTTCGATCTGCCAGGACTTTCGGAGTATTAATATTCTCTCCAGAATGGTTGGTGTGATACTTTTAGTAACTAAATCTCCACCTGAAGATCAGAGAACTAGAAACACTGTGTTATCTTGTGAGATTGACTGTGTATGAATGCTCAAAAGGAAATCCCATTGAGTTGAATGGGATTTACCCCTTGGAAGTTATGCTTAAGATGGCAGCCAAAGTTTTTTTTTTTTTTGAGAAACTGAAAAGAAAACCCCACTTCCTGCAATAGCCAACTCCATTAACTTTTTTAAAGAGAAAGAAAAAAAGGGACTTACAGAGCTGGTTGGCAATGAACATCTGGCAGCATTCTGGGTCTGCATCACATTTCCTGACTGGCCCTTCTTTCAACCTGTGGCCATCAATGGAATCTACCCAGGCCTTGGGAGCCAGAGACAGGCTGCCAAGGACCAGGCAGGCCCTTCTGACTGCTGCTGGCATAAAGAAGAGACATCAGGTGGCTGTGATGTAGTTCCAGAGAGCTTCCAGAGCTCCAGTGTCCTCCATTTCAGTAAGTTATGCCTTCCTTTCTTTCCTAGCAGTCTATCAAGGCTGGGGCAGTGAAGAGACCTGGCCATCCTTTTAACTCCTTGAAAGTCAAGCGCTCTCAACATTCAGCCAAAACGTCTTTGCAGGAGTATAAAATTTATGAGAAGAAAATGATGCAAGCTGCTTTGGATTCCCATTGGGGAGACAGCTAGGGAACAAATGAAATATGATTTGTAGAAGGTTCTCACAGCCAGAGTCAACTGGCTGTTGTGGGTATTTCAAGCTGGGTGGCTGCGGTCTGATAGTTTTAGTCCCTGATGTTTTGCCAGTAGCTGTGGACTATCTACAAACCCCAAAACAGCTGTTCACTAGTGGCCAAGCAATTCGGACCAAAACCTGAACAGAGGCAAAGTAACAATTCTCAGTGAAAGAAACAACTTTACTGTTCCTTTTTCAATTTTCCTTTTCCCCCTTTTATTTATTCTCTGGCAGAAAAAAAAGGAAAACAGAAAACATAACGGTGGGCTGGCATCTACAAAGGAAGGACATGGAAAAATCGAAATCTATATAATGTGCTGAGGTACAAAAATGCCCCATGAGGTTCTTACATTAAACAACACATATTTTCAACAGCCCTTTCTGATAACCTGATGATTCTTCCTGATAATTTGGAAAACAGATACTTTCACCTCTTCCTATCTAATGAGCTATATGTTCTTCTTGCATTTACCCAGGAGAGAAAGCATAAATAATTGGTGCCACATTCTGTATCTAAGGAAAAAAACTGATGTTCTTCTGCATCTTCTCCTCACAGCAAACCTATGGAAGTGTGATATTGGGCACATACAACATCATCAAACTGGGCCCTAAAGATTACACTACACCCTAAACATCTGGAAGAAAGTTGAACATAACATCAGGCTCTTCAGCAGGTACAGTTGTAGTGGGATAGTCCATTGGATCAAAGAGGCCACACTACAGGGACAAGCAGTTTATGTTGAAAGCAAATCTGTTCTAGTTCCAGAAATGGCCATTATGAGGGGATTAAAAATCTTCATCCTTTTATGTGTGTCAATGGGCTCCGGACTCCTTCCTTTCAATTGTGGTCTAAACGTTTTAATTCAGGCATTGTTTTATTAATGCTCACTAATGCCTAAGGAAATGTGCAGTGATGCACAAGCATCTACTGTCATTTTCCCCTGCACTGCACACTGTTAAATTTTCAACCAGCCTACCAGAAGTGATGAATGGGCCTCCAAATCTATACTGCAATATCTGTCCTCAGGCACGCGGGACGCATACTTTTGCTTGGAATTATTTTGCCTGTTTGGCAGCCAATGTTTTGGAGGTGCAAGAACAGTCTATGACAGCCTTTCTCAACATTTTTACCATTGAGAAACCCCAGAAACATTCTTCAGGTTTCAAGAAACCCCAGACATGGCATGATGGTGCAGAATATGGTTGGGAAGCATAGCTGTGCACCCACCCACCCAGGGCCCCTCCCCTTCCCACCCCCTTTCAGGCCCATCACTGGCCATCACAACCATATCTGTAACATAACATATATGGTCATATAATTCAATAAATGTTGAACAGATTTTTAGAATATATAAAATTTATAGGGGTTTCATGAAATCCTGGTTGAGAAAGCCTGGTCTATGGGCAAAAAAAGAGTGAGGGTTCAAGTTTTCATCTTCCTCTTGGGTATGTCTATTGAACTCATATTTGCAACACAATACTTTGGCCACCTTCAGAGATACTGCTGCTTTTTCCAAAGGACAATGATATCCCCAGCATTAGGTACCTTGTGTTCATTTCCAACCATTGTGGGAGAAAGTCCAATCACCCATATGCAGGCCAGAGAATTCTTTCAGGAAATCATTTTATTAGCTGCAGCTAATGCAAGCCAACTAACAGGTTGCAGGAGCCTCTTGTGGCGCAGGGTGTTAAGGCTGTCGACAATCTGAAGCTCTGACCATGAGGCTAGGAGTTCAATCCCAGCAGCCGGCTCAAGGTTGACTCAGCCTTCCATCCTTCCGAGGTCGGTAAAATGAGTACCCAGCTTGCTGGGGGGTGAAACGGTAATGACTGGGGAAGGGAATGGCAAACCACCCCGTATTGAGTCTGCCAAGAAAACGCTAGAGGGCTTCACGCCAAGGGTCAGATATGACTCAGCGCTTGCACAGGGGATACTTTTACCTTTACCTTAACAGGTTGCATTGGGGTTTTGCTCCCAAATCCAATGCCCCCACATGCTCCTTTGCACAGGGTTCTTGTACAATTAGAACACACCCGAATTAGGTCAGTATCAGATCAACCACTCCTATTAATCTGCTTGATAAACATTGTCCAGTTATCTCATGGCATTATAGCACTCTTGTCTCCCATTTTCAGGCACATGTGTGTTTTTTTTTCTCTGTAAAACATCTTGCCAAGACACCTTGAAGATATCTTAGTCTTTACAAAAGTTAACCCCCATTTCTCTAATGGAGGACAGTATAAAGAGGTAGAGCAAAATGGTCACTCTGTCAAGAAGGAAACAGGCTACAGCTGCTTATGGTCAGAGCGAAAGAGTGCAACAGGAGCAGAACTATCCTAAGAGTGATACCCTTCCAGGGCAGCCTTTTTCAAGCTTTTGACCATGGAGCAACCCCAGAAAAATTCTGCAGGCTTCAAGGTAACCCTGAAGTGATGTCAGCTGGCTATGCCTCTCTTCCAAGCCCTAGGAAGTAACATGTCGTATCCTCTCTCTCCCTCTAACCCACCCATTTTTCCTGAGTAAAAAACCAGAAACAACCCCACAGAACCAATCCTAAGAGGACTCACTGATTGGGACCAAAGTTCCAGGTTGCAGCAGTGGACAGGAGTTAGGCCCAGTCGCCACCCACTCACCCTAAGTCCCGAAGCAGCCCTGCAGACTGATCCACCTGGCTGAGCCTGAGGCCAGGGTAGCCCCCCCCCTCGAACCCATCCACCCAGAGTTTTAAAAAAGCACAAAAAAAACCCCACCCACCCACCCAATCAATGCCAAGAGGACTCACTACACTGGACTCCAGCCACCATGACAGAGGACCCTCAGCCAGAAAAGTTTTGTATAAACAAGGCCCCTCCCCATCCTATCCCCTCCAGGGCCACCATTGGCCAATGGGGGGGGGGGGAGGAATCAACTAGGTCAAATAAGGTGAAAACCCTTCTGGGTTGTTTTAAAAATCTGTCTGCCTGTTTATATTTATTATTGGATTTTTGTTCTGTCACTCTCAGGAACGATTTATGGTGGGTGACAACATTTAATATAACCCCCATATTAACCGCCTTGTTAAAACCCCGCACAAAACCAAACACAGGACAGGCAGCAATATTCCTCCATGTCCCACACAGCCTGTCCAGACAAACCATCCACCTCAAGGTATGGGGTTGCCTGATGTTCTGGTGCAGCCTGGGGAGAGGACATGTGATTAATAGGCTGCTGCCATACTTGTCCTCCAAATGAATTGGAATAAGATTCTATTTGTGTTTTTGAAGTTCTCTTGAACTACCTTGTTAAAATTGTTACTAATACCCGGCCTGTATGAAAACTGAAAAAAAAAATTATTTGTAATATTTCTAGTTGATTTGCCCCTGAAGAAAATACGTTTGAAAAAGCTTTATAACCAGTCTACAATCTGGCAAACTTTACTTCTGGAACAAAAGAGGCCTTCATTTATTGACTTTATTTATGTAGCCCAGTTATCAGCTTTCTTGATTGTTAGCTTCTTGCCACTCTGACAAGTCATCTGCTCTGTTGCCAGAGACAGGCAATGGCAAACCACCTCCGTTCCTCTCTTCACTTGAAGCCCCTTTGTAGTGGCCACGACTCGACCACACGCTCAACCAGAACTGCAGAAATTAGAATCCCAACAAATATTTCCTGAGAGGAAGGAGAAAGCACAACAGATGAGGAACTTTTAGCCTTCTTTCGAATTGGCAGATGAGGACGAATGAGATGACTCTAATCATCAAGAGTTTGCATTGTGAGTACATGAGATGCGGAAGTGTCAAGTGCAGGACGTCAAGTGGTTATTCCCATTAAATATGATGAGAAGAAGAAGAAAGGGGAAACACTTGGTGGGTTGAGATCTGAGATTACTTCTGAGCTCCTTTTGTTGAAGAGCATCTTGAGGAGGTACAAGGAAGGAGAAAGGAGCATCTTCAGAGGTGCTCAGCCTTAACCCTCCAGCAGATCTGTGTGTGTGTGTGTGGGGGGGGGGATAGTAACTTTATACACATAGTATTTTGTGGTGTATTTCTGCCCAAATTTAAATTCCTGATGTATCTTGGCAGAAATGCCATCCCTCAAATATTCTTGGTAGTGACAGATGTTATTGTATATTTAATCTCATTCATTCATTCATTCATTCATTCATTCCATTTGTATACTGCCCTCCCTGAAGGCTCCACTACCGTTCCATTATAAAAACTATTTTTTTTTCAGCCTGAAAGACCTAAAACTATATTTGAAGCTATTAGAAAACTGTCATAAAGTTTCCTAATTGTTAAAGGAACTCGTCTTTCATTTTCTCTTTTATCCAAAGCCGCTTTTATTGGTCTCTTGGCTGCCTCTTCCAGCATGTAAGGTCAAAATTCAGTTCAGAAAAAAATGACGACTACGGGAAGACAGGAGAGATCGATAAAATTAGCCAATTTTTCTCCCATAGTTCTAGAAGGCAGGACATTCAATGCAGCTGTTGAACAGCTTTCAGTCCAAAAAAAGAGACATCATTCATTACAAAATTCACAAATCATGGAATTCACTATTAAGACCCGTGAGTTTCTTCTCTGATAGCTTTGTGATAGTACAAGAATGTCCATTTCTTGGGTTTTGTAGCTGTTTTAATTTTACATGTAGTTGATGCTGTTTAATTTAATCAATTATCATTACTAATAACTCTGATTCATTTCTTTTACACCATTTCTGCATTACATCTCAATGAAAGCCCATGATTTCCTCATACAACCTGACTGGACATGCTTCATGTACTTCTACCCTATGACTAGTGCTTGGAGAATGAGGGCTTCCCAGGAATTCAGAAGTTAGCCATCCCTGATTATTATAATTAAGACTTTCCCAGCTTTTTTTTTTTTTTTTACCATTGAGAATCCCCTGAAAATTCTTCAGGCTTCAAGAGACCCTAGAAATGGCGCAATCGTGCAGAATATGGTTGGGAAGCATAGCTGTATACATATCCATCCAGGGCCCCTTCCCTTCCCACCCTCTCTAGGCTCATCATTGGCCATTCTAAGAGGGGGGTGGGTGGGTTGATATGACCATACATGGTCATATCATCCAATAAATTTTTAACAAATTTAATACACATAACAAAATTAATTAACTCCCACCCATTCAGAAAACTTGCCAAAGCCATCACAAAATCCCAGGGATACACAAAAACCAGGTTGAGGGTGCCTGTCATAACTGATCAAGCAATGACAACAATCGAACTACAGAACTCCAAACTACAGACGTCACTTTCACTGAAGAAAATGGCTGTTTTGGAGGCGGACTCTATGGCATTCGACCTTGCTGAGGTCCATCCCCATCTCAAATCCCACCTTACTCAGACTCCAATCCCAATTCCCCTGGAATTTCCTAACCCAGATTTGACAGCCCTAGGTGTCACGCACAAGCAGAATTTTGAGAACCAGCTTGCTATAGTGGTTAAGAGCAGCAGCACCTAATCTGGAAAACTGGGTTTGATTCAATGCTCCTCCACATGCAGCCTGATGGGTGAACTGTCCTGTTAGAGCTGTTTTCACAGAGCAGTCCTGTCAGAGCTCTCTGACCTTCACCTGCATACAGGATGTCTGTTGTGGGGAGAGAAAAGAAAGGAATTTGTAAGCCACTTTGAGACTGCTGTGAGTAGGGAAAAACCGGCTAGAAAACCCAAGTTTTCTTCACTATCTTCTTCCCCTTCTAAAAGGCAATGCGGAACAGCCTTGAGGTAGAAAAGGCAGAAGGAGTGTTCAGGAGCTGCCTTCCAAGGCTGTGAGTAGAAGACTGAAAACTGAATTGGGGTCACTGGGCATGGAAGTGGGTCACTGTGGTTGGGCAGGTAGTTGTGAGTTCCTGCATTCTGCAAGGGGTTGGTCTAGATGACTCTGGCAGTGCCTTTCAACTCTATGATTTTATGATCCTATAGAATCATAGAATAATAGAGTTGGAAGGGGCCATACAGGCCATCTAGTCCAACCCCCTGCTCAACGCTGGATCAGCCCAAAGCATCCTAGAGAATCCAAGAAAAGTGTGTATCCAACCTTTGCTTGAAGACTGCCAGTGAGGGGGAGCTATGAATGGCGTTAATTCCAGAATAAAGTAAGTTAGGGTTTTTCTTGACTTCCCATCCCATGCCTCATGGAATGGAGGCCATCACCCAGCCTACAGTGGCCTGCCATGGCCTCCACTTGAATCTAGGCAGCGTTCACAGTATCTTCAAGGAGTGTTCTAAATTACTTTATAAATAACCGGCACCTGCCTTCTTTCATTATCACCTGGGAACTAGGGTTTGATCAAATAAGTTCCAAGCATGCCCCAACATAATGAACCACACTGACTGATTAATGCTGTCAACAACCCAGGTGCAAAGAGCATGACAAATGTAGCTAATTTTAAATGATTTGTGACCTGCTCATGATGATCTTGGGGCATATGTATTCCAGGCAAGCCACTATATTGGGAGCATGGACCAAGAGTGGCTACTGGGCCAGTTGCCATGCTGAATGCTGCCAACTGCAGGAACACCAAAGCTCAAAATGCTTCTCATTGTACCTTGTTAATATGGAATCATCATGAGTTAGGACAGAAGACGGAGTGGTTATTCAAGCTCACCCCATATATGGCCTTGACCTGGATATCCCAGGCATAGCCAGTCCTGTCAGATCTCAGAAGCCAAGCAGTGCTGCCCCTGGCTAGCATTTGGATGGGAGACCTCTAAGGATTTGGACGCAGAGGCAGACAAGGGCAAACCACCTCTGAATGTCCCTTGCCTGGTTGCTGGAAGTCCGTAGAGCTCCTGGATAGACAACAAATGTCACACGATAAATAAATAATACTTCATATATGCACAGGAAGGAACCAGTGTTAGGGCCCACTTTCCCCAGAGAACAATGTTCTTTCCCTCTCTCTTTCCTTTGAAGAAAGATACTAAGACCGGTTATGCATGTGGTAGGAAATCCGCAGTGGTGGCAGCAGGGCAGCCCCAATTGTGCATGACGCAGCCGCCATCCCAGCCCTAGCCAGGTACAGCACCCCGGAAGGCCCATGGTAAGGGAACACGGAATCTTCTTCATTTTCTGGGATGCTCTGGGAGCCAATGGGGGCTAGGTCAGGCCAGCGCCATGCATAATCGGCAGAGCCGGGCCTTTGGGCCTTCCCTCCCCCGTGCATACGTGGGAAGCACGGGGTCATGCTGCCCGGGTGCAATGCCCGGCAGCAGCCCGGCATGACTGCTGCCATGCATAATAGGTCTCAGAAACTTATTTCTATCTGTAGTGCAGGCAGCAGTGCTGGCCATTCAAAAACTCCATCGTTCCAGCAGGAGAGGCGGCAACAACTTTCTGCTGGGATCTTTCTACAGCAGATTAGAAGAACAGATTGAGGAAGTATTTGGCTCCATATGGGATTGTGGTTGTGTTTACAGGCGTGCCCTGTCACCTGTCCTTCAAGGGGACTCAGGCAAATTGACTGACCCGTTTGCACTTCACTAGCACTGTAGTTTAAACCAAACACATTCAACAATTTCCACACTATGCATGCCTCTGGGCTCGGGAGACTCCCAAATGATGGATTTCAAAGACAGCAGTACCATTAACCTCAGTGACCAGTTGATGCATGTGTTATTCTGCACTTTAGAACAACAGAAACAAACACATCAATGAGCCACCAGAGGAATCTAAGACAATTCAATGCGGTTTTATTTAGAATCCTAAACTCCTAGCATTGGAATGTACCTAAAGGCCATCCAGTCCAGCCTAAAAGTCCAAGGTGGAACATAGTTGTGTCTGAAGTCCTCTACAGCAGGGGTAGTCAACCAGGTCTGCCAGATGTCCATGGACTACAAGTCCCATGAACCCCTGCCGGTGTTTGCTGGCAGGGGCTCATGGGAATTGTAGTTCATGGACATCTGGAGGACCACAGGTTGACTATCTCTGCTCTACAGAACCCCATCACTCCCCTGTATGATATGATCCTGTGACTCAGCTGTTCATACTCTTAGCAAACTTGTTCTCATGTTCATCTGAAATCTACCTTCCTGTAGTTTAAGCTCCTTAGATTTTCTTTTGCCTTCCAGAGCAAAGAAGTCTTTGCTCTTTTCTATGTGAGACCCCTTCCAATACTTCAGGAGTTCTACAGAAGAACTGGATATGAGTTTGGTGGCAGCAGAAAATGTTGCATGCTGCTGAGTACCAGATTAGCTATATCTTGCCTTGGTATAAACCAACATCACATCTCATGAAAGTCAAAAACCTGACCTCATCAGTTGCTGGCCCATAGAATACCAATAGCTTATGTAGAGTTGGCCAGTTGATTTATATAAACATGCTATTTGTATATCCCTACCATGTGGATTTCCATATGGTATTGGCACCTCAGGCATGACCAAGCAGAATTTTGAACAGGTGTTTTGGAGGAGTATGCAAATGATTTAAAAATTCTTCTTCATTTTATTTTTGCTTCGGAATTGTATTTCATTTAAATCCACACAGTTATGCAATACTTCAGCTTTCATTTTTGGTTTCCATTGGTTTCAGCAGGAAACACTACTGGCTGCAATTCCCCCTCCTCCATATTTTTGTACACTTTGGAATAAATGTTCAGAAATTATATCCCTGAAACTCCCAGGTAGGCAAGAGGATTTGGAGTGCAGTAGCCCAGACATGGGAGCTGCGTCAGCAGGGCTACTGCTGCACTCATGGAGGTATGGAGCATAGCTGGTGGCCTCGCTCACTCCCCAGTGGGCAAGTGACCTGGAGTGTGGTGGCCAAGTTATGGAAGCTGGGCCATTAGGGCTGGTATTGTGTCCATGGCAGAGCATGTCCAGCCTCTTCCTCCCTTCTCTGGCTTACTTTCTTCCTCCAGTCAAGTGCTCAGAAGTGTCATGGAGGAGGAAGAAGAGGATGGGGGTGGGGAAGATTCACAATTGGCCCTCAGTGGGGGAGTGCCCTCTTCCTATTGGATGCATGTCCCCCATTGAGGGCCAGTTGGAGCAGGTTTTAACTGGTGTGTTGTCCACACACAAACTGGGTTTTATTAGGGCTATAGATGACATCCCAGTGTAGTGTCTTTTCCAGCAGGCAGGGATGAAATTCTCAGAATTGATGTTCCTCATATAAAGGATCATTCTGGAAAGCTTTCAGGTAGATACATACTTGATGCCTAGATAATTGCAGAAAGGTAAAGACAACATATCATATAGAGTGTGGACTCAAACAGAGGCAATTACCTCCATTCGTCCCATCCTAGTCTGCAGAGCTGCCTTTATACCCCAGTCACCTGAAAGTGGGCTTGATGCTTTTATACATACCACCCACATTTGTACACAATGGGAATTGTCAAGTCAAATTGATCAATGAGAAATTCAATTGCATCCTTAAGGTAAAGGTAAAGGTATCCCCTGTGCAAGCACAGAGTGATGTCTGACCCTTGGGGTGACGCCCTCTAGCGTTTTCTTGGCAGACTCAGTTCAGGGTGGTTTGCCAGTGCCTTCCCCAGTCATTACCGTTTACCCCCCAGCAAGCTGGATACTCATTTTACCGACCTCGGAAGGATGGAAGGCTGAGTCAACCTTAAGCTGGCTGCTGGGATCGAACTCCCAACCTCATGGGCAGACAACTTCAGACAGCATTTCTGCTGCTTATTTGTGCTATTGAGAGATGTTGCACATTCGGAGGGTCTTCAGTTTGAATTTCAACAAAGAATGTTGAGAAATTCTGTCCATGTGTACAAAAGAGATTCTGTAACCATGCGGGGCAACCAACTTTCCTTTAAGCATGTTACATGTTCATGTAATGCACACATTTTCTTCAGAGACCGAGGTATGAAAAACTGTTTCTCTCCAGTCTATTTGAAGCAACTTCTGGCAATGCCTCCTTTTACACTTAACCGCAGAGCTGACCTCTGGCTCCATGCTTTCCTGAGATTAAAATCTACCATTTAGAGGCTTCCCCTCACTTCAGACATGTCAAATTGGACTACTTGAGTCTGTACAGTCATTGTGCAGGCATTTCTCCCTTTTTCCTAGCAACTGAAATGCAGGTTTGTGGTACAGTGCTGAACAGTCGCTCTATTTAAGTCTATTGAAGTCAATAGTCATTGAAAGGTGTAACTCTGCTAAGGAGTGTTCTGTAATTATACTACAAGGGAGGAAATGCAGGAGGAATTCATTTTGTGTCTAGGTATGTATTAAATCCTGAATATGCAGCATTCTGCTTTTATTTGGGCCAGCTATACTGGAAGCTGCAAAACGATTAGAGAATCTGTTTTCAATGTATAAATACAAGTATTTTTTTTCCAGTTAGGGTGAACCAAAACCAATAACAGGGCACTTTTACTTATCTTCCCATCTACCTGCCTCCTGATGATTCCAGGAGATACAGGGGATTCAAAGGGTACCAGGAAAAGGGTTATGGTTATGATCCGTTCTGCCATTTCCACCCAGATACCTTAAGAAGTTGAAACTCTAAATATAATTTTGAAGTAACCTATGTATGTGGGGAAGAGATTGCCATTATGAAACCAGCCATCCATATTTACTCTCCCCACTTAAAATGTTCAAAAAGGGCTACAGATGGAGAATCATTTGATAGGAGGGTTTAAAAAAACCCTGCTAAAATGAAGGGGAGGCATGTAATCTACCCCACACATTTAAGTTACTCTCATGTTAAGTAGAAAGCTAAAATTTAGCACACGTAACATAGAATCACAGAGTTGGAAGATACCTCTAGGGTCATCTAGAATCATAGAATCATAGAGCTGGAAGGGGCCATACAGGCCATTTAGTCCAACCCCCTGCTCTACGCAGGATCAGCCCTAAGCATCCTAAAGCATCTAGTCCAACCCTCTGCACAATGCAGGATCTCACAACTACCTGCCTACCCATGATGACCCCAATTTCATGCCCAAGTGATCCCTCCACCAAAAATCTCCAGAATCCAGCCTGGCCAGGAGGAAATTTGCCTACCATCCCACAGTGGTGATAAGCAATTGCCTGGGCATGCAAGGAAGAGCCACAAGAAAGAAACCCCTTCCTCTCCACGGACTCACAATCTGCCTTAATTCATAAAATCATTCAACACCCCCCTTATTGAAAAAGCATGACAGTGAAATGTTAGCACATCTTTTATTTGAAACGTAGAGAACCATATTATTCATTGCTTGCTTTTATGTTCTCAAGAGGACTGAGGCCTTTTTTCAGCTTATCTCTGTCTCTGTCTCTGTCTCTGTCTCTGTCTCTGTCTCTGTCTCTGTCTCTGTCTCTGTCTCTGTCTCTGTCTCTGTCTCTGTCTCTGTCTCTGTCTCTGTCTCTGTCTCTGTCTCACTCAGCAACCTTTGGTTCATCTCAGAACCAGTCTGCATACAGCCTTGACTAATCCAATTGCCAGCACAATCCTAAACAAATGACCCCTTTCTAAGACCACTCACTTCAATTGAAGGAGAAGAGTCTCCCTCTGTTTAAAACGAGGGGCTAAGCCTGCAACACAGTCCAGGTTCCATCTGAATGGCTGGATCCAGCCAACCTTTTCACCTGGTCTTGCCCAGTACTCCTCATCTAAATAAATAAATAAATAAATAAATCTTAATGGGCCACATCACTTTTGTAGATGCAAATCTCATGACTCCTCTTTCACCTGCACAAGAACTTGCAGGGTCAAAGACTCCACACAACACAGCTACACGACCTGAAACTCAATTGAAGTACTGGGAAGTCTCATCGGGAGGCTGGCAGCCCTACTTGCCTTGTTAATCATTTTCAGGGAATCTTGAAAATATGCATCTATGATACATCTGATCACTGGCAGTGGAATCTGAACATTTTCCTGGGAATGGAACTTCTTCTCTTCTTCTTCCAGTTTTGCCAATTCTATGCTGAACAAAGTTTATTAAAAGCACTGTGGAATTCAAATGTTCTTCCATTTTGTGATATTTTTGTTGGTCCCCTTTTTTTGTTATAAAATTACTTTCTAACCACTGGCTATTATATTCCCCAGGACAGTGAGGTGCTGGAATAGCCTCTGCTTTGCATGCAGAAGGTCCCAGGTTCAATCCCTGGCATTCTCCAGTTGAACTAATCAGGCAGTAGGTGATATGGAAGACCTCATCCTGAGGCTCTGGAGAGCCACTGTCAGTCTGTGTAGACATACTGACCTGGATGGACCAATGGTCTGATTAAGGCATCTTCATGTGTATATGGTTGGTACTTCCATAAAGCTGGAGTGACACAAATTGCAGTCCCCCAAAGTTTCTCCCATCAGTTCACCTCAATTCCACTCAGGGCAGTTTGTCCCATAAGTCAAGAGAGCTACATGGAACATTAATATTCAGAGGTAATATTCAACCGAGCACCAGATGTTGGGCACAAACAACAGGGAAGGATGTTGTGCTTGTCAGGTTCTCAAAAGCATTTGAGTGGAAACAGACTGTGAAGCTAGATGGAAACGTGACTGGCTGCATGGGACAGCATATGTCAAGTTGGGAGAGGTCCATTTCCTTTTCACCATCAATCTTGGAGGGGATCCATCAGTCTTCAGTAACACAGGTCGGTGCTTGCAGAATATGGTCAATCTTATGACCAGGATTTCTACAAATGATTCTGCTTCTGTTTCACTTTTGCAGGTCATCAATACAATGGTTGGAAGGGAAGGTAGCCCGATCTTGTCAGGTCTCAGAAGCTAAGCAGGACCAGCACTTGTAAGGGAGACCACCAAGCCAGTTTCAGCAGAGGAGGAAGAGAAGAAGAACTAGGGGTTTTTGTACCCCTCTTTGGACTGCCTGAAGAAGTCTCAAAGCGGTTTACAATTGCTTACCTTTCCTCTTCTCACAACAGACAACCTGTGAGGTAGATGAAGTTGAACTATGATTGGCCCAAGGTCCTCCACCCGGTGCTCCAGATTAGAGGCTACCACTCTTAACCACTATATCAAGCTGGCTTTCAATGGCAAACCACCTCCGCTTCTCTCTTGCCTTGAAAGTCCCTTGCTGGGACGGCCATATGTAGGATTTGACTTGACAGAACTTTACACATTGAATCTAATAGCCAGATCACTTCTGTGAACAAAAGCTTTAGAATTTGAGACAGAGAAAGAATATGTTATTTATTTATTTTTACTGGCTTACTTCTGAATAGCATGGAGAACAGTGTTCAGGCTTTGCAAGCCATGTAGCCATTTTAGCTGCATGCAGATTAAGCCCATATGACATATGTGTCCATCCTCCAGCCCTTTGGCTTTCCACAAGTGAAACGCGTCTAAAACATTAAAACTCTCCCCATCTAGCTTTCTCTGTCCCAGCTTCTCTTCTTTAATCTACAAAGCATAATTTTAGAAGATGCGTTGGAGGTGCTGCTCTCTCTATATTTGCTATTTACTTTTGGCCTGTGCTTACTGCTGGGATCATGTATGCCTTTAAGTGGCAATAAGCTAAATTGTAACTTATGTGGTCTAGCCAGGGGTAAATCCTCTCAAATCCTTTGGATTCTGGTGGAGAGATGAAGGCAAGTGCTTCAACTCTCTTGTTCAAATCAACGGAACTCTGAAGATTTTATTTTGGCGAGATTAGGAGTCCCCAGTGGGGTGCCCGCAGGTGCCTTGGCAACTGCCAACACTTCCCCTGGTGCCCACCAAATGTGTTTAGAAAGTAGGTGGTACCTGGACTGTGTTGAAGAAGAAGAGTTGGTTCTTATATGCCGCTTTCCCCTACCCGAAGGAGGCTCAAGTCGCCTTCCCTTTCCTCTCCCCACAACAGACACTCTGTGAGGTGGGTGAGGCTGAGAGAGCCCTTATATTCATACTGGGTTAGAACAGCTTTATCAGTGCATAGCAAGGCTTCCAACTGACCATTGGAGATCTGACTGGCTAGACTTAAAACAATAATAATAAGGTTGCTTTGGTAGCAGCACAGGATCTTTGGTGTGTGAATGAAGGTGAGCTGCAGCAGCCATTTTGTAGCTTGCTGCAGTCCTGTGGTGGCCCCCTTTTACATGTTCTCACCTACTTTTATGCAAGAAAAAAAAAGATGTCAACTTCTCCCTTTTTCTTTTGCGGCAGCACCACAGAAGACCACCTGGATGGGAGCCCTGATAACCTGAGAACTCTCCTTACCCCTTTCCCCCAGCTAGAGAAGCACCTGCCAGCCACTGGTGGGAATTTCTCTGACGGGCTCTCTTCTTAGCCCCGGTTTAATTCTTGTGAAAGCATCAATTGTTATTTGCCTTTTCACCCGCACGAGCAGGGGATTTGCAGAAGAGAGGTTTGTCAATTAAAGGCTTTAAACAGCTGGATGCTTCTTAGCTGTTTCGCAGAACTGTTAGCAATCTAAATAACAACCAAAACAGACCTGATATTGTAAAGAGTTTTGTTTGGAATTTTTTTTAAAGGTAGAGATGGAGCAAATCATAAAGTTTGCATGGGGGGATTTGAGGGAGGTCCACGCACTTACTGCATGCAACCCTCACCCCCCCCCCATCCGTCCAAACCATCCCTCCAAATCTGGGTGCATTCATTCTTTATCTACTCTACAGAGGAGGAAGCAAATGAAGCATTGATGGTACAATCCATATGGAAAGCATGGCACGGAAGGCACATCTTCTGGGCATCATTTCACCCCCCTCTCTCTCTGTGTGTTATGCCCGCACCCTCCAATCTGGTACCAGGGCATGCTCCAGAGGCAGCAGATCTCCTGGAGGCTCTGGGAGAGATGGCTGCCACAGACCAGGATCTGCCTGATCACCCAGGGGATGAGCAGCCTGGGCCCAGCCAGGCTAAGACCCAGCCTTATTATGTCAAGCCCCTGGACATGACAGCTACCAGCCTGGAGGACTCGCTGGAGGAGCAGCACCGGAGGTCACAGGCCAAGTCCACAGCAAGCCCTGAACGGCAGCATCAAAGGAGATGATTTACCCTGACAGCTGTCAGAAGATCAGCATGCCTGTCTGCTAGCGGCTTCCTCCAGCAAGGATTGACTCCAGCTGCAGGCCCTCTCATTGACGGCTGCTCCACCCGATTTCTGGCTTTATCAGAAGGACCTTGAAACACGGTCCTTCACGGGGGCAACGTGTGTGTTACCCTTCCCGTCTTCCCAAAGGACTCCTGTTCTGGTTTGCCACAGCAAAGCTCTGCTGATTCTCAATTTCCAGTTTCCAGACTTTCGGCTTGGCTTTGACTATGTTCCCGGTTCCAGACCCCCACTTCAACTTTGACTTCACCTCCGGTAATTCGACCCTCAGCACAGCTTTCAACCATGTCCTGATTCTTTGACCCTCAGCTCATCTACTGACTCTGCTCATGGCCCCGGTTTGGCTTTTTACTCTTGTTCTCTCTGTCTTTTGACCTTGGCTCAGCTTGACTCCGCTCCCCTCCCTTCTTGCTGTGAACTCTGTTTCCTTTGGCTTTCGGCCTCCCAGACTTGACTCTGTACTCTGGCAAGCCCTCTGACTCGGCACAACCACCTGGGTGAGTAGGGAAGCAGGGCAGCACACACTGTCTCTCCACAGTCAGGTAAAGTTGGCCTTCATATCAGTGTGGGTATAGTGAGTGACAGCTATGAGAAGGAGCTGCCCATATTGTCTTCCAGGTTCTCTTGTACAACAGAGAACCTATTGTGTTCCAAATCTCACTTATAAATATACCCAAGGAGAGGAAATAAACACGTTTTCCATTGCGTGCTGAAATCTGATTGATGTGCATATCCCTCTGTGCTCGGGGCCAATAGCGAAGGGTGAGTGAGGCCTTCTTGTGGCCTTCCTCTGCTGAAATGGTGAAAGCCACAGAAGCCCCAGGTGTTGAAATCTGATCTTGAACAGAACGGGCTGGAGCCTTGTACACTTGATATACTGTATCTGTGCATAGGAGAAAGACTCTTTTGCAATGCATCAGATAGAAGAAATGACTACAACTCTACAGAGATTTCACCTGAAGGTAGCGGTAGACTCCATCCCAGTGGCACATGGGTGGGTATACAGCAGGGCTTATGGGAAAATCCCTTTCTTCTGTTTCCTTGCTCAAGGTTGAGAGAGATCTAGGGGCATGAATCCCTCTCCAGGGGTTCCTGTTCTCTCATTTCTCCCTGCCTTGTCATTGCATGTTCCCATGAACAAGATCTGAAATATTTAGGGGAAGCCACCCTGCTTTAGAGTTTAGAGAAAGACCTTGTATCTGTTTAATTATTCTTTCTGTCTTGGCTCCTGATTTATATTCCATTCAAGAAAACATTCTAAAGGATCTAATTCTCTTCTAATAAGGAGCAACGTGGATATCACATGTTTAATTAAAGGACTCGACTAGCTCTGCTATTTAGGAAACATTTGCTCTTGTGTGCCTTTTTTTAAATGCTTCCTGAAAAATATGAATTGGAAGGGGTGTTTAAAAAGAAAGTTTAAGGACCTTAAGATAAATATTTCAGACTCTTTCCAGATATTCAGTGGAACACTCTGATCTGTCTGATCAAAGGCATAATACCATATGAATACACTGAACAACTTTCTCTGTGGTTTTAGCTTTCCACAATCATTTTTTTCTGTGTAGCTGAAGCTTTGAGGTCTTAAGGACAAGTTTACACAACCAAGAACCCATCTGAGTTTGCTTATCAGTTCTGCTGGGTATAAAAGGCTTTTTATCTGTGAAGAATTAAAACAAAATATCCAGAGAGAAACACTGGAATGTGCATCCCACTGAAAGCAATTTAGTTGTTGGACACATAGTCATTGGGATATTACTTCATTTTACAATCCCACAAATAATGTGCATGCTTCTATACTTGGTCTCTTTCAGTGGATTGGGATGCTCACATGTGTTCTACATGAGTAAAGGTAAAGGTATCCCCTGTGCAAGCACCGAGTCACATCTGACCCTTGGGGTGACGCCCTCTAGCGTTTTCATGGCAGACTCAATACGGGGTGGTTTGCCAGTGCCTTCCCCAGTCATTACCGTTTACCCCCCAGCATGCTGGGTACTCATTTTACCGACCTCGGAAGGATGGAAGGCTGAGTCAACCTTGTCTACATGAGTAGGTAGTTGCAAATGCCTGCTATTCATACACTCCACTGGTTGCTGTCTGTGGGAGGGTGAAAAAGTACAATCAGACAAAATGGGGTTGCTTTCTCCCTCTTGACCATACAGACTGAATCAATAGTTGTTTTTAAAAAAGTGTATCTTTATAGATTATTAGCAGGTGCTACAATTCGCTAGGCCTACATAGCTATAGTGACACCTAGTGATGGAAATAGAACATTACAAGTTTGGTAAAAACGTAAAGGTAATCCCTTTGCAAGCACCAAGTAATGTCTGACCCTTGGGGTGACGCCCTATAGTGTTTTTGTGGCAGACTCAATACAGGGTGGTTTGCCATTCCCTTCCCCATCAAGTTTGGTATCTATATTAAATAAAAAGGAAAGAATACCCAGGGCAATTCTGCATCAGGATCTATGTAGTAAATTGGTTGCGAAACAAAAAAACACCATTTTAAATAGTGGAATTCGTCGTTATGCATACCTGCCTTTGTAGTGGAATCCAGTTGCGTTTCTATCATTTCCCACAGGTTTCCGGTCTCAGTAAAAATCGCTAGCCAGGAAGCGATATTGCCAAGCTTTGTCCCGCCCCTGGCCGTCAATCAAACGATCAGCCAATGGGCGGCTGTTATCATGCTCCCGAAAAGGCCCTTTCCCTTTAAGGAAGGTTTTTAAAAAACACACACACACACATTGCAATGAATCTGCGTTGATTCGTTGCAACAGAGAGACCCATCTAATTAGTAGGTGGTGTTTGAGCTGCCATTTCATCGTTGCCATGCTCCCCTCGAGTGAAAAAAAATACCCCCCCCCCCGCACAGCTGAAAATAGAGTGAAAAATAAAGGGAAAATAAACCAGCAAACGGGGCTGTGTGGTGCTTGGTGCTTGGTGACTTAAAACAGCTCTGGGCAGGGACTGCAGCCGGGGAAGCCTTGCTGGGTAAATGAAGGCTTGCCAGTGCGTTGATCTCCATTCGCTCCGAGAAAAAAAATGGTGATTGCTTCGCCGGAAGATCAGAGGAGAGAGCCAGGGGGAGGGCCTTTGCAGAAACCGCAACAATGGTAATGCACAGAACTTTCCCGCTAGTGTTGCAGATTGGTTGCAAGAGTGTAGCACTTTTCGGAGGGTGAATCCACTTTTTGGGATTTCCCTGAAAGCACTACAATGAAGCGCTTTTTGCGGATCGGTTTCAGGAGTGTTGCAGATTGTCAACGATGTTGTGCATAACAGCAAATCAGTAGCAATTTCAATTTGCAACCATTGTGCAATTTTGAACGAGTGCAGAATGGCCCTTAGTCTTCTCCACTGATTAAACAACCTGCATCAAATATAGGAAAATGACAAGCATACCTATTAATTCCTAGGAAACTGCAATATCAATAATCTGAAGAACTTTCATTGCTCACAGTGCTGTCTGGTTTCTGTGTGTTCTTGCAAGATGAATATTTCTCCACAATATACCTATTACAGTGTGGCAATATACACTTCTCTTTTAGAATGTGATTATTGTTCATGATTTCCTAATGCCATTTTTCATGATTTTCTGTTTGTTGTTGTCTCAATCATTAACCAAAAAGGGAGTCAGCGACCAAGAATGAGATTGAGAATGGAGATGACAGCCATGAGGGAACTAGGAAAGCTCCTTAAGTGTAAGGATGTACCATAGGAAACTAAGATCACAATAATTAAGACTATAGTATTCCCTAGTACTACATATGGGCACAAAAACTGCCCAAAATGGCTAATAAACACCAGCCTTTTGCCCTTTCAAGCCCTGCAAGGACCATCACTGGCCATTTCAGGAGGGTTGGGTGGGTTGACATGACCGTATATAGATCATAGAATTAAGTACCTGATCATAGAATGATAGAGTTGGAAGGGGCCATACAGGCCATCTAGTCCAACCCCCTGCTCAACGCAGGATCAGCCCTAAGCATCCTAAAGCATCCAAGAAAAGTGTGTATCCAACCTTTGCTTGAAGACTGCCAGTGAGGGGGAGCTCACCACCTCCTTAGGCAGCCTCTTCCACTGCTGAACTACTCTGACTGTGAAATTTTTTTTCCTGATATCTAGCCTATATCGTTGCACTTGTAGTTTAAACCCATTACTGCGTGTCCTCTCCTCTGCAGCCAACAGAAACAGCATCCTGCCCTCCTCCAAGTGACAACCTTTCAAATACTTGAAGAGGGCTATCATGTCCCCTCTCAACCTCCTTTTCTCCAGGCTGAACATTCCCAAGTCCCTCAACCTATCTTCATAGGGCTTGGTCCCTTGGCCCCAGAACATCTTCATTGCTCTCCTCTGTACCCTTTCAATTTTATCTACGTCCTTCTTGAAGTGAGGCCTCCAGAACTGCACACAGTACTCCAGGTGTGGTCTGACCAGTGCCATATACAATGGGACTATGACATCTTGTGATGCCCCTGTTGATACAGCCCAAAATGGCATTTGCCTTTTTTACCGCTGCATCACACTGCCTGCTCATGCTTAGCATATGGTCCATCTAGTTCTGCATCCTGTATCTCAGAGTGACCATCAGTTTCTCTGGAGTGTCAGCAGCAGGACAAAGAGGCTGAGAAATTCCCCCAATGTTTCCTCCTGGCCCTGGGATCCAGAGACTGACTGCCTCCGAATGTGGAATTTCACTTTGGTCACCATGATTAGCAGTCACTGATAGTTATCCGCCATGAATATAGCCCTCTTTTAAATCTCTCTGCACCTGTGGCCATCCTCTGGCAGTGAATTCCACATTTTAATCACTCTGTATGTAAAAAAGAAGAGACTCAGACTCAGAAAACCTTTACTGGCATACAAAGAAGAAGAGAAAACCTTAAGTGGATTCAAAGTGGTTTACATTGTCATTCCCTTCTCTCTATATTAAGCCCCGTGTGAGGCAGGTGGTGCTGAGGGAAGAAGAAGAAGTTGGTTCTTATATGCCGCTTTTCTCAAAGCGGCTTACAGTTGCCTTCCCATTCCTCTCCCCACAACAGACACTCTGTGGGGTGGGTGAGGCTGAGAGAGCCCTGATTTTCCTGCTTGGTCAGAACAGTTTTATCAGTGCCGTGGCAAACCCAAGGTCACCCAGCTGGTTGCATGTGGGGGAGCGCAGAATCGAACCCAGCATGCCAGATTAGAAATCCGCACTCCTAACCACTACACCAAACTGGCTCCCTCACCAAACTGGCACCAAGAGAGCTCTAAGGGAACTGTGATCCAAGGTCATCCACCAAGCTTCCTGTGAAGTTATCCAGATGAGAATCTGCCACTCTTAACCACTATACCACGCTGGCGATGGTGACTTTGTTGGATGCCCTTGACTTCTAGTACCTGGGGCTATGGGTAAAATATTCAGATAACCTAAGAGGGTTTTTGCACTTGGTGTGGAAGCACTTCTGTAAAAAAATTTCTCAGGGTCAGATTTTGGGCCTTTGGTATTTAGCTGTATGGAGTCTAATATGGCTTTGACAAACTTGTATCCTGCCTCCAGCTGCGAATGGTGCTTGAACTTACAAAGGAAAGCAGAGGAAAGATAAAACAAACTCTCTTTTTTTCTTACCGCAGTCCTCAGTGACGTTTGAAAGCACCTTCCAGATTTCAGCAGTGATCAGTGTGTGGAACATGCCCTTACAAAACCTTTGGCTTCACCTCTTTAGCAGAAATTTTGATGGGATATAAAATTCCCTGGGTCTTCTTTGTACCCTGCCGTTGTGTTTGTGTATTCTTCTGTAGCCTCCCCATGATTGTGAATTGACACAGAGCGACACAAAATCCCTGTGGATGTTTTCGAGGGGTTTTGTTTTGTTTTGTTTTGGTGAAGCTCATAGCTCAGCCAAGGGTTTGTTCTGCTAAAACACGTGAATAAAAATTGGAAGCGAAATGACTCGCCTTGACATTGCTCTTTGACTCTCGAAGCATGCAGGAAACTTCTTTGGGATTTAAAAAAAAAACATTTTGCCAACTTCACATATTTTTGGAGCGTCTAGAATGTTGCCATAAAGCTGTAATACGATGGAATGAGGAAGGCATCATTAAAAAAAGGGACAGAATTATGGCCTATTCTGCTGTTTCTCACTTGGGCTGCATGAATCTCGACTTTTGTAATTACATTCTTCTTGGCATGGTTTACGACTTGGATCCAGTCTAAAATATCCAAAGGCAAAATGGAACTTTCCTGCCTTCCTTCTCACTGGTGCTCAGGGATTTCAAAGAAATGCTGCTCTTGGGGGGCCCTGAGAAATGACCGGGGGGCGGGATTGTTGGGGGAAGTTGGAACGTATAGAAATTGATATCCAACCCCTTGCCTGCTGCATTTTTGGCATGATTTTTAATTCTTGTGATCCTTATCTAGGCTCCGCGAGAAAGGTAGGATATAAAGTACAGAAATGAATAGACAAAAATAATTATCATGGTTGTGTCGTATAAAGCATAGGACAAGAATAGGAAAAATCTTTGTGCAAATCCTGGTAAAAATAACATGGGGGGCAAGATGATAAAAATCTAAATAGCTCTGGTTATGGTTGTTGACTTTAAGCTGTCAACCAGTGGATGCTTTGGGGGAGGAACGGATGATGTTGTACAATAAAACACAATGTTATTGCTTCACTTCTGGTATTGAACCCAGAAGAGACATCATGTCAGTCTAGGAACTTGCTCATCTCTATGGTGGTTAAAAAAAACCAAACAAACATTTATCTGTGCAGTTCCTAGAGTTTCATGATATGCTATCCTGTTGGCACCTGCGCCTCTTGTGGCGCTGAGTGGTAAGTCAGCAGACATGCAGTCTGAAACTCTGCCCATGAGGTTGGGAGTTCAGTCCCAGCAGCCGGCTCAAGGTTGACTCAGCCTTCCATCCTTCCGAGGTCGGTAAAATGAGTACCCAGCTTGCTGGGGGGTAAAACGGTAATGACTGGGGAAGGCATTGGCAAACCACCCCGTATTGAGTCTGCCATGAAAACGCTAGAGGGCGTCACCCCAAGGGTCAGACATGACCCGGTGCTTGCACAGGGGATACCTTTACCTTTACCTGGGACCTGGAGCTTAGGGAAGGAAGCTTGCATGCTATCTGGGGAAGATGGCAACTTCATTACTAGTGTATAAGAAAATGCAAGGGTTTTTTTGTGGAGGAAGGCACATCCAAGAAAAGAACTGACGACATATCCAATGTTTCTTGTTGAAGGAACAGTATTTATCTGTTTTTATGTCTATGTCCTCAGAAGTATCCCCAAAGCACAAATATAGTCCAACAGGTTGCCATTAAAACAAACCAAGTCTCTATTACAATTAATCCAAGAAAGCAACCATATTAAAAAATAGAATCTCTCCTCATCCTCATCAAAGGCCTGCGGTTTTATGATAAAAAAGAGCCTGAAAGACAAAGAGCAGATGTGAGGTACACCTGCTGCCAAATTGCCTCAACCTTGGCAGTCCCTCCAGTGTTCTCTCCTCTTTCTTCTGTAACATTTTACTATGCTTAAGTAGGTGTGGCAAAATCTTACGTTTTTGATGTGGAAACATCTAATGGTGCACGCACAGCAAAGTTGTGCAGTGGAAGTCGCTACGGAAATGGGGAGGATGAGAGTAAGGGGAAACTCGCACAAGGTTTGGGAGTGTGCCAGAATTAGGGTGGCCAGCCAAGCACGGGACTCTCTCCTGGGCCTCCAGTCTCCTCTTGCCCCTGCTCCCCACCTGGCAGGCTGTTCTTACCTGGCTAGGATGCTCTGCGGAGCAGCAACGCCAGCACCAGCACCAGCCACCACTGTGCCATTGTGCCTGCCCAAGGAAAGAGGCTGGCCCACTCCCTGCAGCCAAGGAAGAAGGACAGGCTGGGGGAGGAGTGAGGGGAAGAGAAAGCACCCAGCAAGCTAGGATTGACACGTAAGATGTTTCCAAATACATCTTATGTGAAAATCTGGTTCTTGGAATTTTTTAAACTGTATTTTTCACTAGGCTTTCGGGTGAGTAGCCCTGCCGGTCTGAAGCAACAGAATCAAGTTTTGAGTCCAGGGGCACCTTTAAGGCCAACAAAGTTTAATTCTGGGTATAAACTTTTGTTTGTACTTGAAGTCTTCGTGTAAATGTCTGCTTATATCTATTATGCCAATGAAAGTTTCTGCGTTCTGACAGCTTATACCCAAAATTAAACTTTGCCTTGAAGGTGCCACTGGACTCAGATGAATAGGCATGTTTTAAATAAAATTTTAAAGATTCTATAATTGATCCAAACTTTTGCTGTTTGATAGTCTGAGGACAGGAAGGCCTGGAGGAGGATCATTGTCCATGGGGTTGCGATTGGTTGAACACAATTGCGCACCTAACAACAAGAAGTCTGGGTTTACAGAAGGGGGAGGTAAAATATCAAAACAAATATTGCAACCCGCTAGCAACAGTCAGTACATACAAAATACCTCTACAGGCATGAAACAAGTTAGGAGCAGGGGTAACTGAAATAGAATAATCATTTTAGATTTTTAAACTGCAGACAAAACAAAAGCCATAATAAAAGTGACATTTGGTCCTTATCACTCATTAGAAATTGACAGATCAGGTCTTTTTGATAAGTACACTCAGTAATGTAGACTTGCAAGGTGGGGCAGGGGAAGGCACAATGTGATGACATCATCCCCATTATGGAGAAGCATTCCTAATGGAGAGGGAGGGGCCAGCTTTGACACCTACCTATTGCTTCAGCTACAGACCTAGGTTGCTTCATGTCCACAACGCTTCTGAACAGGGCTTCATCTTTCTGGTCTCAAGGCGTCTATGGAGTCTATGACATTGTACCCCATTGATATCCCTGTCCTCCCCCCTCTAGGCTACACCCCAAGATCTCCAAGGATTTCTCAAGCCAAGCTGGAACTGCCAACCTTACCCCTGCAGGTGAACAGCGGAGACCAGAGCTGACCTTCAAGAAGTCTCTGAGAAACTTTTTGCTTCGGATTAATTGAGAGAACAAACTTGGTTTGGGAGCCGGTTGCTGCATTAGCGGTGGAGTTGGAGCCACAATTGTTCCTACTGAGCAGAGAACAAACTGTTGTCACTCATCAGAAAAAAAAATTAATAAGAGCAAGTTGTCATGCCAAATATGGAGATCTGTCAAGAGCTTCATTCAGGGAACTGGCTTGCATTCCGGTTTCTCCTAGTGAATGTTTGATGTGTCGAGATTATTGCTATGCAGTCAGGTCGCTGCAGATGGCGTCTCTTTGCTTTGCTGCCTTCACATTCCACCTTGCATTCTGCAGTTCTTGGGCCCGACTCAGGGAGGGATTAGCGCATATCTGCAAAATCCTTCACCATGATGAATTTGTCATTCCATGGCCAGGGAACTCATGGACTTGTCCAACTGAAAAGGCTGTTGTTCCTCCCACAGTGCCAGTCCTTATGTTGTGTTTCCTATCTGTCTTTTAAAGAAGGCAGGGGTGAGGAGGAAAAGGAGAATAGGCAGCTGTCTCAACACAGAAGGCGATCCAGATGTGCTCCTACTGGTGAGCTATTTCAATTTTTTTTTTGTTAAAGCAAAAGGAACCAGATTAATTTTTTTTAAATGTCCAAAGTGTGAGGAGTTCTGACTTCACTTACTGGGTTTTAGCAGATGGAAGAGAACAATGTCTTTTTTTTTTAAGCTACTTAATAAAAAAATGCAAGAAAACAAAGCAAAGCCCATGAAAGTAACATTTTTGGATGACAGCAGTCCTGCTGCAAAGCAAAGCTCTAACAAAGGAACCTATATATATATATATATATATATATATATATATATATATATATATATATATATATATATATATATATATATATATATATATATATATATATATATATATATATATATATATATATATATATATATATATATATTAGAACAATGGGGGATTTTGCTAGCGCTCGTCCCCCGCTTTGAAAGAGTTCTGGTCATCCTCATTGCTTTGGACCAGCTTTCTGAGAAGTAGAAGTGACAGTCCAGTTAGGTTCTTGTTTGGAGAGCTAACATGGTAGGGGTTCTGCCCTAGTGGAGGACCACCAATACTCAAGGATGCTTGACTCATCTAGGCCCACAGGTTATGGCGGAGAAACCAAAAGGCCTCAGGGATCATCTTCTGGGATGATCTTCCATTTGCTAACCGGTGTGGAGCCTAGAAGCATTGAGGCTCCATTTTGTTCAGCTCCGCCCAGCAGGAAATGGGAAAGTGATGAAGATGTTTCTCCATCTCCCATTTCCTGGATGGAAACACGCCAGAGAGAATGCAGTGACAACATACCCTGGCTTACTGTCCACTGACCCAGAGAAAGAGAGACTGGGCCGTCTAGTGGGGATCTGCTGAAAGAGGTGGGAACTGATGATGAATGCCACAACCTTATATATGAATACGGGCAGTTTCCTTTAACCCTCCCTCCCAAAAAGCACTGAGCACACATGATGGGGGAAAGCCTCATCTCCTAAAATCATGCTAGTATGGGGTTAAAAGGTGCATTGAACTAGTGTATCATAGCACTGAGTTCTGAATGGAGGCTGGAAAAAATGTACAAACTGCATTTTTTGCCATCAAATCACAGCTGATTCATGGTGACCACACAGTGTTTTCAAGGCAAGAGACATTCAAGTGAGGTTTTCCATGCTTGCCTCTGTGTAGCAACGCTTGACTTCTGTGGTAGTCTCCCTTCCAAATACTGATCAGGGCTGACCCTGCTTAGCTTTGAGATCTGATGAGCTCAGACTGGCCTGGATCACCCAGATCAGAATGAGTCATGAAAAATGGCAGCTGTTCCTAGGCTAGAGGAGACGAAGATCTGTTTTTTGTAGCACACTTTTTACTACCCAAAAGAATCTCAAGGTGACTTACAATTGCCTTCTGTTCCTCTCTCCACAACAGACACCCTGTGAGGTAAGTAAGGCCAAGAGAGCTCTGAGAGAACTATGACTGGCTCATGGCCACCCAACTGGCTAGAACCTAACCTAGAAGAAGAAGAAGAAGAAGAAGAAGAAGAAGAAGAAGAAGAAGAAGAAGAGTTTGTTCTTATATGCTGCTTTTCCCTACCCAAAGGAGGCTCAAAGCGGCTTACAGTCGCCTTCCCATTCCTCTCTACTTCCATGAGTGGGCATAAGAACTGGAGAAGACCATGAATGCCACTCCAAGTTCTTTGGAGGAAGAGTGTTTCCCCCCCCCCCCCATTCATCAAGAAGAAGAAATGATGTTGATTTACACGTGGGGCGTTGTAACAACTGAGTTACGAGGAGGACAATTTTCAAATAATGCATCCAGGGAGCACCTGTCGACCTAGGTTGGTGCTTTTATTTATATTTTTGATACATTTCTTTATCTACTACTACAGTTAAGAAGAGGTCATCTTAGCCGAAACCTCATATTAATGCTTCCAGGTTTGAGCTTATTTAAGATTATCACAAGCTTCCCGCTTTAACAATACCTTTAACACTGCCCTCTGAACCAGTTTCTGTTGTGAAATGAAACACTGGACACTGTCAAGATGGCTTCCAGCATTCTTAAAATCACCCCTTTTTAATTCATGGTTCATAATAAAAATACAGGCCAGGGAGGTGGCTTCTTTAATAGGGGATATTTTCCTTCCTGGCAGGTTTACTGGGGAAATGGTGCTGATGAGTGTGACCCTAGAATATTGACCTTTACTGTAAAAACAAATGAAAAAAATAAACAAATTATGTAATTGCATATGGTTATAAAAACACACACACACACACACACAACGGGATGCTGCTGCAATTCACCTTGGTATACCCCTGGAGATGCCAGCCTCTAGGTGGAACCTGGAGATCCTCTGGAATTATAACTCATCAACAGAGATCATTTTCCCTAGAGAAAACAGATGCTTTGGATGCTTGGCTGTATATCTTAAGGAGTCCCTGTCCCCCCCATCCCAGATCCATCCCCAAATCTCCAGGAATTTCCGAACTTGTATCTGGCCACCAAACCCCCATTTCCTGCCAATGCGAAGCGCCTCCGACGCATCAGGCCGGCCGCAAGGGAGCCCCCGGCAGTCGCGTGGAGCGCGGCTGCCGGGGACTCCCTGCCCGCCAAATGACCGCCGCCCGGGGGAGGCCCAGCCACCCGACGGACCTCCCACGATCCGGTAAGTGCCTAGAGCCCGCTGTATTACTCATACAGCGGGCTTGATTACTAGTGCAGTAATAAAAATAATATACCCCATTAAATCATAAAACAGTAAAAACTAGGATTACATGCAACAATATTGTCATAAAAATCCCCAGATCGTGGTAAAAATCAGTGTTTACCCTCTATTCCAGTAAGCTGTTACAACTTCTAGTATTTTTATTTATTTATTAAATTTGTATACTGTGCTTCCCTGCGGCTCTGGGCAGTTTACATAAAACATTTTGGAACATTTACATAGAACACTATCAAAATCAATATAACAATATAACAATAACAATAACATACCAATTAGAACAACTAGAACAGTATTTCAGCAATAACGTTGACACTACCTCAGTAGGTTTGATCTCTCAGTCTGGGGGGGGGGGAATCTGTAGATGTAACTGTACCTGATCTAAAAACACCAGTTAAAGGTACCACTCCAGATGTGCAGTGCTCAATGTTGGGCAGGACCCCAATGAAGGGGATGCCAGAGAGAAATACCTTCTGTCCTATATACCCTGCAATTTATTAACCTTTAATATAAATAACGTATTATATAGTCCCTTCTTTCCTTTTGTATCTTTTTTCTATCATTAACCTGTTTCCTGAAATTATACACAAGACAAGGAAGCTGCAACAAGGGGAAAGAATGGTGTGGAATTTTCTCCCCCTTTTTTTCTGTGGCCTGCAGAAGCAGGACGAAGCAAGCTTTTCAGTCATACAAGGAAGAGGAATTGTGACCAAGTGGCGTCTTGCTCTCGTGTTCCATCCTTGCTCATTTTGTCTGCCTGTCTCCCAAAGCCAAGGGGGTCCAGCGGATATTTTAAATTGGATCACAAATATTTTGGTATGTTCTCCCATTGTGTCCAGTTCTCCTGTAGTCCCCCCATGCCAAGCACGTGTTTTGTCCACAAGGCTCGAGCTCCAACATCAGCTTTTTGGGAGTAGGGAGCTAAGAGGAAGATAAGGAAAGTGACTTGTCCTTGCCATAAAGCTGCTCTATATAGATTCCAATCATTGGCCCATCAAGGTCAGCCTTGTATACTCTGGCTTTCCAGGTCTGCAGGTTGAGGCCTTTCCCAGCATCTACTATTTGATCCATTCCATTGGTGATGGTGGGGATTGAACCTTGGACCATCTGCATACAAAGCATATTATCCACAATCCCTCTTATATATCCCTGTAAGTACAATAGGCAATTCTGAAAGCTTTATAAGCTTCTTTGGGCCACCAAGACAAGACCTGGTTGCTTGCAGCAATGATAATTCTGCTCAATTAGCTGCAGTGGAACGTTCAAGCTTAATCGCTATGGCTGATTATTGTGTTTTAATATTTTTCATTATCATTTCCTTAAACCATAGCAATTGGCTGCCTAATGAGCTTATTAAGTTTCTTTGAGATTCTGCTCAAGATAATGGACTATCATATTACGCATTTCTCTCTTTGTCATTCTTAAAAACCCTTTATCATCTTGTCTTTGCTCTTTTTTTGTTCTTGTCGCTGTTATTGCATGCAACTTGGCAAGAATTACCTATGGCAAATGATTTATTCACTATATTTACTGTGTAATCACTACTAGTGTCACACCCTTCTGAGATAATTGTCTTTAATAGATTTAGATGGATGTAACTCTGTTTAGGATTGCACTGCAAGCCACACTTAGTGTCTCTGAAGATGTTGGTCAAGACCCAACAGTACAACATTTTCCCCATGGATCATGTTGGTAGAGTTAAGCATCTCCAACTGAAATTGGTGAGACTTCACAGCGCTTCATTTGTGGTAGATTGTGGGTTTTTTTGTATCACACAACAATTGCATAGTTGTTGGTTAGCACCTGATGTCACACTTAAATACACATGACCTCTCTCTCAACTTATCCACAAGACAGTCAACTTTGCACTAATACAATGAAAGCACACACAATAACATAACAAAAATATGTAGCCATACTTTGCAGCAGGATCACAAAACAGTAAAGAGAATCTGGAAAGGAGGAGTTTGAGGTCAAAATAGCAGAGATGACAAATCTGAAATAATCCCCACTCTCAACAGGGCACAGAGGGATGGTGAGTAGCAGGTGACATTAAGAGATTCCTTCACAATGTACATCTTCCTGGTGGCCTAAGAAACCAAGCTTCAGCCTGTTCATCAGCAAAAATAAGCTCACTTGGACCACGGCACACTTAGAGACTGTGCAGATGTGCTGTCCAACATGTAGAGGCGGGTTACTGGCGGGGTAAGGCCTGCCATCCCAGAGATGGAACCAGTGATACCTCTCTGCAGGTACAAGTTAGGGCTGTGGGAATCCCCTCTGAGAAGTGTCACTTCTCCTGCTGGAGTTCCCTTTTGTTTCCACCCCAAACCAATTGGATGTCCTTTCCAAAGAACCATGTCCAATGGCCACCACTTTGCTTTCACTGAAATTTGGCAGGAACTCAACCCCTATTGCAGAGAAACTCCGTATAACGAAGATATACGCAAGGAACTTCTGGATTCTTTTGCCCAAACCACTCTGACGGGAGCCATGCCTTACCTCCAATCTTTCTGGACAGGATCACAGTTTTTACTATGTCGTTACAATGGGAAAACACAGGGCAAACAATCACTTGTTGTTGTTGTTGTTGTTGTTATGTGAAAAAGCACAGAGACTCTCCCAGCTTCTGTGCTACTGGAATCAGCCTCCCAGGAATGAAGCTCCAGATCCTGTAGAAGAAGAAGAAGAGTTGGTTCTTATATGCCGCTTTTCCCTACCCAAAGGAGGCTCAAAGCGGCTTACAGTCGTCTTCCCTTTCCTCTCCCCACAACAGACACCCTGTGAGGGAGGTGAGGCTGAGAGAGCCCTGATATCACAGCTCAGTCAGAACAGTTTTATCAGTGCCATGCAAGCCCAAGGTCACCCAGCTGGCTGCATGTGGGGGAGCACAGAATTGAACCTGGCATGCCAGATTAGAAGTCTGCACTCCTAACCACTACACCAAACTGGCTCTCCAAACTGGCTGTACAGAGACATCAAGAGGAACTTGTGCATTGAAAGGAGTCTCCGAACACCAGCTGGATTCCTTTACCCTTAATTCCCCTGGGGAAGCTAATGCAGATTGAAAATTTCATCATTTAAAAGTATGGTAAGCGATGATGGTTCCCCAGTCAATAAAATAATTTAATACCTGCAGTATTCTTGTCAAAACAAAAGGAGGCTTTGCTCCACAGGAACTCACTACAGCAGATAGGAGAACATGGTAGGGTGTGGCATTCCCCTTCCGTCATTTAAACCAGGAAGATGCAGTCACTTAAGGAACGATCTGAAAGTCTTGTACACCTCTGGAAAATGCTCAGGCTTGAAACGATTTCCTGAATTAGGGAAGGATTATTAAGAACTCTTCTGAAGGAGATGGATGAAAGCTTCACTGCTCAAGTGGTGAATGACGAGCAGCACTGTCAGGCTGTCAATTGTATTACAAATATTTTGCGCATGCATGTTCTCAAGCTGCTTTCCCACTGCTGTCCCTGTCCCCCTGTCTCTTCTGCCATTCATGCCACAAAGCTGATAGGAAAAGAAATAACTCAAGGCAAGGTGCTTTCCTTCCTTGCTCTGCCCTGGCTGGGACGAAGGGGAGCCAAGAGGTGTCTTGCTCCAGTATTCCATCCTTGCTCATTTTGTCTGCCTGTCTCCCAAAGCCGAGGGTGTTCAGTAGGTGTTATAAACTGGATCACAAATATTTTAGTGTGTTGTTCAATCCCCTAAATTCTTAAGTGCACACAATAATGCTGAAAGTCTCTAACTGATGGACACCACTGTGCAAGCACAAGGGCAACCCTCTAAAGGCAGAAGAAGAAGAAGAAGAAGAAGAAGAAGAAGAAGAAGAAGAAGAAGAAGAAGAAGAAGAAGAAGAAGAAGAAGAAGAGTTGGTTCTTATATGCCACTTTTCTCTACTTGAAGGAGTCTCAAAGTGGCTTACAATCACCCTGTGAGGTGGGTGAGGCTGAGAGAGCCCTGATATTACTGCTCAGTCACAACAGCTTTATCAGTGCCATGGTGAGTCCAGGGTCACCCAGCTGGCTGCATGTGGAGGAGTGCAGAATCGAACCCGGCTTGCCAGATTAGAAGTCCACACTCCTAACCACTACACCAAGCTGGCTCTCTTTACATGATTCATGACCTACCCATGGTGAACTTGTGCCATCCTTGGTCCAAGCAAGCCCATAAACTGAGCATGCCCCAGTGAACCAGAATCACACAGAGCTGGAAGAGACCATAAAGAGCCATCCAGTCAAGTGCCCCACTTTTTGGGGGGACTTAAAAATCACACACTCCTGACAGGTGGTCTTCCAGTCTTGTCTAAAACCTTCCAATCAAGGAGACTCCATCACCCTCTGAGGCAGTATGCTCCATCTACCAACAGCCCTCAGTGATGACTATCTGGTTATCTGCCGCCCCCGAATGCTGTCAAGTGTGCAGACTCTCAAAATATTGCTTGTCTAGAATGGTGAACAAATAATCTCTACAAGCATATGGGGTGCAAATAGTCATTGTGAGCAATTGACGTTCAATGTTTAAAAGCATTATTTGTCAAAATTGGATCATTGCTACGGTCATATCCCTTCCAAATCATTGTTCTGCCTTTGAATTTCCCTTTGGAGCACCATGGCTACCTCTTCCTACAGAACACAAGAAGGTTTTCTATGACATGCAAGATGCATGTATTCAAAGCAGTACTGGGGACAGAAGGATTTAGAGAATGATCTCTTCCCTTTATTAGGGAGACATTGGAATGGGATTTTTTTTTGAGAAATAGGTTTGAGGAAGTATTTGAAGGGAGAGAGAGGAAGAAGCATGCTCACCTGTATAACCCAACCTAGCCTGGAGGTATTTTGCATGGAGCCAAATAAAACAGCTTTTCTATCATGCAAAAGAGGCCCTGATCTCATGAGAATTTGGGAGCCAATCAAGATCAGTCCTGGCTAATATTTGGATGGGAGACCACCACTGAAGATCAGGGTTGAGACATGAAGGCAGGCAATGGCAAACAACCTCTGATGCCTCTTGCCTTGAAAATCCTCCAGGGTCACCAATAAGTCAGCTATGACTTGTCAACGAGTTTCCACCAAGAGAGAGAAAAGCGGACAGTCACATCTGAAGTGAGAACCAGGACATTTGCCATGTAGGAGTTGTGCCTCCACCAAGGCTCTACCCATATCTATGTAAATAAAGGAGATGTTACACAGAGAGTGGAAGCCTCCAGTACCCTCACCCCCAAGGAAAACACCCTGGATCAATGCTAGCCCATGGAACTAAGAAGACTGGATGGAGCTTAACAGTGTGGATCAAATTGAGCTTGAGTCATATCAAGGGTCACTGCAATGGTTGTAGGGAAGCCACTCTAGGTTTGCCACAGAGTAGATACTCGATAGGTAATTTTGTTGGGACTCTTAGACTTGGCTTCTTTCTGAGACCCTCCAGAGAAACAGAGCTGCAGAGTAATCAAGCATTTGAAGGTATGCAGTTATTGACCTTGAATAGGCCATGGGCTGAGTCAGTTTAAGGCAGCTTTATGTGTTTCAACATGCATTTGTCCCAATTTAAAGAGTATAACAAAAGTATGAGCCTCTTGTGGTGCATGGTGGTAAGGCAGCCGACATGCTGTCTGAAGCTTTGACCATGCGGCTGGGAGTTCAATCCCAGCAGCCGGCTCAAGGTTGACTCAGCCTTCCATCCTTCCGAGGTTGGTAAAATGAGTACCCAGCTTGCTGGGGGGTAAACGGTAATGACTGGGGAAGGCACTGGCAAACCACCCCGTATTGAGTCTGCCATGAAAATGCTAGAGGGCGTCACCTCAAGGGTCAGACATGACCCGGTGCTTGCACAGGGGATACCTTTACCTTTAACTTGAAGTATATAATTAAAGCATTTTGGACACAAACCTAAAAATGTAAAGTGGCTCACCAAATTGCATCCAGCGGGAAATCCATATTTATGTCATTTATATTTATTTACCACATTAATATCCTGCCTTTCAACCATGTATATAGTTGGTTCACAAAAATAGAAGAAATTTGCAAACATGTTATGCAAAATATATGCATGGTGGAGGCAACTTTCATTCATGGATCCCCTTACTGCATAAGGAAGGAACTGCATTTTCAGATTCTATGTAAATATGTATCCAGTTCAGTCTAGATTGCAGGGAGAAGCTACCAACAGTGAAGAATTCATTAGCTTTTTGTTTACAGTGACAGTGTCCCTACCATGATGCTCTCAAAGAAAATATCTGCAGATGAAGGGCCATGGGCTCAGTGGTAGATTTCTTTGCTTGGCATACAGCAGATTCCAGATTCAATTCCTGCCATCTCCAGATAAGGACCTGGCAGCATGGCTTCTGCCTTATATATATATGGAGAGCCATTACCAGTAAGGTTAGACCAGTCATTCTCAACCAGATTTACTAGTAGCTCCAGGGTTCCTCTAGTTGGGGGGAATATAATTTTTAAAAACATATTTTAATTTTTTTAAACTAACCTGGGGAGGAGTCAGGAAGACAGTGTGGCTTTCTGCTCATCTCCCAGGTCCATGGTGGCCTTGCTGAGTTCACACTATAATATTAATAATAATAATAATAATAATAATAATAATAATAATAATAATAATAATAATAATAATAATAATAATAATAATTATTATTATTATTATTATTATTATTATTATTATTATTATTATTATTATTATTATTATTATTATTATTATTATTATATTTATTTCCTGCCACTCCCTTACGGCTCGTGGCGGGTTACAGCATCCTAAAATCCCCATTAAAACTCCATTAAAAGACATAATAACAATTACCAACATTACTAGCATGGCGGAGATCGGCAACTCACCTTCCCCCCTCCCACTACTGGCGGGTGGAGAGGAGGTCCTGATGATGTTTACTTCAGGTCCCAAATCCCGGGGGGGGGGGGCGTAGATCTATATTATCAGCCCCGGGCTTAACCATAAACCTCAATGGAAAAGGGGTGGGAAAGGAAAGTTGAATCTTCAGCACTCCTCACATTGGGTCCTCACATTTTCCCCCTCTCAGAATTTCTTCTCAGAACCCCTCTGGGGGCAAATGGTAGGAGGAAAGTTGTTGCAAGCAAAGGCATTCAGATATTCAAACAGGAAAGAACTGTGTCTAATGTCATGGAGTCTACCCTCCAAAGCAGGCATTCTCTCCAGGGAAACTGATCTCTGTAATCTGGAGATGAGCTGTAATTCCAAAGGATCCCTAGGTCCCATCTGGAGGTTGGCATCCCTAGCAAAGAGCTACAATACTTCAATCTAGTGCAAGGACTGTGCACAGCCTACACAAGAATTCTATGATGATGTCATGCATACTTTAGACATGTGACTTCCAGGGGCATGGCAGGGAAATGTGGCCAGCTGGCAGTCTTTCTTTCTAGTTTTTCTTCTCGTGCTAATTTCTTTTTGTCCTGTTAACACTAATAAGTCCTGACCTGGATCTCATTTCCTCTGGGATGTTAAACAGGGTTGGTCCTGGGATGTTAAGCAGGATCCAGTACTTAAACTGGAGACTCCCAAGGAATATCAGGATCATGATGTGGAGGCAGGAAATGGCAGGCCACCTCTGAACTGAAGGGGTGAGCAGTGACTCACAAAAGCTCATCCCCTGCCACAACTTTTGTTAGACTTTAAGGTGTTACTGGGCTGTCTTTCTTTTCTACTGCCACAGAAAGACTGTGACCCATCTTGATGCACAGAGAGAGCTGTTAATACATCAGAAACCTCAGGAAGTGTCTCTATGACTAGAGAAAGCATGCTGGTGCAGTGTAGAAGTATGCTCCAGACATGCCTCCACTTGGCAGTGATGATAAAGCATCTCCTTGATTGCCCATGGGGTCAGCATTTGGTGGTTTCTCCTTTATCTCCCTTCAGATGATTGAATCAGCTCAATTCCTTTGGGTGACTCACTCAGACTGTTTATGCACTGGGAACTTCACTGCCCCAGCTCCTGTGCAGGAGCACAAATCGGGGGCAGATGAGGTGCACCAGGCCAAATGCTCCCCCATGTGGGTACAGGAAGAAGTGGGGCAACCTGCCACGACTAAAACTCCCGCCTGCAGCCCAGCATGAAACTTCCAGTGCATAAACGGTCTCACAGAGTCTTACAAAGATTCTCAGAACTCCTTGTGTACTTTGCCTGAACCAGACACCCAAATTAACTAAGAATATTCAGTCATGTGATGTACAGCTTGGACAACAGTTGTACTCCATGGTGTTATGGCCTGGGGCAGCATTCTACTCCCATTCTGAATGTCTCAGTCTTTATGTATATAATCATAAGAACATAAGAAGAACCCTGTTGGATCAGACCAATAGTAGTCCAGCATCCTGTCTCACACAGTGTCCAACCAGTTTTTCATAGAGGTTGAGGCCTTGCCTTGATGATGTCTCCTGACTCTGGATTTCAGAGAATTAGTGCCTCTGAATGTAGAGAGATTCAGATGAGTAGCCGTGTTGGTCTGAAGTCGCACAATAAAATCAGAGTCCCGTAGCACCTTTAAGACCAACAAAGATTTATTCAAGGCGTGAGCTTTCGAGTGCAAGCACTCTTCGTCAGAATGTGGAGGTTCCCCTTAGTCACTAGGGCTAGTCACCATGGATCTATCTAATCTCCTTTTAAAGTTCTTTATTCCTGTGGCCATCACTACTTCCTCCGGCAGAGAATTCCACATTTTAATAAATCTCTGTGTAAAGTAAAAGTTCCTTTTGTCCATCCACTGTAATGTATCACAATATATGTACAGGAACGAAAAATGCCTCTCACATCTTTAAAACGAATCAACAGACAAGACTATTCCAGTGAATATCCCACTTCAGTTCACCTTTCAACTGGAGGGTAGATTAATGAGAACCGACTGGTTCGCCAAGGGATTCCCGCCCTCGAAAATTCCAGCCTTTTGAGACCTCCGTTCCTTTTTCCCATTTAAGGCCCTTCATGTTTTTACGGCCTTCTCCAATCACATCATTTTAACACTGCCCAGCCCTCAAGAATGTTTGCATCTTAGAACTGAATGATTGTGTATGTTGGAACAGTTGCAAAGCAAAACTGTGTACCCTGACAGTTTTAAGAAAAAAGGTTTGGGGGGGCTGCCAAGACCTGTGCTTGTTTATAAAGCCCATCACCACTTCACATAGGCTTTGAGAGAAAAAAACCACCCTCCATCCCTCAGTGAAATAGATGGCTGCCCAAGACTGAAAGCACATAAGGTCCTTTTGTTTGTCAGATCATGGAAGACGTTGCACTACATCTACTGTGTATGAATGAGTTTTGTCTTGGAATCCATTTGGCTTCGTTTGTTCTTTTTCTTTCATACTTGTGTTTGCCACATTCGCAAATTTCTGCTTGGGGAGATGGAAAAACCAAACCTCTGCCCTCCCTGATCCCATCCCAGTCACATTTTTAGAAATGTTACTTCCAGAAGATGACATGATTACGGTTGGTGCCAGCCAATCATTTTTCCGGATAGCAGAAGTTGAAGCCCCAAAAAAACTGCAGTAAAATAGTATCATAACACTTAAGAGGGGAAAAAACCTGGGAGTGATATTGCTACTATCTAGGAATTACTGGAAACTCTATCAAAAACCATAGCATTTCTAGAAATTCTGACCGATCATAGTCTGGGGGGTGGGTAGAAGCAGGGCAGCAGGGATTAACGCTGATTATGCATGACACTGCTGCCATCCCAGTCCTGGCCCGGTGCAGTGGCCCAAATGGCAAATGTGGGAACTCCTGCATTCCCCGCAATACAGTGGGCACCATCTGAAGCCCTCCGGCACCAGCCCCATGCATAATCCCTGCAGGGACACCACACACCCCTGTCAGCTCTGTGGAGCTGCAAAGTCGGATGGGGCATCCCCCCACCTTGGCAGGAGAGTGGCATGCTGCTCCCCTGCCATTGTACGGCATCCCCTGCCACTCCCCATTGCTGCTGCCACTGCACAGTGCACTGGGCTCTTCCAGTCCTGGCATTTTGCACCCTTGTGTAGTACACCAGGGCAGTCCATGTATGCCGGGGATTCCCTCCCCTGTGTGTACGCGAGAAGTGGTGGGGGCATGCCACCCTGCCGTAAGGACCTGGCAGCAGCCCAGCGTGGCTGCTGCCATGCATAATGGATCTCCCAGATTTCATAGAAGCATAGAATCACAGAATTATAGAGTTGGAAGGGGCCATACAGGCCATCTAGTCCAACCCCCTGCTCAAAGCAGGATCAGCCCAAAGCATCCTAAAGCATTTTTCATGGAAGTAACTGGCAGCAGTGATAGATGTGCCAGTGATAGAAGTGGCATCCTAGGCAATTCTTCATAGAATCTTACTCAGATCTATTCATTAGGGCTTAGTCCTAGGAACGCATTCATAGGATTGTACTGTCTTCATCATTGTGCGGGTTAGTTTTATAGCAGTCCTGAAAGTAGCAGTGTAGATTGGAATAATGCTTCCCAGGGAGAACTTCAGAAAATGGGCTAGATGCCTGAATAAAACAAGTTTCCCATTGCCTTCTTCGTGGCTCCTACCTTAAATTCTCAGCATGACAGGGCAAGCTGGTTCTCTCTGGAGGTGAGTTTGAAGAGCTCCAGGTTTCCGAAGAAGTGTCAAAACCCATTGCGATGTTAGTGCATGATCTAATAACCAGCTTTTGTGCTGCAGAAGTCCCATGAAGAATTGATGGTTGTTGGCTCGTCAGTTGAGCACAAGGCTTTTTATGACTTATTTACAAGTGAGCGTTCACGTTTTGAAGTACAAACAAAGCCATCTCTCTGTCTAAAATCTTTTTAATGTTTCGAAGTACACAGTGTTCAAATCTGTTCTTGATGGAGCCAAACAAGCCGGAAAGCTATTATCTTCTGCATAGCTGCCAGGCATAAATTTATTATTTAGGGTTCTTTTGTACATCGCTTTACATTTTCAAGATGAATTAAAGATCGGGTTATCTTCTTATCTCGAGGTTCCACCTGGATTCATGAGACCACATGGAGCCTCCCTTGGTAAAAGTTACACTCAGCCCAGTTATCAAATCAAGCCTCTGGTATTATTGGATTAAAAAAATGTTTTAGGATCATGAGATATATTTTAAATGGGAAACACTGATCTCTGCAGAAAAAAAAACAGTTTAGTATAGTGGTTTCTCTGATTTATTCTGGTCTTATTATTTTCTGATTAAGAAGCCATTTGGAAATTTGAAGCTGGAGAAAACACTTTTCTTATTTCACTTTTAATACCTTAAAGTTGTTGTGTTACATTCACTGGTTCATCAGAAGGAATTAAGAGAAGGGTGTCTTGATAGAGCTAGTTTTTCAGGAGAGCTAGTAAAAAGTTATCCCCAAAATCCCAAACTGGTTGTCCATATATGTATCAATTAGAGATTAAAACATTCCAACTTGCTACATAGAAGAAGAAGAAGAAGAAGAAGAAGAAGAAGAAGAAGAAGAAGAAGAAGAAGAAGAAGATTTGGTGTATATATATATATAAACATATATACACACACATACATCAGATCATACATATATCAGATCCTCAGTATATGAACACCAATATCTTATTGTTTGTTGGATGTATTATGTCTGATTATGCTGTTTCATGTTCTGAGTTATTTTGAGTAGAGTTATGTTCGACTCCTTTCTTAATGTTCCCTGTGAAGCATATCTATTGAACATTGTATGTGCACAAATAAATCAATATTACCTATTACCTCTGTGTGTGTGCGCGCATGTGCGCACATGCACGGTGTATACTCCCCTCATACATTCCATATATGTACACACAATCACATCTACAAAACAACAAAAAGAATAAAGAACAAAAACTGTGGCCAAAGTGTAGTCACAGCCCTTAGCATACACAAGCCCAGGGAAACCAACACAGAGGGAATTTACGCAAATCAGTAAAAATAGTTATCCTGCTTCCCAGCCATTCCTCACCTTTTCCGGTGTCTCACCTTGCCTGCCACCATTTCATGTTTCTTACACTCCACATGTGCTGCTGGAAATGGTCCTAGATGTGGACTCCTTGGACCAATCATTATGGAATATGGAGAGGAGTCAGGAAAGAGCCTCCTAGAGCTACCCTGAATGTTTGGAGGCTCTACCTCACCCATCCCCCAGGCCTCAGGAAAGACAAGAATGCTGAAATTCCCAATATAGCCAATGGCATCATAAACCTTCATAGGCACTTAAGCCCAGGCAACCGGATCAGGCCCTTAGTGATTTGAGTCCTTTGATTGGGAAGAGGGGGAAGAATTGGCTGCCTGGCTTGATTGACAGGTAGAAGAAAGTCACGTGTAAAGCGCGTTACTCTCTTCCAGTTTGGTGTAGTGGTTAGGAGTGCGGACTTCTAATCTGGCATGCCGGGTTCGATTCTGCGCTCCCCCACATGCAGCCAGCTGGGTGACCTTGGGCTCGCCACGGCACTGATAAAACTGCTCTGACCGGGCAGTGATATCAGGGCTCTCTCAGCCTCACCCACCCCACAGGGTGTCTGTTGTGGGGAGAGGAAAGGGAAGGCGACTGTAAGCCGCTTTGAGCCTCCTTCGGGTAGGGAAAAGCGGCATATAAGAACCAACTCTTCTTCTTCTTCTTCCGCCATTTCCAGCAGACAATGTGGAGGGTGAGAAGTGCAAAAAGGTGGCAGGCTAAAGCAAGACAGCAAAAAGGTGAGGAGGGGCTTGGAGGCACAATAGTGTTTAGCACTATGACGTTCAGTTGGCCTAACAATATTTATGCCAATGTGCGGAAATGCCCTGTGTTTACATTGAGAAAGTGGTGGAGGTGACTGCACTCAGTGGAATTCATGACAGAGTAAGGGATTTGAACGTGGGTCTCTGAGGTCCAGTGCTCTAATTGATATATTGCACCGTCACACACAAGCATGCATGTTTTGTGAATGCTTTATAGCAGTGGTCCCCAACCCCTGGTCCGGGGACCGGTCCATGGATCAGTCAGTACTGGAGCTGCCCTGCCACTATGCTGCTGGCTCACCTTTAGTGCTCTCCAGCGGTTGCCATGGCTGGGGCTCCCCCTCGCCAAGGCACTGCACAGCTGCTGCTGGCAGCATCCCCCAGTGGACGGCAGAAAATCAGGGCACAGCGGGAAAGTAAGTGGAGCAGGGGCTCAGGCCGCGGCGACGTCCCTCAGCAAAAGACTGCCCCCCCCTGCCGGGCCTCAGTAAAATTGTCAAGCGTTGACCGGTCCCCAGTGATAAAAAGATTGGGGACCACTGCTTTATAGTACCGAGAAGGTTATATTCTGATGATTTTGCTTTGCCTATCCCCTGCATTCATAAAGACCAAAGGGGAGCTGAACACTATCCATTATAAATCACGTTGCCTGAAAGAAGATGTGGAATACGGTTAGATTTATCAAGAGTTTCTTAAGCACCCCGTCTTCGGCAGAAAATATATGCTGCCCACATTTGGGCAGGGCAGGTATTTTCAGCATTTTGCTAATTTTGAAATAATTGAGCCTCCATGAGATTGGTAGTGGATCACCACTTTTAAAAAAGGGTTCCCAGTAGGAGAAAACAAAGGAGATCATCTCCTCTGGCAGAATTGCTTTGAGAGCTATTACCTATTACTCAGCGTACTGCCTTATTAATACCCTGGTCTTAACAAGAGTGTCAGCAAGGTATAGATTTCTAGATAGGTTGCTGTGGAAATCAATGTTTCACTACCCACCCCTATTCCCATAACCTTGTTTTCCCTCTTTTCTATATTTTCAGACCAAAGGATAGCTGCCTAAATAAAAGACTTCATATTTTCTTCACTTAAACATTCAATGTATTCTATACAATGCTGAACATTTTTCCCCAATGGTGAATTGAAGTTAATGGCTCATTCATATAAATTGGTCCTTTCCCAGATTTTTCTCTTTTAGGAGAAAAAGTATTGAACAAAGCATAAGAGAAGAGAGAAGGGAAAGGAAGTGAGAACCCTCCCGTTTAGCCTGCCAACCCCGTTCCTTCATTAGGCCATACCCTGGGAGCAGTAGGGAAGCCGGAGTGGAGATTGAACACCTAATGGACGCCCTGAAGCTCCCAACATTCTGCACACCTGGAACTGGGTGAGGAATAGCTGCTGTCAGTGGTGTGCTATAGCCAGCTCATACCAATTGTTACATTTTCTGGAATTTTGTGAGCCGGTTGAAAACCGATCAGCAGCTCTGGGATGCTATAAGGTGCAAATGCCTGAAGCCCATCAAGATAACCTATTGTGTTATTTTCGTTTTTTGTATTTAAAAAAAGGATGATTTAAAATGGTTGGTAACCTGACTGCACTGAAAACTGATACATGCATAATAAGCCTAGGTTTCAGAGTTCACTGGAGATTGGAGAAAAGGGGTGTATGGGGAGGGTAGTTTGGGGAGGGGGCTGAGCCTGAATGGGACACTGTATTTAGAAGCTGCCATTTTCTCCAAGGGAACTGTAACCTGGAAGATCAGTTGTAATCCATGGAGTATCCAAAGAACCTAACTGAAGGCAGACAACTCTAAAGAGCTCAGGGCAGTGTACACAGTGAGGAAGGTTAGGCTGTGTAAGCCATCCAGAGTGGTTCTGGGAATTAAAACAGAAGATGGATTTGAATGTGGGTCTTGAATACCGAGTGTTTCCAGAACTATTTTTTGGCTGAAGAGGGGCATGGATATAAATGGTAGACAAAAGCAGCAATTGGATGGCTCAAAGGAAAAGGCCATCTACAGAGTTCTTCTACCTCACCCCACCCCAGTCTAGCACCCGTTGTATTCCTGAATGCAAGTCTGTAAACCGTTGGAAGCGGCATATCTGTAAACCACTGGAAGCAGTATATAAATAATTGGTTAGGGCATAAGTGGGAGGAGAAAGTGGCGGGGCTAGTCCAGGATAGCGGAAGGAGCTGATTGGCACCTCGACCGAACTGACAAGAATTCCAGCCACTTGGGTGAGGGGCCAATCAGAAGGCGCAAAAGCCTTCCAATTGGGCCCTCACCAGGATAGACCAGAGTTCCATCCAGTCAGTCCAGCCAGGGGCAATCTGGAGACATGCTCCTGACCACCGCAGGGAGAGGAGGTCAGTAGGGCTGCCAAGGGGGATGAGAACAGAGACTTGGACTGGCTGTGTCAGCCTTTTCACCCCAAGTCTGTCCTAACTGTCAAGTCCAAGTGTAAATTGCCTCAGAACCCTGACAGAGCTGGCAGGAGGCTGGTGAGTACGCTCCCTCCTCCTCCCCTTAAGCCTGCTGCGAAGGAGCCTTAACAGCCCCTGACTTAGGGGAGGGAGGCGTTTCCGAGACCCTCAGGGCATGGGGGTGGGCATTCCTTTGGGGGGGGGGTTCTCCTTCTGCCAAACGGCTGACAGGGAGGCCACAGAAAAGCCCCTTCTCACTTACTGCTGTGGCCGGGGGTTATACACAGCCAAGCCATGTGTGTTTCTTCTTTGAAACTCTCTGCAGATTTGAGGCCACTGCACAGCGTTATTCTGCAGATGAAACTGGATGCTGTTGTGGAGGTTCTTTTGTCTCCTGATTCATCTGCACAACAACTCTGTGCAGTAGGCCTCAAGTCTTTCAATTCAACAACAACCTGTGTGGGAGGCCTTACATTTTTCTTCTTTACCACAACCCTGTCCAAAGTAGCCCTTTCTGCCTGGGGGGATGATCTTTATACTATGCAGATGAGCTGTAATTCCAGGAGCTCTCCAGGCCCCACCTGGATGTTGGCTACCCCTGGGTTGGAAATATTCCTGGAGTTTTGGAAGTGGGACTTCAAAATTGTACAATGCCTCAAGGAGGCCACGGGTGCGCTTCTTGGCGAAGGCTGCGCTGCTGCCGGGGGGTGGGTGGGAGGAAACCTTCACCCAGGCCCCAAAAGCACACATAGTGCCAGTTGTATTTAAAAGTACAATGGGCTTGGTCCCTAGTATTATTATAAATCAGTTATATACTTTAGACTGGTATTCAGACCTCTACACATGTAACTCTCTGTAACTTCAGTATATATAGTGTGTAAAAGACCAAATATCAAATTATTTGTGGTTTATAAATTAAATTCATGTTTTGGTTCTATTTCTATATATATCAATATAACAAAATTTATTTTGATTCTGAGAGCCAGTTTGGTGTAGTGGTTAGGAGTGTGGATTTCTAATTTGGCATGCCGGGTTCGATTCTGCACTCCCCCACATGCATCCAGCTGGGTGACCTTGGGCTCGTCACAGCACTGATAAAACTGTTCTGACCGAGCAGAAATATCAGGGCTCTCTCAGCCTCACCCACCTCACAGGGTGTCTGTTGTGGGGAGAGGAAAGGGAAGGCGACTGTAAGTGGCTTTGAGTCTCCTTTGGGTAGAGAAAAGCGGCATATAAGAACCGTCTCTTCTTCTTCTTCTTCTTCTTCTTCTTCTTCTTCTTCTTCTTCTTCTTCTTCTTCTTCTTCTTCTTCTTCTTCTTCTTCTTCTTCTAGAAGGGCAGGTTCACCTAGACCTTGTTCACTGTGTGCATGTGTGTGTGTGTGTGTGTGTGTGTTGACTGCAGTTTCCAGTGTGTGTTTTCCCAGTTGGAATTAATAAAGGAACTTGTTAACGGAGATGCTAGAGTCTCCTGCATGCTGACTATCTGTATAGGTAAGCTTATCCCCACTCCTGGACTGCAGAGGATATTAGACCCCCCAAAGACACGTTTAAAATTAGATTCCAATCCATCTTCCATCAAAAACCTCCCTGGAATCTCTCTAAGCAGCATGCGTTCTCTAGTGATATGCACAAGTCTTGGATCATGAGCCAATCCAGATAGCAGCTAGAAAGGTCAGCTTCTCAGACTTCAGAGTGAGCTATCAAAAAAGAGGGGGGAAGGGGAGGGGAAAGAGGAGCAAAGTAGCTAAAGGCAGCTGTCAGGACACCTTCATCTTCTTCTTGCTCTCCAGTTCCGTATGAAAGCGTTAGCAGCTTGTACATGAAGACAATGATAGTTTTACAGCACATAAGCGGCCCTCTGTGGGATTAATCTGGAATATTTCATCAATTATAAACCTGTGAGTAGATAATAAAAAAAGAATAATGATCCAAGCTCACTTGGTGCTTTTGATCCCTGGATCATCTCAAAGCACAGTGCAAACATTAATTAAGCTTCTGTCATCCATGCAAACAAGGCAAGCATGGTTGTGTCCACATTTTAAAGAGAACAGAGAAGCTAAGTGACTTCCCCAAGGTTGCAAGCTGAGCAAGAGGGAAGAGTTTGGGCTGCTCCAGGATAAACTGCAAAGGACTGGTAAGTAATGAAAGGTGGGAACGGGACAATATGAAGGCATAAACTGCTGCGGTTGGAGGGAACGAACAAATCTTTGAATATTCATCTCCAAGAATGGTCTTCTGAATGTTTCTATTGCGTTCGGTGACCCAGTGCAAAGTTCTGTAACATTGACTGCTTGCAAGTATTTCCATGCATGTTCTGACCACGTCTTGTCCAAGAAAAGCATGTGCTTTCGTGTACATGTGAAGCAAAAGCTTAAGGAAGGTTTTTGCTGTCCTTAATCACTACTGGTCCGTCTTCATCCAGACTATCTTGGCATGTTGCTTCAAGGAACAGTTTCTAGTCTATATAATAACTTTGTTCAATCTGTTCCACCAGCTCTCAAGATATTTGAGCAAGACACCTCTGTAAACACTTCAGCCACAAATGTCTTAACTTCTCTTTTGTCTTCTTTTCAGATTTTTACCAGAAGGTCTTCCAACTGGCTGAGTCCAGTTTTTCACTAAAATTACCATCATATGGCAGATAACTTTTTTTGTTATGAGTTGAAGAAGAAAAGTTGGTTTTAATACCCTGCTTTCCTCTACTCTATGGAGTCCCAAAGTGGTTTACAATCACCTTTCCCTTCCTGTCCTCACATCAGGCACCTTGTGAAGATAGGTGGGGCTGAGAGAGTTGTGAGAGAAATGAGACTGGACCTCAGGGTTCATCTGGAGGAGGGGCAAATCAAACCTGGTTCTCCAGATTAGGGTCCATCACTCTTAACCACTACACCATGTTGGCTCCTCCTCTCATTTTCCAGCTGCAGTCTGCGAGCTTTTGATTTCATAATTTCTTCCCTGGAAATTTAGAGAATCAAAGGAATACAAAATGCCTGCCACTGCCATTGATAAGCACAAAACACAAAACATTCCTCAGATCTTTTGGAGGGATGGGTCACAATGTCTAAGAATAAGAATCCCAGATACGTCAAATCATTCTGGAAAATCCCAGTGATGCCTCAAAACGATGATGTTCATGAATATTTTTGGTTCAGGAATTCTGGAATGTACATACCTAGTCATTTGCTCTTGAAAGTCAGTCTGATCTAATATTGTGAGTCCAACAGTGACCAACCAGATGCCTTCAGGAAGTTGACAAGAACAATATGGAAGCAACATTCTTCCAGTGAGTACTGTCTTTGAGACAACTACTTTGTTCAACAAAGTCTACAGACTTCTTCTGGTCTTTCTGCGATAGAAATACCTTTTTAGAAAAATCTCACCGGACAGGGAGGCAGTATGGAAATTTTCAAAATAAATAAATTAAGAGAATTTCACGCTTGGTGAATGAAATGGCAGGATGCAAGCCACTGTCTCTTGACCAGAAGGTTCCTTATAACTTAATATTGAAATTCCTCACCTTAAAAAGGGGAGGATTTGATAAGATATAAGGGAAAACATAATGGGATAATGGGGAAAAAGATGGCTGGTGGTTGAGACTCAAGTGGAAAATACTGAAGGCCCCAAATGAACAATTTTGTTTGATTTTCTTTCATCCCAGCATGCAATCTTTTCATCTTTGGAGCACTTTTCTTAATCTACCAATTTGCAAGATGGATAGTGATGAAGTTTTATGTATCATTTATAAGTTCCATGGAAACCGCCCCTGGGGAAGGCGGTATATAAATCAAATAAACAAACAAACAAACAAATAAAATAATCAGTGGAGCTGCTACATGAAACAGGATCAAGCAAAGAAATAAATTAAAGCTGAAAGAAAGCTGACCACTTTTTATTCTATTGTCCAATATTGATGCTTACGTTACCAATAGAGTTGCACTTTTTGCTCTCACCGCTAGGAAAATTAGGTCCAAATTGTGCCATCAGGATTAAAACCCTTATCATTATGGTTCCTTTTTATCTGTGTAACCTTTTATTCCCATGTAGGAACTCTACGGACAACTTTTAAACTCCTCATGATCTTATCAGTTTTATGTCTTAATTTTAACTGATTTTGTATATAACAGTCAATTTGTTTGAAATGGCCAATGGCTGACTAATAAACTGAATTTGAATCTGAACCACTTTAGCCATTTAATTGACATGGCAACTATTCAATTGGCTAAAAGCAAATGCATAATCCATAGAAACTGGATGAATGGATTCATTAGCAGGAACTGTGTGTGTGTGTGTGTGGGGGGGGTAGGGTTGCTAGATGCAAGTTAGGAAACTCCTGGAGATTTAGGAATGGAGACTGGGGAAAGCAGGGACATTGGTGCCTTTCAGTGCCACAGAGCCCATCCTCCAGTGCTTTTATTTTCCCCAAGGGAATTGACCTCTGCACCCTGGAGATGAGTTGTCATTCCAGGTGATCCCTAGGTCCCATCTGGAGGCCGGCATCCCTAGCAGGAAGACTAACCTAGACCTCTCTCAGAAGAGCTACAATTGCTTCTGCAGAGTTCTTTCCGGTGTCAAGACTCCCAGCCAAGATCCAAAAGAATTTGAAGACCACCTGTAAATATATTTTGATCTGCACAAAGCATGGGACTGTCTCAGTGAATAGTCACCTAAAAGGGCATTTGAGGCTGAAGGCATGCAGAATGAAAAACATCTCTTTGCTTCTAGACTGCCCAGCAATTACCCTCTTTTTTTCCTTCAACAGCTCTGCCCTTGCAGCAGAGGTTGTCAAAATAGACATATATTTTTATCTCTTCATTTTTCTTCCTGATGATCCATGGCAGCTTCCAACTGAGCAAGTGTAATCTGTTCCCTAACATGCAGGTCTTTATTCTAGGGAGGGTTCATTGCTTGGCTTTCTGCCTTTCATATTGGAAAGTCAATAAGTTTCAGAAACAGTGGTGCTGATGACCTCTTGGATTTGAAGCAGGCATGCCGTCAACTAATAATTGCTGAGAATTCGAAAGACAATTGGGGGCAATGCAGCTACGGCCACACTGGCAGCAAGAAACAGGGATGCAATCTGGTCCCTGGCCTTTATCTCATACATTGTTTCTGATGCACAAAGACACTTGTGCTGTTTGCAAAAGCATGCTGCAATGCTTGTGTTTTCTCAGCAATGCCTTCATTGTCTACAGTAGGGATATCGGACTGGTGCCAGGCAAGCTGAGGTCAGCTTGTTAAAGTTTTGTTTCTTAAACATATTTTAAAAAAACACCTTTTTTATAACATTGGTTCACTTTGCTTAAGTATCGTTGACCCTGTTCAGCTGCAGTTCTGCAGGGTCTCATACAGAGAAAGGGAAGAGGAAATACCAGGTAAATTGAATGTGGGATCTTCTGCATATCAAGTCGGTTCTCTTCCATGAACTATGGCCCCTCCATTGTCCAGTTTCCAGTAGTTCGGTTTAAACGGATGATATTTGGTTAAGGTAAAATGTTTGCCCCCAATTTCAGTAGTTAAAAAATTATTTTAGCTTCTCAGATAGAGAATAGATGCGCTCTGTTCCAACAGAATTTTATTGTAAGACTGTCCATAATCAGGCCTATGAAGGTCAAGATAAAGTAACAACCCTAGATCAATCAATGTCTGGGGAAAACAGAACATAGATGTTGGACAGCCCAGTTTGTAGTATATTAATACCAAATGGTACAATGGAACAATATGCTTCCCCTCTCTGTTTGTTTGATTTGATTTAGTCTTATGGGGCAGAGTCCCTGCTTGGTTCCCTTTATCAGTTGGAACTGTAGACTGTATGAGGTCTTTTGGCAACCAGCTGCTCCCATTCCTGTATTTCCTTACTAATAAATTGATGCTGTTTCGAACACACACATCTCTTCCATGTGAATCTGATAACATGGGTGAGTACCCTCTTACTGAATTGAAAGCAAAAGGGAACATCTCATGGGTTGCCAGCAAGGAATTGTGCATGGACACAGAGTCATGGAACAAATTGTCACAAATGAATTTGTGAAAGATACAGAACAGGAAGGAGATATTTTGATATACTTCTGATCATCTCTCTATAGCAGGGGTAGTCAAACTGCGGCCCTCCAGATGTCCATGGACTACAATTCCCAGGAGCCCCTGCCAGCGAATGCTGGCAGGGGCTCCTGGGAATTGTAGTCCATGGACATCTGGAGGGCCGCAGTTTGACTACCCCTGCTCTATAGCCTCCCAATCTGTTGGAAGAAACTGAACTAGGGTTGTCAGCTCTAGGTTAGGAAATATGCAGAGATTTGGGGGGTAGTGCCTGGGGTAGGTGGGATTTAGGAAGGGAAGGAACCTCAGCAGATAATGCCATAAAGACCAACCTCCAAAGCAAGCATTTTCTCCAGGGGAACAGATTTCTATTAGAGATGTTTTAATAGTAGGAGATCCCCAGACCACACCTGGAGGTTAGCAACCCTATGGACTTGGATACCAACTTCCAGGTAGGGCTTGGAATTCTTGTAGAATTATAACTGAACTCCACACCACTGAGATTGTTTTCCTTGTGAAAATGACTACCTCGGAAGGTGGATCTGGTGCCATTAGAATCTGCTCTCCTCCCATCCCACCCTCCCTAGTCTCCACTCCCAAATCTCCAGGAATTTCAGAATCCAGCATTGGCAACCCAAAACATGGTAGATAGGGCCAGAATTGCGTAGTGTTAAAAGCAGTAGGCTCTCATTCGGAGAACTGGTTTTGATCCCCCATTCCTTCTCCACGTGAAGCCTGCCGAGTGACCTTGAGTCAGACATGGTTCTCTCAGAGCTCTCTCAGCCCCACCTGCCTCTCAAGTTGCCTGTTGTGGGGGAGAGGAAGAAGGAAAAGTTACTGTAAGCCATTTGGATACTCCTTCGGGTAGAGAAAAGCATGGTAGAAAAACCAACTCTTCTCCTTCTAACTTGCTTATATGCAATAGGATTATTTTCTAAGGAATAAAAAAAAAGAATCCCTCTTTCCTGGAGAGTAAGCAAGATGATAGACATGGGTACTTTAAAGCACCCAAACAAACAACATCTAAATGCAGAAATAAACATCTCCATTCTGCATATTCACAGCAAAAGCTTAAAAGATAAAGGAGACAGGAATTGCTGCACAATAAACAGGTGATTACAACAATACCAGCTTGGCATACCCTCCAATTTTCACAGACAAAAACAGGGATTTGATTGCTCTATTGTGACAGGCCCTTTCTACCAACCGGAGTGTGTGTGTGTGTGGGGGGGGTGGGCCCTACACAGACACTTCTGATTCTGCGGAGCCAGATTTCTCTTCCCTGCAGGTACATGTCCTAAGTGTGGAAAGCATAAAGGGTTTGGGTTTGTGGACCAGACTGGCGGGGCTGAGACCCCTGCCATTTCAAGATAGCTACAGCTAATATGGCTGACACCATATTCGTGATCTGAAAAGACCCAAGGAGATTGCATATTATTGTGTGCTACTAACAATGAAGCAAGTATTTTCAGGTACTGGTAGCAGCATCAAAAGATACAGTGAAAAAGAGGATGTAGTGTGAAAAGGACAGCAGCTGGCCAGGAGCAGATGGGGAAATGGGAACGGGGAAGTTCCTGTTGCAAGGCTGGGACGCAGAAGGTGGAAACAGTGGTCAAGTTTGCAAAAATGGCTTGATAAAAATATATTTACTGAAAAACGTATGTCATGAGGGGATCTTCTGCATGCTGGCTGATGGGAACTGTAGTCCATGGACATCTGGAGAGCCACAATTTGGCCACTTCTGCTCTAAAGCAGCCATTTTATCCCGGGCAATTAATCTCTGCAGTCTAGAGAAGAGCTAGAATTCCAGGGGATCTCAAGGTCCTGCATTGCAGCTGGCAACAGAGAAGAAGAAGAGCTGTGTGTGTGTGTGGGGGGGTTAATACCCACTTTTCACTACCTACATGTGTCCCAAAGCGCCTTACAAATACCTTTCCTTTTATTTCCCCACAACAGAAAACATGTGAAGTAGCTTGGGCTGAGAGGGCTCTAAGAGAACTGCTCTGTGAGGACAGCTCTAAGAGAATGATGCCTAACCCAAGGTCACCCAGCTGGCTGCAGGTGGAGGAGTGGGGAATCAAACTCAGTTTTTCAGATTAGAATCCAATACTCTTTAGCCACTACACCACCCTAGCAGACGAAGAATGGCAGAAGCCATGGGTTCTTCTAGTCCTGCTGCACCATGGCATTTAAAGCTATGGGCTTTGGGTTATGATCTGGCATCTCACAGTGCCATCAGAAGCAGAGTTCAGTCCTTCTATATTCCTTGAAATCAGTGGTCTTGGAAGGGTATGACTCCATTTAAGATTGCACTTTCTACCACTCTTACCACTTTCTACCATTCTTATTCCCCTGTGCTCAGCATCCATAGTCCCCAATGTTGAGCAATGAGACAGGAGCATGTGGATTGGGTACAATGTTAGAAACAGAGCTATTGTTATTAATTTAAAAAGTTAATCTGGTTGAAGCTGGAATTTGAATACAATGAAAATAAGAGCAGTTCTTCAAAGTCGTTCAGACATCATGAACGTCCTGGAAGAATGTGGTTTCAAATATTCATCAAAAGATGGTTCTGAAGTTTGATTCAAACTATTGTAAAATTCTGTGTTTTATTCCACCTCTAATGCAAAGCATTCCAAATGTCTTGCAATGAAAAAAGACCAGGAACAATAGTGAGGCCCAAGAATTGCACCCTCTTGAATCAGGACTCAATATATAGGTAATACGAGAATCAGGGTGGGAACCTGGAGGACAAGGAGCACACTGAGATAGAAGCTGTGCCAAACCACTGTCCAAAGTCTTTGACTCTCTTGAAATTCCATGGATGCATCCCCTATGCAACTGGTAAAAATCAGTGGCACATTCAGTCCAGAAATCTAATCAGCTTTGTCCATCGCACAAAGAGTTCTGCTGAGTTCTTCTAGATTCCCAATGGGACACCAAAGCTGGTGACCTGTAGATGACTCTCAGAGCACAACACGGCCAATAACCTCAGTTCCCATTAAAGGGAAGCAGAATTTCCCAATATTTTGCAACTTGGTTTGCTTGTTCAAGAAACCCTCAGATATTCCTCCTGAGGAGGAACCTTGTGGCTCACCACAAAGCTTTCCCCTGTTGTGAAATTCAGCTTCCCAAATGTCTATTGCACCATATAATGGAGCCACAAATTATAAACAGAGCCACAGTAGACAGATGATGAAAATACAAACAGCACAGCAGGTTACTGTGTAAACATGAACTAATACAATTAAACCATGACAAAAATTGCAACAAGTCTCTTATCAAACAACATTGTTTCAAACAGTACAAGATACCATTTGTTTTAGACCAATAACCAACAATGGCTGGAAAATACTTAAAAGCGTAAAGAATTCAAGCTAATTTTCGGCCACAGCCTTCTTCAGAAATGCTGAAACGGAGACAATAACACCACAAAAGCCCTGACTCATAGTGCATATGATTAAAAGTCAAATCCTCAGATACACATACAACTCAAAGAAACAAAGCAGGTTGGAGCCACAAATGGCTGCCAAGGCTCTTGACAGACTCCACGACTTAACAAAGAACAAAATAACATTTATAACTCTCTTGTCTTGACTTATAACCACTCAGGGTAATTCTTAGACCTACAAGACTTATTCAGGTGACCAGATTCAGCCACAAATTCATTTTGTTGCTTCTCGCATGTCCTGGCTGTTACCTTTGCTCACAGACTCTGCTAGCCTGAAGATGCAGCAGCTGGCCAGCTTCAACTTGCTTGTGTTCTCATTAAAGATACAGTAACAATGTGGACAAATGGCAATTCATTTCCATTTCTGGTTCAACCCCTATGGAATGAGGCTATGCAACCTAAAAATGAAACAATTATTTTCCCTAGATAATAAAACATCCATATCCAACCGGTTGGATCAGGGGTAGTCAAACTGCAGCCCTCCAGATGTCCATGGACTACAATTACCATGAGCCCCTGCATTCACTGGCAGGAGCTCATGGGAATTGTAGTCCATGGACATCTGGAGGACTGCAGTTTGACTACCGCTGGGTTGGATTATATCTTCTGTAATACTTTCAAGACCAAGAATTTCAGATCGTCTGCTTGGTGGCCAGCTTCCCCAAAATGCTCTGGAGTAAGTAGAATTACATTGGAGGAATTTTAATCCATTGCATTCTCAAATGTGGTAATATTACCTGTTTTTAAAAAAATGCAATGGAGTGCAGAAAAGCTACAGCATCGATTTCCTTGTAACTAAACTGCGGTACTGAAACTTCTAAATAAGCCTTCTGAAATAAATTGTGGCTTTAGAGTATTAGGGGATGATGAGATTAAAAGATAATTATCTCTCAAATAGATTGGCAGCATAATGTTTCTTTTGGCATTCTGAATGTTGTCTCAAGGTAAAATAGTGCAAATAGTCAGAAGGCTCTTTGGAGAAAAATAAACAGTGCGATCCAAAGCAGATGTACACCCATCCCCGCCCATTAACTTCTGCAAATTTAGAAAGGGGTAGCTGTGTTTAGGATTGCCTATAATGTTAAATTGTTTCTCCTTGACTGATCTTAAAGGTTGTCTTGAGCTGCAGCGTGCAACATCTGAAATGTTTAAGTGTTATGCACGGGAAACAAGCTCAAGCAGACATCTATGTTTCCATCGCCTTTTAATCAAGTGTGGCTCCTTCTAGAAACATAGCATTGGAAGGGGCCATAGAGAATCAGCCTAAAACATCCATAATAAATATCTGTCCAGCCACTGCTTAAAGACTGCGAAGGAGAGCTCACTGCCTCCTTAGGCGTCCTATTCAACTGCTGAACTACTCTGATTTGTGTGTATGTGAGAGGGAAATCCTGATATCTAGCTGGTACTGTTCTACACATATTTTAAGGTCATTACTGTAGGTCCCATCCTCGGCTGTCAACAGGAACCACTCCCTGCCCTCCTCCAAGTGACAACCTTTTATATTCTTAAAGAAAACAATCATGTCCCCTCTCTACATCCTCTTCTCCAGCTGAACATTCCCGATTCCCTCAACCTTTCCTCATAGGGCTTGGTCCCCAGGCTCCGGATCATCCTCTTTGCTCTCCTCTGTACCCTCTCAATATTGTCCACATCCTTTTTGAAGTGAGGCCTCCAGAAATGTACACAATACTCCAAAGTAAACAGGTGTTTCTTGTCAGGTGGAAAGGAGCTGTGGCTGAATGGTGGAACATTGGCTTTACTTGCAGAAGGTCTCCAATATCATGTTGGACAACATTTTAGGATTCACCCCAAGCTCTGTGATGATACCATAGAGTTTGGGAGAAAATGTTAGAGCATCACCCTAGTTTGATGATGTCAGTTTTAGGTTGAACTGGCCATGAAGTTATGGCTTTGGTGTTATTTTGAAAAGGTAAATTTCTTTCTTTCTTTCTTTCTTTCTTTCTTTCTTTCTTTCTTTCTTTCTTTCTTTCTTTCTTTCTTTCTTTCTGTCTGTCTGTCTGTCTGTCTGTCTGTCTGTCTGTCTGTCTGTCTGTCTGTCTGTCTGTCTTTCTGTCTTTCTGTCTTTCTGTCTTTCTGTCTTTCTTGTTTTATAGCCTGCTCCTTCCCACAAGCAGGATCGGGGAAGTTCACATTATACAACATGCATACATTGGTACCATTAGAGTTAAAACAGAAGTAAAACCTTTCCCTTTGAATTCACCTTTCAGTAAGTGGTGGAAATATCCTGAAGAAGATGATGCTACTTTTCAACTGTCTCTCTCCCAAATTGGGCTTGAGGCAGTTTATAACATTGTTAAAATATATAAACAAGACATTTTATTAAATCTAGATTTATTTATATTTTAATTTATACCCTGTCCCTCATGACATAAAAAGCTTTCTAACTAGCAACTAATTTGGCAATCTAACTAACTACCTCTCCCCCATGTTCCATCCATCATTTATCTTCCCTGCCCATTGACTATGGCAGTTTCCTCTGATCTTGCCATGCAATTTACTTCCCATGCAATTTCACTGCCTTGTGTAGTAAGATTCTTCAGTGGGAAAATGTGATGTGTATTGTTGTATCCAGCATTAATTACATCAGGCATCATGGCCTTGCTCATCATCAGTTTCAAAATTTTCCCTCAGAGATATATGCAGAAAATAGGGATGTATTGTATCATGCAGAAGTCAGGTAGCTTAGCAGTGCCCTCAAACATTTTTTCAGTCTTCATCAGGAAATTGATGTATTTTGTAAGGAGAAAGGAAAAGGACAAGAAGCACTTTCTGACCCTGAATGGATTTTTGATTTGGCTTTCTTAATGGATATCACAGAGCATCTGAACACATTGAATCTAAGGTTGCAGGGGAAATGAAAGCTTGTGTGTGATATGTATACCAAATTGAAAACTTTTTAAGTAAAACTAAACATTTTTGTGAGACAATGGACTAAAATTTGAGGATGGAAATTCACAATTCAATGTTAAAAGACACATCAGTGCATTGAAACTATTGCAGTTGGAATTTCAGAAGAGATTCATTAATTGCCATAAGCTTGGAAAGGAAATAAGAATGTTTCAGAATCCATTTGAAGTAGCACCAGAAGATACAAGAAACTTTTTTTTAGATGGAACTAATTGATTTGCAAGCCAGTGATCATCACTGAGACGTTTACAAAGAAAATAGTCTCTCAGATTTCTATTCTGGTCTACCTGATATATTTATCAACCTAAAGAAATTTGCTGCAGGCATTTTTACCATCTTTGGCATCACATCCATCTGTGAACAAACCTTTTCCAAGATGAAAATTGTGAAATTGAAGTGTAGGTCAAGGCTTACAGATGAACATTTGCATGATATTTTAAGAGTGTCTGACACAAACCTTGACTTGGACATCAATGTCTTCGCTAACAGAAAACAGCTGCAAAAATCACACTTACTAGGTAAGCATGTGTAGCTAAATAAAAGGATTCCACAGTAAAATATTGTTCCAAAATGGATTGCATTAAAGTTAACATTTCTTCACTTGCCTTTGAATGTTTACTGTTTTTATATAAATAAGTAGGTTAATAATGTTGCAACATTTTGGTTTAAGATGTGGCCCTCTTTAGCACTGGGCATGCTAATGTGGCCCCCGTGGGCCAAAAGGTTAGGGAAACCTGGCTTAGAAGATCCTTGAGAATCCTTCCAACTGTGTGCTTCTATGGTATGATCCCTGTCTGTGCTCAGGAAGGTTTGCTCTTTAGTCCCACAAAAATCGTCAAGCTTATTTACTCCACTGCATCACTAGAAGATTTGTCTTGTTAATCACCCTGATATTTCTCTTCATTAAAAGCATTTTAGCCAAACTCATAATAAAATGCTTCCAAATGTCAGCCCAAAGAAAAAGCTGACTCCTTTATTCCAGGGAGAGATTCCATTATGAATAGCCTTCTACATAATCAAACCTAACCCGCTCTATTAAATTAACTCAATATTAATGGCCACAGAAGACTACAGAAGCAAAATAGTCTGTTAAGAATACCACAGTGAGATGGAAGGCATAGGATAGGATTAACAAATGAAGAATGGATTTTTTTTTAAGCTATTGTAATTAGGTACAATTGTAAGAAAAGCCCATTGAAATGGTGAAGAGTATACATCAAGGCGGAAATCAATTTATTTGTTGTCAAGTTCGCCTTCTTGTCTCAATATGTGAGTCAAGCACACTCAGAATCAATAAGCACTCGGAGCCATAACTTAACAGCAGCCTTGCAAAAAAAAAAAAAACAACCAATGGATTTTTATTAAATCCCTGAACCCTTCTGTGCTGTTCCCATTGCACCTTAGAATAACTTGAGTCACAACAGCTATTTAAAGGAGTTTGCATTGAGATAGTTTGATCATGCAAGGAACCTCATGGGAGAATAAGGATACAACCTGGGCTTCCCTAGCTCATATCAAACCATATTCCCATTACACCAATCTGGCTTTCTTCTAAAGGGAAAATTTACATACATGTGCCTTTTTTATTAATAAGTCTTTATCGGTCATGAGCTGCTGGAACGGGACAGGATATAAGCCTGAATAAACAGATTATACTTTCCCGTGTCGTGGAGATGTCGTGAGGATAAGGGCATTCTAAAGCATTCAGTGTCTATGGTTCTCAGACCGAAAGAGGATATGAAAGACATTAAAATGCTTTGATACTCATCTGGGACTGGTGGCGGACCGCACGAATCAGCCGCTGACGTCAATCTCAGTTTGCGAGCGCACTATAGATCCAGTTCAACAGCCTTTCTTGGCAAGAATCAGTTTGTCATGGCTGAGGATAAGCCTTCCCCCACCTCCACCCCCGACCAAGTGACTATTTTGTAAAATAGCTGAATGTGTCAACTGGCATTCTGAGTTCATCTGAGGTTTTCCATACCGGAGCCTTCATTTCAGCGCAGGATCTTTGGAATTTATTTTAAAAGCATTTATTGTTTTGTTTGAGAGGTTTTTAAAAAAAAAATCAAGGAAGGGGACTGTGAGTTTTCAAACAATTGCCAGTTCATACTGTGGACAAATGTTTTCCCATTCTTGATTCCCGGTAAGGTTCAACAGATTCGTCTTGGAGATATGCGTGTTGGTGAACGTGTGAGTTTTTTAGGGGACTTTAGTTTGTTTCCCTTTGAATGGTCCAGGAAAAATAACACCCCTCTCAGATGGCAGGGTGAGTTTTTTCTGATGTTGAAGATATACATACGTCCACCAGGAATTGCCACGATCACTTGGTTCTTTTATTCCTCTCCAGCACTGAAAAAACAAACTTATTGATGGTCCATTAGTCATGGAGTAAAGAAATACCCAAGTGTTGTTGGGTGAATAAACAGATGCTTAATCCACTTACACGGACTTGCAAAAAGCAGTTTGAACTGACCAGGGCTCATTCCTTTCAATGTTCTTTTGCAGCTGAATTTTCTTGTATAAAATAGGAATATATACCTCTAAAGTGCATTGAAAGGGCATTATCCAACATGTGCAGAAGGAGCCCTTGATGGCCCAGGTCAACCTGATCCCATCAGATTTCGGAAGCTAAGCAGGTCAGGCCCAAGGGAGTTGCGGCAGCCGTGGGGTGAGAGAGTGGGGGGGGGGGGGAGGGAGAGGAAGGCTCAAAGGCAGGAGTGGCCAAACTGTGGCTTTCCAGGTGTTAATGGACTACAATTCCCATGAGCCCCTATCAGCATATATATAAATAAAAATGTTAAACATTTACTGGGTGATATGACCATGTATGGTCATGGCAAACCACCCCCTCCCTCACAGAATGGCCAATGATAGGCCTGGAGGGGGTGGGATGGGGAGAGGTGCCAGGTGGGCAGGTACACAGTTATGATTCCCAGCCGTATTCTGCATGATCACTGCATGCCTGGAGGATGCTTGAAGAATGTCTCAGGAGTTTCTCAATGGCAAAACAGTTGAGAAAGGCAACCTTAGGCGGTTCTTCTTCAGACTCAATGCTTGTGTGATTTCCATTCATTTTGGTACAGAGGCTTCAGATGAATATGCTGCTGGATTCCGCCCAAACATTCATTTTCTTTTGTCCAGAAACTATTCACCCCCCACCCAAAGAACTTAAATACATAGATGCAATATCTAAATTCTATTTGCTTTCCCCCACACTACTTTCACTTCTGTGTATGGTAGGTCTTGATCAAGAGAGGTGGCTATTTAAAAGCCAAATATTAACCATCTTGCTTTTACTCACTTGCCGTGCAAATATTAACCCATTAGCCAAACACACATATTCATTGTCTTGATTTGTTTCATATTTTACGTTGCTAGGTTGGGGATCTTTGGAAACATGGCTCTACGCCTAACCTCAGATGCAAGCATCTTATATTTAATGGGAATGCAATCAGCAAATTCAAGTGCTAAAGCTTTTCCCTGCCTCATATCATTCCTGGGTGCAAGTGGACAATGGAACATATTTGAATATTACCTTTGGGGGGGGGGGATAAAACTCCTTGCTCACAGAAAATCTATCACAGTGGTCACCTTAGAAAACCTGGTGACTGTGGTGACTCAAGAGTATTTCTGCCTAGCTTTGGCAGGTGCATCAGCTGTACTTGTTGCTGTGTCAGGACCCCAGAGCTCTCACTGTGCAAAGGAGAAGTTTGTCAGCAAACCTCTTATTTAAGAGCCAGTTTGGTGTAGTGGTTAGGAGTGCGGACTTCTAATCTGGCATGCCAGGTTCGATTCTGCACTCCCCCACATGCAACCAGCTGGGTGGCCTTGGGCTCGCCACAGCACTGATAAAACTGTTCTGACCAGGCAGTGATATCAGGGCTCTCTCAGCCTCACCCACCCCAGAGGGTGTCTGTTGTGGGGAGAGGAAAGGGAAGGCAACTGTAAGCCGCTTTGAGCCTCCTTCGGGTAGGGAAAAGCGGCATATAAGAACCAACTCTTCTTCTTCTTCTTCTAAAAAAAATCAGTTGCATGGAGAGCTTCCAGACAGCATAGGCAATACTGAATTCAGCAGGTAGATCAATGGTCTGACTCAATACAAAGCACTGTACTATGCTGACAGCAAAAATGAAAACTGGGCTCTTTGACCTCATGCACTTGAAACTTAACAGGTATTTAGTAGACACGAGGTACCAAGCTAGCTGCAGTTTTGGTGTCACCACTTTTTGTGGGTCACAACACACACAAAACCTCACCCTCCATCCTCTCCATACAGTAACAAATATAAATAATTTGTGAAAGTTTAATCCTGAACTAGTATTGGAGAGTTGAGCATTCCAACATAACATACCATGATGGGCCCATAATGGGAGAAATCAGAGCTGCATTCTCCTTTGTGCCTTAGAGAAAGGTGCTAATTGCTACTTTCCAAGGGGTTCCCGTTTAAGCATATAATGCCGCGTTCTTCCTTTGGCTGTATGTTTTGGTACATGCTTCCATCTTTCCTTTGTAATATTATACAGTTTTTTGAACGTATTGGAGGTTCCACTAATGCTTTCCCCATCACATTCAAAACCAGGGCTTTATTCAAAGTCTAGACTGTCTTTCATGAAATCTTGTTTAGCGTCTGAAACTTAGCAGACAGCAAGGTCTGGCGATCATTTGTATCAATTTGCTCGACCAATGCTTTTGGTTCCATTATGCAATTGTGTTTATTGTAAAAGAGCAACGTATAATAGAGTCAGCTTCCTAACAGAACCATTAAGGGGACTTGCCTTGCAAGAAAATAACTTTTGACATGCTTCCAGGCTTTGCCTGATTGCCAAATCAGAAGCAATCAGTTGACCATTAAGTTACAAATACATTTCCCCCCGATGACCATTATGAAAAAGAATCATAGTGTAGTCCTTATTTTCATGGTCCTGCTATATTACTGGGCATCTGAAATACATCCCCAGTTAAGGCAAATTTTAATAGTGTTGCCGGTCCACCTGTGTTGGTGTAGGATCCACCACTCCCAGTTCTCCTTTCCTGCCACTACTCAGAGTTTCCAGTGGTTCCTAGAGAGGCATGATGGGCAAAATCGTTGCTCCAGGCACATCGCCATTAAAAAAAAAAGAAATTCCTGTCCCCAGGAGAGGACCCTTCCCTGGTATTCAAGGTCTAGTAGATCTTTGCAGACCAATTCCAAACCCAAGAACTGATATGTAATTACTCTCGAATTAATGTTTATACATCACCTAGTATTGTTAGTAAGGACAGTTGACGAGAGCATTTTTTTTTTGCAATTCATTGCAATTCATTTAAATGCTTTATTGATTTGGGAAAGCAACATAAAAGTCAAAAATAACCTTTTTAAAAATTAAAAGCCCATTTTCTGATGGTATTTGAGGCTCACATTCCTTTGTCTTGGATTCTGTAATCTGAGGCTGAGAGACAAGGGTCAGGGCCGTTGCCTGTGAGGCAAGAATGACAAGGGTTTTTACTGTAACCCTCCGTGAACTGGCCTAGCCGAAAGTGCCAGGGGATAAATCAAAACAATAAATAAAAATAAAATAATACATTTATGCCACCATTCATAAAAATAAGTTCAAAAGAAAATCAACACGGTTGGCAATGGCTATGAGCAAACGAAGCTGCATATTACGGGATTATTACTTCTTCCAGAAAGTCATAAGGTTTTCTTTTTTTAAAATGAGGAGTCATAATGAAAGTGCATCTTTTCTTCATCCATAACGGAAGCATGGAGACAGCGAAACTATCACAATGCAGTACCACTGGGAAATAATCACACGTCAATAAATCATATTATTTCGATAACCAGGCTGCAACATGAGCAGTTTTAATGAGAATAACAAAAGGTCTAGTCTTCTACGTTTACACTTAACACAGACTCTCCGGTGTGGTTTTGCAGGTCAAAAGAGATTCTCTAACATCTTCCTGCCTAAGCCAGAAAGGCGGGAGGAGTCCTCCAAACACCAACTCTTCACCTTTCTATGAGCGCTTTGATGTGTCTTTCAGCCACAGAGAAAATCTATCATAATGATGGCCTATAAACTCGGAAAGCCTCCTCCCCAAAGATAGACTTCTAGCATCTCGTCCTTAACTGATGAAATTATGATTCAATCCAATAGGCAATGAAGCTACAAACAAGCTCTGGAAAGTGTAAATATACACTTATTCCCTCCCATACTGTCAAACCAAATCTGGGGTACCAAAGTTCATTTCTGTGACCCTCTCATAATCCTTCAGTATAAACATTAAGAGGAGAAGGAAGGAAGGAAGGAAGGAAGGAAGGAAGGAAGGAAGGAAGGAAGGAAGGAAGGAAGAAAGAAAGAAAGAAAGGAAGGAAGGAAGGAAGGAAGGAAGGAAGGAAGGAAGGAAGGAAGGAAGAAGAAAGAAAGAAAGAAAGAAAGAAAGAAAGAAAGAAAGAAAGAAAGAAAGAAAGAAAGAAAGAAAGAAAGAAAGAAAGAAAGAAGAGTGGGACCCAAAGTGGCTTGCAAATACCGTTTCCCTTCCTCTCCCCACAACAGACATTCTGTGAGGTAGGTGGGGTTGAGAGCTCTATGAGAACTGTTCTAGCTGTGACTAGCCTACCCTGACCTAAATGGCCCAGGCTAGCCTGAACATATCAGATCTTGAAAACTAAGCAGGGATAGCCATGGTTAGTATTTAGACGGAAAACCTCCAAGGGACTGTGGGATTGTGACATGGCAAACCACCCTGAACATCTTCTGCCTTGAAAACCCTCTGGGGAGACCTTAAGTTGGCTGTGACTTGATGGCACTTCCCAGCCATTATTATTCGGTATAAGCATCAATAGATACGCAAACACCGTTGTGCTCTGTTGGTCGTTTAATCACAATCTAGGAGCTGCCTCCTGGAACATTTGGAGAAAGGTCATTTGGTTTCCCTGCTGAGCATCCTGGTCACAAATGGTTTGCTTTTCCTGTCCTCCACCCTCATGTTCTGCCTGCCCCTCCAACAGGTACAGGAGGGTAAGGAAAAAGAGCTGCATGGCTTGTTCTCTTTAGCAACTCAGCCTTGCCTGCTTTGCTTCTATGGTTGTCCAAATTATGTGTGTTTCAAGGAATGGTACCTGAAATTGGTTCATAAATATTGTGTGCTTTTTCACATGGCAGCTTCAACCCATGAAGCTTTCTTATATGCTGAATTCAGATCATCAGTCCATCCAGGTTTTTGGTCTTCCTGGTCTCGGATCTAAAGGGTCTCAGGCTGAGATCTTTTGTATTGCCTACTCAAGGTAAAGGTAAAGGTATCCCCTGTGCAAGCACTGGGTCATGTCTGACCCTTGGGGTGACGCCCTCTAGTGTTATTATGGCAGACTCAATACAGGGTGGTTTGCCAGTGCCTTCCCCAGTCATTACCGTTTACCCCACAGCAAGTTGGGTACTCATTTTACCGACCTCGGAAGGATGGAAGGCTGAGTCAACCTTGAGCCGGCTACTGGGATCAAATTCCCAGCCTCATGGTCAGAGCTTCAGGCAGCATGCCGGCTGCCTTACCACCCTGCGCCACAAGAGGCTCTTATCTTAGAGTCTCAAAATGGTTTACAGTCACTTCCTGTTCCCTGCAGCAGTCAGCTTGTGAAGTAGGTGTTGCTGAGAGATCCCCGAGAGAACTGTGACGAGTCCAAGGTCACCCAGCAGACTTTTTGTAGAGGACTAGGGACTGGGAATCAAACCTGGGAATCCACCACTCTTAAGCACGCCATCATGCTGGCTCCGCCTTAGCTGCTCAAAATATATAACTCTAGTTCTGCATCGACTTTACGAATTAACTATCAGCTGCTGAGCCTGAGTTCCTATCATCTTTCCAGTCCTACACAGCTTAATGAACTGTATAGTTCCACAAGTCAGCTAGGTTCTTCACACAGCCTTCTTCATAGAATTATAGAATCATAGAATCATAGAGTTGGAAGGGATTGAACTCCCAGCCTCATGGGCCGAGCTTTCAGACTGCATGTCTGCTGCCTTACCACCCTGTGCCACAAGAGGCTCTTATTGCCTACTACTGATCCTTTAAAATGGAGATGCCTGGGATTGAACCTGGGAGCTTCTGCAGGCAAAGCAGCTGCACAATGAGGCCTGGCGGTCCAGAAAGTGAGGGACGTGGACTAAAATGATGAGTGCTGCCAATTGATGGCTGCCATTAGCTGGCAGCCTGGCACACACAGTGGCACATGTACTTGAAGTGCAGTTTTAATATACCTGGCTTGCCTGTTCATGATGATGCTGATTATGAGGAAGAATTTGATATTTTTGTTTATACACCCCAGTTTTCATTGTCTGAAGGAGTCTCAAAGCAGCTTATAATTGCCTTCATTTCCTCTCCCCACTACAGAGACCCAGTGAGGTAGGTAGGGCTGAGAGAGTTCTGACAGGACTGCTTGGTCAGAACAGCACTAGCAGGGCTGTGATTGGCCCAAGTTTACCCAGCTGGCTGCTTGTGGAGGAGCAGGGGATCAAATAACACTGTAAGAAATTTTACAGCACACTGTACACCAGTAGAATCATAGAGTTGGAAGGGACTTACTGGGTCATCTAGTCCAACCCCCTGCACTATGCAGGACAATCACATCCCAATAGCTCACCTACTGTAACCTGCCACCCCCTTGAAGCTTCACAGAATCAGCTTCTCCATCAGATGGCTGTTCAGCCTCTGTTTAAAAATTCCCAAAGATGGAGAACCCACCACCTCCCGAGAAAGCCTTCCACTTAGAAACCTCTCTGTCAGGAACTTCTTCCGGATGTTTAGACAGGATTTCTTTTGCATTAATCTCATCCCATTGGTTCTGGTCTGTCCATCCAGGGCAAGAGAGAACAACTTTGCTCCATCCTCTATATGGCAGCCTTTTAAATACTTGAAGATGGTTATCAGATCCCCTCTCAGTCGCCTCCTCTCTAGGCTAAACAGACCAAGCTAAACAGATCATGATACCACAATTTACAAAGCAGTAAATTGTGGGGCTGCACCAAGAGTGGTTGTAGGGACAGCCACCATGTTGAATGCCAGCTGCTATGCAGGAAAAAAAGGAAACCCTACTTCAAATACTCCTTAGTTTAAATTGCTAAGAAATCCTAAATGCAATTATATGGAATGCTAAACTAGAGATTGCGGCAACAGCTGTGCCATGGGTTCGCCAAGAGTTGGACACAACTGAACGGCTGACAACAACAACAACCACAACAAACTAGAGTCAGCTTGCCAACTGCCTGCAAAAAAAAAAATTCTTGTGTCTTAAACAGCGAATAAGTGAGATGTTATCTACCAAGTGACAGTGTGAAAAGCTTATAGTGGGCCATTTCCACATATTAAGACTCTCTTAAAGGGAGAGAACATTTTTCACCAGGCCTGTTGGCATCCCTGGGCCGAAGCAAGCTTTGATTTTTGAACACATGCTTTGTAAAAAAAATCAAAAATAAAAATGTCATCACTGAGCAGCAAGAGGCGATTTTGTAAACCTTTGTTGTCTCGACAAGATCATGCCTATGGATTATAAAAAGAGAAGGGCGAAAATCCAGAGTGTCTCATCTTTTATTACAAAGGAGTCAGGAGCCACTGCTGTGAGTCTTTGAAGATTGGTTTCACTGAACTGCTGGGTACTCCTCTCTCAGAGGACAGCTTCAGTTGGCTCAACGTACCTCGAGGCAGCGATTGTGGGCCAAACAGAGAAGGGTGATATAATGCAGGGGTAGTCAAACTGCGGCCCTCCAGATGTCCATGGACTACAGTTCCCAGGAGCCCCTGCCAGCGAATGCTGGCAGGGGCTCCTGGGAATTGTAGTCCATGGACATCTGGAGGGCTTCAGTTTGACTACCCCTGATATAATGCAACAGGAAAGACTGTTACGTTTCATCGTGCCGTATCCTGCCCCCAGTACAATAGGAATCAGATCCTGCAGATTGATTCTGCTGATGGAGATACTTTCTTTCATTAGAAGGAATCTTCCTTGAACAGAGTGCTCTTACATCAGAGGAAGCCTTTTGCTAGTGGGAAAGGACCTGCACTAAAGGAATGACTCTGCAGAATCCCATTCTAAGTGCTTCACATGTATATAGGTAGGATGGGGAAATAAGGGTCAAGGACTGACCAGGGCTGAGTCTGCACTTACTTTGTTTATTCCATTGTCAATCCTGTTGAATCCAGACTGATTTGAACTCGGGTCTTCCTCTCCCCCTCCCCCATTGAAACAGTAAAGGGTTCTGCACTTGCTTAGGGAGGCTCAGAAGGGGAGGGGGAAGCCAAACACAGCAGGAACCTCTTTCTTTCTTTTCTTGAATGGGGGGGGGGGGAGAGGATTGGAGACAGAAAAGGAGAGAGAAAGAAAAAACCAAGAGGCAAACCTCTACCAACAAAAGTTAGTGCTTCTGCAGCTTCTGCTGAGAGAAAATTAGGGCTTCCCCTTTAAGAAAAGCTTACAGCCTTGGCCAATCAGGGCTTCTTTGCCACAGATCTCAGCAACAAATGTGAGGTAGGCACTGACTCTACATGCTTTCTCATTCTCTCTCAATTAGAATCTTAAAATATTGAGGGTTAAAAGCACTCTAAGATATTGCAGGATAAAGGTAGGGTCACTCCGGATCAATCATGCTTGTTGCAGAGGGATAATTGAAATGGGACAAAATCAAAGTGGAATTCGAATTCAGTGGAGATAGCAGGGACTGAATCGACCTGGGATTGGAATAAAAGCTCCATGCAGACTCCACCCAGGAGAAGCACCCTGTGTACTGGAAGGACCACTGAGGCTTTAATTAATAGGGATGGGCTCCAACCACATTTTTGCAGTTCAGTTCATAGGTTGTGGCTGAACCATGAATTTATAGTTTCAACCCTTGCTTTCTGCTCCCCATGAAAAGTAACAGGGAAGAGAAAGCAGGGGTTTAAATGGCTCAGAACCATTTTTGCTCTTTACAGGCCACTATAAACTGCCAAGAGCTGCATTAAAATTGTGGATATTCATGGCAGCTCTTCAGTTTGTAAGCATGGCTTCATAAAACAGAAACCAGCCAAAATTCCCCACTCCCACACATGCAGCCAGCTGGGTGACCTTGGGCTCACCTCAGCACTGATAAGGCTATTCTGACCGAGCAGTAATATCAGGCTCTCTCAGCCTCCCGTCCTTCACAGGGTTTCTGTTGTGGAGCGAGGAAAGGGAAGGTGATTGTAAGCTGCTTTGAGACTCCTTCTGATAGAGAAAAAGTGGCATATAAGAAACAATTCTTCTAAAAGAAGCAGTGCAAAACCAAAAATCATGGTGACAGATGAGCCATAGGATCGCAGCAGTATTAGCAGCTCAAACAAGGTCAATTCAGCTTTTTAACACCTTGGATAAAAAACATGTGGTAATTTTCTAGTCCCCCTCCACAGGAGTGTACTCCATTGCCAAACAGAGTGTGAGGTGAGCTGGAAGTACCGGGGCTGAATCAACAGCATACCAAAATTTGCTCATTCTTGCCACTGTGGTGCTATTGCCACTTCCTAAGCATGGAGCATATGTGACAGGAGATTCGGCTTTTTGCAAACCTTCCGATCAAAAAGAATTTCAGATCAAAACCTGCTGATATCACATTGGTGGACGCAGTGACTGAAAAGAGATTCACAGACGCAGCCTAAAAGCTTCCTGGGTTTTTCTTTGCTTCTGCCTCAATAGATGCTGAACTTTTTGATGCCTCTTTCATCTTTTTAAGATGGTCGGATTTGCCTTCCTGGGATCCCACTTGTTCTTTCAGCCACAGATACGACACTTGATCTTAGCCAAAAGGCCGAGAAGCCGTGACTTCTTCGGGTAGTAAAAAGTTCCTTTCAGCCACGGAGAAAATCTATCAGAATGATCACCTATAAACTCGGAAAGCCTCCTCCCCAAAATACGACTTCTAGCATCTCATCCTTAACTGATGAAATCATGACTGAACCCAACCGGCAATGAAACTACTTAGCTACAAACAAGGTCTGGAAAATGTAAATATACACTTATTCCCTCCCGCACTGTCAAACTGAATCCGGGGTACCAAAGTACATTTCTGTGACCCGCTCATAATCCTGTTTTCCTGGGGGAAAATCATTCAGTATAAACATTAAGAGGAAGAGGGAGGGAGGGAGGCATGAGGGAAGCAAGGAAGCAAGGAAGCAAGGGAGGAGGGAAGGAAGGAAGGAAGAAAGGAAGGAAGCAAGCAAGCAAGCAAGCAAGCAAGCAAGCAAGGAAGCAAGCAAGGAAGGAAGGAAGGAAGGAAGGAAGGAAGGCGGGAAGGAGGGAAGGAAGGAAGGAAGGAAGGAAGGAGGGAAGGAGGGAAGGAAGCAAGGAAGCAAGGAAGCAAGGAAGCAAGGAAGGAAGGAAGGAAGCAAGGAAGCAAGGAAGCAAGGAAAAAAGGAAGGAAGGAAGGAAGGAAGGAGGGAAGGAAGGCGGGAAGGAGGGAAGGAAGGAAGGAAGGAAGGAAGGAGGGAAGGAGGGAAGGAAGCAAGGAAGCAAGGAAGCAAGGAAGCAAGGAAGGAAGGAAGGAAGCAAGGAAGCAAGGAAGCAAGGAAAAAAGGAAGGAAGGAAGGAAGGAAGGAGGGAAGGAAGGAAGGAAGGAAGGAAGGAAGGAAGGAAGGAAGGAAGGAAGGAAGGAAGGAAGGAAGGAAGGAAGAGTGGGACCCAAAGAAATCCCAAAGTGGGTTTTATTTGTTCAGATCTTGGCAACTGGATTCGTTTTATGCATCCAGTCTTGTGAAAGGCTTTTTTTGGTGCAGAAGTCATGACTAAGGTACTCTTCTGTGTCTACTAAAAACATTTAGGAAGACACAGTATGTATCCACTTGGGTAACAAGAGATCAAAACATTTTGCAATAAGACTAAAGGGCTTAATACAGCCCAAGGGAAGGGAATTTGGGCAGTACAGTCAATATATTTGGCTGATATCATCAAGGAAGAAAGGCAGGCTGATATAGCTTGATCTTATCAAATCTTGGAAGCTAAGTGGGATTGGTACCTGGTTGGGAGCCCACCAAGGCAGAGGAATGCATACCACCTCTGCTCAGTCACTTGCCTCAAAAGCTCCTTGATGGAGTCACCATAACTCCATTGCAATTTGGTGGCACATGGAGTACTGTGTGGAGGCCTCACTTCAAAAAGGACATGGACAAAACTGAGAGGGTGCACAGGAGAACTGGCAGGATCCAGGCCCTGGGGACTAAGTCCAATGAGGAAAGGCTGAGGGACTTGGGCATGTTCAGCCTGGAGAAGAGAAGGTTGAGAGGGGACATGATGGCTCACCTCAACTATCTGAAAGGCTGTCACTGGGAGCAGAGGAGGGAGCAGTTTCTGTTGTCAGCAGAGAATAGGGCTTGCAGTAAGGGGTGTAAGCAAAGTGCAGAATGGGTACCAACTAGATATCAGGGGGAAGAATAACAGTTCAAGTAGTTCAGCAGTGGTACAGGCTGCTTAAGGATGTGGCAAGTTCCCCCTGAATGGCAGTCTTTAAGCAGCAGCTGGACAGATCCTTATCATGGATACTTTAGGCTGTTCCTGCATTGAGCAGGGGGTGGGACTAGATGGCCTGTATGGCCCTTTCCAACTCTATGATTCTATGTATGTAACTAGGATCATGTGCTCCTTATTTTCCTAAGTCAGCCTTTCTCAATGTTTTTATGACTGAGAAACTCCTGAAACATTCTTCAGGCTTTGAGAAGCCCCATATGTAGCATGATCATGCAGAATAGGGTTGGGAAGCATAACTATGTATATGCCCACCCAGGACCCCTCCGTTCCCATCCCCTCCAGGCCCATCGTTGGCCATTTTGGGAGAGGTACGTGAGTCAACATGACCAGGGGTAGTCAACCTGCGGTCCTCCAGATATTCATGGACTACAATTCCCATGAGCCCCTGCCAGCAAATGTTGGCAGGGGCTTATGGGAATTGTAATCCATGGACATCGGGAGGACCACAGGTTGACTACCCCTGAATGTGACCACATATGATCATATCACCCAATTTATTTTTAACAAATTTTAAAAATACATAAACAATGAATTAACTGCCACCTATTAAGAAAACCCAGGGCTATCAAGAAACCCTACGGTTTCACAAAACCCTGGTTGAGAAAGCCTGCCCTACGAGGTTCGGTTTCCTTTGGGTGAGAGCATGTACTGGAGATTTATGTGGTTTTTACCAATGTTCACATATTCGGCCCCACATGTAACCAGCTGGGTGACCTTGGGCTCGCCACAGCACTGATAAAGCTGTTCTGACCAAGCAGGAATATCAGAGCTCTCTCAGCCTCACCTCCCTCACAGGGTGTCTGATGTGGGGAGGGGAAAGAGAAGGCGATTGTAAGCTGCTTTGAGACTCTTTCAGGTAGAGAAAAGCAGCGTATTAGAACCAACTCTTCTTCTTCTTTACTGATGGCCAGTTCCTTCATGCATACCCGTAATGTGGCATTGCTATGATTAGGTAATGAATACACATGTATGGAACAGATCTGACTTCCGAAGCATGGGGGTGGGGGAGGAGTTTCTTTTCCTCCTGTTGAGCTGCATTGCATCCCAGTGCAACTCATGAAGCTGAAAACTGAAATTAGCTTCAGTTCGTATTCTGGAACAAGCAGTTTGAAGAGCCCAGCCCTCCGTCTTCCTTTGTCTGAGACACGCAACTGCGCACGTTGTTGGCACTTAACAAAAATAACAACAAAGGACTCCAGAAAAGAATAACAAGGAGAAGAATGAGGCAGGAAAGAACACAGCTTGATTTGATGATCCCGGGGTGAGTATCTGGTGCTGACACATAGGGAAAAAAAAAATCTGTAATCTTTTGCTGGCTTGCAAAGGCATCCAATTTGTTCCGGAAGTCATAGAGAGACAATAAACACGATGTCCTGTGAAGCCAGATTCAATTTGCAGAGGAGAGCTACCCTTTAAGCCAATTAACTTGAGATGGGGGGGGGGGGGAAAGTAATATACATATCAAAAGAAAACGTTAAACTTGAAATCACTCTCCTTTCTCTCAGGGGAACATTTGCCTCCTCACTGTGGGGGTGGGGGGAGAAAGAGTCTTGCATGTTCGCATGTTTGGTAAGTGAATCCCCCCCTCTCCCCAGCCCCATTAATTATATATCCAAATCATTTGGTTAAAGTCCAAGAGTCCTAGACGGGAGCAGTGAGAATTGACCCAGTGAGGACCCCTCCTTGGCAGGCATCTCGCCAGCTGCCTGAGCGATCATCAATTGCAGAGAGATTTCATCTCACTTTCCTTTATCATTGATATGGTAACATTGGAGTTCATCACCCTCTTTATTCGTATTAGCATATTAGCATATTATGGTGATTAGCTCCACTCAGTGCCCTGGCCCTGGGAAATTAAAGCCAACGTCGTGTGATGATCAAGCCGCATTTCATCTTTTGGCTCTCTCACAACTCAAAGAGAAGAAGCTTGATCCTCTCCGCGTCGAAGTCATCTCCAAATCTATCTCGAGTTGAATCACGGCCTGCTGCTCTGCTGTGGGCTTGCCGTTGGCCTGAACAGATGCCTGATTCCCCAAGCCAAATGCAGCCCATATTGCGGTCTGTCTTGACGAGCCAATAACAGATCCTGCATGAATACTCTGAGGGGTACCAGTCGGATGACCTCTCTCCAAGCCAAAGAACGGGAGTCTGGTAGCATAGCTTAGACCAGGAGTAGTCAAACGGCGGCCCTCCAGATGTCTGTGGACTACAATTCCCATGAGCCCCTGCCAGCGTTTGCTGGCAGGAACTCACGGGAATTGTAATCCACAGACATCTGGAGGGCCGCAGTTTGGCTTAGACTGTCCTCCCGCAAAACCAGACACTGCAATAATCCTGCAGTATACAACCTAGGCAATGAATATTAAGAGGAAAGGCAGATTAACTGGCCTAACCAGAACAAAGGCACACCCTCACAGACAATGTATCTACTGTACAGCATTCAAACAATTAAGCTTACTAGGATGGGAACTGTGAAGAGGGGGTCAATGAGTAATAAGTCTGTGCTTGGCGTTTCAGGAACTGGGATAAAGGTGTGGGGAGAGGAAGGAGCCCTTTCCCAAGTTTTAGAAAACGGTGAAGTAATTCTGAATTGACAGGAGTCCACCCATTGGCTCCTATGGAAGAAACAATTTGGCATCTGAAGAACAAAGGTTTTTTTAATAGCTCACCCCCCCCTCCCTATTAGCAGGATACTTCTGCAAAGACATAGCTCATTCTAATTAGCTTCCTCCTATTTCCTGAAGGAATCGGTATACCAGGAGACACCAGGGGTGATAATGATAAGCTGTGATGTCACCCGCTGGACTATGAGGACATCAATGGATTAATCAGGAGACGGGATGATTAAATAGGAGTCTGTGGTCTATTTATAGACGGATGAGGGGAGAAAGTGCCGGATCATTAAGCCAACTATACAAAATCCGAAACTGAGGTTGCTTGATGTGGTGTAACACAGGGGTAGTCAAACTGCAGCCCTCTAGATGTCCATGGACTACAATTCCCATAAGCCCCTGCCAGCAAATGGGAATTGTAGTCCACGGACATCTGGAGGGCCACATTTGACTACCCCTGGTGTAACATGACTGGACCTAATGGGAGAAATATTTTGTAGAAACCTGCCAATAGAAAGTCTCTTCTCTGTTGAAAACAGCGGTCCTCAAACAAGTCCCTTCTTTTACAAAAAAAAAAATCAAAATTTTATTTTACCTAATAAAGTTCAGAAGATTAAGAGCAGGGGTAGTCAAACTGTGGCCCTCCAGATGTCCATAGACTACAATTCCCATGAGCCCCTGCCAGTGAACATCTGGAGGGCCGCAGTTTGACTACCCCTGATTAAAAGAAAAGGAGACATTTACAGATGTTCCAAATATTCTTCCCGGTGATCCATGCTTGACTAGATTAGTTAATTTTACCATTATAACTAGTTCTCTACGTTTTAAAAATATTTATTTGTTTGTTTGTTTGTTTATTGGTTTTATATACTCCAGCTCCCAGCAAGCTGCCATGAGCCAGCTTGGCCATGAGCGGCCATCTATAAATCAAATAATTCTATAGATCTCTGCACAGTGAAACCATCCTTTCCTGATCGGTTTCAAGTCTCAAGACACCTTTGTTAGCACAAGAAACAACCAAATCAAAGGAAGCATAGCTAGATACCAAAAGATAGATTATACTGTACAAATCTAAGCTTGTCCCTTACGCATTGACAAACTGCAAATGTTTACTTTCAGAATATTCCCAAGTATATGAGCAACTGTAGGGAACTTGGTAAGCTGATTGGTCTCACTGGATACTTACCTAAGTTTTTGGATTTGATACGGGCAGCTTGCTGTAGTTGTATATTATTCTGGTCTTCCTTCTCTCAGCGTCTAAGACATGGGCTTCAGCAAGCTGCTGAAGGTTCCATGTTCAGCTGTTAATCAGAGACAAATCAAAACAGCTTGGAAATGCCTGTGTCGGGGAACTCCCAGGATGCTTGGCCAACTTAATCAGATGTCACCACTACAATTCAAGGGTCTAAAGATTGCTTGAGCATCTAGAGAAGTGAATGGTGGCACTTCTAATCAGCATTGGCTTGTGGTTATACACTCAGAGAAGTCTGCGCTTACAGGGAATAATCTTCCAAGTCCTGATTGCACTGACTGAATTGAACAACTCAGAGTTTCTGATGAGCAAGTGCTCTAGAGAATGTTAAGACTTTGTGTTATGTGGCTCAGTGTTGTTTTCTGGAGTGATCCTTCCCTCCTTTATTCAGTTCACAAAATGGAGGGAGGGAGGGATCTGATCTTACTCCCTGGTCTCTCCATCCTGGCCTCAACTGAAAGTTCTTCCTCCAGGCATTCGGTAGAGGCTGGGATGGAGAGACCGGGGAGTAAGATGGGGTCCCTCCCTTCCTTTCTGTACCCCGCTTAGGCTAACATCACCGGGGTCATCCAGCAGGACACAATGACTGTGAGTTGACTGCCACCACCATCCCTTGTTTTGTTTTAAGTGTATTGTTTTAATTGCATAAATTGTATTGGGTTTTAATGTCAATTTTATACCTTATTGGAAACTGCCATGAGCCAGCTGGGCTGAGAGTGGCCGTCTATGGATGGATGGATGGATGGATGGATGGATGGATGGATGGATGGATGGATGGATGGATGGATGGGTGGGTGGGTGGGTGGGTGGGTGGGTGGGTGGGTAGGTAGGTAGGTAGATAGATAGATAGATAGATAGATAGATAGATAGATAGATAGATAGATAGATAGATAGATAGATAGATAGATAGATAGATAGATAGATAGATAGATAGATAGATAGATAGATAGATAGATAGATGCCTTATCTTAATTTTATTGGTGCTTTCTTGGGTGGGCTACACAGCATAGTTTCTGCACACCTCCTGCTACATTTTCATTCCTGAAGTCTTCTCTTCTCCTTATTTGGAGAAGCCAAGGCCAGGGCTCCCCCTCCCACCCCAACTTTTTTAAAAATATGCAGACATTTCCATCTCATCATGTTTCCTGACTAGGGATGATTTGATTTCTGCAGATCAGGTGTTTGAAAAATGAATTTACCTTGCTCCTAATAAATGTTTTCCCTCCAATTCAGCACTCCAGATGATCATGCTAGTGATTTGCTCGCAATTTAACATGAGTGGTTTTATAAGTGCATTTGCATCTGCTCCGTTTGGGGAATTCAGAAGGGCAACCGGTCCTGCACTGGCTGTTGATGCATGCTCGTAGCTTGCTGGTTTACTCAGATTGCAGGATGGGTAATATGTGCTTAATTTAAAACCAGCCGCATTATAAGCCGATGTGCTGTCTTTCCAGCTGTGCAACTGGCAGCTGTCATCCTGCTCATGCAGGTTCCAAAGTGTGCATTCACAACATATCGGCACAACAATTGAGAGAAATAAAAAGTGAACCAAAGTGGCTTAAAATCATGGCATCATAGAATCAGAAGGGGGTCATACAGGCCATCTAGTCCAACCCCCTACTTAGTGCAGGATCTGCCTAATGCGTCCAGTATCTGTCCAGCCACTGCTTGAAGACTGTCAATGAGGGGGAGCTCACCACTCTGACTGTGATCACTCACTCCCCCCCCCCAATATCCAGCTGGTATTGTTCTACGTGAAATTTAAACCCATTACTGCAGGTCCTCTCCTCTGTTGTCAAAAGGGACTGCTCCCTGCGCTCCTCCAAGTGACAACCTTTCACATACTTCAAGTGAGCCATCCTGTTCTGTCACAACCTCCTCTTCTCCAGGCTGAACATTCTCAAGTCCCTCCAACTTTCCTCATAGAGTGTGGTCTCTAGGACTGGGGTCACCCTCAACAATCTCCTCTGCATCCTCTAAATTTTGTCCACATCCTTTTTGAAGTGAGGCTTACATCATGTTTTCCTGTATTATCTTTACAACAACTCTGTGAGGTAGGTTTGGATGAAAGAGTGACTGGCCCAAAGTCACTCATCAAACCTTCATGGCAGAGTGTGGATTTGAACCTGGGACAGCAGGCTCCTAATCCAATCAGGTTCTAACCTGAAGAAGTCATGGCTTATAATCATAGAATCATAGAAACATAGAATCATAGAGTTGGAAGGGACCTCATGGGTCATCTAGTTCAACCCCCTGCACTATGCAGGACACTCACATCCCTATCGCTCATCTATTGTAACATGCCACCCCCTTGAACCTTCACAGAATCAGCCTCTCTGTCAGATGGCTATCTAGCCTCTGTTTAAAAATTTCCAAAGATGGAGAACCCACCACTTCCCAAGGAAGCCTGTTCCACTGAGAAACCGCTCTAACTGTCAGGAACTTCTTCTGGATGTTTAGATGGAATTTCTCTTGAATTCATTTCATCCCATTCATTCTGGTCTGTCCCTCTGGGGCAAGAGAGAACAACTCTGCTTCATCCTCTACATGGCAGCCTATTAAATACTTGAAGATGGTTATCAGAACCCCTCTCAGTCGTCTTCTCTCTAGGCTAAACAGACCAAGCTCCCCCAACCTTTCTTCTTATGTCTTGGTCACCAAACCCCTCACCAACTTTTTTGCCCTTCTCTGGAAATGTTCCAGTTTGTCAACATCTCTCTTCAACTGGGGTGCCCAAAACTGAACACAGTACTCCAAGTAAGGTCTAAACAGAGCAGAGTAAAGTGGTACCATCACCTCCCATGATCTGGACACGATACTCCATTTGATACAGCCCAGAATCCCATTTGCCTTTTTAGCCACTGAGTCACATTGCTGAGTCACAATGTACTAAGACTCTTAGATCCTTTTTGCACATGCTACTGCCAAGACAAGTCTCTCCCATCTTATACTGGTGTATTTGGTTTTTCCTACCTAAATGCAGAACTTTACATTTGTCTCTATTGAACTTCATTTTATTCAGTTTAGCCCACTTTTCGAGCCTATCGAGATCATCCTGTATTCTGTTGCTGCCTTCAGTTGTGTTTGCTACCCCTCCCAGTTTAGTATCATCTACAAATTTATTAAGTATCCCCTCTAATCCCTCATCCAAATCATTTATAAATATGTTGAACAACACAGGTCCCAGGACAGATCCTTGGGGTACTCCACTTGTCACTCTTTTCCAAGAAGATGCTGAACCATTAACAAGTACCCTCTGGGTACAATTTGTCAACCAGTTATTGATCCACCTGACAGAATTAGGATCCATACCGCATTTTACCAACTTATGAACAAGAATATCATGTGGAACCTTATCAAAAGCTTTACAGAAATCCAGATAAACTATGTCCACAGCATTCCCCTGATCCAGCAAGGTTGTCGCTTTCTCGAAAAAAGAGATAAGGTTGGTTTGACATGACTTGTTCTTGTGAAACACGTGCTGAGTCTTAGAAATCACAGCTCTCAGTTCCAGTTGCTCAAGGACCGAGTGTTTGAATATTTGTTCCAAAATTTTGCTAGCTACAGATGTCAAGCTGATGGGTCGATAATTACCCGGATCCTCCTTTTTCCCTTTCTTGAAGATGGGGACAACATTTGCCTGCCTCCAATCATCTGGCACCTCACTTGTGCTCCAAGAAGTGTCAAAAATCATGGACAATAAGCTGCATTTTAGGAGTCTGTGCAGTGCGATGGTTAGACTAAATATTAAAATATCACATATTGAAATCAAGGTTGATTGGGCAGGTCAAAAACATGTACTGCATTATCTGCTTACTTACTCACTCACTCACTCACTCACTCACTCACTCACTCGTTTGTTTGTTTGTTTGTTTGTGTATTTATGTATTTATGTATTTATTTATTTATTTGGATTTCTAGCCCACTGCTCTCAGAGAGCGGCTTGCAGCAGGTTAAACAAAATCTGAGATATACATAACAGATAGTTTCATTCATCAGGGACAGATATTGTAGCTCCTAATGACTTTTGCCACCTGAATCCAAAGCCAAGCCTTTTAGAACAGGGTCACACAGGTCTGCAAAATGGAAGCCTGGCCCAGAAATGCTTGCTGAGCACTGGAGTCAAATGTAAACTGACTGGAAAGGGGGCAGATCTTTTCTCAGCTAGAATTGTATTTTTAGTCCCAGAGCGAGGAAACAAGTGTAATATGAGTATTTTTCTCTCATTCTACCTTCTAATTACATTGTAAAAATACTTTTTTTCTCCCAATCCTTTCGGTTGTTTCCCGCTGTGTTAACTTCTGAATCAGTTTACAGCTATTCTTGCTTTACAGGTTTTTAAAATAACCTCCCATTAAACACTTTGTTGGGTTTCTTTCTGTGATGTTTTAGCTGTCGGATACAGTTACTGAATAAAATTTTATTCCCACCACCCCAGAAAGGCAGCATAAAGCAAATGAATCAAATTAGAAAGTGAAATACCCAAATAGCTAAAATACTGCAAAGTGAAAGCCATTCTCACTTAGGGAGGGGCACAAACTGAAAAAATTCTGGTTCAGTTTGGGGTCCAGGTATTCCCAAACCAACCCCCCAAGCCCAACCAAACCAGAAGCCACAAAATGAACAGGCACTGCCAAGCAGGAGGGAGTCAAATATGTGGCTGAAATGGTTGCCTGCCCTTTAAAAAGGTAAAGTAAAGGTAAAGGTATCCCCTGTGCAAGCACCGAGTCATGTCTGACCCTTGGGATGATGCCCTCGAGCATTTTCATGGCAGACTCAATATGGGGTGGTCATTACCATTTACCCCCCCAGCAAGCTGGGTACTCATTTTACCGACCTCGGAAGGATGGAAGGCTGAGTCAACCTGGAACCGGCTGCTGGGATTGAACTCCCAGCCTCATGGGCAGAGCTTTCAGACTGCATGTCTGCTGCCTTACTACTCTGCACCACAAGAGGCCCTTTAAACCTCCAAGTTTGAAGTGTCTGTCCATCAGCTATGAAGTTTAAAGGGCTGACAGCCATTTAAACACTCCATTTTGCTTTCCCCCTTCAGAACAGAGTGCATTACATTGTTGACAGCCATTCATCCTCACAGCTGACAGAGTGTGCTGCCTGCTGTGGGAATGAAAAGGCTGCCATCCATTTTAGTGATCCATGGCTGCTAGCCCTTTAAACTTCACTTCCTGAGAAGTACTCCCATAAACTGTGAGATCTAAAGGGCTGGCAGCCATTTAAACCCTCAGTTGTACTTCCCTCCAATTGAAAGGGGGGAAGAAAAATCTTCTGTTATTACTGTTGATATCCAGATGACCAAGATTAGTTCCTCTGGCAATTGGGTACATTACAATCCTTTATTAGCATAGTATCAAAGCATGGTTCAATGTCCTCATACATAACATTCTCCATCCCAGAGCTGGTAGAAGAAGAAGACAAATAGTTGGTTTTTATACCCCACTTTTAACTACCCAAAGGAGTCTCCAAGCCTTCCCTCCCTCTATCCACAACAGAAACCCTGTGAGGTAGGTAGGGAGCTATGACAGAATTGCTATGTGAGAACAGCTCTAACACAGCTATGACTATACCAGGATCACCCAGCTGGCTGCATGTGGAGAAGCATGGAATCAAATCCGGCTCTCCAGACTAGAAGCTGCCACTCCTAACCAATACACCAGTCTGAGTTAACCTATAAATGATGTCTGTTCTACAAAACACTATGGTTATAAAACACCAAGAACCAGTGATGTGTATAGTGGCCACAGGTGAACTGAACCCAATGAGAAGGACAACGTACCAATTCAGAACACTATAAAGTAGACCATATTTGTTCACCTCTAAGCCGAGCCTGGGATCTTCTGTACAAAACATCGAGTGGGAGGTGTGTTCTTGAAATCCACATAAGCTGTGGTTTTTGATATCTTTGTTCTGCTTCGTTTTTGTGCAGCAAGAACTAATAAATCACAAAGGTTGACAAAGTTTAGGAAAATACCGTCGATGGCATCCTGGTGCAAGCTGGAGTCAGGGGAGCAAAAATAGATCGCAACTAGAAACTTGTAATGTTTTTTTTTTAAATGGATACTGTTTTCAGAATGTTGTCAACAGAAGAAACATGGATTCATACTAGAAAGAGGTGTTAAGGATCAGGCTGATGAGAAGGTCCTTCTTTTCTTCTAATTTCCTGGAAGAAAGTCCCGTTCCTGAATGTTAAGGAGGTGGGGACAGGTTGCATCTGCTCGGTGGTAAAGAAAACATACTAGATACATGCTGATAAGGATTTGTTTTCATTCTATATGACACCCCTCCCCCCACAACCAATAAATTCAAGCTGGTAGTGAACTAAATCAAGAGGTGAACAATTCTCTAACCCAATGCCATGCAGCTTGATATGTTGTCTTCATTTTACCTGCAATTAAAATAACGTTTCTGAATTAGTACAATTATTCTCTGGCTGATATTTTACTGTTTCACAGCTGTTCTTTGGCAGTCCTGTGAATATCCATGTCCCTTGGAATTCCCTTGGAATTTATGACGATTATTTATTTGTACCAATACACATCTTTGTGTTACGCTGTCCTAGCAGTATTTCAAACACTTAGCAGTGGAGAGTGAATCCTGTATACCAGTAGTCCCCAACCTTTTTATCACCGGGGACCACTCAACGCCTTTTACTGAGGCCCGGTGGGGGGGGGGGTAGTTTACTCCTCTACTCTCAACCACTGCCCTAACGCTCTCTGATCGCTATGGTAATGTTTAAACATCCCTTCAAAATAAGATACAGGCACGCCACAACAATGAACATAAGGAACATTTCATTTTCATGGAAATTTTAACTCATGACAATGACAAATCAATGGGAACCCTGAGCTTGTTTCTCTGCAACGAGATACTCCCATCTGGGAGTGATGGGAGACAATGACACCCGAAGTGTGTTGTAAAGGGCCGGGGCGGATGAAGTAAAGGGCCGGGGGGTGGAGAAGGCATCCTTCGCGGCCCACCTCCAATTAGTCGACGGACCACATGTGGTCTGCCGCCCACAGGTTGGGGATCACTACTGTATACAACCAGCTGAATGAACACTTCAAAGAACTTTGGAATTCCATGGGGCAAAATCAGTATTATGAGTGTTTCTGGTTGCTGCTGCTAACTCTGCAGTCTTGTTTGCAGCCGGAGATCCATGTATGGATATTCTGTAAGAAGCACTTACTAGGCCCGGCGCTTCCAGCTCTCAAGCTTTGTATCTAATTAAGAGATCAGTCTTCTATAAAACACGAGCCCTCTCTTCTTGTTGTGCCTATGGGTAGCTGATGGCATCCGAGCTATTTATCACTAAATTTCCCCAGCCCTTAATGAAGGGGTGGGGGAGGGAATCTAAGCTGGGATTGCCTTTAATTCTGCCATAGCCATGTGCAGAGCATGAATTACAGAGCGACTGGCTAGTTCTGCATGCCGAAAAACAATTATTTCCTGTGCGGGCAAAGCCGGGCGTTATTCCTGCAGCGAGAAACGAGTTGCACAAGGTTAGCCCCATCTAGTGGGAACTGGAGAATCTGTCGACACTGTATCACTTTCGCACAAATACAATCCCTTGGGGTTGAGATGTGCAGGTATTTATTGATTCAGTCATTCATTTATATCCCGTTTTTTCTCCCCAAGGTAGCTCCATAGTGTCTTACAATACGGAATAAAGTATAAAAACATAATAGAAGCTGTCAAAATAGGCAGAAGAGGGAGCTACTAAATGGAGGCTTCTTTCATGCTTTGTCACAAGTTGATCTTCTTGCCAGGCTACAATCTTTAAGCTAAGAGCTGAAGCCAGACGCCTTTTAGCACCTGTCCAAGGAGTTACGCCCCTGGCAATGCCTAACCCCAAGTACCCTAAGGCAGGGGAGGAACAAACTCAACCTAATCTTCTTCAATTACTGGTAGCCAGCTACCAGGGTCTACCCCCAGTTCCTTCCCTGCCAGACAAAGAGGCTAAGTCCTAAGAGAGTTGAATTATTTAGTGTTCAGCACCAGAGAACAGTTTCTTTCTTTCTGAAAGGAGGAATTACACGCATCCCAATTTGAAATATCCAGAGGAGTGTCGCAATTTCAGACAGAAAGCTCAGCACTCCTGTAAACATACAGCTGCCATTTCCATTTTTCTTTTCAAAAGGCTCCTTTGGCCTTAATCCAAATTGAGCAAGCGAAGTGTTTTTTACCATGGGGAAGGAGTTTAAATGGCTCACTCTTTAAGGCAGGTTTTCTCATCCAGGGCTTCATGAAACCCTGGGGTTTCTGGGTTTCCTGAATGGGTGGGGGCTAATTAAGTTTTATATATGTTTAATTTTATAAACATTTACCAGCTGATAGGACCATATATGGCCATGTTTTCCCCTCCCATCCCAAAATAGCCAATGATGGGCCTGGAGGGGGAGGGAAGGGGAGGGGCCCCAGGTGGGCGTGTACACAGTTATGCTTCCCAACCATATTATGGGTTTCTCAAAGCCAGAAGAATGTTTCAGGGGTTTCTCAACAGTAAAAAAAATGTTGAGAAAGGCTAAGTCTAAGGTGTCACAGCACAATAGAACTGCAGTCCTCAAAAACCTTCAAGACAAACCAAAGTTCATTTCAGCATTAGCTTGTATTAGTGCTCGCTTCCTGAGATGAGTGAAGCACCTTTGAAGTATCTGATAAAAGGACTCCCTAATGCTGGAATAAATATTGGTAGCTTTGAAACTGCCACTGGACCGCTGTTTCATCATGCTAATTTTTGTGCCTCTCATGGGAAAAAGGCACACCTGATCTCCTATGCCTAAGGGGTCATGTTTGTGAGCAATCAAATATTCACGTGTTCCTCTTTAGCTGGATAGAAAATTGTGTGCCAATCTAGGACTGCCAGCCTTCAGGTGGGACCTGGAATTATATCTCGTCTCCAGGAGTCACAGATTAGTTCCCCTGGAGAAAATGGCTGCTTTGGAGGTGCAATGGAGGGTGCACTGAAGTCCTGCCCCACCCCAAATCCCACCCACTGCCAACTTCACCCCCAAAGATGCCAGGTACTTCCCAACTCAGAGCTGGCCACCCTATGCAAATCAGTAGCATTTTTTTGTTTCAAAGTCAAAGCACCTTTACTGGCATAACAAAAGCATTTATGTTAAAAGACAAGATTTTTTTTTTTTAATATCGTTCTTGCTGTGGGCCTCAGCCACAGGCCTGGTGGAACAGCTCTGTTTTGCCGGCCCTGCGAAATTGTTTTAAATCCCACAGGCCCCTGATCTCATTTGGGAGAACGGTCCACCCGGCCGGCGCCAGGGCAGGGAAAGCCCTGCCTCTGTCTGAGGCCCATTTCACTTCTCTAGGGCCGGGAATCTTGAGCTGCTTTTGTGTGCTCAATCTCAAATTTCTCTTGTAGTTGAAGGGAATTTTGGTACCATACTTAGCTTTGAAGCCTGTGTAGGTCACAGGATGGAACCTACTGAGATCCGGAGACAGAACTTCCATGGGGCAAAAGGCCTCCTCTGTCTTTGAATACTTTCATGCAGAGTAAAGCAATGTTCTCGTTTGATGTTATAAGTGGCTTATTTTTCTTTTTCTCCCCTCCCTGCCCCTATTAAGATTCAGCTAGCTGTGCCTTGATTTATTTACCCAAGGATTTAGGGAAGTATATTTAAGTACAGATTGGGAGAGACAAAAGCCCATCCAAAATTACTATTGGCCGTATGGCCTCTTGCTTGCTTCTTGGATTGACCTGGAGCTGTGGATGACAAACATTAATGAGCTCCTTGAATGACCCCCTAGACCCACCATGGGGACAGCTTCACGAGAAGAACTGCAGCGGTGGGAACCTGAAGCTCCTGAGGGGGGCGGGGAGTGAGTTAAAGCACAAAAGTTTGTTCCCGAGTTAGCTGGCTGTGCGGCTCATCTGCTATTCATTGTATCAGAAGGTGTTGTCACAATATTATGTGAGCTTCACCACTACCCGGTGATTAAGATGTTCCTGGTAATTAGAAGATCCAAGCAGAGACAGTAAGCCAGGTAAAATACATGGCAATTAGGACTCGAGGAAAGGGAGGGCTCTGGTTTCCTTCCGTTCAGGCTGCTCTGCTCTTCCGTTCATTATCCAGAAGGGTTAAGCATTCAACCATTCACTTGAGTGTCGGAACTTGGCCCCACTGGCCACTGAATGAGGCTCTGATTCTTCACAGGAGCACAGAACTATCAAGCCAAGCTTCTCAGTTCATGTTGTGTAGGTTGTGTAAAACCAATCCAGTAAAAAGATGGTACCCCACAGAACCAATCCTTAGCAAATTATTATTTGTTACCATGCCACCTTCCCTCCCTTAGAAGGAGACTATTGGGCAGGAAGAAAAAGTTGATGAAAAGTTGATGATGATTGGTTCTGTGGGGTACCATGTTTTTACTGGATTGGTTTTAGGGGATTGGTTTTATGTGACCTGCCTCGAGCCTCCGGGGGGAGGCAGGATATAAATAAAATGATGATGATGATGATGATGATGATGATGATGATGATGATGATGATGATGATGATGATGATAAGTACGGCCCAGTTTCATCAGATGTTGCAACTTGGATGGGAGACCCAGGAAGACTCAGCAGAGGATTGCAATGGCAAACCAATTATGCTTCCCACTTGCCTTGAAAGCCCCAAGCTGGAAACACCATAAATCAGCCATGATTAGACAGCACATAATACACCCAATTTCTTTCTGTGGGAAGTGAAGTTCAGAAAAGTGAAGCCCAGGGAAGTGAAGGCCACCTTCCATCCTCCCTTTTTTTTCACCCCCACGGGGGTTGCGGTTTTAGGAAGGAATCGGATTTTTAATCATTATTCTTTGAATGTTTTAACTCTATTGATTGCATATAATTGATTACATGTCTGTTCCACTTCATATTTCTTGTAAGGCCTAGGAGGAGGAGCTGGTCTCATGTCTTAAGTGCTACACCCACTCAGGACAGCTCTTCTGCCCCCTAGTGCCTTCTCCTCCAACCAGCTTGCCTGTCTGTCCAGCGGCCAGCCAATTGCCTTCCGTCCCCACCCCTGACTACCTCCTCCTTCCAGGCTCAGAGGCTGCAGATTCCTGCTGTGTGAGAGCTACCCCTGTTGGTGAGTTCCCTAACAGCTGCCTGCAGTCTTTCCAGGTCCATCCCCTAATCTAGCACCCATTGTATTCCAGAATGCAACAAGCTTGGACACTAGTATTTTTTATAAATCTATTGTAATCATAATATATTAAGTATGTGCTGAACGTGGGGGGTGAGAACCAATGTGGTAGAGGTTTGCAGTAGAATATGAGAGACCTGGGTGTAAACTGCATGGAGCTTTTATTCCAACCCCAGATCGATTCAGTCCCTGCCCTCTACACAGAATGTGATTTCTGTTTGGATTTGGGGCAATTTAAAATTTCCTTCTGCAGCAAGAAGGATTGATCCGGAGTGACCCTACCTTTATTGTGCGATATCTTAGAGTGCTTTTAAGCCTCAATATTTAAACGCTGTTTTGAATCTGGGCTCTCCTCCGTGGTAGAGGACCCGTGATTGGCCACAGGTGGTCATGTGATAAACTTGCCTTAAAGGAGAAGCCCCTAATTTCTCTCAACTTCTGTCGGTCCTGGATTTTTTCTTCCTTCTCTGCCTTTTTCGATCCTCTCCCACCCATCCCCTCCAAGAAATGAAAGAGGCTCCCGGCTTCCCCCCCCCCCTTCAAGAAAAGAAAGAAAGAGGCTTGGCTCCCCCCCTTCTGAACTACCCTAACCATGTGCAGAAGACTTTCCTGTTTCAATGGGGAGGGGGAGGGACAGGAAGATCCGAGTTCAAAGTGATCTGAATTCAACAAGATTGACAATGGAATAAACAAAGTAAGTGCAGACTCTGCCCAGGAGTCAAGCCATCTCATGTTGGATCACCCTTGTTTTCCTGCTGCCTTCAACTTTATTGTAGTTTCCAGTCACTCTTGTCTTCTCATAATTTGACCAATGTATCACAGCTTCAGTTCAGTAATTTTAGCTTCCATGGGGAGTTCAGGCTTAATTTGATCTACATCTGTTTGGCGATCTGTTTTTCTTAGTGCACCAGAAAAGATCTAAGGTCCATAGATACCTTCGAGGTCACATGACCCATTCAAGGCCAAAACACAATAGGAATTAATAGACCCCCCATAAGCACCTTCCAAAGGCCTCATAATTTTGGTATTGTGTGAACAAATTATTATAACTATAAGGTGGTGAAGAGAAGTTCTCCCACGTCCTATTGTTATGGTATCTGTAGATGAATGATGCGGCAGCATATGAAGGGGTTATTTATAGTGTTTCGGCTCAACCTGATGACACCTTCTTCAACTACCACCTTGGCAAGATTTCCAGTTTCTTTCCTTATAGCTCAAGAAGTTGATTGACAGGCGTTTGACTCATGCAGTTAGAAAAACTTGACGGAGCTTGACAAATCTGACTTTTAGTTTTTACTTTTGTGAAATTTGTTAGTTAGGTATTTTATTGCATTTCTACCAAAAATGGGAGGCAGGGACATTAATGCTCATGGCAAAAGAATGATATGAAACAAAAACTCACCATGGCAGTGAAAAGAGAAATTGCATACAATTATAAAAAATTGCAGCTTGGACTTTCAGATTGTCAGGCTCCTAGACGACTTCTCAGTAAACAGGCTTGGCATGTTCAGCAAAAGCAATGTATTAAAAAGAAACGAACTGAGCTCATGAGATTTTTTGTTAAGATTTCTTGGCAATACTCATACAGATCGATATAATTCCCATTGGCTCCACCCTCAGCTCATGTTATTGTCTCCCCACTGCTTAAGGCAGCCTGTTTCAACCTTTTGACCATGGAGGACTCCTGAAATAATTATTCAGGCTTCAAGAAGCCCCAGAAGTGATGTCAGCTGGCTACACACCCTGCAAGTGACATGTTACCAGAAGTGACATCACCACCCATATTAACAAGGAGGCTCAAGGAGTGCTGGGGGGTGGAGAGAAAGGAGTAGGCATGCAGGCTCCACCCCCACTCATGCTTGGGAGAATTCTCATGTCTGCAAGCATCAACACCAAGGTTTCCTCTCCTCCCAAACACCCATCGTATGGATGCTGTGACACAGTTTACTAATGCAACAGGATTAACTTTTGCTTATATATTCCTACTGTTATGATGGCCAGTTCTTAGTCTGACAAAGAGTGCTTGCACTCAAAAGCTCACGCCTTGAATAAACCTTTGTTTGTCTTAAAGGTGCTACTGGACTCTGATTTTATTGTGCTACTTCAGACCAACACGGCTATTCATTTGAATCTACCCTTCTATTAACACAGCCTACACAGAGATCAAAGTGGAACTATAAACAACCACAGACATCAAAGCAATCCAAGATCACCAACTGCTTACTTCATCCCCCCTCCTGCCAAGAACACAGAGACACAAAGGATGCATACAGCAACCCCATGGCAAATGCCATGGCAGATGACCACCACAACCCATGGTGGCCATAGCATATCTACAACTAGAAACGGATACAACCTGGAGGGTTTCTTTAGTAAGGGAATTTCCGTAACTTAACTTTTGATTCGACCTGGAAAGGGAGGGGAGAAACAGGGAGCTACCATTGGGGAGTATAAGACAGGGAACAACTGGGGAAGTGATTTTATTGTTTCCTTTAGCAAGGAACTTGCGATGGTAAGGACAGCAGTGTTGATCTCCTGGTGAAGAGGGGAGGAAATGAAAGCTACAAAATGGCCTCCAGCTACAAATGAGTGACTATGTTCTATTGCTCCTTAGTGAACAGAAAAATGGACAGCAATCAAACTTATATTCCAAATTTTATCATCTAATTCATCTTCTAACCATTTGCACACATCATTGAACAGCCTGCTTTTTCTGGCTGCAGGGAATCGTTGTTCTCCATCGCTCACTTATTGCTTCTTCAAACTATAATTGGATATCTTTTTTTTTTAATGCTGTTGTCTGATCCCCTATCCCCTGAGCCTTCGGGGAGGGCGGTATATAAATCTAAATAAATAAATAAATAAATAAATAAATATCATTCCTGGGGGTTGTGCATATGGACAAGATATCTTGACATGCATGCAACCAGTTTTCTACTATTACACTGTAAGGCTAATAAACAGAAAACTTCAGAGAAGATTCTGCACACAGACATACACCCCACTTGGAAATCAGGAAGTCAGTCCTACGAACACATGATGCTATCAGACACTGAGGCAGGTGCACCACGGCCCCATCTAGCTCAGGATGTCTGTTAGCCAGCAATGAGTTTCCAGGATTTTCAGCATGGAAATTACTTCCCCAACTGAAGAAACTACAGAGACCCATCTGCCAAAAGAACCAAAAGTCAAAGTAGCCAAAATGGGGCAAACATGGAATCCATAATTTTGCAGGTTCAGGGAGTCCTTGAGACCTAGGTGTGGTTGGGGGATAGTAGCAGCTTACTCCATGCATGTATGTACATCTGAAAAGAGGGAATCCCAAGTAGAATCATGGTCTAGAGGTCATGGCAGCTATCATCTATCTTTCTTGCTTGCTGAGCCATGACCCCATCTAAAGATGGCACTTTGTTGATAGTGAGAAGGCTTGGCCTATTCCAGCTTTCCCCAGAAGAAAGCTGCTTCAGTCTCTTAGTCATCTTTCTTGCTCTCTTCTGCACTTCTGCTAGCTTTACAGCATCCTTTTTTTCAGATGTGGAAAACAAAACTGCATCAATGGGGGACTGCAAGGACTTGCAGAAGGAATCTAATTCCTCCCCCAACACATACCATCTTCCTTCCTTGAAAACTGCCACAGCCCAGCCCTCTTTCCTTCTTGCTTCTCTCCTTCCTTCCACTAGCCAACCATCCTTTATCTGTTCTTATGTCTTCAGCTTTCTCTCCTTTCCTCTACCAGGACAATTGTGTCCCAGTCGTGTGTAAAAGTTGACAATTGCCAAATGATAGCTGGAGATACACCATAATTACAACATAGCAGAGATCAGTTCCCCTGGAGAAAATGGTTGCTTTGGAAGAGAGACCGCATCATATTATACCCTACAGTGGTACAGTGGACCTTGTCCTCTCCTCGGGTCTTTTAATGACAGAGACCAAGGCTTGAAGGCTGGCAATACTATTTTGTTTCCATATCAATCTCTGGATTTAAGAATCCACAATTTTTCCATCTAGAGAATTAGATACAGTGCATCAGGGGTCCCTAATGTTGTGCTTGTGGACACCATCATGCCAGCCAACAACTTTACTAATGCTGGCCAAATGCTAGTGGGGCTAGGTAGAATCTTTTTACAGCAGGGCTTCTGATTGGCTGTACAGATTGAATGGCATCCTCTTAAGCAGAGCTTCTGCCTGAAATGCTGGAGAGTCACTGTTAGAATTGCATATCACCTTGCTCTCAGATATTTGGCCTCATTTCCTGCAGCAGCCATTTTCTGAATGGCTCCCCCTAATGCGACAATCATTTTGTACTCATGCCCATAATTCCAAAGGTGACTGCAGACTTTGAAAGGTTAGGAACCCTTGCATTATATATTCCAAATGAGGCTGCAATGTAGAATTTATTTAGACTCTAAAGCCATCAAAGCAGTCACCATATCGTATGGTTGTGAATTCCATAAATGAACGATAATTTCTGCTACTCTTTGCAAAGTTTCCTCTGTACTCACCATTAAACCTCCAAACTTTCTCATGCTCAAAAACACAAAAGCAATGAGTTATGCAATGATAGTGCAATTTAGAGTTCCTCCTAGCAGGGCCTAAACGTTTGTCCCTGGACGGTATGCCTGCCTTTCTATGGAGCCTCATTATTTGAGACAATGCAGAATGGCTTTCCATGATGTATCTTCTCTGCAGAAACTAGGGAATTTTTTACAGCTTTTCCTAGGGGAAACAATTCTACTGATAAGGTGTTTCTTGTTTTCCAAAGAAGAAAAGATTCCAAGTCACAAATAGCCATGGCAGAACTCTGAGAGCACAAGCTTCAAAGAACCCAACTATATTTGTATCTATACTGATATTTTTTTTAAAAAATAGTATTTTGCATATAGCATAAAATATTCTCTGCATTTCAAATTCCCTCTGTAGTCGTGGCTGTGGCACAGCTCCCCGCCTTGCATCAGCATAGTGTGCAAAACAATGCTTTTGCAAAAAAAGAAAGACAGCTACCTTCTGAAATACAAAGCCACAGCCAACTGAAAAGTCAGCTGGAAAGAACAGAACAAGTCTTGCTGCTGTTGTGTTGACAAAGAAAGAAGATCCATGATGCAAAATCGGTGGTTACCTGGGATCAGTAAGGGATGCAAGATGACAAAAGGGGGGGGGGTGTTCACTCTGCAAAAGAAGCTATCAAATAAATATACAGGTGCAGGCTAAGCACTCGTAGATCCAGACCAGCTTTTTTCAATTATTTTAGAGTTGAGAAACCTCTGAAACATTCTTCAGGCTTTGAGAAACCCCAGAAGTAGCACAATCATGCAGAATAGGGTTGGGAAGCCTTTTCTGCCCCCTCCAGGCCTATCATTGGCCATTTTGGGAGCGGGGAATAGGTTCACATGACCATATATGGTCGTATCAGTTTGGTGTAGTGGTTAGGAATGTGGACTTCTAATCTGGCGAGCCAGGTTTGATTCTGACTGAGAAGTAACATCAGGGCTCTCTCAGCCTCACCCACCTCACTGGGTGTCTGTTGTGGGGAGAGGAAAGGGAAGGCGACTGTAAGCTGCTTTGAGCCTCCTTCGGGTAGAGAAAAGCAGCATATAAGAACCAACTCTTCTTCTTCTTCTTCTTCTTCTTCTTCTTACCACCTGACAAATATTTAACAAACTTTTAAAATATATACAAAATTAGCACCCACCCATTCAGGAAATCCTTCCAGAGCCATCGAGAAACCCCAAGGTTTCAAAAAGAGTGGTTGGAAAAACCAGACGCTCATAAATGACTGCTTCCTTCCATATAGGTCTCCTCGCAACTGTGTATTATTGCTTTGTGGCCTGCATCTTTCCTCCAAGGGCCACTTGAACCCCTGGGCTGTGGCAGCAGGCTGTGTTCCTCTGGCAGGCATCCGCAGGATTAAATATAGGAGCATATGAAGGGGCCTTGAACCAAGTCAGGTGGTTGGTTTAATAAAGCCAGTATTGCCTTCTCTGTCAGGCAGAGGCACCCCAGGGTCTCCGTAGAGGTCTGAGATGGCTTTTACTGCTTAGAGCTGCCATCAGTGAAGCCTTGCCCAGCAAGAAGCAGTGAGAAAATAGAAAGTGGACAATTTGAGAGGGAGTACGCCTTGCATGGCAAACTCCTCAAACAAGGGGCCTCCTTAAAGGGGCAGCAGGCCGGTGAGCGGGTGCCAAAAATGGCACAGGTTAGAATCATAGAATCATAGAATCATGGAGTTGGAAGGGGCCATACAAGCCATCTAGTCCAACCCCCTGCTCAACGCAGGATCAGCCCTAAGCATCCTAAAGCATCCAAGAAAAGTGTGTATCCAACCTTTGCTTGAAGACTGCCAGTGAGGGGGAGCTCACCACCTCCTTAGGCAGCCTATTCCACTGCTGAACTACTCTGACTGTGAAAAACTTTTTCCTGATATCTAGCCTATATCGTTGTCCTTGTAGTTTCAACCCATTATTGCGTGTCCTCTCCTCTGCAGCCAACAGAAACAGCATCCTGCCCTCCTCCAAGTGACAACCTTTCAAATACTTAAAGAGGGCTATCATGTCCCCTCTCAACCTCCTTTTCTCCAGGCTGAACATTCCCAAGTCCCTCAACCTATCTTCATAGGGCTTGGTCCCTTGGCCCCAGATCATCTTCGGCGCTCTCCTCTGTTTCACAGGGCCAGGTGGCCTGGGACAGGTCTGGAAGAGGTTGTGCCTCTTCTAGCATTCTGGGTAAACACTTCTCTGGGTTAGGGATGATAGTGGCTCGTCGGGCCCAGGTTCCTGGCTGGGAACTGGGCAGAAGGTAGCAAGTTGCTGCAATGGGGACAGAGCAGTCAGCTGACCGCAGAACAGCTCCTTACCTCCTGCCACACCAACACTTGAAGTTGGCCTAATAAAAGCTGTGGCCTTATTACTGTCAACCTGGTGTGAGTGTCTATTCTTAGCCCGAGACTCCCTCCTTGCAAGTCAATCAAGAAACCGCTTTAATAAATGCATTTTCCCCACTGAACTGCATTTTAAACCCTGAGAAGCATAGCTACTCATCACACAAATTAAATGGGGCTTCCTTTTTGCTTCTGCCAGTTATGGACTTACCAGAGTCTGACAAATGTCAAGACGAATTACCTCATCTTTCCTGTCATCGTGTTTTCAAGAATTCCCCCCCCCTCCTCAAGGAAATGAATGTAAAAGCTATGTCTGCTCTCCTTTAAGGACTTCCAGGTGAGCCACTTCATCAGTCAAATACAAAGATCTCTGGCGGATTTCTTTGGCTTTGAGACAAGGTACCATGTATTGCTGTGTGTGGATATTTATATGTCTAAAGTATCCTTTAGATCCCGAGTCCCCATCATGATGCCTATGGGACTCAAGGTCTCATTTCCTGGTGCCTGCGAAGTGTTTCTAGAAAGTATAGGGCTTCTGGCCAGCAAAGACTCACCTGTATGAACCAACCTGTCTACTTGGATCATCTTTGGAGGCCCTGCTTCAGATGCCGCTGCCAACTGAGGCTAGACAGGTAGCAACTCAAGGGAGCGGTGCTTCTCAACTAGGGTACCAAATCTATGGAATTCCCTTCCTAGAGAGATTTGTCTGCCTCCCTCTATTGTTGTCTTCCACCAGGAACTGCTATTGATCCTCCCCTCTGGTTTCGGTGTTATGTGTGTTCATATGTTTTCATTGAATTGTTTCCCCATCTACTTTATTTTAAATGTTGTTTTTATTTTGAAATGTTTTAATGTTTTAAAGTTTGCTCTGCGCCTTGCGTTTGAGCACCACCCCACTCCCCGCGCCGCAGCGCTGGCTGCTATGGGCTCGAACGGCCGCTTCAGTGGCCGAAGCGCACAAGCCTACTTGCAAGGTGGCTCAGGGTGGCTCATAAGCACATGAAACCATATTGAAAAGAAGAAGAAGAAGAAGAAGAAGAAGAAGAAGAAGAAGAAGAAGAAGAAGAAGAAGAAGAGTTGGTTCTTATATGCCGCTTTTCCCTACCCGAAGGAGTCTCAAAGCGGCTTAAAGTTGCCTTCCCTTTCCTCTCCGCACAACAGACACCCTGTGGGGTAGGTGAGGCTGAGAGAGCCCTGATATCACTACCCGGTCAGAACAGTTTTATCAGTGCTGTGGGGAGCCCAAGGTCACCCAGCTGGCTGCATGTGGGGGAGTGTAGAATCGAACCTGGCATGCCAGATTAGAAGTCCGCACTCCTAACCACTACACCAAACTGGCTCTCCTAATCACTACACCAAACAACCAAAAGTTTACATTTCTAGAGTTTCTGCAATACTCATTGTCTCATTCAGTCACTCTTCTCAGTCTTGATGGGCTCCACAGGCACGGGAGGAAATCACTGTGGAGATGGAACAGGGCAAGACGGCACATGAGATGGACACATTAAATGGGTGAGACATGGGGATGCCCGCAATGGCAAGCTGTACAGGCTGCAGATCCAGTTATTCCAGACTTGGGGTGAATTTTAGGGTGCAGGGCAGCGGTTCTGAACCTAGGGGTTGAAACCCCATCTGGCCGCAGCAGTGGCCCACAGCATCAGTGGCCCACGGCGTCAGGAGACTGCAGGCGGCAGCCCGCAGTGGTGGGTGGCAGGCGGAGGCGAGTGGTGGAGGTAGGTGGAGCCAGGCGGAGGCAGAGGAGCCATGGCACTGGACACTTCCACACTGCTTTGATTGTTGTGCGCCTGCACCCATGTACGCTGCCCCGCTGCTACCAAAGTTGGGGTCGCAGTGGTTAAAAGGTTGAGAACCGCTGTTGTAGGGCATTTGTCCAAAACTGAAGAAGAGTTGATTTTTATATCTTGCTTTTCACTACCTGAAGGAGTCTCCAAGTGTCTTACAATTGCCTTCCCTTCTTCTCCCCACAACAAACACCCTGTGAGGTATGTTGGACTGAGAGAGCTCTGTGAGAACAGCTCTATCAAGCCAGTGCAGAGGTCACTGATTACATGTGGAGGAGGAGGGGGGAATCAAACCCGGCTCTCCAGATTAGAGGTCACCATTCTTCACCACTACACCAAGCTGGCTATGTCTGGAAAAGATCACAGGAAACTGGATGAAAGCTGCAACAGGATAAACGGAGCACAATATCATATAGAGGCTCACAGAATCAGTGCCACAGTTAAGAAGCCAACGAGGAACAAAACATCCTTATGAAAACAGCCCAAGTTGTGCATCTAATAAATGAGTGATGGAGCATAAGCAACAGCAATATATACCTGGCAGTGCAATCCTAAGCAGAATTACACCCTTTTAAGGCAATAGGTTTAGAAGGGAGTTACTCTGCTTAGAATTGCTATGCACATGTATCTTCCCAAAACTATGTGCTATGCACATGTATCTTCCCAAAACTATGCCCAAGGGGAAGACTTCCTATTGGGAAAGAGTTCAAAGACTCTTGCATTTCTTTGGGATGTTTGTTTAGCACCTGCCAGGGTCAGAGCGCTCTCTCAGAAGACCATTCCATGTGATCAGGCCTGACAACCCTCATGTTCTGACGTTTTGCACTTCCACTTGAGATTGCATAAACAACCTTTCTCTTACGGAATCCCAGTTGGGACCAAATGGTCTTACAGATACAACAGATCCCCAGGGATTTACGTGGTCCAGGCTTCTTGCTGCCAGGCAGTGGGGAAGGTGGAGATGGGCAGAAGTCAGGCCATGGCAGTTCTCCAGCTACTGGGATGTGTGATAAGGCTGGCACAGATGAGAAGGGCTTGCAGGCAAGACAGGAGTCTAAGCAGCAGCTGGAGATAATCCCTGGCACAGGTAAGAACCTGGCACGGCATTCAATAGATGCTGATAATTTTGACACTTGGGCTCCCTGGTTGTTTCCTATCAAATGGGATCATGTCCAACTGGTTAAACAACAGCTTTGGATTTGCACAGTGATAATCTTCTCAGACCTCATCTGACAATTCATGGTAAAAAAAAAAAGAAGAAGAAGAAAGAAAGAAACCTGACAGATGCTTTCCCCTTCCCTCTCCGGTTCACACAAGTCCTTTCATGTGGTCAAACAAGGATTCAGAAAGGGTAATGCCACAGAGTTTATCAAAGTGTGCCAGCGTCTCTTCTTAGCCCTGTTCTGGCCTGGCTGTGCTTATCTTAAGCCTCTATTTTCAGAGAAAGACAAAAACACAGTGAAGTGCGATATTTATTTTATTTATTTATTTATTATATTTATATACCGCCCTCCCCGGAGGCTCAGGGCGGTTAAATATGACTCCTTTCTGACTCTGAGGCCAGACCTCAAAGGGGAAACTGCAGATCTCCAGTTAATATCCTCAGATACAAAGTTGCATTTCTAGATGGAAATTAGTGGCTTTGTATTGGGCAGTGGAATGGTACAGTTTAACATAATATGCAACTTGCCAATTCATGCATTATGGAGTTAACAGGAGGGGCTTGTGGTTCTCACCCTTTGTTGTAGGTCATGGTCACACATAGAAAATGGTGCAGAAGAGACGAACGCAGCCTCCTTGCTCTATATATTGCAGACATGATCTGAATCAGGCACCATGCACAAGGGAATATGCAGGATATAGGATGGGTCCTCTGAAGCCAAACTGTGTAATCCATCACGGAGTCACAAGTGAATCAATTAAACTGTGGATTCTATTTGCATATAACTGAAAAAAACATGGAGTGTTTGCATATCCTGCACTTTTAATAGCTTAGAAGTGCTATACAAACAATAAAGGGTTTTCCCTCTGCCCCATCGTGGCTTTTTGCCCCTAAGGGAAAACAAGCTGACCTTCTCCCTCCGTTCCTTGGGTTGTCAATGGGAAAACAAGCTGACCTTCTCCCTCCGTTCCTTGGGTTGTCAATGGGAAAACAAGCTGACCTTCTCCCTCCGTTCCTTGGGTTGTCAATCAAAGCAAGCCACCAATCACTGCACAGCGGTTTTCTCATGGACTGAAAGCTTCTCCCCTAGCCCCGATTTTTTTTTAAAGACACTTCTGCATTGCTATGCAGTAACACCACAACATAGATGCATTTCAAATATAAACCAACACTGCCACCTTGCTATGGTGAAATGCCAGAATGATACACCATTCCCCCCCACACACACCCTTTTTGGGATTCATGATCTTTTGGACTTTATGTCTGGGTGGATTTCTGAGATGCTGAACATGGTCCCTGGAGCTCAAAATGATATTTTGTGTTAATGTCTGGCTAAAAACGAAGCGTTTAGACCCCTGTATGATCAGGAGACGGCTGCCCAAGTCTGTATGATCTGGACAAGGCTGCAGGATACCTCCATACCTCCATACAGGCTTGCCTCTGATTGCTCACTGATTGCACACCAATGGAATGCAAGATAAAAAGTGACAAATCCATTTTTTGTGATTTCCCTCATCCCCGAAGCAAATCTGAGCAAAATGCAAGCCAGCCCCATGACAGCCTCGGGATGCAGGCGACATCATGTGGAGGGGGCTCTAAAACCCACCAGCAACCAGAGGCTATCCAGTGGCAGTTTCCTTGTCTGGAAATGTCCCTAAGGTTCAGCTCGGGCAGTGGGAGCTGAGAACTCCTGCCATACTAGCAGATTGGTATAGATGACTATTCCAAAATAAAAGCCAGGGGGAAAAAATCACAAAAAGATTAAGAAATTATCATTAGCCTGAAACATAAGAACTAAATTCTGTGTATGTATCGCTTTCACCTCAGAAATACCAACCCCTATTTTCACCTGATTTCCCCCCTCTATGTTAAATAAAATATTTTGTTATTTTTGGATTTACAAATGTCTCGAGTGCAATTTAATATAAAGTGGTCTTCTGCCCCTCCCTTCAGGTTCTTGGGCTGAACCAACAGCCAAAAGACTGTACTGTGACAGGGTGGCAAAGCCCAAGTTCTTCAGCAAAGCAGAAAACACATTATTAGGGTGGCACTGTCAGTAAAAGGAAAGAAAAACAGAGGGGAAATCTTGCCTTCAAGAGAGGGAAGTAGATGGAGCCATCAACCTTCCAAAAGCTTTGCAGAGACTAATTGTGACAAGTTCCTTCATCCATTAGTGGGCTGAAAAAGACATACTTCTCATAGACTGCCTTTGATGTACAAGCTGATGTCAACTGAGTATACAGAGCTAGAATCTGTTGAATCCTGTGCAAAACCTTCCATGTAAGACCTTACATTCTTAACTAAGAAGGATTATACCCTATGTATGTACTGCAAACACTCCAAACACATCCATTTTTTTTAAAGAAGACTATTTGTGGATGGGAGACTATTTGTCCTGCGCTGATAACACTGCTGAAATTGTCAGATATATATTAAAAAGGAAGACAATCATACCAGGTGCTGTTAAAATATGCCGGGAATGTTTAAACATCTTTCCTCCGTGAACATGGCTGTTTCCTTAAAGCTATGTGAAGTTTCTACTATCAGTGGGATAATGCAACTATAATGGAATCAAGAAGATCTAGTGACTCTTTTCTATGAGCAGAGGAGGGATTCTTTGTTGTTGTTTTGCTCCAGATCCGTATCGTAAGCAACAAAGTCTGATCGGTCCTGACACTGTGCTCCCAGCTGCCCCACAACATTACGATACAGCGACAAGATTTCTATAACGAGAACTGACAAAGTATTAGAAACGGGCTGTTTGAGAAACGGTGGGAGTCAGAATTGGCACAGCGGCTTACAGTAAGGTTATAGCAATTTTTGCATGAGGCTCAATTGTATCTGTAGCTCTGAATCAAAAAATTTCTCCCCCCCCCCAGCTTATTCTGTCCTGGTCCCCTCCAACAAATCTGGCCTTAAGACATGTGGCACATTAAAAATAAAGGTAAAGGTATCCCCTGTGCAAGCACGGAGTCATGTCTGACCCTTGGGGTGACACCCTCTAGCATTTTCATGGCAGACTCAATACGGGGTGGTTTGCCAGTGCCTTCCCCAATCATTACCGTTTACCCCACAGCAAGCTGGGTACTCATTTTACCGACCTCAGAAGGATGGAAGGCTGAGTCAATCTTGAGCCGGCTGCTGGGATTGAACTCCCAGCCTCATGGGCAGAGCTTTCAGACAGCTGCCTTACCACTCTGCACCACAAGAGGCTCCTATGTGGCACATTACAGTGATATTATTTCTGTGAGCTCATTGGGCAAAATATGATTGCCCAGCAATGGAGGATCTCATATACAGAGATGTCAGTAAATGAGAAGGCAAAGGACAACGACAGAACCAAGCTGGTGTTGTGTGAAACCAAAGAGTCCAAAGGGATTCGAAACCTGCTAGGGGCTGGTGAACAGTATTTTTCCAAGTTGAACCTCAGGAGCTGGACAGAATCCCTTCGTTGTCATCAAGTTCTGCTTGATGGCCTCCTCTTTCCGAAGGCTCTCTGGCAGATGGGGTGGTGCCACCTGTCAGTCACAATTCCCAGAAAAGTGAGTGCCAAGCGTCTGCTCAGCGTTAGCTCCGTTATCCTGGACAAAAGAATGAGTTCAAGGAACCGTGGCATAGACCATCCATCTAAATTAGTCAATTAAAAAAAAAAAAGCAAGAAGAATATAGAAAAGCAAAGGAAATGGACATTTAACTGTTCCTGAGATATCTACCCCTTGCTTTCAGTGGGCACAGGGACTAGTGACACCAGGCCCACCCCTGTGGCGAATCGAAAGACCACAGAGCTGCAGATCTATGGGAAAGTGGCTGGTCCCCAGAGTACAGCAATCATTTCCCCTGGAAGGAAATTGCAGCCAGGTGCCCTCATAACTGTTTGAAAAGGATGAAGGAGACAGGGAGCTTGTTTTGGGAACATGCTGAGAGAATCTAAGTCTGTTTATACACTCATAGTTCTCACTTGCAGCTTCTGACATTAAAGATGGGAGAATGGGAATGAGAAAGGAGAAAAGGAACAAGGATGAAAGAGAACAAGGACAGAGCGGGATGAGAATAAACTTGCTGAAGGCTTAACTGATGCTATAGGAGTCACATTATAACACTCACATAAGTCACATAACACTCACATTCCTTCTCAAAACAATCCCATGGAACCTGACCTGCACATTTTCCCTTATAGCACCACAAAGAAAAAGGACAAGTGACTTACTTTTTTGAGCACAAAAGGGAGCATTGACTCTATAGCCTCCCCATATCTATTAACCTTAGGTTCTCAGGATAATTTTATCAGTTTTGTGGGAGGAGCAATACTTGACGTGGGCTTGCTAGTTTTGAAATAGTCCATTGTTTTTATTGTTGTTATCATTGTTTTTATCAGTGAGCAGTGTCACTTCTTATTGCCAAATAGGTGTTTCCCTTTTCACCAGCTATGATCAGAAAGTGCATGTGCTGAACTTCTGGCTTTGATGCCAGCATATGATTTCCGTACAGGATTCATTTTTAATTCAAAAGAAAAACAGAAGAACGACTCTGTAGGGACGGGGAGCTCAGCTGCAGCAAAGGGACAGCTTGCCAAGCGATGTTCATCGAAAATCCCCATTAGATTTTAATACCCAAGAACGGCGTGAACATTTACACTCTTCATTTGCTATGGTATGTATAATAGGATTAAGAGGATGATGTGATAGGAAATCAAGCACTTTACGTGATCACTCGTTCCAGTGTAAAGACCAAGTTTCATTATGGCTTTTCATGTTAATGTAATATAATAACACGCTCAGTGGTTAATTTTTGTGTGTGTGTGCAAAATAACCTCTTTTAAAGAGAAAGAGGGAGGGGGTGAGAGAGAGAGGGGAAGATAGTGTATATTTCAAAGAGCTGTGTGAAAGAATTCATTTCCTGCTTCACTTTAAAATGGTTAAAGCAAACAAGATAACATTGCACTGCCCATAGACAGGAGTGAAGGGACGGGCAGAAAAGGCTAGAGATTAGGCCCAATTTGATTAGAAGGCCATGGGAAATCTTAGACTATCTCCTGCCCATCACCACACCCTGTAACAGGTGCAGGTACTTGTCCTATTGATAGTAAAGTGCACCTTAATTTGACAGGTTTGATTCCCTGCTCCTCCACATGCAGCCAGCTGGGGAACCTTAAGCTAGTCACAGTTTCTTTAGGGTTGTTCTCTCAGAGCAGTTCTGTTAGATCTCTCTTAGCCCGATCTACCTCCCAGGGTGTCTGTTGCGGGGAGAGGAAGGGAAAGGTGTTTGTAAGCCACTTTGGGAGTCCTTGAGATAGTAAAAAGTGGGATATAAAAAAACAGCTCTTCTTTTTTCATCAACCGGTTTCCATGACTTGGTAACACCATATTGGGTTGGAGCACTTGATGGTCATACATGCTGGCTAGGGTGGCCAACCTCCAGGTATTGGTTAGAGTTTGCGTTGGATTACAACTGATCTCTAAGCAACAGTTGTCGATTCATTTGAAGACAATGCCCACCTAGGAAGTGGACTCTATGACATTCTACTTCATTGAAATGCATCCCCTCCTCAAACCCCACCCTCCTCTCAGTTTCTACCCCCCAAATCTCCCCCCAACATTCAGGCCTCCTTATAATCTACAGATTATCATCTGTGTTGGGGAAAACCTGGCAGAATTGCACGTGGCAGGGACAGACTAAGGAGGACATAACACCAAGTGCTTTCTTGGTGTAGTTAAGAGCAGCAACTTCTAATCTGGGAAGCCGGGTTGAATCCCTGCTTCTCCTCTGCATGCAGCCAACTGGGTCACCTTGGGCTCCTCATAGCCATGATAAAGGTGTTCTGACCGAGCAGTAATATCAGGGCTGTCTCAGCCTCACCTCCCTCACAGGGTGTCTGTTATGGGGAGAGGAAAGGGAAGATGAATGGAAGCCGCTTTGAGACTCCTTTTGCTAGAGAAAAGGGGAATATAAGTACCAACTCTTCTTCTTCAGTAATATCAGGGCTGTCTAAGCCCCACCTGCTTCACAGGGTGTCTGTTGAGGGAGAGGAAAGGGAAGATGATTGTAAGCTGCTTTGAGACTCCTGGTAGAGAAAAGTGGCATTCTCAGAAATGGCAGGTAATTAACAGACCAGTTATAAATCCGTGCTCTAGTCTATTACATACAAAATGAAAGAAAGAAAGAAAGAAAGAAAGAAAGAAAGAAAGAAAGAAAGAAAGAAAGAAAGAAAGAAAGAAAGAAAGAAAGAAAGAAAGAAAGAAAGAAAGAAAGAAAGAAAGAAAGAAAGAAAGAAATGGGATTCCATGGACCTTTTTGACAGTTTTAAGCTATTGCACAAGGCAGGGCATTCCCCCCCCCCCCCCCCCAACTTCATATAGGACAATTTTTACTGCTGTTGTTGTTTATTTCTATGAAACTGTTCCTTATGTAACATATATTTTAAGCAACGGGCATGTTCACTTTGCAGGTTTATTATTCACACCTGTTTCTGTGTACCATTGTTGAAGAAAATCTTAGATTGGCATTTAAGAGACAATCAGATAATAGGCACTTCAGATAAGCCTGAGCCCAGAATGGGGAGGATTGATTCCAGAAATCTCCTCTGGTCACTTGAATGGATAGAGAGGGTGGACTGTTTCAAACCTCTCCACCATTCTGTGTTGCTCTCAGCACAGACAGGGGAAAAGAAGGAATTCAGGCTTCCTTCCGGCAACATGGGGGAGGGCACATTGCCCCTTCTTCAGGCTTCAAAAGTCCTGGGATGGGCACATGAAGGCAGGGGCAAGTATACAAGCCTGAAGCCCCTCCCCTCATCATAGTGTTTGCAGCTCTATGGAGCAACTAAAAACCTCTAGTTGCCCCCCCCCCCTAAACATGTCCTTGGTAACAAGCTAGTTCTCTGTTTACTTGGGGATAACTTGTTAAAATATGCTTTCACAGGGTGTTAGCACCCTCATTCCTGAAGATGAAACTCAAATACTTTGGCCACCTCATGAGAAGGAAGGACTCTGGAGAAGAGCCTAATGCTGGGAGCGACTGAGGGCAAAAGAAGAAGGAGACAACAGAGAATGAGGTGGCTGGATGGAGTCACTGAACAGCTGGTGCAAGCTTAAATGGACTCTGGGGAATGGTAGAGGACAGGAAGGCCTGGAGGATCATTATCCATGGGGTCGCGATGGGTCGGACACGACTTCGCAGCTAACAACAACAACAAAGCATCCTCATGCTTCAGATTTCCGCTTCCTAAACATGGTCTTTGCAAGCAAAAACTCTGCCACTGCCAGTGTGGTGTAGTAATGATTACAATCTTAGGCCACACTCTGGGGGGATCCAGAGAGGTAAAACCAGGGGTAGAGTCAGGGTGAAGTTCTTCAAATGTGGACAGCCACAGAGGACGCCTTGTGGTTAGTGGAAACCTGCACTGAAAGGGAAGGAGATGATGAATCATGCAGATGAGCCATCAATGAAAACCTTATCTGACCAATATGTTTTGTTAATTCGTTTACAATATTTATATCTCACTATTATGTCCTCAGACTCAAAGCAGCCGAGCTGCAAGGATGCAAGCACATTGCAACTGTCCATCGACAGGATAAAAACGGTGTCGGGGAAAGAACACAGTCTAATCTGCCAGCACAGTTTGTCCCCTCCCAGGAACAAAACACGGTCATAACTTCCAGAAAGCAGCAAGTGAAGGTAACTTCCTCATCCACTCTGGTACCCCCTTCCAGAAGACAGGGCCTACCACAGAGAAAGCCTGTGGCATTACTGCTGCCATCCAGGTATTTTGAGGGGAGGGGACCGAATGAAGAAGTCTTCATTCACTGGCAGTTTTCAAGCAAAGGTTGGATACACACTTTTCTTGGATGCTTTAGGATGCTCTGGGCTGATCCTGCGTTGAGCAGGGGGTTGGACTAGATGGCCTGTATGGCCCCTTCCAACTCTATGATTCTATGATTCTATGATTCTATGATTCTATGATTCTATGATTCTATGATTCTATGATTCTATGATTCTATGATTCTATGATTCTATGATTCTATGATTCTATGAAGAAGGCTGTGTGAAGAACCTAGCTGACTTGTGGAACTATACAGTTCATTAGGCTGTGTAGGACTGGAAAGATGATAGGAACTCGGGCTCAGCAGCTGATAGTTAATTCGTAAAGTCGATGCAGAACTAGAGTTATATATTTTGAGCAGCTAAGGCGGAGCCAGCATGATGGTGTGCTTAAGAGTGGTGGATTCCCAAGTTTGATTCCCAGTCCCTAGTCCTCTACAAAAAGTCTGCTGGGTGACCTTGGACTCATCACAGTTCTCTCGAGGATCTCTCAGCAACACCTACTTCACAAGCTGACTGCTGCAGGGAACAGGAAGTGACTGTAAACCATTTTGATACTCTAAGATAAGAGCCTCTTGTGGCGCAGGGTGGTAAGGCAGCCGGCATGCTGCCTGAAGCTCTGGCCATGAGGCTGGGAATTTGATCCCAGTAGCCGGCTCAAAGTTGACTCAGCCTTCCATCCTTCCGAGGTCGGTAAAATGAGTACCCAGCTTGCTGGGGGGTAAACGGTAATGACTGGGGAAGGCACTGGCAAACCACCCCGTATTGAGTCTGCCATGAAAACGCTAGAGGGCGTCACCCCAAGGGTCAGACATGACTCGGTGCTTGAACAGGGGATACCTTTACCTTTACCTTTAACAGCGGTCTGCATCCTTTTTCAGGTTGCAGACCGCTGACAAGGGTTGCGGGGGGGGGGAGCGACCTGGGGCCCCGCGCATGCTTGGCAGCCCCATGCAAATACACATGCAGAGACCTGCAGCACATGCACTGGCGGGGCGCAAACATGCACATGTGACAGTTTCATGCATGTGCGTTTGCGCCCCCGGCGTGCTGGCAGCCGAGCTTCCCTACCCCCCCTCCTGCAGCAAGCATCTCGCCAGGCCGCAAGCTAATCGGCCGCTTTGGCAGCTGATTTGCTCGTTGCCTGGCGAGCTTCTCACTACGGCGGGCCGGGGAGAGGGAGCTGCGGCCCACTGCCAAAGCTCTTGCAGCCCGGCACTGGGCTGCGGACCGAGGATTGGGAACCACTGCCTTTAAGACAGAGAAGAGTGGGGTATAAAAAACTTCTCTTCTTCCCAGACAGAAGTCTCAGGGCCACATTATGTTAGAAGTCTTCTTTTTGAGGTGCCGCAGTGACCCTATTGTGCCCGAGAGCTAAAAAGGAAGAATTTGAACCTGTGGAAAAAATAGTTGAACTCCTCTGTTTCCATAATACAGATGAGTGTCTAATTCCCAAGTAGTGTTACACCCTTTGAAGCCAGGATTTTGAAGGATGTAATTTCACTTAGGGTTGTATGGTAAAGCTGATCTGCAAAATAAGCAGCTCAGTGACCAAATGCTGTTTACCAAGGTCTGGATCAGCCAGGGCCCTGTTTTAACCAACACCAAGGGAAGAAGAAGAAGAGTTGGTTCTTATATGCCACTTTTCCCTACCTGAAGGAGGCTCAAAGCGGCTTACAGTCGCCTTCCCATTCCTCTCCCCACAACAGACACCCTGTGGGGTGGGTGAGGCTGAGAGAGCCCTGATATCACTGCTCGGTCAGAACAGTTTTATCAGTGCCGTGGGGAGCCCAAGGTCACCCAGCTGGCTGCATGTGGGGGAGCGCAGAATCGAACCCAGCATGCCAGATTAGAAGTCCACACTCCTAACCACTACACCAAACTGGCTCTCGGGACACAAGAGAGTTCCAGGCAGCTGGCAGGGGGCTGAATGTAACCGGTGGGCTGGGTTTTGCCTTGTTGGGTAATACCTCCTGCTGTAACAATCACCAAAGAGACCTTATTAGTCAGAACTCCCCGTTCTGTGGCTGACGGCTGAACATTTGATGAAAGCTGCCAATACACCATACAGAATACAGACCCAGCAAGCTGCTAATGGAGCCGCTCTGGGGTTTGCTTCCATGGCTCCCCACCATGCATGACTGAACTATGTCTCCGTTGCCCTGGGATTGGCTTCTAGTTTGGTTCCTAATGAAGGCAAGTCTGCTGTTTCCATCTTTTTTTTTTTTGAGTTGCAGAGTGAGAATTAAATGTTGACTTGTGACGGATTGGAGAGGATCCTGCAAAGGGGAGACAGACTGCGCTACAGACTCTCTGCACAGAAAAACAACTAGCGGGACGCGTAAGAATTCACAGTCTCGCACAGATGACAGCTCTGTTGCTTAATCCCGTTGCTCCCCCTCCAAAGTTGCCACGTCTCAGTAAGCAAAGAATTGTGACCCTCCTTGCAAGTTTTGTTTGCACATTAATATTGGTAGCTGGGGGGGGGGGCTTGAGGGGGTTGTTTTCAGCAACTTCTTCTTTTCCTCTGTTTTTCCTCAAAACTGTTTGAGTGTTTTGAGCACAGCCATGGTAAAGGTAAAGGTCAAGGTATCCCCTGTGCAAGCACTGGGTCATGTCTGACCCTTGGGGTGATGCCCTCCAGCGTTTTCATGGCAGACTCAATACGGGGTGGTTTGCCAGTGCCTTCCCCAGTCATTACCGTTTTACCGCCCAGCAAGCTGGGTACTCATTTTACCGACCTCGGAAGGATGGAAGGCCGAGTCAACCTTGAGCCGGCTGCTGGGATCGAACTCCCAGCCCCATGGGCAGAGCTTTCAGACTGCATTTCTGCTGCCTTACCACCCTGCGCCACAAGAGGCTCTTAAGAGAGCACAGACATGAGAGTTTTTTAAAGCCACATTCTTCGTCTTGCACACAGCCTATGGGATCAACAACGGATTGCAACAGCGCTATGATAAAATGTTCGAGGAAGAACACCCAGTCACTCCCTGGGATACATCCTGGAAGGTTGTGGGATGATAACACAAACAAGATTCCCCAGGTTGTCCATGCACAGCAATTCATAGGGGTGGACCAGTAGTAGCAGTAACCAGTAGTAGCAACTAGCAAGCTCATTAGCCGGATGAGTTGGTTGTGGTGCATCTGGAGAATGTAGCTGGAGAGAAGACCAAGAGCCAGTATGTTGTGATGATTAATTATTCCAACTATAATGGGGGAAGATCAAGCTTCAGGATCCCACTGAGCCATGAAACTACCATCCCAGTCATATACCACCAAGTTAACCTTTCTTGCAGGATTGTTGTAGAAACAAAACAGAGGCAGGAGTAACATGAATGCTATACTAACTTGGACCCTGAAGGAAAAGAAAAACATGAGTTTTGTGAAGATCGACACTGATGATACCAACACAGGGTTTGCGGGCATGGTACAGTTAGGGCTGCCAGCTTAGCATGGACAACCATTGGGGATTAAGGAGTAGGGACATTTAAGTGACATCACTGTACCAAGAATCCATAAGTGATGTCAGATAATCAGTTTGATGCCTTAGGATTCCATCAAAACTCTATGGTAAAACCATTGTTATTGGTGAGCCATAGAGTTTTGGTGGAATCCTAGAGTGATATACTAACATGCTGATGCTGGCAGTAAAATAACTACAACATCACAATGTTAATTACACCACCATTTTTTCTCCTGCTACTACATCAGGCAAATGATTCACAAAGTAACTTGAACAAAGTATTAGAGATTGTGCCCTATACTGTTGTGCATTTTTGGATTGTACTGTATGAACAGGCTTCCTTGGGAAGTGGTGGGCTCTCCATCTTTGGAAATGTTTAAACAGAGGCTGGATAGCCATCTGACGGAGAGGCTGATTCCGTGAAGGCAAAGGGGTGGCAGGTTACAGTAGATGAGCGATTGGGGTGGGAGTGTCCTACATAGTACAGGGGGTTGGACTAGATGACCTATGAGGTCCCTTCCAACTCTATGATTCTATGATTCTATGAATCTATGATCTTGCATCATTTTATGAGTCAAGTTTCAACTCTGGTTTTTTTCTTAAAAAAAAAAAAACGGTTGGTCCTACAACTCAAATCCTATTTCATTGTATACTGAACGGCCCATCCTGTTGATTGTCATGAGTCACTCCGCGTAATCCGCTTTGAGTCCCAGTGAGAAAGGTGGACTATAAATAACTTAAAGAAATCAAAGCAAATAAATTTGAAACAAGTGGGAGGGAAACCAAGATGGAGACATTCATCTCAAATCAGATACTTCTTGATATTCAGTCTCCTCCCTGTTTAAGACTGCAAACTAGGGATGGGCAGGGACTGCATTCTTGCAGTTCTGTTCATGGCTCATGGGCAAGTCATGAACCAAACCACAAACTAATATGAAGGTTGGTTCAGTAACCTAACTGATTTGTATCTGATTGTGATCCCTGCTTTCTGCTCCCCGCGACTCGTTGCAGGGAGCAGAAAGCAAGAATATCTCTGTGAAAAACTGAGGGGAGCAAAAAGCAGGAGTTTAAATAGTTCAAAGACATTTCAAACACCTGCTTCCTGCTCACCACAAACTGCTAGGAACCGGCATGAACTGCCTTAAAAATTATGGAAGCCTGTGGCAGGTCTTTAGCTCAGGAACATCGCTTCACAAACCATCAACCAGCCAAAATTCATCACAAACGTTTCTCCATGAGTTGGTTCATGCCCATCCCTGCAACTAAGCCCTTGACTCTGAGTATCTGCAACACAGAACCATAAAAACGCACAGCAACTAACCAATGAAAAACTGATGCTATTGAGAAGCAGCAATGGACCATCTACCACCATAAAGACAGGCTGTTTCATTCGCCTGGAGGCAGAATGGCTGGACTAATGAACTGGCACAGGAAAAAATGGAATACAGACTGGCCAGATGACCTACCTAGGTACAGCACCGGGGATTGGCTTGGAAGACAACTGCAGTACATGACAATATTGATACACCATTCCAAGGGGTTTATAGGAAGATAAGCCTGCCGTGTTACAACGTTATACAAATGAGCAGCCCTCGCCGTAAAATTATGTGCAGACAAGCCCTGGTTCCACTTTTAATCAAACCAAAAGAGATAACCCGGCAGACGGCAAAAGGAAATGGCCCAGGACCATCCCACTGCTTTCTTTACAGTCTCTCTGCAAATGGAAAGATGGGCGTCCGCTTTTCAATGCATATGGGAAGATGCCGAATGTACCGTGTCATTATTTTGATGCCTCTCCAGCTCGTCCCCGCATTAATCAGAACTCTTCAGAGGAGAAAGACACAATTTCAGCTCTTGCTATAATGGCCCTGGCGGCCTTTCTCTCCCCGTGACGATGGGCATTCATTCTTTCCCCCATAAAATTGACTTTTATCGGAACAGGAGGAACTCTGCATTGCTCACATTCACGCTCAGCTCCAAGGAATACAATTAGGAAAGAACAAGGGAATTAATGCCAGAATCATCGAAGGGCATGTTTTGACTCTAAAACGAAGCTGGCGCTCTGTTATTTTTGCTTTGAAGCGATGGTTTGGGCTAGCTCTTCTTCTTCCTATTCAGCAGCAACAGAAGGCATCATTTCTAATATGAAATGCAGAGAGATACGACACCATTACTTGCAGCTGACTTTCCGTTACTTAACACCGCCGGCTTTCAGTGAACCGGAGATGCTATTTGTACAGGCTGAGAATTTTAGTATAATTTTAATTCTTTTCATTTTTCAAGCGCGGCTGGATAAATAGCCCCGTGCGCAAGTACCGTGTAGATTGCTTATCGCTTCTTTAGGAACAAGTTTATAATGCCAGCAAGGCATGAGATGGAGATAAGATTAGCACAGGGAAGGGTTCCTGCCCCCACTTGCGTATCAGGTTGGTATCATTCTGCTTATAATAATTTTGAAAAGGTTGATGTGACGGCCTTCTGCAGTGAAAATAAAGAGGAACCGTGTGGCAGTGTCGAGGCTAAGATGCTGTATCCGAGCATCAGCTTCTGTGGAGTAGAGACCTCTTCACCCCATGCATATTGAGAAGCTGTGCTTGGAAGTCTCCTGGCCCCACACATGGTTATGATGAAGTTGCAAACCACAGAATCAAAAGGCCATGCAATGCAAGAATTACAAATTGATATGATATTACGCGCCATTGACATTTAATTGAGCAAAGCATAAGGGTCTTTCACAATGGCTGGAATTGGTGATGGTGTCATTCCCTGATGGTTAAGCCAGGGGGCCCAGTTGTCTACGCCCCTATTCAAAATAGAGGGGGAAGTTTCTGGGGGCTGGGTTTAAAGCTCTAAGGCTCAGCCAAAACCTGCAGGTAAACACATTGACTCCTTCAGTCATTCGCACCATTGGCAGCCATTTTGCTTGCAGCTGCTCCCCATCATTATAATGCAGGATTAATTAATTAACTCCCACCCATTCAGGAAACTGTTCCAGGACCCTTAAGAAACTCCAGGTTTTGACTTTTCTTAAAGTATTTTTATCCCACAATCTTTCAACCAGCTTCTGTATGTAACAATCACTGACAATCAGAGCCACAAACTCTTTAATGCAGTGAAACTATTAGCAAAGTCCATCATCAGCAAAATCTTTTTTTTTTTTAATGTTCAGTAAGATTAACAATTTTGGTGAACTTGAAGACATGGAAAGACTATTTCCTGAGAAAACGTCCATCACGCCTCATCTCCTGAGCAGCTGCTCAAGGTGGTTTATCAATTAAGACATGATTAAAAAAAGAAACAGAACATGAAAAATGGGTTAAAATTAACACACTGCTAAAAGCTCAGCATCGAAAAGACCAGCCAGAGTAGAAGACACTGAGTAGTTATACACACATGTATTCTTTATTCTTGATCCAGGGATCAAACCAAGTCAGCAGTTTACAACAAGTTTCCTTAAACAGGTCCCAGCCTCCAAGGAGGCAGGAAAAACAAAGAGGAAAGATCAACCCCATGATTAAAAGTCTGGATAATTTTTGTGGGGCGGGGGGATAGCATCTGAAAGAGAATAGTTAGCTCCTAGGCCAGGAGTCACTGCTAAAATGCTAGCTGCCTCACTTCTAAATTAATGTATGGTTCCCAGCTAGTAGGTTGGTGGGTGACTCCCTTGGAGGCCCAGGGTGGACCAACCAGGAAGGTGAAAGAAAAGCCCCATGAGGGAAAGGACCACAAAAAATCACTCACCTGAGCCCCAAGGTAGTCACAGGCATGAGATGCCTCAAGCAGGTTGAGGACAAACACTGTCACCGGGACAAGATAGCCCCAGCCCGACAAGCACACACAAGTTGAAGGTGTGCCCCAACCTCCTGAACCGAGAGCAACAGCATCCCAGCCAGAGCCTGCTTGCCTGGTCAGACATGGTCCTGGGATGCCAGGGAACTCCAGGCTGGCCAAGGGGATGACTCCAATGGGGACCACAAAAAGAAGGAGCCCAGAGCTGAATAGATCTTGGGAAGACTGTGAGGGAACAAGGCAGGAGCAGCCAAAAGCAGCCCTGGGGCAAGCCCAGCACAGACTATGATCCCATGGCTTCAGGTGCAGGGAGAGGTCAGAGGCAGGACCCAGGGATTTTGAGCTTGACCAGGGGCAGGGGGAATAAAGGGAAACACAAGCTGAGAGGCTGGGGAAGAAGAGGAAAGAGCAATGGTGCAGCCGGCTACTCTGCTGTCAGGTTATGAACCTGAACAGCGGGGCATGTCCCAATCATTCAAAAACCTCTACAAGTGCCTTAGCCATGAGTGACAGGAAGGAGAGAGGTGGCAGAACCTCAAGGTTGTCTGATGAACCTGATATTTGGGAAATTCCAGGAGACTTTGGGGGCTGGGAGGGACCTCAGTGGAGTTCAATGCTATGGAGTCCGCCCACCAAAGCAGCCATTTTCTCCAGGGAACTGACCTCTTTGGTCTGGAGATGAGATCTAATTCGAGGGGATCCCCAGGTCCCACCTGGAGGCCAGCATCTCTAAAGCATAGAGAGCAGGGCTTGTGAGGAAGATCTTATCTGGCACACTAACCTGTGCTCTGTTTGAGAAGAACAAAAGCTGAAGTATCTTTGCTAACACATCTTCTCCTTACACAGAGCAGCTGAAAGCCACCATGGGCACTCAAGCATATATTTCCAGGGCCAGCCTCATATAAGATGGCCAGCTCCAGGTTGGGAAACTCCTGGAGATTGGGGAGGTGGAACCTAGGGAAGGTGTGGTTTGGGGAGGAACTCAATAGGAGAGCAACCTCCAAAGAAGACAAGTCACTGTCACCTGGATGTTGCAGGCCTTACATGGAGATCTGTTGTGATTCTGGGAGATCTCCAGACCCCACCTGGTGGTCTGGAAACCCTACCCTCAGATGACTCCAACAAATCCCAACCTCACATGAAAGCAAATTGTGTGACTTACTTAGTTCTGTGATCACTGTGCTTCTGAAGGTAGGCGATCCACTAGAGCAGGGGTAGTCAAGCTGCGGCCATCTAGATGTCAATGGACTACAATTCCTATGAGCTCATTGGAATTGTAGTCCATGGACATCTGGAGGGCCGCAGCTTGACTACCCCTACACTAGAGGGTCTCAGCCAGTGTCAAAGGTTTTAATTTTTGAGCCCCAATGAGAAGAAGAGGGGTTCTTTATAAACCTTCATCCCTCATGCATGAACTGAAGTCCTTCATCCAGTTTCATCAGACAGCATTTCCTTTACGTTCCTTTGAGGAACCCAGATGGATTTTCTTCCAGCTCCACATTGAAAAACTAATTTGCAGCCTCGCCTTCTCTCACCTGGGATGCAAATGTTTGTAGAAATGAACCTGTCCTCTCTTCTCTTTCTATCTCCCTGTCATACACTGATTATTTTGTTATCTCAGTATAAAAGATGATTTATGTATAACCCCCCCCCCCCCATATTTTCTTTCATGGCGCCTGTTGGCGGTTCCACGTTGACATTCGCCGGAACAGCTGCTGTCTATTGAAAAAGGACAAAGGAGTGTTTACAACAAGATGCTGAAACCTACATCAACGGTGGTGAGACAATGAACGAGTCTTCTGGAACTGCTAACATGGCTCTGGATTTCTGACTAGTCGCTCCCGGTTTTAGCCATCTCTTAAAAATCAGTTCATTACAATGCAGGAGCAGAAAGATAAACAGGTCTGCTGGTGACAGTTCAATCAGGAAGCAGATTAATGTGTAGACATATTTATGTGTGCAGTTCTGTGTGCAGTTCTGGAGGCCTCACTTCAAGAAGGACGTAGATAAAATTGAAAGGGTACAGAGGAGGGCGACAAAGATGATCTGGGGCCAAGGGACCAAGCCCTATGAAGATAGGTTGAGGGACTTGGGAATGTTCAGCCTGGAGAAAAGGAGGTTGAGAGGGGACATGATAGCCCTCTTTAAGTATTTGAAAGGTTGTCACTTGGAGGAGGGCAGGATGCTGTTTCCGTTGGCTGCAGAGGAGAGGACACGCAGTAATGGGTTTAAACTTCAAGTACAACGATATAGGCTAGATATCAGGGGGATAAAATCACAGTCAGAGTAGTTCAGCAGTGGAATAGGCTGCCTAAGGAGGTGATGAGCTCCCCCTCACTGGCAGTCTTCAAGCAAAGGTTGGATACACACTTTTCTTGGAAGCTTTAGGATGCTTTGGGCTAATCTTGCGTTGAGCAGGGGGTTGGACTAGATGGCCTGTATGACCCTTCCAACTCTATGATTCTATGATTCTATGGCACAGGGTGAGATGATTCGGAGAAGAAAGGATGGAATGAGCTGGGCATCCAACACTGGTAGAGAAAGACCTCTCCCCAAAGGTGCTGGTAAACCAATGGCATTAATATGTTCTGAACTATCTCAAAATATGTATTGTAACGCTATCCGATGCTGTGTGAAAAGAGTCTCTGAAAAATCACTTCCTCAAAAAACCACTTCCTGAAAAACCACTTCCTCTGAAAAATCACTTCCATAGGACCCCTGCCCAGAGAGTCAAGGCCATTGGAATGGTCTAGCCAGGTGCAGGTATCAGATTGCAGCAACCTTCAACATTCTTCCAAATAAACAAAGCCAAGGAAGGAAATATGATACAAAATCATTTTGGTCCAAAGTTCAAGATTTCAGAGGTCTGGAAAGCACAACAGTTCAGTTCAAAAAGGCAAGGCTTTCAAGCTTCAAGGGAATGCCAGTTTGTAGCTTATGTTGCATCTATATCCTACAATATTCCCGAAGAGGCTGCTCAGACTTAATCCTGCCACAACTCAGCATCACTTTCAGCAGGTAGCTGATGTCTAGCCATAATGTAAGTGCTTCTCCTTTTAGCCTGCAGCTCTGCTCTAAGCTTGTGCCTTCACCCTTCTAATGGTGCAGGTGATCCTGGAGGAGAAGCTGGCTTTCATCTACTGCAGCCTTTCTCAACTTTTTTACCATTGAGAAACCCCTGAAACATTCTTCAGGCTTTAAGAAACCCCAAAAGTGGTGGGATTGTGCAGAATATGGCTGGGAAGCATAGATGTGTATATACCCACTTGAGGCCCCTCCCCTTCCCACCCACACCAGGTCCATCATTGGCCATTTTGGGAGGGGATGGGTGGGTCAACATGACTATATATGGTCATGTCACCCAATAAATGTTTAATAAAAATTTAAATGAATCAACTCTCACCCATTTGGGAAACCCTTCCAAAATTGTCAAGAAACCCCAAGGATTCACGAACCCCTGGTTGAGAAAGCCTGATCTACTGGATCGGGGCTCAGCGGCTAGAAGTGACTCTGTACAAGCTCTTGGCTGTAAGTCTTTGCATGCAGTCTTCAAGCAAATGTTGGATACACACTTCTCTTGGATGCTTTAGGATGCTTAGGGCTGATCCTGCGTTGAGCAGGGGGTTGGATTAGGTGGCCTGTATGGCCCCTTCCAACTCTATGATTCTATGATTCTATGATTCTATGATTCTATGATTCTATGATTCTATGATTCTATGGTTGTACCCCCTTGTATGTTGTCTTCTGCTGCCTCTGGGCTGGCTACTCTTGCCCCCTTCCTCCTCCGAGGAGTCCTCAACATTGCTGAGACCTGCCTGACTCACAACACCTGTATCGGCTAGCCTGGTGACATGAGTATCAGGACTAGTGTCCATGCAACACTAGGGATTGTGTCACATGATCCCTGTGAATGTATGGCTTTAATGAATGAATTCTCTGCCACATGAAAAGCAGCAAAAAACAAAACAAAACATGGAAATAAACCCCCTCACTAAACCAAAAATGCAGTTCTTAGATGTATGGAATAGTTTTGAGAAGCAGGCATGCAAAGAAGTTTCAGTGGAAGGTCTCTGGTCGATGGGCTAGGCAAATCTTTTCAACCCGAATCCCCTGAAAATCAGGATCCAAAGCTAGGCCTCAAGGCCAACATCCAGGCTTCCATGAAACCCTGGGGTTTCTTGACAGCCCTGGAAAGGTTTCCTGAACAGATGGGAGTTAATTAATTTTTATCTTTTATTGGGTGAGATATATGACCCACCCTTCCCTCCTGAAATGGCCAATAAGAGACCTGGAGGGGTTGGGAAGGGGAGGGGCTTGGGTGGGCATGTACACAGCTATGCTTCCCGACCATACTCATGCCATTTCTGGGGTTTCTCGAAGCCTGAAGAACATTTCAGGGGTTCCTCAACAGTACAAAAGTTGAGAAGGTCTCACAAAGATGTGACACAACCAGGGGATAATTTTTAGTAGAATTATCATTGGCACCTCCTTGGGTCGTTCAACCTTTGTCCAATGTGAAAGACCTTGCTGCTGGCTTTCCTGTGATCACACAAGCCCTGTGAACTTCTCACATCCAAAGGTCCTTCTGCGAGGAGTGTTTAAAATGTTTTGCTTGTGCTGATGTTTAGTGGCGAGCAGTCAACGAAGAGGTGAGCACCAATTTGCTGCTTCTTCTAAGGGCTGCAAATCCGGCTTTAGCACCATTGCCTCTAAACAAGCGTAAGAGGCCAAACAACAAATGGATGCAAATCCGGTGAGCATTGATGAGCCTCTTCCAACTTCCTCATTCTCCCTATTACTGTGCAGGTCACATCCGGAGGATTACAGGGAGGCTAAAAAAAAAAGTCTTGAAAGAGCTACGTCCAGGCAGAGGAGAATTCTTCATGCCTGAGCTGCAGCTAGAGAATTTTCTAGCAAGGGTTTCCTTCATCAGATTAAGGGCCTTTGCTTTTGCTGTTTCCCAAGGTGTCGTTCTGTACCAGATTCCCTCTCTCTAGACAGCAGGGTGGGGAATTGCTGAAGACCCTCCACAGAAGAGTATCCCTTCTTTGATCATCCCTGAAGAGCCTGATAAAGTAACCTTGGCCTTTATTTCTTTTCAAGAAATGGCTGCACACCAAAGCAAGTCTCACACTTTGATTTGTACTTTAAATGAAACAAGAAGCCTCTCTCTTGATCAGCACAAAGTGGGGGTGGGGGAAGCAACCCATCTTAACAGTCATTGCCATGTGCATAATTTAAAGGGGATAAGACTGTGCAGAAGAGAACCTCAGAGCTCCTTTATAAAGGTGTAGACTTAGTAGGAAATTCTGGTGCAGTGATCTTGAATATGGCACCTGTGGGCACCATGACACACCAGCTGAAGATCTCCCACTATTACAACTGACCTCCAGACAATGAAAATCAGCTCTCTTGGAGAGAATGGCTTCTTTGGAGGAGGAGGAAGAAGAGGAAGAGTTGGTTCTTATATGCTGCTTTTCTCTACCAGAAGGAGTCTCAAAGCAGCTTACATTCGCCTTCCCTTTCCTCTCCCCACAACAGACACCCTGTGAGGTGGGTGAGGCTGAGAGAGCCCTGATATTACTGAAGAAGAAGATTTCATTCTTATTTGCTGCTTTTCTCTACTCGAAGGAGTCTCAAAGTGGCTTACCGCTGCCTTCCCTTTCCTCTCCCCACGACAGAAACCCTCGGTCAGAACAGCTTTTTCAGTGCATGGTGAACCCAAGGTCACCCAGCTGGCTGCATGTGGGGGAGCAGGGAGTCAAACCTGGCTCACCAGATTAGAAGTCCACACTTCTAACCACTACACCAAGCTGGTGGCTTCTATGGAATCTTGCCCTCCCAAGGCTCCACCCAGCACAGTCCAGGTGTTTCCCAACTCTGAGCAGGCAACTCTTGTTTCCAAGTGCTCATTGGTTTTTTCAAAACTAAAAACATCATAATCTTTATAAAAACTTCCAGCTGGGATGTCATCTTGATCAGTTCAGCCAGTTTTGGCTTCCCAACTTTTCTGGCTCACTACAGAATGGTCTCCCCCCAAGAAAGAAAGAAAGAAAGAAAGAAAGAAAGAAAGAAAGAAAGAAAGAAAGAAAGAAAGAAAGAAAGAAAGAAAGAAAGAAAGAAAGAAAGAAAGAAAGAAAGAAAGAAAGAAAGAAAGAAAGAAAGAAAACTCACACTGGAACTGGGATATCCAAAAATTCAGGATTATAGAACCAGTACTTCACCAAAAAGCCAAATCCTAATTTTATTGATTTGTTTTCACTGCCAACCTCTACTCAGCACCTCCATTTTCTTACGCTTTCCCCAACTGATTCCAACTCTTATTGAGTTTGAGGGCCAAAAAGGAAATGCTGACTCCCTCTCAGAAGCCCCATGCCAGTTCGACCCAGCTGTGTTTGCACCCTGCCAAGCCAATCAAGATTAAGAGCCAACCACAGCCCCAGATGCCCTATGCCCCTGCATCGACCTTAGCAGACCCATCACCTGACAGTTCATGGCTGAAGGACTGGAATCCTATTTGGTAGGTCAGACTTCGGGATCATGGCCACAACCAAACATGGATCAATTCAGTTGTTCATAGTGATTTCGAAGGATCTTTACAGTCCTCACATCAATCCTATGAGGTCAGTCAGCAAAGGGATTTGAACTTCACAAACATGTGAATGGGGACCGGGGTGGGAGTAGGGATGTCCTGCAGGTTGAGTTTTGTCACCATCTGATTGTTGTATGTATTGTTTTATGTGGGGTTTTTAGACTTTTATGTCAACTGCTATAAGCCGGCTATAGTGGAGGTCAACCAGTGCCTAAATAAGATGATAGATAGATAGATGATTGATAGATAGATAGATGATAGATAGATAGATAGATAGATAGATAGATAGATAGATAGATGGATGGATGGATGGATGGATGGATGGATGGATGGATGGATGGATGGATGGATGGATGGATGGATGGATGGATGGATGGATGGATGGATGGATCGGTGGGTGGGTGGGTGGGTGGGTGGGTGGGTGGACGGGACGGAACGGGACGGAACGGAATGGGACAATACTAAGCTGAGCTGCACCCATTTGCTCCACTGAAGTTAATGGGGCTTTGAAGAGTATAACCACACCAAGCACTGCTCAGCTGGGACCTTCAGCATGCAAAGCGATTCCTCTCCCACTGAAACGTTTCTCAGAGTAATATGGAAATCCGGAGCAGTGACTGTGCCTGTTGATGCATTTGGCTTATTGATCTATTATATATTCATGCACATTATTTCAGTGCGGTTTAATATTGCCTGCCTCTCACCTAGCTGTGCCAAATGAAAACACTGAATGAGTTTCAAGAGATGCCAGAGGAGGACTGCTGGTCAAATGAAACCTGTGATTAATACCGATTAGAAAAACAAACAAAAACGATTTAATAAATAGTTCCTTATGAATAATTTGCTCCATTCCTTTCCTGTTACTTTTTTCATGACTGATGAATTTCACGATGACTCATTTGAGGTTCAAATTCTATATTTAAGTTTCTGGTTCCTGAGGAATAGACATTGCTTCAGGAAACATGCCTGCAAAATAAGCAAAAACTGTAAAGGGGGGGGGGGACAAGACAATATTTATATAATCCCTCAGTAAATCTGGCTGCAGTGCCACTTACCTGGGCATGCAGCTGCCATTGCTAGTGGTGGGGAGGGCACAGGCAGAATAAAGAGGGAATTCAGGTCTCTTCCTGCATGGCTAGGCTCCGTGGGAAGCTATTCAGCCAGCCACATTTAATTGTGGCCAGGTGTGAGCATGGCCTAGTAGCCTAGTGGTCTTAAAAGGATGGCCAGGGCAAGTGTCTGGCCTCCCTTTGCTGCTCATGCCACCAAGGATTGCTGCTCCCACTCTTCCTCCCTGCATTCAGCGTTTCTGATGGTCTGCTTTCTTTGTCACAGCTTCAGTTTTTTTTTTGGGGGAGCAGCAATCTTTGAGGCTGAGCCTGTACCTGGCTAGGTTTTGCCTAGTTTGGGAACCTCCTCATGAGGTCGCACATGTGCATATAGAGCAGTGTCTTCTGTGATGGAGAGATGGCTGCCGTACATGGTGAGGTGGCTGAAGAGGACCCCAATGAAGGCTGACGCCCGTGGGCTTCTCCTTAGCTTCACCTTCTTGGCGGTCCAGCAGGCCTGAAGGAGAGGGGGAACTGGACATATGTGTTGCTAGGACCTTGTGGGCCACCTGATGGATTCTCCTCCCCAAGGGACTGTGACTTACTGGCTGCAGGATGGGGGAGGAGTGGTTTTGAGGATCTGCCCTCTCACGTTTGGTTAGCCTACGCTCATTTGTATAACAATAAAAGCCTCAATCATGCCAAACAAAATTCAATATGTGTCTGTGTTTCCCTTGTGTGCCAGTACAGTCCTCCCCCTACCCAGCAACTCGACAATATCTGCCTAGGTGTTGTCATTTGGAGAGATGAGAAGAAAATGAATCTGTTATTATTTTTTTCTGATTTTTTGGAATATCCTGAATTATAGTTAATCATAAGCTGAAGCAGTATCAATTAGATTTTAAGATGGACACACTTTATTTTGCCTCCCTTGAATGATTGCCCCCAAAACCATTTCAGATCTAATCAAAATCAAGGTCCTTCCTACCATGTTTCTACAACAGAAGATGGATGAAAACGGTGAAGCATGGCAGAATAACAGCATGAGAATTACTGTTTACAATGGGGGGGGGGGGAGAGGAAGCTACAAAGAAACCTGAATCATTTCAGTGTTGTGCTGTGGATAGGTACCTGCCTATTGACTAGCAGGTGGTGACTATTCCAGTGAAGACGCGATTCCAGTTTTGGTGAACAAATTGGCCGCAGCCATTTTATTAACAGAACCCCAACCCCAACAGAGGGTTAGCCCGATGCCGGCATGGGAGCCAGAACCCCTCAGCTGTCCGGCTGCAACCTGTGAACCGTGGCACTCCAGGTCCACACCTCACTCCCAGCTGGGAGGATGGGATGCTCTCCACCATGGAATCGTCCTGAGAAGCGACTGAAGGGACCCAATGGGCGTCCGCCTCCACTGGTTCCCCAGCCGCCTGGCCCTGGGCCCCTGGCCTCCCAGACGAGTAAGCCACGCCCGGTTACCGGCAGGTCCCCTTAATGAGACCCCCATTTCAGGGAGTCCTGTGCGCAGACAGGCCTCCATGCCAACAGGCTCCCTACCGAGCATCTCTGCGGCTGTGACAAAGAACACTGAAAAAACTTGTAAAACCAGGGAAGGGTGGGTGGGTAACTGTCCCGGTCAGCGTTGGCGTGGAGAGGGCAGGCACGCATGCACCCCAGCTATAAAAGGCCGTTGCCCTGCCCCTCTGAACACGCCACAGTGTGGTGTATGACGCCACTGGGCCGTGCCTTACTGGGCGCCCCCGTGGCGTCAATTGCAGCGGCCGTTCAGCCACGGCCGCCATTTATTAGTGATTAAGAAAGTCTGGACAACAGACTGATGCTGAAACAGCTTTATGCTGGGGAAGACCACTGTTTTATGAAGCCTGAATTCTCTGTCAATAGGTAGCAGCTCTCCAGAGCCTCAGGCAAAGACTCTCCTACATGAAAGACTCTCCTATACCCTATATTGGGTATCGCAGTGTGGAAAACAACAGTTATATTATTGTTTCTCAGAAGAGCCTGGAATTCACTAAAGGCAATTCACATTTGCTGTTTCTCAGTGGAACCAGAGAAGAACGAGAGAAGGCTAAATCTGCTAGGTGTCCTGCTGGCAGCCCTCTTCTGATGCTGCCATTTGGTGGGCAAAGTAATGACATCACTTCTGGTATGACCAGGAAGTGACTTCATCACAGGGGTCCCTCACATACATTGGTAAGTCGTCCACTGGTTGCCATCCCCAGGTCAGCAACTCTGGAGAAGGCATAGACTGAGAGCTTTGCAAATAACGTGCATTCAATAAAGTGGGAAGTCTGTTCAAAGCCCAAGAGGTTTGTTTATAGGGAAAGAAACAACATACTCTGAAATAATGGGGAGATCAAACCAGGAATCTTATTTATTTCAGTGTTTCTAAGCTTCCCTAAGCAAGAAACAATCATAAGCCTCAAAATACAATGAAGCTCATGCAAAAGCCTAAGGCTGATTCTGTGAAGGTTCAAGGGGGTGGCAGGTTAGCGTGGATGAGTGATAAGGTTGTGAGTATCCTGCATAGTGCAGGTGGTTGGACTAGATGACCAAGGAGGTCCCTTCAACTCTATTATTCTATGATTCTATGAGTGAAGGTCCCAGGGCTGGAGAGCTTCAGGAAGTCAGGTGTGGGCAGAAATAATCTCTTAGAAGAGCATCTCTCCTCACACAATACAACTTCCTGATGTATTTCAAAGAATTCCCTCCAGCATCTTGATTGGATAAGTTGAAGACTTCCTGCTCCTTTAAGCACACCTCTGTCCCTGCTTGCCTGCAAAACAGACAGAATGAATGCAGAATAACAGTTAGACGGTCAGTTAAGACTCCCTCCTCTCTTTCCATACAAAGCTGTTTCTCTTCTTAATAGTACTAGTTTATTCTTTTAAGCACCTTGGTGTTTTACAATTGCTTGCATATTTACACTCTCCAGACATTATCCTCATTAGCCTTTTATCCTAAAGCTCAAATAACTCTACCTGTTGTTTCAAGCTCAGCGCTGTGATAAGCTGATACAAGCCTGCGTAGCACTCCAGTATGCTCTGTGGGCTTTGCTGCCAGTACTAACTAAATTGCTTCAGCAGCTACGAAACCCCACCAGAACCTGTACTAATGGTCTACTTCATTTTGTTTGGAATTATGCATTGTTAGGAAAGGGTTTTTTTTTTCTAACATGATATTTAGGCTCCATAGATAATTGCAAACATTTCCTCGATCGCTGCTTAATACCTCTAGCCACACAGGGAAAGTATGTAATTCATGGCAGAATTTCCTAAGGAGATAAACCTCAGTCAGTTATCTGAATTAATTGCCAGCTCCTGTCCTTGGTATTTCAGGGAATCTCTATAAACTTCAGGGACTTATGTGTCAGCAGATCTTTCATAGAAGTCACCTGGGGAGGATGTTTATTTCCTTTGCTAGATCAGGATGGTTTTGCTGAATTTTAATTACATCAACCTGCTGGCCCATCTATCTGCACAATCAATTATAATAGGGAAACAATATTTATTTCTGTCTCCTACATTTCACTTCACGCCATGTGAAGAAGAAGAAGAAGACGAAGAAGAAAAAGAGTTGATTCTTATATGCTGCTTTTCTCTACCAAAAGAAATCTCAAAAATGGCTTACCGTCACCTTCCCTTTCCTCTCCCCACAACAGACATCCTGTGAGGAAGAAGAAGAAGAGTTGGTTCTTATATGCCACTTTTCTCTACCAGAAGGAGTCTCAAAGTGGTTTATAATCGCCTTCCCTTTCCTATCCCCACAACAGACAGCCTGTAAGGTGGTTGAGCCTGAAAGAGCTCTGACAGGATTGCTCAGGCAGAAGAGCACTATTAGGGCTGTGACAAGCCCAAGATCACCCAGCTGGCTGCATGTGGAGAAGTAAGGAATCATACCCAGCTTGCCAGATTAGAAGCCACCGCTCTTAACAACTATAACAAGCAAGAACTCTCTAGACACAGGGCAACCAAGGAACAGGGGTACAAAACCCTTGGGTATTAGGTTGTTTGAGGGACCCCAGGCTGCTTGTATCCCAGAAATCCTCACCTGGATAGCCCAGGCTAACCTGATCTCATCAGATCTCAGAAACTCAGCAAGGTGAGCCTTGGTCAGTACTTGGAATTCCGGGGTTGGTACGCAGAGGCAGGTGATAGAATCATAGAATCATAGAATCATAGAATCATAGAGTTGGAAGGGGCCATACAGGCCATCTAGTCCAACCCCCTGCTCAGCGCAGGATCAGCCCTAAGCAATGATGGCAAACTACCCTAAGCCCTAAGCAAGTGATGGCAAACTACCCCTGGAAGTCTCTTGAAACTTTTAGAAGGACATAAGTTGTCTGTGACTTGAGGGCAAAAAAACAGTCAGTAATGACTTGCACTGCATTTAAATTTCTCTTGGGGAGAAATAATTGCACAAAAGGTGCTGTTTGTTCAGATCCATCTTGTTGCAAACATGAGAACGAAAATAAGACCTTCTCAGTTTTGCTCCATGTGGCTATTACTGAGTTGGCAATCCTACCGACTTATGAGACTACATATTGCCACCCACGTTTCAAACATAATGCTGGCTGCGCAATTCATTGCTTTTGTATATCCCAGAAATGTTATTGGAAAGCAAACAGATGTGATGCACCTATTTATCCTTCACCCACCCTGTCTGTTGTATGTGCTGATCATCTGAAATGTCCCCTGGGGAACCATTCCCTCCTAATATTCTCTGTCCAAAACAATTCTTATTAGCATTTTTGAAAATCTGCTGTCTCTAAACCTGCTTTGGATCTTTCCTCCTTCATGCCACAAGTACCACAGCAAGACTAGGCCATCAACCAAGTGAGTTTCTGAGTGGATGGGAGTGTCAGCACATCATGCTAGGTGTCACACTGCTCTGCCACTATTGTGTACTCCAGAAAGGAACAGGGAAGGCCTTCAGTCGCCTTTTTACTTCACATTCCTTTAACCTTTTAGTTCTCAGTCCCTTGGCCATTCAGAAGTTGCCTCAGCAGCAGCTGCCACCAAAACACAAGGACTGAATGCATGGAAATACTTACGAAGAACTTGCAGCTGAAATGCTGAAGAGTTAATATGAGAGTTAGACATGACGTCACTCCCTGACATTATTTGATTGACTCTGCCTAATCTGGCAGCCATTCTGTGGTGGGCTTAACATCTTGTGGCAGCCATTTTGCAATGGCACCTACCACCCTTTGTCAGAATTCTCTAGGTGCCCACAAGCTGACAAAGGTCAGGAACCCCTGGCTTGGAGAGTTTTCCCATCAATCTTATGGCTGACTTAATAACTTCAAGAGAGATTTTTACTCTGCATCAGCAACATATGCTCAAGCCCTGCAAGATGGAAGGGGAAATCCCTTAGGTAAAGAGACCAATCTCTAAACATGCAGCTGGAAGTGAATCTCGGGCGAAACCTATGGTTCCAGGAGAATATACCTATGAATAATGAAAATGAACGTACATAATTCCTAATATGACAAAACAAATGACCTGTTGGAAATGTAAACAAAAGAGATATTTTAAGGGCCAATTTTCCTTTCCATGCCATTTGGAGTCTTATCTGTAATGGCATAAGATTTCTACTGCTAATTAGGTGAAGTTAAATACCCAAGTACCCACCAGTTGGTCACTGGGTGGAAGGTGTTGCTTAAATATGTTGGCACTGAAATTTTAAGACCCAGAAGGATTTTATGAAGAGTAAAAAGTCTTGCGATACGGCTCCATTAATTTTCCCTGGGAATGATTGCCCATTATCCAACTGAATAGCAGAGCCAAGATTTCAACCTCTGGGATTTTACCCCCAGGTTTTGCTTGATCAGATATTTGCATTCCACTAGACGTCCCCTAATAGATCACAGATGATACATTCTCTCTTGGCTCCGTAATTTCCCAAAATGGCCAATTAAAGATTCATCTTAACTACGTATCATCTTTTCATCTGCTCAGAAGAAACGGGATGGCTTCCATCATCTTAGCCGCCTGCCAATCGCTTCACTTCACTGAGACACACCTTAATATTAGATTTAAAGCCTTGAAACTTAAAACTCATGGGCCTACTTCCCTCTGCCCTTGTACAATCACTTCTAATTTTTTCCGGATCATTTTCCCTTTCCTTACTGCTGCCTAGCTCACCCTGAGCAATAATCTTTCGACCCTCCGTTTATTGCCCAATTTTAAATGCATTTAGAATAGAAAGGCTTTTAATTTATCCATTTCTTTAAAGAAATTCTCATATACTGTCCCGATATCTCCATTCGGTATTAAATATCCCATCCCCAAAGTCAGGCAGTGCATACTCTAATCCTTGAGAAAGATTTTTATTACTTTGGATTGCAGCTGGATTGATCAGTAATGAAGACTCCAGATAGGCTTGGAGTCCACGTGCACCTTGAGACAGGTAAATGGGCCTAACTACATACATTTGTGTGTAACATTAGCACTCTGGTAGTATACTTGCCCATCCACCTTTGCATGTGAATGGCTGGTATTTGTGGTTAGTATGTTTAAATACAATAGGATACCAGCTGATACCAGTCAGTGGACTAACTGTGGCCTATGTTAGTACATATCTTGGCCTCAGAAACTTGTGTCATAGAACTTCTCAACTGGGAGCACAATCATTAATGCTCTACATAGCTGAGACGTGGAGTTGCAACACTCACTGGCAGTCTTCAAGCAAAGGTTGGATACACACTTTTCTTGGATGCTTTAGGATGCTTTGGGCTGATCCTGCGTTGAGCGGGGGTTGGACTAAATGGCCTATATGGGCCCTTCCAACTCTTATGATTCTTTGATTCTATGATTCATTTACTTCCTGCTGCATTTTCCATGTTCCTGGATGCTGGGCCACCTTCGCCAGGCTGCAGACTGGATCAGCAGAGAATCAGATGGCTCAGAAGTGCTCCTGAACTGTAAGCATAGCTTGGAGCTGAGGTAGGAAAAGGGGACCTGGATGATGGCAGAAAAACAGATTGGGTGGAACAAGAAACATATCACATCTACAGAGGCTGCAAAGAGGCACCCATTTGAAAAATGCTAGGCATTTGGACATAGAGAAAAGATGCTACAGGAAATTGTACAACATCAGGACATCTTGTAGCAAACTCCTGGATCCACTCTTCATCCTCAAAGCCATCTTGTGAAGTTGCCCCTTGAAGTGAGAGAGACTCTGACCGGCTATTGGTAGAAAGGGGTACAACGGCATATTAGGCATTGCAGTTTTTCCCTTTGGTTTTGCTCAAGGGAGAGGCTGATTCTGTGAAGGTTCAAGGGGGTGGCAGGTGACAGTGGATGAGCGATTGGGTTGTGAGTGTCCTGTATAGTGCATGGGGTTGGACTAGATGACCCATGAGGTACCTTCCAACTCTATGATTCTATGATTCTAAGATTCATACTGAGTTATAGTGATGTATTCTTGCCAATGACTAGGGTTGTCATGTCTTGGTTGGGAAATACCTAAAGAATTTTTTTGGAGGGGGGGGGAGGGTAAAGCCTGACAAGGGATGTTTTGGAGAGGAAGGGACTACAATGGGGTATAATGTTGTAGAGGTCACCTTACAAAGTAGCCATTTTTTCTAGGTGAATTGATCTCTGGTTCCACCACCTGGTATTGGCAATCCTGCCGATCACAAAGATAGCCCTAGACATTTGGGTTTCTCCTAATATGAAGCGTCTCTTCCTTTCCTTTGGTCTGGAGGTCTGCTGACGGGAAATGAACATTTTTATACCCCACAAAATCACCCCTCCCGTGTGCTGGTTTTTCAGAAGAGGCCTCAAAAGGGGAGGAATTACGCCATTATTGAAGCAACAGAGCTGACATTTCCTGTTTTGTGGGGCTTCCCTACAACACTGAAGCTACTCTATTGTCACACAGCAAAATGGTAAGTGTTGGCCAGTGGCCAGGTTGCCTCAGCAACAGGCTGACATGTTCCTTCCGCCCACTCATTTTTAGTGAGGGCACAGAGAAGAAAGAAAAATAGAATTAGTGGAGGAGGAACAGGGAGGCACACTATGCATATTGGACTTTTATCTTTAGGAGACTATTGGGGGAAGTTAAACCCTCTTTTTCATTACAACATTTTTATAGGCAGAATTTCAGTGCAATATACAATGATTTTGTGTATGATTCAAGAACCAAGAAGCTACTCCACAGAGCAGATACTAGTATACTATAATTAGGGATGGGCACAGACCAGGAAAATGCAGTTCAGTTCAGTTCAGTATGTGTTTCATAGCATGCGCTCTTCACAAACTATGACGCATTATGAACTTTCAGGGGCTAAATCAGGGGTGGCCTAAATGTAGCTCTTCAGATGTCCCTGGAATACAATTACAATGAGCCCCTGTCAGCAGCCCCTCAAAGAAGGTACTCCTAGAAAATTGCTTTCTGGTGAAATTACCATCAACAGGCAATCATTTTGATAGGTGCATATCCAGGATGTTCAGGAGTATACAGAATAGATCCTATCCAAGTTAGAGACAGCAAACTCACAGGGTATTTCCAGCTGACTCTCCACTACCTGCCATCCAACTTTGATGAGGATTGGATTTATGGGATCTGAGTTATGGTCCAACCAAAGAAGGTGAAAACTTCTCCAGTGTTTCAAGTGGAGGTAAAAAAAGCAAGGCCAATGGAAGTCCAGCAAAACAGAATCAAAGTCCCCAAGAATCTCTATAGGAGAAAAATAAGTGGGGCATTTCTGCAAGCTAAGAAGAACTAGTGTCACTATGGCAGAGCAAACCCAACAAGTCTGAGGTCAAGCCAGATAATCTCTATTGTAGAATCTGAAAGGGGGTATTTTTGCAAGCCCAGCAAAACCAGTGCAGTGAACTAATGCCCAGCAGAACTCAATGTCATTGTTGTAATGCCAGATCAATAAGGCTAATATCTAGCACAGCATCACACTCCAAACAGAGGAGTTGCAAGTCCACATAACCAGTCCAATGTACTATTGCCCAGCAGAACCCAATGTCAATGTGACAATGCCAGCTAATCACAACACAAGCAAGAGAAGCATTTTTCAAGCCCAGCAGAACCAGTACAATGTACAGAGTGCCTAGTAGTAGTAGTGCAATCACAGAATGACCAGCAGACCCTTATCCCACTGACACTCTAAGGTTAAGAGGACTGATCTCAAGAGCCACAAATCCATGCAAGGGTGGTGATATTTTGCAAATGCTGTTCAAGAAAATGGGAAGTGAACACAAAGGAACATCAGCAAAGGGGAGGGAATCCTCTTAAAACTGATATGAGTCATTTGAAACTGACAGCAGTGTTTCCAGTTCTGGAGAATTTCACCCTTCCTGTTGCTTTGAAGTTTGGTAAACATTTTGTTTGAGCTGAAACAGTCTCTCTGAAAATGTATCTATTCATAAACTGCACAAATTGCTTGAAATTTTGTGTAAAATTCATGCTGGTTGAAGTGCCATGAACTGCCCATAATTCATCATGGACTTTAGAAACTACAAGTTCCTTCTTCCCCCTCGTAGCACTTCCTCACAGCTCTACGATTTTGAAGGTAAGTTACCCCTATGAAAGTCTGCCCATGAGTCTATTCATGCATCCATGACCCAATAGGCACTGGCCATACAGGGAAGGGTGGTCCTTGGTAGAATGGAGTAGTAGGAGCCAATACTATTTAAAACCCCTGCACCCAAAATCCAGGAGACTGAAAATGAAATTTAGGCATACAAAGCCTTGCCTTTTCAAGTCATACCTCTTAATAGCAATGGGTGAAAAACAGTGTGTTGCTCTCTGAATCATAATGTTCCAAATGTATGTAAAGCTAGAGGGGTTTAAACAGTATTCTTTGCTGAACCACCATTCCTCTTGCCCTCTCTGGAGAGCCAGTTTGGTGTAATGGGTAGGAGTGTGGACTTCTAATCTGGTGAGCCGGGTTCGATTCTGCACACCCCCACATGAAGACAGCTGGGTGACCTTGGGCTCCCCACAGCCCTGATAAAGCTGCTCTAACTGAGCAGTGATATCAGGGCTCTCTCAGCCTCACCCACCTCACAGGGTGTCTGTTGTGGGGAGAGGAAAGGGAAGGCAACTGTAAGCCGCTTTGAGCCTCCTTCGAGTAGAGAAAAGCGTCATATAAGAACCAACTCTTCTTCTTCTTCTTCTTCTTCTTCTTCTTCTTCTTCTTCTTCTTCTTCTTCTTCTTCTTCTTCTTGGCTCTCAGCCCTGTCATCCCATTGCAGATGATTATCAGTATTTGCCTGAGGGCAAATTTGCAGAAGTTGCTATTCGCACGGAGCATTTGCTAGGGGACCTATTCGTTGGCCCTTCACACAGTGGTTCTTATCTCCCCATGCAAACAAGGCCACCGGCTGATTCTCACTCCAAAAGATAACTGCCTCAAATTATTTCACCGTCCTTCCATGGCATCTTTGTTCACAGAAATGTCTGGCGGATACCGGTGCTTCATGCAATTCTCCCAATTGACAAAGAGTGAGAAACAAGAGGCACTTATTTGTGTAGTTTTGCTGTTTACTGCTCAAAAGGATCTATTATTTGCTTCACTGCCCATCCAGGAACACAAACGATACCTGGTGAATTCCCCACCACGACCAATCCCATGCTATAAATAATGGACAATGAATAGTGCATTGCCCGCACACCCCGTTTGGAAGCAAGAAGCCTGAAAGCTGAAATTTGTTTGCATAAACTATAAGTCAAACAATTACCCAATGAAAAATGCATTCCTAAAAACCCAAAGCAGTGTGTTGCTCATTCACAGTGAATATGAACTTCCTTGCATGCATTCTTTACAGAAAACAATTTGACCATGAAATTCACTGTTGACAAATTCACGGTATTTTATATGAGGAACCTGGAGAAGAATAATTGGAGCTACTAATACACGTAGTTGGGTTTTAAATTGACTATAACTATATAGGAAAAGAAAGTGTTTAGCAAAAGTGTTCTCAGAGCAACGAAAACCCTACTCCTCAGCTAAATGCACACGTTTGCCTATATTAATAAAAGGAAGCATAAGGAAAAGGTAGGAAAAACAGTCAAAATATTATAATGTACAATTGCCTGAATGGACTCTTATTCTGTTCTGGAGTTCAAGAGATGCATGGCTATAATATTAAAATGTACTGCAAGTAATGGAGACAAAATATATCTGCTTATACAATAGGGTTACACTAGTATGTTCTCCCCCCATTAAAGCTTGTGTGTAAAGAGGGAACGAAGGCTGTCCTGCATACTGTGTGTGCATGTGGAACATGCATACATATACTGTTTCTAGCATGGATGTGCACAGAACTGTATTGAGGAGTTGAGTGGGGAGATGTTGGCTTGCAAAGAGGAATTCACATCATTTCAGATAAGGTAACAGAGGCAATCTGTGTCTTCCACAAATCAGCTTTGATCCCATCACAAATCAAAGGTGAAAGCTGTCCATTGGGTTTGACTGTGGCCACTGTTTGCTCATCAGATAATTTTGGAAAGGCACCTGAATCTCAGCCCATCTATTCCAGATGCCTTAGCCTTTCAGGATTTTAGGAAAGAATAATGTTTCAAGTGCATGAAAAAAAGAAAGCACATTAATGAATTTCTACAGAAATCAATGGAAGAAAAGGTGGAAGAAAACCTTGGCAGTGTGAATATTTTTATGTATTAGATTTTATGCCTACTCTTCTTTCAAGGAAGGGTTGCCAAGATATGGTGGGGAGTGAAAGGGATTCCTAGGCTATGTTGCTGACAAGGCAACAACGTCATTGCTGGTGTGTGCCAGAAGTGATGTCAATGTCAGCAATGTTGTTGCAATACTCTATCCTTTTGGGGGGAAACTCTATGGTAGAAATGGCTTCTACCATAGAGTTCTTGCCCAAAAACCAGAGCGTCACCATGATGCCAACAATGGGATGATGTCACTTCTGGTACACATTTGAACTGATGTCCTTGCATCACTGACCACCTAGCCTGAGCCTCCTTCCTGCTCCTGGTAAGGTAGCTGATTGGTGGCAGTGGGGCCTGGTGGTGTGGGAACCTCTGCCTCCAGTGAGGGGGCTGGCAACCCCACTCTAAGCTCAGGATGGTCTGCATGCCCTCCTTCCCATTCTCAACACAACCCTATGAGATCAGAAATCCAGTTTTGTGGTAGAATGGGAGGAATATAATAATTACAATTAGCTTCCTCAACTGTGTGTTGACATGTCCACTGGTTACCTGTTTACCTGTTCCCGTGTTCTTGCCATGAGATGTTTCCTTGACCTGTTTATGCTCAGCTTTAATTGTATTTTTAAAATACAGCAAAGAGGTCCAAAATCATTCTTTCACACGTATCTCCTGGGACCCGATAATTGCTTTGACCTTGCTAGCTTGATGAATCTCTTAGGAAAATCTTTGTAGGGTCTAAGCTGTTGTGGATGCTTTTGCATGGGAAATACAGTTCGTGCCTGATCTCTCATCCAGCATGCCTAACTACCATAGCCAATAAGGTAAGGATGGGGGAGAAAGAGATATAGGGGAAGGGGAGAGGGAAGAGAGAGAGAGGGATTGTCAGAGAAGAGGAGAAATGGAGAGGGGATGGGCTGATAGGTAGGGGGAGAGATCCTGCGTTGAGCAGGGGGTTGGACTAGATGGCCTATATGGCACCTTCCAACTCTATGATTCTATGATTCTATGATTCTATGATTCTATGATTCTAATTGATGGAGAAGGGGTGGGGTGGGGTGGCAAAGACAGAGAAGGGGAGACTTAGAAAGGGGAAAGATTGACAGGGAAGGCAAGAGGGAGAAGGATGAGCCATTCGCTGACTTAAATACTTGGAATGGAAAGCTGCAGTGGCAGTAATTGCCTCACCTTCTAGTATTGCTTGTTTATACATTTTATTGAATTGCTTTCTAATTTTAACTGTATTTATAATTGTTTAAATTTAAAAAAAAAAGATTTTGCTACCTTGTGGACTGTGACTGGGTGGACATAACGATGGAGAAAGGGCAGGTAACAAATACAGTCAGTAAGCAAGTAAGTGACTAAATAAAGTATTGAGCCAAACCCTCATTATATGTTTGCTGGGTCTTTTCTAAAAGCAAACGTGAGCTCTGTGGCTGCACTTCTGCTGTCTCCCTGTATCCTGAGTATAAAAACAACTTAAAACACTCCTGGTCAATATTCCTGAATTGGTGGAGATGTAATCCCACTTAATTAGCCATGCCTTGTATCACGATACCAGTGATTGTTGCCAAATACAATGCCTGCTTGGTGTTCCTCTCCCCCCTGCCCCCCAAGAGCTGTATCTGCAGTCCCCCTAAAGTAATAAGGCATGACAGAAAACATGTTGCCAGCCAATTAAGAGTACAAGCTGGCCTCTTGCTGAGGGACGTGAAGCTGCGCTCAAATGTCTTTAGCTACTCAGGGGATGCCGTAATCACTCTCCAACTTCTGTCTCCCTCAGGCAACCTATCGGTAATTTTGAATCACAGGATGGAAAACAATACGAAGCTTAGCCAATAGATAATGATTGGTGTGTGTGTGTGTGTGTGTGTGTGTGTGTTTGTGTATATATATTTATATATAAAACCTCAGAATCAGATCCACCCATTAAATGAGACATTTGTACCAGGCATGGGCCTCCTTCTGGGTATTAATCCTATACAGAGTTGCACTCTTCGGAATTCATTGAAGTTAATGGGCTTAGATTATAACACTGTTTAGGACTTCAGTGACAGTAAGTTATTGTAGATAGTCAGGCCTTCACATAAATGCCTTGGGAGTGTTAAGAAAAGCAATCAGTTCTCTACATCCAGTTCGGCCATTTAGATTCTGTTCCCATCAAAATGACAAAACAAAAACAAAACAGCTGAGCAGCAGGAAGCAGAAAGCAGGGATGTAAATGGCTCTGAGCCATTTGAACCCCTGCTTTCTGCTCCTCACCACTCAGCTTTTTTTTTTTTTTTTTGTGAAGAGCAGAAAACGGGATTAAATTGCTTGGGACTCACTTGGTGTAATGGTTAGAGCAGCAGCTTGTAATCTGGAGAACCAGGTTTGATCCCCTACTCCTCTACATGCAAGCTCTCTCAATCCCACTTACCTCACAGGGTGTCTGCTGTGGGAAGAGTAAGGGTAGATGATTCTAAGCTACTCTGAAACTCCTTCATGGAGTAAAAAACAGGGTACAACAAAACAGCTCTTTTCTCTCTGTCTTCTTCAATAGGTTACAGCTCATAAATGTTTGCCATGCACATAGTTTATAGGCTTGCTGTGGGGCTCATTGGTAGGATATTGCACATCTTTCAACCTTTCTCTTCTTGCAGGTCTTTGGTCTAGGGTTGACTAGAGGCAGGGTCTTCCTGGTTCCACCCTGGATCATGCCCAGGCTAAGTATCCGCAAGAGGAAGAGAAAAGCTAACTTAGCTCAGATAGTATTCTGCTGTCTGTTCTTTTCTATGATGGGAAATGCTCCATGCAGAGCATGATGTGCTCTGTGCTGTCATTGGATGCCTTAGGTGTGCATCTTTGTTGTCTGCAGGGCTGCCGTTTTCTGTTCTGGTTTGGGAAAGTCCTGGGGATTTGAGGGCAATAACAGGAGAGGGCACAGTCTGGTCAACAATGAGAGCTCAGTGGTATGATGCCAAACAGCCTGACTTCTGGAATTGATCATGGAAGTCTGGAGATCAGTTGTAATTCCAAGAGAGGTCCAGGCCCCACCTGGTAGTTGGCACCCCAGCTTCTCAATCAGATCTTGTTTTGTCCCCAAAGGTTAGAAGGGGATGCGGCAGCCCTTGGTTTGTGCAAAACAACAAAACAAAACAAACAACAACAAAACTCTTACCATTTTTTCAGCTGTGCCGGTAGAATTGCTCTCCCCACCCTGAGCTAAGTCACTGCCATCAATACTTTCCACCCCAGGATCACTGCTATTTACTCGGATTTCAGCTCCAGAAAAGGTCATCTTCTGTAAACAACTGTTCCGCTTGATAATTGGAGATTATTAGAGCTGAGCAATAACTCATGAACAGCTGGGATTCTGCTCTAAAAAGCCTCTCCTGTTTTTTGTTTTTTTTTAAAATAAATTATCTTTCTCTTGAGTATGCCTTTCTGGAAATATATGGAACTGTACTTCATGGCACATGAATGCAGATTTTAAGGGAAACAAACAGTCTGAAAGTATTTCAAGTTGTTCCTGACCAGCTGCCTTTTTTCACTTGCAAAGAATGTCCCTCTTTTCATGGAAGAAATTGGTCCCTCACAGAGAGTTGCCTATCTCCAGAATTGCAACAGGCCTCTGGACTACAGAGGTTAGCTCCCCTGAAGAAAATGGCTAATTTGGGTGATGGACGCTAGGGGATTGTATCCCACAGAGGTCCTTTCCCTCCCGTAATCCCACTCCGCCTCCACAGGAAGCCTGCTGGATGACCTCAGAAGGTGCCTGTTGTGTAGAGACAGGCCTGTCCTATCCCCAAACCTGTCTTCCCTAGGCTCCACCCCCAAATCTCAAGGAGTTCTCCAACATGAGGTTGGCAACCTTATGAAGTAAGTAGAAGTAGTCCCTTCCTAAGCTTTGTCACTTAATGCTTGAAAACATCTTCTCACCGATGGTTGTAATCTCCTGGTTGTGGAAATGTCTGACTTCAAAGAGCCAAGCAAATCCTTCGACAAATGAGATGAGGCAACACCATTTGAGCCCTGAAAGAGCTTTGTCATAGAATGCCAGAGCTTGCACATCAAGAGAAGGTTCATATATACAACTCTTTAACAAATGAGCCATCCCTAGTTCACTGCAGTGCATCCAACATACATTAATCTATAAATTCTGCCTGCCTAGTTCAGACCCACAAGGGACTTGGAGGCCCAAAGACTGGACTCAGTACTTTCCCATGGAGGGTGTTCTCTGCTGCTAGGGATGCATAAACCTGTTGGGGTTGTATTCTGAATTCTAGTTAGGAATGGGCACAAACCAGCTCACAAATGGAAGTTCGTGAAAGATTTTCACTGGTTCATAGTTTGCGAGCTGAAAAGCTGCCATAAACTTCCACCAAATTGCATACTGACTATGCAGATGAGACATGATCTAAGTATTGAAAGCATCCTCAGTTCAATAAAGAATACATATTTGCTTTATTTATTCACTTGCCATTCTCACTGATGTCCATGGCAATGCTGAAGTATCTTTATGATGCAATGATAATTTTTAAAATGATGAAAATATTCACCCCCCCCCAAAAAAAAAATCAGGAAAGTTTGACCCATTCCTAAATGGTTTCCTAGAAGCCCTGTCTCTTAGCCTCAGTCTTCCATCTGCAGAATGGATATATAAATGGATATATATTGAGAATGGATATATAGTGAGAGCCAGTTTGGTGTAGTGCAGGAGTGCAGACTTCTAATCTGGCATGCCGGGTTCGATTCTGCGCTCCCCCACATGCAGCCAGCTGGGTGACCTTGGGCTCACCACGGCTCTGATAAAGCTGTTCAGACTGAGCAGGAATCTCAGGGCTCTCCCAGCCTCACCTATTCCACAGGGTGTCGGTTGTGGGGAGAGGAAAGGGAAGGCGACTGTAAGCTGCTTTGAGCCTCCTTCGGGTAGGGAAAAGTGGCATATAAGAACCAACTCTTCTTCTTCTTCTTCTTCTTCTTCTTCTTCTTCTTCTTCTTCTTCTTCTTCTTAAATACCAATCAATTTATTAATGTGGACCTTTACACTCTGCTGTTTTCTCCAACGAGAACCAAAAATGCTTAAAACTTTGTCCTTCCCTCTTCTTTTTTAAGGAGAAGCAGCACAGTATAGGCCAAACTCAACAGCTCTTGGAAACTAAGCAGGGTCGGTACTTGGATGGGAGACCACTAAAGAAGACTGTGGAGAAGGAGGCAATGACATGGCAATAATTTTGAACCGTCCCTTTCTTTTCGTTGTCTCCATAAACTGGCAGAGACTGTTACCTTATACATGTCTACCTTTATTTTATCTTCACAACAAACCTGTGCTGCTGGTTAGGCTGAGAGTAAGGACTGCCCCAGAGCTTCCATGAGAATGTGGGGATTTGAGACTGGGTTTGCCAGAACCCCATAATCACAACACCATAGCAGTACCCCTAACTACCATGTCACCAGGATCCTTCCCAATGTATTTCAGTTCAAACATGATTTGTTTGTTTGTTTATTAAGCTTTTATGCCACTGCTCCTAGCCAGCTAACCTATGTTGGCTGACCTCACAGGGGCCAGGGGTCCTGGAACAGGTCTCCAGTTTGCTCATCACTATTTAGGTACGTAAATAAAAAAGTGGATTAATTCTCATTCAAAGGCTTGTCTTTGAAATGTAAGGCTAAGAGCAAACCAGGGTAAACAGAGGGAAACCAGCAAAACTGCTAACCTGCTTATTAGGCCATGGTTTCAAGTACTCACCCAGGCCCTGATTATGCACACGTCCTTGTTTCTCGGCCTCTGTGTGAATATTATTTTGCCTGACATCTCCCCACTTATGGTGCGTTCATTTGTCAGCTCGGAGCACTAATCTTGGCATTAATAAAAATTACAATAAATTATTCAGGAGCCAGAAAACAAATGTGCAGCAAGAGATTTAAGGAGCTGGATGTGTTTGCTTGATGGTGAAGAAGTGATTTCATTTAAGTGCCCTGCATGGATTGTAAACATTTGGGCACCGAAGGGCGTCTTGTAAACTGTTTGTAAGAACAACAGACAGAACAAGATTTAGAAAAGCAGGATTTAGAATGGAATTAAGAATGGATTTTACCAGTTTTGCAGGGCCTGTAAAACAGAAGTCTTCTGTCACGTCTTTGGTTGAGGCCAGGGTGAGTAAGATCTGGGCCATGCCCTGAGTTAACTGGCACAGGAGGCTGTTTGGCTATCCTCCTGAGATGGTTAGTAGTCTGTGAGCAAGAGGGAGGGAATTTGGTTGCTGCTGAGGGAGGGGGGTATTACCTAATGGAGGTTATGTTTTTATGTTTTTAATGGGGTTTGGTAAGACATGAGCCACTGTTATTGTCATTGTCATTGTCATTGTTATTGTTGTATTTATTACTCGCCTCTCCCCGTAGGCTTGAGGCAAGTTACAATATACCCTCAATAAAAACCCCTATAAAACCACATACATAATCCAACAACACAGAACAAAGATGTGGCAGAAAAAAACACTAAATAACCATCCCAACCCCGACCTACTGGAGGGGAGGGAGAAAGAGGACACTGTTGGCATTCGCTACTGCTGCTCCAATCCTAGGGGGGGGGGGCTGATTTTCCGTGTTGCCCGGCCTCAACCAACAACCCGGTGGAAGAGCTCCGTTTTGCAGGCCCTGCAGAAGGATGGAAGATCCTGTGGGAGTGGTGGGATATCGATTGAATAAATAAATACATTAAATACATTTAGAGAGTTTCTTGTTTTCTGCTGTTGACACAACGCATGCATTGTAGATTGAGATTGGCTGGAGTGCTGAACTCGGCCCTTAGGGAGCTGGGTTCAAATGCTGGCTTAGCCACGGAAGACTGAAGGGTGACTTTGAGCCTCTCACATTCTCCCAGCTGAAAATGCCTTAACGGGGCTGTGGACATGAAGTGGAAGAGGGGAGAGGGATATAATAAGACAGACTTTTGACCATGGAGGAGCCCCCAAAATAATTTTTCATGCTCTGAGGAACCCCGGAAGTAATGTCAGCTGGCCACACCCCCTGCCATATCCTTGGAAGTGATATCTCCTCAGAAGGTTTATATCATTATAAAATATATTAAGTACACAGTTTATGGCTCAAGTGCTAAACCAGATCAATTAAAAGCAATACATTAAAACTGCGGCAGATACAAAATGACCCAGTGCGTTTTGATCCAGTTGGATCTAGATTATCAAAATCTGTGAGGTTGCTTTGGTAACTGCGGCATATCTTTTGGCATTGTATGTGTTACTCAAATAATTTTTGCATATTTTCCATGGTGATTTTAATGCATAGTTTTTAGTGACCTTGTTCAGCACGGTGCAATAAGACATGTATTTAATATGTTTTTATCATTAGAATTATTAGATTTCTCAAGCTTTTTGGCTCCTAGCTCATGTTACAGGTTGGGTTCATTTCTCTTCCTGTCCCTCTTTCATCCTCAGTTAGCAAGACCTGAGCAAGGCTGTTAGCAAGAGGACATTTCGGAGAACATGAATTCATCACCAACATGACACAGTGTCAACCTAAACAAAGATGCACCCTTCTAAGCCCATTGTGTTTGGGGAAGGGTATAACTGTGCATGGAGGCTCTGTTACCCCCCCCCCCCCACTGCAGTCTGGGATGATACAGTTCAGCCTTACAGAGATGGCAAGGGTTACCACTGGACTATACATGATGAATTCTGACCTCTGAAAATATTATCCAAAAGCTCTTATTATATATTGTGCACTATATAGTATATAGTCTGATAGCCAGCTTGGTGTTGTAGTTAGGAGTGCAGACTTCTAATCTGGCGAGCTGGGTTAGGGTTAGATTCTGCAGTCCCCAACATGCAGTCAGCTGGGTGACCTTGGGCTCACTATAGCACTGATAAAGCTGCTGTGACTCAGCAGTGATATCAGGGCTCTCTCAGCCTCACCCACCTCACAGGGTGTCTGTTGTGGGGAGAGGAAAGCTGTAAGCTGCTTTGAGCCTACTTTGGGTAGAGAAAAGCAGCATATAAGAACCAAATCTTCTTCTTCTTCAGTAATATCGGGGTTCTCTCAGCCTCACTTGCCTCACAGGGTGTCTGTTGTGGGGAGAGGAAGGGGAAGGTGATTGTAAGCTGCTTTGAGCCTCCTTTGGATAGAGAAAAGCGGCATATAAGAACCAACTCTTCTTCTACGTCTACATTTGAGCATATAGATGTTCCCCTCTGAAGTGCATCCCACTGTGTTTGATGGATATTTGTCAGCAATGTATGCAGAACTGCAGTCACGGCCCACTTGTACCTGAATAGGCTTTCTCAATTTGAATATGATTCCACTGAAGTAAATGGCTTGCGCACAGCCGCCTAAGTATTTTCAGTCATTGTAAGATTCCAATCAGCCCTTTTCTTATATGCACACAACAGGTAAGCAATTGATAACTTGTTCACCACTGCGAAAGGGTATGGTATGATAAAGCCATCATTTCCCCATTGTGTGTGCACTCATGCTACCATTGTCCCTGATGCAAACCTATCTGAATATAGATGACATTAGGACAAATCAGGAGAAGTGAACCTCAATCAGGCTACCTTAATCCCTTTTTTTAAAGCATTGTCTGCTCTAAACAGAGGGAGGAAGCTTATCGACGTTGCAAACGCAAGCTCGTTTAAGAGTCATTTTCGCTCCTCGGGAGGGCCCAGGAATAGCAATCCCTTGTGATGGAAGCTAAGGATCCGTAATTTGTGATGGCTCTAAAAATCAAAGTTGGGAGAGTCGAGAAACGAACTCTTTAAGTACTGAGAGCACCTGAACAGCAGCCTCCAAACACCTCCACGCTGAAGCCGTAAGTTGTAGTCAGTTTGGTACAGCTCAGTGTTCCATATCACCGTTCCCTCCTGTTCTGAAACATAATCTTGCAACGAATGAGATCTGGTGGCATTAAAGGAGAGAAGCTTGGGTTCAGTGACAGAACATTTGCTTTGAGTGCAGAAGGTCCCAGGTTCAATCTCTGCATCTTCATTTAGAGGGATCAGCTAGCAAGTGATATGAATCTCTTCTGTATGAGGCCTTGGAATGGGGTGTTTGGAGGAGTCATCATGGTGCATCTGCTTTGCATGCAGGAGATCCCAGGTCCTTCGGGCCAGTTAAAGAGTTCAGTGTGAAAGAGCTGCACGGCTGCTGCTTGCCAGAGTAGACAATACCAACTAGGGTTGCCAACCTTGAAGTGCTGGCTGGAGATCTCCTGGGATTGCAATTGATCTACAAGTAACATAAATCAGTCCCCCTGGAAATAACGGCTGCTGTGGAAGGGTGACTCTTTGGTATTATACACCACTGAGCACCCTCCCCTTCCCAAGCCCTGCCTTCCTCAGACTCCACCCCAAAATCTGCAGAAATTTCCCAACCTGGAACTGGTAACCCTAATGCCAACCTTGCTATACCTGAAGTCTGACAGTGTGAGGTAATTTCATGTGAGGGATTATTTCTGAGACCTGGACACTTATGCAGGATATTGATTGCCACCAGGGGAGCATGGAAAGTGGAGTTCCTAACTCCTTTGGTCTCAGTCCTTAGGACATTCTACACCAGGAGTGGCCAAACAGTGGGTCTCCAGTTGTCCATGGACTACAGGTACCATGAGCTGGACATCTGGAGAACCACCGTTTTGCCTTCCCTGGTATTCACTAATATCTAGGTCTTAAAAAATGAGATTTCCTTGCTGCTCTCTCTTCATCAGCAGCAAGAAGTTCTGGGAGAGGAGAAGGTCATGGGAAGCTACCAAAGAGCTCCCCCAGGTGTTACAAGGTTACACAATCCAGGACAATTCTCAGGGGGGAAACTTGAGATTTATGGAGCTTGAAAATGGAAAGAGGTGAGGCCATGAGGAGATCACTCCTTATGAGAGCCTGTGTCCTATAGTGGTTAGAGTGGTAGCCTCTGATCTGGAGGACTGGATTTGATTCCCCAGTCCCGCACATGACGCCATCTGGGAGACCCTGAGCCGGCTACAGTTCTCTTAGAGTTGTTTTCTTAGAGCTCTCTCAGGCCCACCTACCTCACAGTGCGTCTGTTGTGGGAAGAGAAAGGAAAGGCATTTGTAAACTGCTTTGGAAATCCTTTGGGCAATGAAAGTGGGGTATAAAAAGCAGCTCTTCTCTTATTTATTCTCACATTATCTCTATTCAAAATTATTTCTGAAGTTGTGACAGTTCAGCTGGTATAAAACCAATATAAGTGTGTGTATAACAACATTCTCTTGGTGACTCTTAAACTACCAGTACAAAATCCTCCTGGTAATCATTTTTTTTCCCATTTACATTCTTTGAACACACATTTTGCAATATAGAGATGGCTTTAAAAAAAAATCAGAAGTCTGAAATGTTCAACAGTATGCTAAGTAATCTCTTTAGACCACATGGGATCATCTGCTGTAGAAGACAAGATTTTGTGGTTACAAAATGCTTGTGATCTTTTATGGTAGTGTAGTGTGGTAGTGAGCCTCTTGTGGCACAGAGTGGTAAGGCAGCCGTCTGAAAGCTTTGCCCATGAGGCTGGGAGTTCAATCCCAGCAGCCGGCTCAAGGTTGACTCAGCCTTCCATCCTTCCGAGGTCGGTAAAATGAGTACCCAGCTTGCTGGGGGGTAAACGGTCATGACTGGGGAAGGCACTGGCAAACCACCCCATATTGAGTCTGCCGTGAAAACGCTTGAGGGCATCACCCCAAGGGTCAGACATGACTCGGTGCTTGCACAGGGGATACCTTTACCTTTACCTTTTTAGTGTGGTAGTGAAACATACCTAGTGTGGGAAACAGGATATACGGATGGAACAGGAACAATGAGAAGTTGGACCATAAAGCATAAAGGGGCTCGCATGATCATTTGGGGGGCTCATATGGGTGACTCAGTGAGATGGGCTCTCTTAATTCCTACCCCAGTTTTCTTTTGGATGTTGCTATGACTATGACTCAGAAGGCACAGGGAACAAGGTTATCATGGCGGCTGCAAAGATTAAGATTTTTCTGTGTATCTAGTGAAGTCAGGAGAGGATTAGAGCTGAATCCTTAGGGGAAATGAACAGAAACAGTTATGTCTTAAGTGTCTCTAAAACTCAGGTGGAGGGGACCATTGTGTGATTTTAGTCCAAAGGATGGCTCCTAGGGCTTGTTTGGTAAAACCAGGATATAGTTTCAGTACGTAAATTGAGGTATTTTGTCAAAATTCACAGAATGTGTTGTAACTCTCATATTGGATTAATGTTCTCTGTGAACTGTCCTGAGCCAGCAGCCAGCCAATCACCTTCCATCCCTGACCCCTGACCACCCCTCCTCCTTCCAATTCCCTCTGAGGCTACAGATTCCTGCTGCATGAAAGCTACCCCCGCTGGTGAGTTCTCTGCCCAGGGGGCCTCCAGCCTGCAGCCTTTTCAGGTCCTGGGGGAGGGAGAGGCCATCCACAGAGTACCCCCCCCCCCAATCTAGTACCTACTGAGTCAGATCTTCAATCTATCATAAACAATATTGTCTATTCTGACCAGAAGCAGCTTGTCTAATTGGAATGGCCAGCTCTGGACTGGGAAATTACTGGAGTTTCAGGGGTTAGAATCTGGGGAGGGGAGAGGCCTCAGCAGTATAGAATGTCATGGAATTCACCTTCCATAGCTGAAAGAACCTATTGGACGATTAACTTTCCCTTTGGGGGTCATTCAATCTAACACTGCAATGATCTTTATATTTCAAGCCCTATGAAGATAGGTTGAGGGACTTGGGAATGTTCAGCCTGGAGAAAAGGAGGTTGAGAGGGGACATGATAGCCCTCTGTAAGTATTTGAAAGGTTGTCATTTGGAGGAGGGCGGGATGCTATTCCCATTGGCTGCAGAGGAAAGGACATGCAGTAATGGGTTTAAACTACAAGTATAACGATATAGGCTAGATATCAGGAAAAACATTTTCACAGTCAGAGTAGTTCAGCAGTGGAATAGGCTGCCTAAGGAGGTGATGAGCTCCCCCACACTGGCAGTCTTCAAGCAAAGGTTGGATACACATTTTTCTTGGATGCTTTAGGATGCTTTGGGCTGATCCTGCGTTGAGCAGGGGGTTGGACTAGATGGCCTGTATGGCCCCTTCCAACTCTATGATTCTATGATTCTATGATTCAGTTCCTCTCTGCTGGCATAGGCCCTCTTCTGAACAGCATGATTTGGACATGCTTGGACTTTGCAGTTTCCTCTTGGGATCTTTTTGTCCATCTGACTCTTTCCATTGAGCTTCGGAACTTGTGGGGTTGTGTGAAGTACTTGGAATCACCTAGCAATGTCGTCCCCCGCCCTCCCAGTTTGCCAAAGCTGAAAATGAGCGAGATAAAATCCAACAGACTTTTCCTCCAAGTATTTCAACCTCTGCAAAGTAACGTCACATTGATTTGTTGATGGGAAGGAGGCAAAAAAAAACCTCTCCACTCCAAATCTGAGACAAATGCAGCTTTGAATAATGTAGAAATTGGACTCGGATCTGGGTGCGCGTATGTGCACAAACTGATGGGGGGTATACATTCCATCCTCGAATAAAACAAGCACAGTATAATTGGACTTGCATTCAATTTTCCGTACGCTTCGGGTGAAAGTTCTTTTGTGATGCTCTGTTCGTACCCATTAATCACACCTGTTCTTCAGGGGGGAGAAAAAAAAGAAAAGAAAAGAAACGTAATAACTCAAGCAAATCGGGACCACCTGCATAAATAAGAAGACGACAGCATCTCTAGCAACGTTTTTCTGGGACATGGAGGGAATGATTCTCTTTGCGGAAGCATTCATTCCCAAACTGTTTGCAGGAAGCCTGAAGGAGACAAGCAGGCCAGATGAGTTGCCAAACACACCGTCAAATAATCATCCAATCTGTGCCATGGTGTTTTACGTTCTGAATGGCAATGCAAGACAGCTTCGATTAATTAAACCAACCCAAAACGAGAGGATCGGAAAGAATAAAAGAGTAATAACTCCATAGCAATATAAACAATGGCCCGGCGAGGGATATTAATTGCCCGGCTTGATTCGCAATTGTTAGGTGCTAATAATGCGCTGAAGGGGGGGCGCATGCACAAACGCACAGCGACACACAATCTGACAGCTCTGAAGTAATTACAAAGAAATTGACAGCCTATTCCCTGGCGTATTGGGTTACTCAGCTGCAGCACTATGCCATGAATCACCGTGCGTCACCTTTAGGCACCTGCAAAAGTTAGATCATTTGTTTCCACAATTGATCCTTAAAAATGAGGGCTGAGCTAGGCAAGTGTTCCGACATGAGAAACTTCAAGGGGCTCTCAGAAGCGGCAGTGTGATAGTTGTTTGTTAGCTGAACAAAGCAGGGTTTTTCTTTTTTATTTACTGCTGGCTTTTTTGGAATGTTATTTAATCACGTAGCGAGGCTGCTGAATTTCTCCGACCTTCACATTGATCCTGGAAATCTCATTTTTGGCTTGTGTCCCAAGGATTATTTCCATAAATGAAAAAGAGGAGATTCCACTGATTTCCCCCCTCCCCCATCCTGCTGCAGACCTGTGATTGACCTCAGCCTCTGTTTCTGGGGGTTCCCTGTCCTTTGGAAACAGCATTTCAGGGACATCAGCAGGTTCCGTGGAAGGGCAGAATCAGGAAGTTTCACTCTGCTAACAGAAGTCCCTTCTGTTATCAGCAAATGAATGGCGGGATGGATCAATTCCTTTGTTTTGTATCATTCTCTATTTCCTCCTCTCATTTGTTTCAGTTACATTTACACACTTTGGAGAGTTTTGTTTTCTTTGGTTTATGCATTATTTGGCTGACAAATGGTATAGCGTGCCTAACACAAACAGCGCAAAAGTGCAGTAAAAAGGCTGTAAAAGAAAAAAAAAAAAAAGACAATATTCTTGCAGGAGGCATTTAAAGGGATCTCAGTTTCTTTAAATCCCTTTAAATGCCTTTCTCCCCCCTCCATTGAAAACAATGGAGCGTGGGGACACATTCTTTGGGGGCCCATAGAATTTAACTCCCTCGTCCAATCTTTTTGAAACTTGGGGAGGGGGGGTTAGGAGAGGCACCAGCAGCCATGCTGCAAATTTAGTGCCTCTACCTCAATGAACAGCCCCCTAGATGGCCCAGATCATTCATTATGCTCTACGGGGACCATTGACTACAATAGCTCCCCTACATGTATGTACATGTATGTTTGTGTGCATCTTACAGGTAACTTGTGATCTTCTCCTTGTGAGTTCACATGGCCAAAAAGTTCTGAGGACATTCTATGATGGTCTCTTTCCTTTCTGGATTAGTCAACACTTTATACATGAATGAAAGGCTTCCTCGGGAGGTAGTGGGTTCTCCTTCTTTGGAAATTCTTAAACAGAGGTTGGATAGCCAACTGACAGAGAGGCTGATTCTGTGAACGCAAAGGGGTGGCCCACCCCCTCCCCCCAAACTCCTGGCTTCAGTGCGGGGCTTGGAGCAGTGCTGAAGCCTGGCCCAGCGGCCCCCCTCCCCGTCGAGTCTGGGACGGGCCAAGGGGCCAATTGGGAGACGCTTCCAAATTGCCTCCTTGGCCTTGGACTGACACTCAGAGGGGCCAATTGGGAGCCGCTTCATGGCTCCTGCTTGGCCCCTTTGAGTTTTTATTCCAGATTTGCCCCGCCCCTTTCTCCACCCACTTACCTCTTACTTCTTTATTTTTACAAATGATTCTATGACATCTATGACATTCATATGACATTCAGCCTGGAGAAAAAGAGGTTGAGAGGGGACATGATAGCCCTCTTTAAATATTTAAAAGGTTGTCACTTGGAGGAGGGCAGGATGCTGTTTCTGTTGACTGCAGAGGAGAGGACACGGAGTAATGGGTTTAAACTTCAAGTACAACGATATAGGCTAGATATCATGAAGAAATTTTTCACAGTCAGAGTAGTTCAGCAGTGGAATAGGCTGCCTAAGGAGGTGGTGAGCTCCCCCTCACTGGCAGTCTTCAAGCAAAGGTTGGATACACACTTTTCTTGGATGCTTTAGGATGCTTAGGGCTAATCCTGCGTTGAGCAGGGGGTTGGACTAGATGGCCTGTATGGCCCCTTCCAACTCTATGATTCTATGATTCTATGACATCTGTTTTCCCAGCAACTAGCTAAGGAAGAAACCATGAGACACATCAACACAGGCACCCGAGTTGTTTCCAAATGGAATATTTTCTGACAGGGGTTTTCCCCAAGGCAGCGGAGTGACTCCAAACAGTTTGCGCTTCTTAATTCTCTGTACAGAAGAGTGGCATGCGACTCTCACTCGCAAATCACAGCACAAAAGAGGCTGCAAATTAAATTGAAGTCTTCCCTGTGCAAGGCACCTGCCAAACTGCCAAGTACGGGATGGAATTCAAAGCACCTCTAACGATTAAAAAAAATAAAGCGCCCGTCTCAAGTGCTTATTGCTCTCCCATTATGTTATTAAAGGTTATTCTGTTACCTGAGGAGGTACTTTGATGTGCAAGTCATAAATGAATGCATGACAGCTTCCTCTAGGATATAGAACATCCACAGTAAACAGACTACTTTACTTGTTGACAGTATCTTTTCCTCCTCAAGCGTGAAGATAACTCTCAGGGGACAAAATAAAAATTCCAAAATTGTGAACAGACAGTAGAAATTATGAGCACAATAGAGCCAGAGTGCAAGCACTAAAGTATCCTAATGATTACAGTGCAAGAGTTAGTACTGCAGTAGCTTGCATGGATATGTAAATGTGTTCCTTTTCATTTCTCTGGGTTTTTCATACATTCTGCCGTGAGCTTCTCTATTCTGCCCAGTGTTGTTGGGGGGGGGGGGGAGGGAAGGGTCCAGCTTTCTTTATTTGATGCCACTTCCTTGCAACTGACACAGAAAATAGGAAAGAACAACAGTAATCTTCAAGTCAGGTCAAGAGTTGGTAGCGTTTCTGAGGAAGTCCCAGTGATTCAGTTCTTAATGGAGTGATAAGAAGCCGCAGCAGCATGGGTTTTTAGACCTGGTTTTCACTACCCAAAGGAGTCTCAAAGTGGCTTGTTGTTGTTATGTGCGAAGTCGTGTCCGACCCATCGCGACCCCATGGACAATGATCCTCCAGGCCTTCCTGTCCTCTACCATTCCCCGGAGTCCATTTAAGTTTGCACCTACTGCTTCAGTGACTCCATCCAGCCACCTCATTCTCTGTCGTCCCCTTCTTCTTTTGCCCTCGATCGCTCCCAGCGTTAGGCTCTTCTCCAGGGAGTCTTTCCTTCTCATGAGGTGGCCAAAGTATTTGATGGCCCCTTCAAAGTGGCTTACAGCCATCTAACCTTTCCCTCCCCGCAACAGACACCTTGTGAGGGAGGTGGAGCTGAGAGAGTTCTAATAGAACTGCTCTCAGAGAACAGCTTCTAACAGGACTGTGACAAGCCCAAAGTCACCCAGCTAGCCATGTGGAGGAAGGGGGGATCAAACCCGGCTCTCCACATTAGAAGCTGCTGCTCTTTATCACTATACCAAACTGGCTCAATAGCCTTGTGCAGGGCCTAGGGCGACAGGCAAAACTTCACCTGCTTATCTGTGCCAGAAAGAATACCTTGTGCCTTTTCCATGGAGGAACTCCTGTGTCGGTGGGAGATTGACATACCTTCCCCTGCTGCAGCGATCACATTGCGCTGAAGAGGTTTCCACGTTGCTGGGTGCATGCAGAAAGGAGATACCAGTGTGTCCTGCTTCTGAGTCATTGTGGAGTGGGTTGGCCAGCAATTCCCCCTTAGCTGTGCCGAGTGCACCCTCGTAACTGTTCCAGATTGATTGCCGGAGAATAGGAGGTATTGAAAAACGCTTAAGACCCTAGCTGTGCGGGCTCACGATAAGCCATTGGAGAGTATTGGAACTGGCGGCGCTCAGTCAATTCAGCGTCTGCTGAGGTCTGAAGATAGGAAATATGATTTCTTACCGAGCTCTGAGGCTGTGACAGAATAGAAATGAAAATCTACAGGTAAGGCCAAAAGTACTCTGAGGACAACATTCCGACTCTAGGGTCAATCAAGGTGAGCCAATTGGCCTTTGACAATCGCCAGCTTTATCTCCTTCGCCGTGCAAGATGAAATTCCAGACTTACCTGAGGTAATAAAAATGCCTGGACCGGAGGGGGATATTGCAGGCCACCAGGTCAAGGCCAGAAGAGTCACTGGAGCCCACCGTTCGTAAATCTTTTTTTTAAGAAATCAGATGTTTGTCATGATACATTGAGGAAGAGCAAGCTCTGATTCTCTATCACATTTTTATTTTGCCTTTCCTGAGGCAGCCCAAGGAAGAAGACTCAGTTCTCACGGCCATTTCCCCCCTCATAATGATAATGTGTGGCATATTAGGTTGAGGCAGAGGGATTGATTCACCAAGGGAGCTACACATCTGCATGGAAATTCAGATCTTCCCTGGCCCAGTCTAGCACTCTTCTTCAGGCTTTGAGAAACCCCAGAGGCCCAGTCTACATAGCCAAGGATGTGGTGACATCAGTTTGTTTATTCATTCATTCATTCATTCATTCATTCATTCATTCATTCATTCGATTTGTATCCCACCCCTCCCCAATGGACTCATGGTGGGTAACATGATCTTAAAACCCCATTAAAACACCCCCATTAAAAGACTTAAAAACCCATAACATGGCGGATGATCTCCCAACTTACTTCCCCATCCCAACTAGAGGCGTTGAGAGCATGGGGCGGCATGATGCCCACAACGTCCCTTCACCAGCATGTACCCAAAGAAGTCATTTTGACCATAGAGTTTATGCCCAAAGACCAGTGTTGCTTTGTCACTATATGATGGCATCCCTTTCTATACATGCTGGAAGTGACACCACCATGTTATTGGCAACGTAGCCTGGGCCTCCCTCCTGTCCTGGTAAGTCTCCCCTGTCCTTTGCCAGTTGACAAAAGGGACCTGGCAACCTTAATTCCAATTAGGGATCCTCTGGTTTCACAGAGATCAGTTCCCCTGGAGAAAATGGCTGCTTTGGAGGGTGGACTCCATAAAATTATACTCCACTGAGGTCCCCTCCCACCCCAAATCCCACCCTCTCCCAGCTTCACATCCAGCATCTCCAGGTATTTCCCTACCCAGAGCTGGCAGCCCTAATTCCAACTCTAAGAGGAAATGTAATGTATTTTTGGCAGTGTTCAGAGCTCATAGAGTGTTTCTTCCATTCCTCCCTCCCCCTGCCTATAAGTGTTATAGCCCAAGATCGCTTTGCTGAGGGATGGCCTATAATTATTTAGTTGGGTTTCTTTTTGAAACTTTCTCCGTGTGTGACTGATTCATTTCCCCAACTCTGCTAACAAACACCCTCATCCCCGGCACCGCGGCCTTGATCTATGTGGTGAATGCTTTGCAGCCTTCGAGACAACGATCAGGAAATCCGGCTAGGATTAATCGGTGGTTTGGGCCTCTAAATCTTCCCTTACAGTTAAGGTGATTTTGATGTGCCTCAGTCCGATGGTTCTATGACTTACTGCGGAGATTGCTCCCCATGGAAGTGGCTGAATCCTGCTCACTGAAATGGCCTTTAAAGGGCACGGAATCCAATCCCATCGACATTTGTGACGGACAACACTCCGACTAAGCTTTTACATACACATGCAAGTCCATTGTCCCGGAAGGACCTGCATATGGGAATGAGCCAGGATGCAAATTCACCTGGCTATTGGTATCATTCATCAGCCGCAAGGTCTCCCTAGCTGGAGGTAACATTGGTATCATTCATCAGCAGCAACAGTGTCAATAATGGAGGGAGTTATATGCATTTGACTAAGAGGCGTCAGATGCCGTGTAATCAATCACAATAATCGGAGGACAAGTGATGTCCATATATGTGTCCACTAGTTTGAGGATGGGAAGGATAATGCTACAGAAGAGAGTGCCTTTGAGTAGATACAGAAACCATCAGCTCTACAACCCCAGGAAAGTGGTATCTGACACACACACACATTCTGCTTGGGTTTAAACAAGCTCACAGCTTTATGAGCCATAGTTAGTCTAATGATTTCTGGTCTGTTTCCAATAGGGATGCCAGTGCCTAGGGAGGATTCCCCTGGTTTTAAAGCTTATCTCCAGGCAACAAAGATCTCCCAGTTTTACAGCTCATCTTCAGACTACAGAGATCAATTCCCCTTTGGAGCCATAGCATTATCCTCCATTGAGGTCCCTCCCTACCCCAATGTTTCACAGTCAGAGTAGTTCAGCAGTGGAATAGGCTGCCTAAGGAGGTGGTGAGCTCCCCCTCACTGGCAGTCTTCAAGCAAAGGTTGGATACACACTTTTCTTGGATGCTTTAGGATGCTTAGGGCTGATCCTGTGTTGAGCAGGGGGTTGGACTAGATGGCCTGTATGGCCCCTTCCAACTCTATGATTCTATGATTCTATGATTCAAATCCCACTCACTCCCAGCTCTACCACCAAAGCCAGTTTGGTGTAGTGGTTAGGAGAGCCAGTTTGGTGTAGTGGTTAGGAGTGCAGACTTCTAATCTGGCATGCCAGGTTTGATTCTGCGCTCCCCCACATGCAACCAGCTGGGTGACCTTGGGATCACCAAGGCGCTGATAAAACTGTTCTGACCAAGCAGTGATATCAGGGCTCACTCAGCCTCACCCACCTCACAGGGTGTCTGTTGTGGGGAGAGGAATGGGAAGGTGACCGAAAGCCGCTTTGAGCCTCCTTCGGGTAGGGAAAAGCAGCATATAAGAACCAACTCTTCTTCTTCTTCAAAGTCTCCAGGCATTTCCTAACCCAGAGCAGGCAATGCTAATTAGGCTGGGCTAGAGAGACCCTGCTGCCTTCCAATGGAGCTTCTTACGGAGCGGTTGAAGATCTTTGTGACCTCAGCAGTTTACAGAGCCAGCTTGCTGTAGTGGTTAGGAGTGCAGACTTCTAATTTGGCGAGCCAGGACTGATTCCCCGCTCCTCCTCCACATGCAGCCAAATCGGTGACCTTGGGTTTGCCACAGCCCTGATAAAGCTGTTCTAACCGAGGATTAATATCAGCGCTCTCTCAGCCTCACCTCCCTCACAGGGTGTCTGTTGTGGGGAGAGGAAAGGGAAGGTGATTACAAGTCGCTTTGAGACTCCTTTGGGTAGAGAAAAGCGGCATATAAGTGTTCTTCTTCCACAGTACAAAGAACAAAGAAGGGATAAATGCTACATGGAATAGAAAACAAAACACCTAACTGGAATTAACTAGGGCCTGAAAGGTTGAATGTCTGTACAATTTAGACAATAGGTTATAAAATTATATAAACATTTATCGTGTACAGCTCATAGGCCAAAAATATCATATGCAGCACATACGGTCTAAATTGTACAGACTTTCAGCCATTTAGGTCCTTGCTAATTCCAGTTAGGTGTTTTGTTTTCCGCTTCTTCCACAGTACTCCTCCGTATGTGCATGTTCAAAAAAGCATAGCATAAACTTCAATGAGAGGCAGCAAGGAGCAGGCCTTGGGAATGCCCAGTCCACATTTAAGCATCCCTGTGTTTTATTTTGTGCATTTTTATTTCCATTATTTATACTTCACCTGGACTCAAGACAAATTACACAGAGTAAGACGTTACAGTCGGTCGATGGGACATTCACTAAACAATGCAATACCATTAGGGTTGTAGAACCAACCAGAAACCTCAAAGCAGAACTGAAGCAAAGCATAAGTATTAACATGATGCATTAAATGATGCAAGATTTCATAGTAGGATCCTAGTATCAGCAAGCTATACACAGTAGTACAGATCACGGCTCCTAATGATTTTGCCCCGTAGCTTTGCGAACCATTTTGTACGCTACAACTCTATTGCCTGCACTGAAAATCCCTCTTGCATAATTCAGCTTTGCATAGTTCGTAGAAAGCCGTGAGATTGTTGGCTTAGCCAAGCAAATAGAGAACAAACAGTGCCATGTTTATACAAACGTTCAATAATATCCAGTTTGGAACCCTCTCTGAATGGATGCAAATGATAAAAGTAACAGGTATGTTGGTAGCAGATAGACTGTTTATGCACTGGAGTTTTAATGCCGGGCTGCAGGCTGGAGTTTTAGTCGTGGCAGGTTGCCCCACCTCTTCCTGCACCCACATGGGGGAGCATTTGGCCCAGTGCACCTCATCCACCCCCATTTGTACTTGTGCATGAGAGCTGGGGCAGTGAAGTTCCCAGTGCATAAATGGTCATATAGTTATTCCATTTTTAAAGGGGTGAAGGGAATGGCCTTGTGACCAGTTGTTCACTGTGAATGCACCATGTTAATGAGACATTTTGCCAGGCAGTTAATGACATTGAGATGGTTGGTGCAGTGATGCTCAAGCTGACACCTCTGTAACAAAAACATCAAGTCCCTAAAAAAAAAAAAACCTCCAAAGTCCTTGCTCCAGACTTTCCCAATTAATTTAGCATCACAATTCATTGCAGTGCCTTGGCAAAAGGATTTGCATGGCTCAAGTTAATCGCTGATAAGGCTGTTCGTCAGAACTGCTTTCGTTGGCCACGTGCAATGTCGAAAAGGATTCTTAAAAAAAATAGAAATTGTGTCACTTTGAAAAAAAACAATCTCTTTCTTCTGAACAATCAGAACAGAAAGTAGGCTGTTGCTATGCATTCCAAGCAATTTTTCATTTGGAATATTGTGTCCAGTTCTGGGCTCCGGCGCTCAAGAAGGATAGGGAGAAGTTGGAACGTTGTTCAGAGAAGGAGAGCTAAAATGGTTGTGAGGTTGGAATTCGTGCTTTGTAAGGAGAGGTTGAGAGAGTTGGGTAGGTTTAGGTGGGAGAAGAGGAGGGCAAGGGTGGTCTGATAGCTGTGTTTACCTACATACAAGGTAGAAATGTTGAAGAGGGGGCCAACTTCTTTCCTGCAGCTTTAGAGACATGGTTTGGGGACTTAAATATTAGAAAGGATTTTATGATGGTGAGGGCTGTTCATAGATAGAATATGGTGCCTTGGAGGGTCATGGAGTTTTTAGGAGGAGGTTGAATGAGAACCTGTCAGGAGCTGGTGTTTCTTGAGTCCTCAAGGATTTGGGGGATGGACTAGAGGGTCCTTTGTGGTATCTTCCAGCTCAGTGTAATTCAGATTGTGATTCTGAAAGGGGGAAACAAAGAAAAGAAAATAACTTTAAAGCCAGAATTCCCACTTGATTTGTTTCAGACCAGCAAGGGTGAGTCAGGAAGTTAAAAGGGCCCAGGGGCAAACTGAGTGATGCATCCCCCATGGCATTGCCAATGCTGTAGGCCCTGCTTGGCTCAGAGCCATCCTACAATGGTAACAGTGGGCAATCCTACCCCCAATACTACAGCCACCAGCCCAGGCAGAGTTTGCACTTACTTTGTTTATTCCATTGTCAATCCTGTTGAATTCAGATTGCTTTGAACTCGGGTCTTCCTCCCATTGAAACAAGAAAGTCTTCTGCACATGGTTAGAGAGGCTCAGAAGGTGGGGGGGGGGAACCAAGCCTCTTTCTTTCTTTTCTTGAAGGGGAGGGGGAGAGGAGCCAGGCAGGGAGCCTCTTTCTTTTCTTGGAGGGGAGGGGGAGAAGATTGAAAAAGGCAGAGGAGGGAGGAAAAATCCAGGACCCACAGAAGTTGAGAGAACTTAGGGGCTTCTCCTTTAAGGCAAGCGTGTCACATGACCAGGTGTAGCCTATCAGAGGTTCTCTACCACGGAGCTTTCTTTCCCAATCTGGATATTGAGGATTAACAGCATTCTAAGATATCGCACAATAAAGGTAGGGTCACTCCGGATCAATCCTTCTTGCTGCAGAAGGAAAATTTAAATCGCCCAAAATCCAAACGGAAATCGCATTCTGTGTAGAGGGCAGGGACTGAATCAATCTGGGGTTGGAATAAAAGCTCCGTGCAGTTTACACCCAGGTGTGGCAGCACTGCTTGACTTTGCTTACTTCCCACTGTCAGAAACGATCCAGAGCAGGGCCATCCTAAGCTGAGTTAACATTCGTCTAAGCCCATCGATTATCTTGCATTAGGATGGGATAGTTCCAGACCAGTCCATTCCTGGATACTGATATCAGAACACTAGAGTGGGTGATGGTGTTCAATCATAGAATCTTAGAGATGAAGAAGATTATTTATGTCATAATATTCTTCCTGCCATCTGAAAAAGCTGGTTCTACTCCACAAATATTATGTAGTTGAAGGTGCCATTAGAGTCACTATTGAGTCCTACCCAAACAAATAATTTGGCATCTCCATCAAATAAAGTTTGTCACCTAAGATAAAGTCCTCAGACTAAGGTAAAGTATGCCATTAATCACAACCAACTTATAGTGACTACATGAAGTTCCACCTCGGTCCAGACCACTCCATGGTCAAAGGAAGAATCATAGAGTTAGAAGGGACTTTGAGGAAGAATCATAGAGTTAGAAGGGACTTTGAGGGTCACCCAGTCCAATCCCCTGCTCAGTGCAGGAACTCACAACTACCTGCCCACCCACAATGACCCCAATTCCATGCCCAAGTGTTCCCACCACCAATAATCTTATGAATCCCACCTGGCCTGGGGAAAATTCACCTACCACCCCACAGTGGCAATCAGCAATTGCCTGGGTATGCAAGGAAGGGCCACAAGAGACAAACACTGGCACATCCCTTCCTGCCCACCCACTCACAATCTGCATAAAATCAGCATTTCTGTCAGATGACTATCTAGCTTGTGTTTAAAAACATCCGAAGGAGAACTCTCCACTTGCCACGGAAGCCTGTTCCACTGAGCAACTGCTCTAACTGTGAGGAATTTCTTTCAGATTTTTAGTCAAAATTTCTTTTGACTTAATTTCAACACATTGGTTCTAGTCTACCCCTCTGGGGCATCAGAAAACAACTCTGCTCCATTTTCTATATGAAAGCCCTTCAAGTATTTGAAGCTGGTTATCATATCACCTCTTAGTCATCTCCTCTGTAAACAGACCAATCTCCCTCAACCTTTCCTCATGCAACTTGGTCTCCAACCCCCTCACCATCTTTGTCGCCCTTCTCTGAACATGCTTTAGTTTCTCTACATCTTTCTTCAGTTGGGGTGCCCAAATCATATATGGTTATGGTAAGAAAACAGGAATTTGAGCTAAGTAATTCTTGGACCATGTTCAAGTTCATGAGCATGTCAACCTACCGTAATTTCAGCAGGCTGTCTCCAGTTCCTTATCTAAAGGCCAAGAGACCCTAGGCAAGCCACATGTAGAGTCCTCATTATTTATTATTTTTTATTAATTTTTATTTATTTAATTTATATTCCGCTTCCCCCCGGAGGCTCGAGGCAGGTCACATAAAAACCAATCCCCTAAAACAATAAAAGCACAATAAAACATGATACAATTAATACAAAAGTTAAGACAAGAATGGCGGCAAAATTCAATATAACTAACCCAATTCCACACCCACTAAGAAGGGAAAGGGAGGGGGCAGATGACAGACGCAACCGTCACATTTGTGAGGGGGGCTAGATCTTCTTGCTGCCCGGCCTCAACCGAAAGCCTGGCGGAAGAGCTCCGTCTTGCAGGCCCTGCGGACTGATGACAATTCCCACAGGGCCCGCAGCTCTTCCAGGAGCTCATTCCACCAGGTTGGGGCCAGGACCGAAAAGGCCCTGGCCCTGTTCGAAGCCAGGCGAGCTTCCTTGGGACCGGGAATGACCAATAGGTTAGCCTCCGCAGAGTGTAAGGCCCTTTTGTCCTCTGCCTTAATGCACTATACCATTGGTCTCCCCTCAAAGTCAGTTCAGAAACTCTGGATTGTGCTGAATGTTGAAAATAGGGATTTATTTTATGAAACTAATTGAGAGCAGCGATATATAAATTCAAAGATAAATAAATAAACAAAATATTGTGTATCATTTGCTGTTAAGTTGGATCCTACTATTATTTTAAATCACTTAATGTACGATGTTAACAACTTGCTTTGCTTCACTTCTGGCTTTTAGATTATTTGGGTTGGTTCAACAACAGAGGTCCTCATTGTTTATTGCATGACCCATCCTAGAGATTGTACTGGCTCCCCCTGAGAAGACAGATGTGGCAGAACCCTAAAAGAGATCCTAATGGTCACTTACATTTCTAACACATCCAAAGACAGAGGTGCCAACTTTACTGAATTCTTCTTTTTCACTAACCCCCCTCCTCACTTATATCCTCAGCATAGCAGAGCCAATTTCTTACCCATTCAACCTAACATACAAAGCTTTTTTTTGAGGACAGAGAAGAAGAGAACGTTGTAAGCTACTTTGGGTCTCGACTGGGGAGAAAGGTGAGATACAAAAGAAGCAAATAAAAAAGGCCAAAAAGAAAAAGAGAGAGATCAAAATTAGACGACTCCAACATATTGTTAAAGCAATTGAAACGGCTGTCCTTGGACAGATCAATACCGAATTCATCAACACTAATTAGTTTTCCTTGATGTAAATCAAGTCATCCAAGCCTACTCTTTCTTCTGCTTCTCATTCCATTTTAACTTAATATGTTCTTCTTTCACTGTGACTGGACCTAATTACAAGAAAAAAACATCTTCTTGACAAAACCCTGCCTTGGATTCGTGCACGATTCTGAAGCCAATCAATACATTCCGCAAGACCATAACTGTTTCAAATTGCAGAACAGAGATAATGAAATAGCTGGTGAAACTTTTTTCAGTGAGCGCAGTTGTGTACCAAAAGGGAACAATGGCTGTCAGCCTCCTGGTGGGGCCTGGAGATCTCCCATACTTACAACTTATTGCAAAAATGGCTACTTTGGAGGGTGGAATCCACTGAAGTTGTGCCCTTCTGGGATCTCAAGCCGAGAAAAGACATTTCCCCAATATCTTCTACCAGAGAATCTTTAACTAGTGTCACCAGCCATTCCACAAATGATGAATAATGCACTTTCACAGAGGAAAATTCAGCTGCAAAAGCATATCAAATGTCTATTATCCATTCCGTGTAGAATGGGCCTGGTGAGACCTTACAGAACCTTCAGGAAGCAATATTTTTGTCCATCTAAACCAGTATTGTCTAACTAAGAACACCTTTCTAAGGCCTCCACTGAATCACAGAATCATAGAATTGGAAGGGACCTCCTGGGTCATCTAGTCCAACCCCCTGCACTATGCAGGGCACTCACATCCCAATCGCTCATCCACTGTAATCTGCCACCCCCTCGAGCCTTCACAGAATCAGCCTCTCCTTCAGAAGCATAGACCATAATAAATCTGTGATGTTTTTAATGCACCTCCAGCCTCTTCTTTGTTTAGCTATAATACATTTAGCATGACAGTCTGTCCAGAATCTCTAAAAATCTAAACTTGTGATGTGGGGGAAGAGTTCTAGTCTACCCTGTTTCGTGGCAAGATAAGCTTCTTCTTTTTTTTAATGTCCCAAAGACAAATAAATAGGTTCTAAATCAAGTGAAGCCTGAAGGCCCCCCGGAACAGCTTTACTCGTTGATCAGACTTTTCCTTTAGAATCTGAATGTACCTTTTTATTTGTCTACAGTCCAAGATTGCTCCAGAAATCCCTGCTGTGGGCAAGAAATAAAAGATCACATACCCCACTTTTTACCTGATGGAGTCTCAAAGCAGCTTATAATCACCTCCCCTTCCTATCCCCACAACAGAAGCCCTGCAAGGCAGATGGGGCTGAGAGAGCTCTGGCCGTACCCTGACTATCCCAAGGTCCCCCAGCTGGCTGCATGTGGAGGAGTAGGAAATCAAATCCAGTTCTCCAGATTAGAGACTACCACTCTTAACTACTGCATCATGCTGGCTCTCTGGGTCATGGCTATGGTGGAACTGGTAACCCCTGTGCATCCAAGGAACTTTGGGCTTGTGTTTCTGAAGCTGCATCCTACTACTGCAAGAAAAACCATCTTTGAAATGGCAAAACTTACACATACACAAACACATTTGTGATATGATTCCCCCAAAGGATGGACTGGAAAAGATGGACTGCTTTTCCTGTGTCTAGGTGGAGTTCATTAGCAAGTCCATTAGTCAAGGTTGGACTAGATGGCCTGTATGGGTTGGACTAGATGGACTAGATGGCCTGTATGGCCCCTTCCAACTCTATGATTCTATGATTCTATGATTCTATGATTCTATGATTCTAAGATTCTATGATTCTATGATTCTATGATTGGGGAGCAAACATTCCCCAGCCCTGCCCAGGTCACAAACCCCACATGGCATCCCCAAGTCCTTGGGCACACCTGAAGTAGTTTGGGATTCCAGCCCCCATCTCCTAAGCTCAGCATCCCTCTTAGTACACTGTAGTCTGTTTCTTCAGATTCATTACAACTAAACCTCTTCAGTCTCCTCGGGGAAGCAGAAATAAGAGCTCACAATCTTTCTGTCTTATTAATGTCATCAAATGCTATTGTTCTGTGTCCCGCATCTGAAAGTTCCCTTGTCACCATTGCAAATACGTTAATCTTATTTGGGGCTGATGTCTGTGTGGGGAGACGTCTTCTAAAACAAACCCGTACAGGTAGAGAAATCAACCGTTTGAGTCGGTCTTCATACTAACGCGACAAACATCCCCGTCCAATAGAAGCTAATGAATCATTGCAGTGAAGAGATATGGGCTGCTGGCAATTAAACTGATGAGGAGTGTTATTCTCACAAGTGGGTACTTTAAAGCAATTATTTACCATTCTGGGTTTTACTTTTTATGTATTTTTTTAAAGCGGACATATCCAAGCATAACTAAGCTTTTATCACCAGCTATCAAAAAACATATGAGCTCCCTGGGATACTTATGGAGATGTTTTCAGCAAAAGACAAGAACTTAGAAACCCCTGCTTTAAAACAGATGTAAATAGAAATGGAGGAGGGGCTGTGGCTCAGTGGAAGAGTGTCTCCTTAGCATGAAGAAGGTCCCAGGTTCAAACCCCGACATCTCCAATTAAAGATATGGAAGCAGGTGATGAGAAAGACCTTAGCATGAAGAAGGTCCCAGGTTCAAGCCCCAGCATCTCCAGTTGAAGGATATGGAAGCAGGTGATGTCAAAACCTTAGCATGAAGAAGGTCCCAGGTTCAAGCCCCAGCATCTCCAGTTGAAGGATCTGTAAACAGGTGATAAGAAAGACCTTAACATGAATAAGGTCCCAGGTTCAAACCCCAGCATCTCCAGTTAAAGGATCTGGAAGCAGGTGATGAGAAAGACCTTAGTATGAAAAAGGTCCCAGGTTCTCCCTTAGCATCTCCAGTTAAAGGATCTGGAAGCAGGCGATGAAAAAGACCTTAGCATGAAGAAATCCCAGGTTCGAGCCCCAGCATCTCCAGTTGAAGGATCTGGAAGGAGGTGATGAGAAAGACCTTAGCATGAAGAAGGTCCCAGGTTCAAGCCCCAGCATCTCCAGTTAAAGGATCTGGAAGCAGGTGACATGAAAGATGCTTGCATGAATAGGATCCCAGGTTCTTCCTTGGCATGAAGAAAGTCCCAGGTTCAATCCCTGGCATCTCCAGTTAAAGCAGTGATTCTCAACCGTCCTAAATGCAATGTCCCCTATAGCAGGGGTGGTGGCAGTGCGCACATGCACTCGCGCTGCCACCATCGCTCCTGCTTGCTATGGTGCTGGCTGTAGTACTGGCCTCCTCTGTGCAGCCTCGATGATCTCTGCAGGTCCCATGAGCTCCGAAGTGGCACAGAGGAGGCCAGTGCCAACCACATACCATATAGGATTGTTGTGAGGATAGAAACAAGGAGGAGAGAATGATGTGATTGTAAACTGCTTGTTCCCTTGTTACAGGGCCACTGAGGGCAGGGTTAATGATGCCAGAAGTCCTTATCCCAGCCCTTAAGTGTCCCTATCATGACACCCACATGATTGACAGGAGTCTGCAAGCCATAAATCAAGAGCCTCAAATCCATTGCCCTTGATAAACTAATTCTCTTTATGGGGCACCTCTCATCACCGGGCTCTCGTCTCTCGGAATCCGCCTGCGTTTCAAAAGGAAGCAGCTGCTGAGATGCAACATTTAGGAAGGCAAGCTACATTAACAGCTTGGAAATTAATTCAGCAGCATGTAAACATGATTTCACGCAGCGTTTAAATAGCCGACTTCATACTGTGCCTAAAAACTAATATATCTCGATGTAAAACCGTCTGGATTTGTGAAAGAGCTTGCATTGTTCTTCCCTATAGCAACAGCTTTATGCACAGACAGAAAACCCCCCTCTAAAATGTACAGGCACTCATTCCATAAAAGAGCAATTCAGTGATGGGGGACTCCTAAAGCCATCCCAGAGGCTGTGATGTTCTGTTTGCATATACTGGTTTCTTTCTCATTCATTTCCCTAAGCTATATATATATAGTGTATACAGAGAGAGAGAGAGAGGGAGGAAATATGTTACTGCGACATCATAGTGAGGAGCAGTCTATAAATTAGATGAATAAATAAATATATGAATGGCTTCTTTTCCCAAGGATTAAATTAATGTTCAGGGGAAAACACAGAAATGGTAAAATCTTTGCATCTCTTTGTGCCTCGACAATCAGTCCTGGGATTTTGCTACTCTAGAGATGCCGTAAAGAGTACCAGTTAAAGCAGGGGTAGGCAAACTGTGGCCCTCCAGATGTCCATGGACTACAATTCCCATGAGCTCATGGGAATTGTAGTTCATGGACATCTGGAGGGCCACAGTTTGCCTACTCCTGAGTTAAAGTGTCAGACTACAGAGACCCAAATTCAGAGCTTCACTCGGCCATGACTTGTCAGGACTGAACCAAACGGAGCATCGTGTGGTGTTTAGCTAGGATCTGGAGTCCAGGCTAAAAACCTAGTTTGAGATTCTGTCATGGAAACACTCAACCACGGATGTGCACTGGGCGACCTCAAGCAGGCCCTCAGCCTCATCTACATCACAGGCTTGCTTTAAGGATAAAACAGAGGGGAGAACAGTGGCATGAAGTGGGAGAAATACAGACTATCAATTAATCAACAACCTACCTTTCCTAAAGACAGCTTATGTATATGGGCTTTACGTGTGGAGCCAATAAAGCCCTGGCTCTAGTAAAGGCCAATTTAAGCTCCTTCAGGCCAGGGATCATGAGCAGATATTGATCCAAAGATCTTAATGTAATTGTAAAAGTAGATGTGATGAATACAATTATTTAAATTACATGAACACACGAAGCTGCCTTACTCTGAATCAGACCATCAGTCCATGGAGATCAGGATTATCTCAAAATAGCAGCAGGTCAGCGAGCTTAAAGGGACTCACAGGGAATGGTAGAAGACAGGAAAGCGTGGAGGATCATTGTCCATGGAGTCCCAGTGGGTCAGACACAACTTCTCACCTAACAGCAACAACAAGTAGCAGGTCTCTAGGTTCTTAGGCAGAGGTCTTTCACATCACCCGATGTCTGGCTCTTTTAACTGGATTTCTTTTTTACATATAGATGGAAGGACGGACGGACGGATGGACGGACGGACAGACGGACAGACAGACGGACGGACAGACGGGACGGACAGACGGATGGACGGACGGACAGACAGACAGACAGACAGATAGAAATAGACAGACAGATAGACCGATAGACCGATAGATCGATAGACCGATAGACAGACAGACAGACAGACAGACAGACAGACAGACAGACAGACAGACAGATAGATGTAAAAGAAAAAGAGCGTTCTATTAAAAAATATCCACATCCCTCATTCTCCTGCAGTCTCCTTCGCTTCTCATCTAGCAAGAGAATCCATGTAAAAATGCCATTCTTCCTTTGGGTAGAGAAAAGAATCATACAAGAACCAACTCTTCTTCTTCTATGTGGATAAGGAAGATTTGTCTCTTGAAAGATTATAATCTGAAAATCTAGAAGAAGAAGAAGAAGAAGAAGAAGAGTTGGTTCTTTTATGCCGCTTTTCCCTACCCGAAGCAGTCTCAAAGCGGCTTACAATCTCCTTCCCTTTCCTCTCCCCACAACAGACACCCGGTGAGGTGGGTGAGGCCGAGAGAGCCCTGATATCACTGCCCGGTCAGAACAGTTTTATCAGTGTCGTGGTGAGCCCAAGATTACCCAGCTGGCTGCATGTGAGGGAGGGCAGAATCAAACCCGGCTCAACAGATTATAAATCCGCACTCCTAACCAGTACACAAGATGGCTCTTGGCAGCTTATACCCTAAAGAAGCTGCTGGCTTCTAAGGTACTACTGGACTCAAATCTAGTTGTTCTACTGCAGACCGACACGGTTATCCTCTGAGACAATTTTCATGGGAGGTTTTTAGTACTTTTTAAGGATATATATATTTATGAGGAGGAAGGGCTGTGGTGCAGTGGAAGAACCTTTGCTTTGCATGTAGAAAGTCCCAGGTTCAGTTCATAACATCTTACTTCTACAGTCAGCAGACAACCAATTGAAGCATTTCAGGAAGAATGGCATTTTTACATGGATTCTCTTGCTAGATGAGAAGCGAAGGAGACTGCAGGAGAATGAGGGATGTGGATATTTTTAATAGAACGCTCTTTTTCTTTTACATCTATCTGTCTGTCTGTCTGTCTGTCTATCGGTCTATCGGTCTATCTGTCTATCTGTCTATCAAGGTCACCCAGCTGGTTGCATGTGGGGGAGTGCAGAATCGAACCTGGCATGCCAGATTAGAAGTCCACACTCCTAACCACTACACCAAACTGGCGCTAGTTAATAATATGATGTAAATCACCCCAAGCCAGTATGCCATGAAGGGTAGTTATATACATCTAAAAATAGATAAAAGATAGGAATATGGAAGATAGATGCTGATGATGGATGGACAGATGGTAGATGTTAGATGTTAGACAGATAGATATAAAGAATGTCACACTAGACTCCAATCTGATAGGCAGAAAGTGCTATCAGGTCACAGATGACTTATGCTGACTCAGTAGGGTTTTCAAGTAAAGAGACGAGTTGGTTTGCCACAGCCATTGCCTCTCCTTCTTGTCCTTGGGTTTCCTTGGTGGTCTCCCATCCAAGTATGAACTCAAAATGATCTTGCTTAGCTTCTGACATCTGACACAATCAGGCCTGCCTGGGTGATCCAGGTCAGGGCACACTCAAAGCAAGCTGTCCTAAAAAAAACCTCATAACTGAAGACCAACCTTGAATTCTAATTTTTAAAACATCTCTGAATGGAAAAATTATATCGGAGAGAATGCCCTCTGCTTTTTCATTTGCATTTGTGATAAATCAAACAGAAAGGCCCAAAGGCTATTTCAGCCTCCCATACAAATGAGATCAATCTCTTTGCTTCCTCCTTGTGAGAATGCCATCCGCTCCTGTTATGTTCTCTAGATCTGCCCACTCTGACTCTCAGCTGAGCCGCATTTCCTAGAGCTGGGATTGCTATCTTTAGAACAGCTAACCTGCCCCTAAGAGCATTGCTCCCTGAAGGCCTAATTCTCCCAAATCTCAAGACGGTCTGTCTGATAGTGGTGTCATGCTCAGGACCTCTCTTGTCCTACCAAACAAAACCACCCGTGTGGAAAATCAGATCTAGCCAACAACACACTGCCTGCAAAGCACGTTGACCTCATGTCCACACAAATAAAAAAGACCATTTGGGTACAAGACATTCCCCAGTCCACAGCGGCTGCAGGCAACCGTATGTGACTGTGGAGATTAATTACTGCCTCCCCTTCCCAAAAGTCCATTAAGGAATCTAATCTACAAAATGGGCTCTCTTTGCACATATTACTTGTCCATTAACATTTTGAGAGTGCCTTTAATAGCAGTTAGGCAACAGGGCTGCGTAAGAGATGCGCTTCTCGCAGAGAAGCAGTTAACAGATTTCCAATACTAATATCATTATGAAGCTAGAAAGCGAGCAAAGGAAAGGTGAGGCAGGAGTGTCAAGGCTTTATTGGCAAGTGGCATTTGGCAGGACAGCTGAGAACAGGAAGCGGTTTTAAAAGGCTTCAGGCCTCCTAAAATGTAGCCACTGAGACGCAGCATGTTGTTGTATAATGGGTAGAGTCTGCCTGTACAGACAATGCCTGAGTTAATGATCCTTGCTCAGAAACATAATTTGTAAGTTTGGAGTGTTGGTTGAAGTGTTCTGTTGGGAAATAGAAGGTAGCTATCAAGTCACAACTGACTTATGACAACCCTGGTGGGTTTTCAAGGCAAAAGATGAACAGAGGTGGTTTGCCATTGACTCCTTCTGTTTAGCAACCCTGAGCTTCTTTGGAAGTCATGTGCCTATTAATCAGGGCCAACCCTGCTTTGCTTCTGAGATCTGATGAGGTTGCCTGGTGCATCATGGTCAGGATAGATTTAAAAGACTTCACCCATGATGAAGCTCACTGGACACCCAGGGGCTAATTCTACTCTCTTAGCCTAACGTACCCCACAAAGCTGAGAATCAAAGGGCGGGGACAGGACTTTCTCCATGGAGAAAGTGTAGGATAAAACTAAGTAGTTATTTGTCCCTTTGGTCTAATAACTCTTTGGAGGTAGAATTCTCCTATTTGTCTACAAAGGAGAATGTGCTCTCCTGTTAAGACCCAACTACATGTTATGTTCGAATTCATGGTGCAGAATTTGGCTTTTAAAAACAGCCCTTTCTGGATTGGCTCCAGGGTGCTGGGAAAGGGCAGCATAAAAACAAACAAAACCAAACTTTTTTCCCAATGCACTCTTTCCTCAATTTGGACCTCTCTCTGTCACTGCCACCAGCTTTCAACCTCAATAGAGGAAAAAAAGACAACTGCCATATTTAGAATCATAGAATTGGAAGGGGCAATAAAGGCCATCTAGTCCAACCCCCTGCTAAGTCCAGAATCAGCGTAAACTCCTACCACAGCTCTTCCCACAACTTAAATTGGTTGCATGAGAACATTTGTAGTTCTGAGACAGAGATGTCATAACCTCTAATGCTGCAGCCCAATCTAGATTATCCTTACCCCAAAGAGCTGGGGAGGTTTTACAGCAAAGCAAATAACTATTGATGTTCTTTGATGAACCTCCAATAACATCATGGACTAGAGACTCCTAAGTTTTTTCTCCAACTCTATTGACTAACTCATGAAAGATGACTTCTCTTTTATTTCAAGAGAAGCATTAAATATCTTCCATTTAATAACAGGGAAGATGGACACACCTAAGAGAACCATGGAGGACACATAGCACAGCAGCTTTGGCTTGCAGATGTTCTCTAGTTCACTCAGGGTATTTCCACTTATGAAAAAAACCTTTCCATACCTGAGACTCTGCTGCTAGCAGAATAGACAGTGTTAAGCGAAATGGGTCAATGGTTTGGCCCAGTATAAACTAGTACCATAGACAGAATGACATGCAGCAGCTATAAGAGGAATGGCCAATGGAATGTTCAGCCTGGAGAAGAGGTTGAGAGGGGACATGATTGCTCTCTTTAAGTATTTCAAAGGTTGTCACTTGGAAGAGGGCATGGAGAGGTTCCAGTTGGAAGCAGAGGACAGGATTCACAGTAATGGGTTTAAACTATGTGTGAAACATTATTGGATAGATATCAGGGAAAATTCATGGAGTAGTTCAGCCATGGAATCAGCTGCCTAAAGAGGTAGTGAGCTCCCCCGTGTATGATGGTCTTTAAGCAGTGGCTGGACAGATACTTATCATGGATGCTTTGGGTTGATCCTGCGTTGAGCAGGGGGTTGGACAAGATGGCCTGTATGGTCCTTCCCAACTCTAGGATTCTATGTCTTTTATGGTTCTATATACTGCTTTTGCCAATGGAAAAGCACTGTATTTCTGGTGACTGTGGTTCAAATTAGAGATCTGAAAACATAACTAGCTAGACCATATTTAATTGCATGCTTAGAATATGCTAAGAAGTGTTTTTCAGCTGTGTGTACAGGACTGATTAGTCCTCTGCCAAATAGCAGGGATTTCTCTGTTTTCATGGACAGAACTGACAAATCCCTTTGGATTTGAAAACTGTTTCCAAAAAAAGGGTGAAGAAATGGATTCAGTGCTCCATGCTTTGATCATTTTAAATATGCATCAAGCTGCTGTGTTTTAATCAGAACTTTTGATTGGAATGCTGGCCATTTCTGAAGATTAATCCACAAGATCAAGAGGAGCAAAAATAGACACATGCCCCTATTTGATAAGGTTAATCAAGAAATCTTACTTAGGGATCTGAAATACATTTGAAACAGGATGTTTCCCCATCCCACATGGTTCACCCTTCCACATATATCTGAAAAGCTAAGAATAAGCTTGAGGAACAACCATAATGTCCATTGCTTAGCAAATATAAAATTACCATGGTTGAAGCACAAACCAAGGGGCACATTAATTTATTTAAGATCTCTGTATCTCACACGCTGGAAACACAAAGCATCTTACAAAGTGAAATGAATTCAAAAAATAACAATTTACAAATAAACTCACACATACACACCCACAGGTTCCAGTGTTGGAACAAGTAATAATCCACATGGATGTCCCAAATTTGGAATGATTTGGTCAGCATGGCATAAATAGTGCCAAAGACTAAATGCCGAGGACCAAGTGCCATTTGGCTATGATGACCATAATAATTTCTCTTTTTTAAAAAAACAACAACCTTGCAACTGTTTATCCACACATTCGGCAACATTTGCTCTCTGGATAAGGAATTAGGCAGAAGCAGCTATGTTTAAAGGTAGCCCTAATGCACCACAGAAGGCAAAATAGAGACAATGACAACTGTTTTCCCAGATAAACAAGCATAATTGAAGTGTGTGGTCATTGTTATTTTCTGCTTTCATGATTGTAAATAGCCATTTTGATAATCAAGCTGTCTATGAATATTATCAGTGCATTTCTCTTCTGCTGTCACTACCAGGTTAGTGTACGTGGGTGGCAGACTCTCCCTTCTCTATTTTACCTTCACAATAATCCTGTGATGTAGATTAGAGGAGAGAGAGAGAGAGAGATCTGCATTTCTCAACTAGTTTGATTATTTTTTTTACTTCTGTTTCATTTTCTCTTAGCTGAGATTCTGATTTGGCCTACAGAGTGTCAGACAAAATTGTTTTTGTTTTTGTTTTTGTTTTGTTTTTTTTGGGGGGGGAGCTGCCACCATGAACCAGAGAGCTCCAGCGGCACATTGTAGAAACAGGTCTCAGTAAGCCGATCTTGAAGAAGTTGGTCAAAACCAAGACTTTCAGCACCAGAGACAGCTCCTGAGTACCATAGGTGATGCTTCAGCCCAAGGACCAAATAAGTCTTTATGCACTTAAACTCAGTTTGATAATGAGCCCCTATATGAAGGTGCCAAGTATTTAGTGGTTATGCCTAAAACCCTTCATGGGGAGTGAGAGCATTCACTGTGGCAGCCCTGGGAATGAATTTTGCATTTTTCCTTCTCTGCCTCAAGGGAAGCAAAAAGCTTTGGGTGTCTGTCAGCTCATTCTGCCTTCTCAGCTGAAATGCCTGAGCTGTCAGGCCTAGTTTCAGAATCTGGGAACACATCTTCCTCCTCCTCCTCCTCACAGAGGATATTGGCATGTATTTTTACCCTTCGGATCTGTTTTTTTCTAGGCTGAATCCATGAGGAAGATCTCAGTTCACTGCAACGTTCCATCTTCACCTTAAAATAACAAGAACCGCCTTGCCAATCTTCATCTGCTTGCCTAGAATAAGACTTGTAGATACACAGAAACATAATTATGTATTTTGCTGAAGAAAGTACTGGAAACAACTCTTAATGATATTCAGCAGTGACCATAGAAGTACGGGAGGTCATGTATCAGTTTAATTCCTCATGAATTTATTACACTCCCTTTGATCTGGAGGACGGCATGGATTTTGGGAGGAGCGCAGGACTTGGGCTGCCCATTCAAATGTCTTGTTTTGAGCTGTGTTAAATACATGTAATATGAACCCAGGCAATGGAACTGGAACCGCAAATGAAATCGATGAGCTCCAGGTGTCGTTCAAGGGATGGGATATGAACAACGATTACCCCCAATAATTGCAAAGATATTGCTAAGCTATGGGTGCATGCAAGGAGAGACAGACTTAGAATATAACCTTGCACAGCCACAGAATTCATGATGCCGTGAATTGTAGTTGCGCATACCGGAGGGAATGAGCAATATTGAAAGAAGTAGAGCATCTGTCAGAATTCATTCAAGGGATGCGATATATGTTTGTATGGCGAATGAATTGATTGGTTAGCAATCTGTGATCAGAAAGCCTATGGCACAGAGCTGGAATGCACAAGTGGAATGCCTGCGTTAGGCCTATCACGTTACCAGAACTGTTTTGAAGTGGTGGTGGTGGTGGGGGAAGCAACTGGATTGTATTGGGGAGGGGGAACATACAAATCTGCCATTTTAAATTTATTTTAAATTGGTTTTTATTTATTTAAAATATTTATTAGCTGCCTTTCAGCCTTATAGAAACTCAAGGGGTTTTACAATGAAACAGAAACAAAACACAATACATAAGATGATGACAGTATGGGGGGGGTTCCATTTGGGGAAAATTGGGCCTCCATGCCCATTTCTCCCCAACTTTGGGGATCCCCTTAAGGGATTTTGGGGTGAGGACTTCCAGGGGACATCCCCCGCTTGGAGAGACATCAATGTAACTGCACTTCAAGTGGCATTGGTGACCACTCAGTGGCCTCCTTCTCTGTGGTATCCCCCAAACTGCCATCCCACAATATCTCCCAGCAGGAGGGAGGAGATGTTCATCAACTGGCAGGTAGATCAGCTGGTGCCCTGGAGTCATTCACCCCATCAATAAAGCTATAGCCGGTTTTCACCCAACACAACCTATCTGTCTTAATTTTGTGTTTGTGAGGTTTTGCCTGGCCACCCCCTGCCCTCTCCCCTCAGAGCTGGGCCTGCGAACCCCAGTTCAAAATTGCTGGTGGGCAGGAAAATGAAAATGAAAATTAATCAAATGCCACCATGAATAAAACCATCTTTGCTAACCCTCTATATTCTTTCTCCAAAGAAGACAGCATACATAAGATGGTCCTGTTGGGCATGAAGATCAGTTAATTGTTTAGACTGGATGACATCCCTATCATTTCACATATCTGCTGAATCACTTCCAACTCATTGCGCCCTTGTTGTCTCCTGCTGCTCAAGGGAATGGAAACAGCTAGTGAGATATCAGAATAATTATCCCATTGGAAGGTTGCCAATTGCTCCTGCATGCTGGAAGTAATTCTGTTGAAATTCAATGAAAGCCCATTGCCTCCTTTTATGACATGTAGAGAGGGCACTTAACCAAGAAGGTAGCAAGTTTGTATTCACATGAACATCTCTGTAAGCCTATTCCTTCTTCATTCTAAATTATTCAGACCTAATTGGCTATTTTGTTGCCTTTTGAAGGCCCTTTGGTTTTGTGCTTTGTTGTTTTTGTTGGCATCTAAACCCTTTGCTCAAGCATCCACATGTAGATGTCAGATAGTCAAAGAAATGTTATGTTTTTTGATTAATCTGAGCTACTCCTTGGTATTCTAAACCTAGTTGAATCCCAATTACCTGGACCCCTGCTATGAAATCCTCCTTTTCTAATGAACTGCCACTGTAGTAATTCAAAAGAATTACTTGCTTTGCTCTAGGATGCTTAGGGCTGATCCTGCGTTGAGCAGGGGGTTGGACTAGATGGCCTGTGTGGCCCCTTCCAACGCTATGATTCTGTGATTCTGTGATTCTGTAGCTATTTGTTCTATTGATTCTTGGTCCTCCAGATTCCCAATTATGCCAACATAATTGGAGCTACACACACTAGGAAAACAATCATAACTGACATGCCACCTTAAAATAACGCTTTTCACTCTTGACCAGCTAACCAGCAAAGAGGTGGGCCCACTGTATATGATCAATGGCACCCTTCACCCCAAAGACCATCATTGCTGGATTTTATGTACACCACAAGTTCCTCATAAGAGGGTACCAGACTGAGATCCAGGGTAAAAATCATGTGTCATTTGGTTTTCTGTCTTCCATTATGTAAAATAGATACATTGGCAAGGACCAGTTCTATTGACGTTATTTCTGGGGAAAATGAGGCTCTCTGGGAGCCTCTGACGGCTGAAAATCTGGAGGCAAACACAGCACCTGTGATAGGAGGGATGGACCAGAACCAATGGGATGATATTAATTCAAAAGAAATTCCATCTAAACATATGGAAGAAGTTCCTGACAGTTAGAGCAGTTTCTCAGTGAAACAGGCTTCCTCGGGAGGTGGTGGGTTCTCTATCTATGGAAATTTTTAAATAGAGGTTGATTCTGTGAAGGCAAAGGGGTGGCAGGTTACAGTAGATGAGGGATGTGAGTGTCCTGCACAGTGCAGGGGGTTGGACTAGATGACCCAGGAGGTCCCTTCCAACTTTGTTATTCTATGATTCTAAAGACTGACAAAGGAAAAATGTCAAAGCTGAGAGTTGGCTGAGGTAGAAAGTCTGGCCAGAAAGCTTTCCCGTGATGGTCAGGTTGCCTCTTTCCTGTGGGAAATGCTGGGACAGTGTGATTTTAATTGACAGCTGCCACTTCTCCTTTGAGCTGAGATGCACTGTTAAACCGGGCAAGAAGAGCAACCTTGGCAGAGTGAATCCCAAAGGCATGTTAGTAAGCCTGTTCATGCTGCTTCCTTATGGAAGCTTGTGAACATTGTCACTGTCTTCATCGCTTGGGAAGGGGCCAATGCTCAGTAATAGATAATTTTTTTTTTACATACAGGATGCCCCAGATTTAATCCATGGTATCTCCAGTTTAGAAAAATTAGGGAGTAGGTGATGTGAAAAGTCCACAGACCTTGAAGAGCCACTGCCCATCAGAGTAGAACATACTGACTGTGACAGCCCTATGGTCTGATTCTTGTGCTGATGTGTTCTTTTCATGGCTCCATTGACTGAGCAGCAGCATTCTGGTAGAACGTACAGATAAGTATTATGACTTATGCTCTGTGGGTTCTAAGTTGTTGGTCATCCCCGGCCCCAGGGAAGTGTACCTGGCCTCTACTAGGGCCAGGGCCTTTTTGGTCCTGGCCCCGACCTGGTGGTTTGAGCTCCTGGAGGAGTTGTGGGCCCTGCGGAAGCTTTCAACATTCTGCAGGGCCTGCAAAATTGAGCTCTTCCACCAGGTCTATGGTTAAGGCTGGCATGGCAAGGAAGATCTGTTTGCCCCCCTTCCAGGATAGTGCCGGGTATGGCGGCTGCGGGTTTCATCTGCCCCCTTCTTCCCACTTCCCCTTATGAGTTTTGTACTGGGAGAAGGAATATGTTTGTACTTTTTCCCCGCCGTTTCTTATTTTCTATATTGTGTTTATTGGATTGTGATGTTTTTATGTCTGAGAGTTTTAATGGGGCTTTATTGAGGTTTTTCTTTTAGTTAGACTGATGTAACTCGCCACGAGCCATTTGAGAGTGGCGGGTAATAAACTGAATTATTATTATTATTATTATTATTATCATCATCATCATCATCATCATCATCATCATCATCCAGCCAATGATGGCACATGTTCAAAGCAATAATCACTGTAGCTGTGAATCCACCAATGGAGCAGTAGGAGGAATGTCATACCCTTCTAGAAGGTATCACTGGTGAGCAGGGAGAGTGCAAAGCATGGAGAATTGCACAGTAGAGCTCCTATAGCCAGCAGTGCCCAGCATGGGCCTCTAGAGTTGTCAGCCCGCAAATAAGCACTGGTAGCTAGCTATCTGTCATCCAGGCAGCTACACTGGGCAGTCTCTGCCTTTGGTCCCATGCAACAGCCAGTGGTGAGAACCCAGACTACCTCTGCTCTTGGTTGCAACTCATTGGTTCTGGCTTGAACGAAACAGATGGCACATGTCAGGAAAAGCGAAGCGTTTCAGTAAGCCTTGAGGAATGCAGATATGTTCACTCAGGCACTACAGAGGAGACCCTGTTTGACAAGTCTGCCGACTTGATTTGAATACCAGATTTCCCTCGGGAGAAGTGGATCCGTGTTTTTTTAACCAAGTTCCTATTTCCTCGGACCAATTTCCCCCCTGCAAAACTGTAAACATTATGATTAAACCAAGCATAAACGGGATATAAATGATGTGCCATGCATACATGATAGATAAATCACATGTACAGTGTGTGTGTGTTTGTGTGTGGAGGGGAAGCCAACAAATCTCAACAGCAGCAAATACATGGGATGGGCTAAAGCCATGGGGACATTAAAAATGGCAAATAGATGAAAATGGCCTGAGGGCCTTGTCCCCGACACAAAGATCTCTGTAATGTGTGTCTGACTTGGTTCATATTGCTCAGTCCTCCCATGCTGCATGACAAAGGAAAAGGAAAAGCATGGCAAGGGGATAAACCATGAAAAGAGCCATAGAAGAAGCCAGGAATCTCGGAATGGAGATGTCCTTGACCTGGAAAGAAGCCTCCTCATGTGTATTTGCCAGATAAAGTCTATGAAAAGCCTACTCACAAGCAAGGCAAGGCAGCCAGGAAGTGTGTATGGCCAGAAAGAGACATAAAATGCAGAGGAAGAGGGCAGCTTAGGCCAAAGCAGCTGCTGTCTGTTTTGATCTCATCATAGATATGGCACCAGGGCTCTTCAAGGAGAAAACAGCGGGCAGCCATGCAGTCCTGAGAAAAGTTATGCCGTTTTAAGGTCGCCAAAGTCAACAGGCTTTGACTAGCTCTGCTTAGGATTTCACTGTGAGAATCAACCCATTATCTCTGGAAGTAGTCAGGTCTTGCCCTTCCCCCTTGCTCACAGTTACGATTAATTTTGTTTATGAACCAAGTCTTTCATTGCCTTCTTGCCTTTTGCACAAAGTTTTTTGAACGAGTAACTTATTAAAAGGATGCCAAGGCTGCACATTTTTCATATTCTGAAAGTAAGGACCTCCTCCCTTTGAGCTGATAGCTTTAGACCTTTCTTTCCTCAGGCCCAGAGCACAAAGATCCATGGGGAGCAACCAACGAGTACACAAGGAATACTGAAGTGTTGATCTGGCCATTTGACTTAGTGCATAATCAGAACGTGTTCCAGCCACAATGAATGCACCGAAAGCCCCAAGTGCCTTCCCAAGTCCCTTTCCACCCTCGATGGACAGTAATTGGACTGAAAGAAATGCTGCTTTGTACAGGCATAATTAGAACAATCGCTTGGCAAGATGCAGCTTGCATGCAGACCAGGCTTTCCATCCACCCAGGTCACCTGCTGGCCCTCAGGATGTGTCAGCAAGTTGCACAAAAGTGGAAAGTTAAAGATGACACAAAACTGAAGGGAAGGGTCTGAGGGAATTCACTTCAACAGCAACCTCTCCCCCCAGGTTAATAAGATGCGTCCCACGCCAAGCCAAATCTCGTAGTGAAGATACGTTTTTGGGGGCCATGACAACTTCTTGTAAATCACTGCGCTTTTGTATTTTTCATGGTCGAAGCTGCGAGATCAGGTGATGAAAGTTAATGGGCTTGTAAACATCCCTTTGGATTATAGAATGTGTGTCTCGTTCCATAGTCCTTGGCAAGTCTGGCTTGTGATGGGCTATGAAGTATGAAACAGCCTTTTGCATTAAACAGGCCAGTGAGGGCCATGGTTCAGTGGTAGGACATTTGCTTTGCATGCAGAAGGTCCCAGGTTCAGTCCTTGGCATCTCCAGTGAAAAGGAGCAAGTGGCAGGTGATACGAAAGACCTGAGATCCTGGACAGCTGTGGGCAGTCAGAACAGACAATCCGGACTTCGACAGATGTCTGATTCAGGACAAGGCAGTTTCATGTATTCACATCCGGGCAGAAGCTGAAAGGCAAGTTGGTACATTCATGTGGGGATGTAGGATGCTGTAGGGTGTGTTGAGAAAATCAAGTATTCTTCTAATTAGAACAAAGAAAGATAAAGAACCCACAACCTAGCAAAGTTCTTCCCATCAGCTTGCCTAGCCACCTTCTTCCTCTTCTTCTTTGCCATGAAGTCACAGCTGACTTATGGAGACCCTGTGGGGTTTTCAGGGCAAGAGATGTTCAGAGGTGGTTTTGCCATTGCCCATCTCCATGCTATGACCCTAATATTCCTGGGAGGTCTCCCAACCAAATAGTGACCAGGGCTGAGTCTGCTTAGCTTCTGATATCTGACGAGATCTGTCTAAGCTGAAAGATCCAGATCAAGGCCTACTCACTTTCCCAAGAGCCAATAGTGAGTCAACACGAAAAGCCGAGCTGGAATCAGATTAGATTCTGGTACCCCAGAGCTAATTGAAAACACAAATGGATGTCTGAGTATTGCAGAGGTAGCCAACCCTGATAAGGGATGATTTGCAATGAAAAGCATAAGCTATGTTCCATATAGAAATAGGGATGGAGAGCCACTGACGAACCACAAACAGCGCTTAACTTCAAGCATAGCTTGAGAGTTCTGTATGTAGACATTCTCTCAGAAGGCAATGGGATGTTTCTGAATCTGAATCTCCTGTATTTAGTTCACCCATGGATCAACTGGAGAGATGTGCCTGAGAAGAAGATAAATTGTTTTTTATACCCCATTTTTACTGACCGAAGAAGTCTCAAAGCAGCTTACAGTCTCCTTCCCTTCCACTCCCCACCACAGACACCCTATAAGGCAGGTGGGGCTGAGAGAGCTCTGAGAGAACCTGCACTGTGAGAACAGCACTACCAGGGCTGTGATGACCCCAAGGTCACCCAGCTGGCTGCATGTGGAGATGCAGGGAATCAAACCTGGCTTGCCAGATTAGAAGCTGCCCCTCTTAACCATTATACCGCCCTCAAAGCATTGGCTATCTTTGTCTTAGTGACTTCAGCTACCTCCTGTCTAAGAATCACTGTTGAGGCCCCCATGTCATTCTGTTGTTTTTCTGCCAGGGAGTGACCATTTGACTACGGTCATAACTCAAAGAGGGTCAAAAGACTGGCAGTCTTCAAGCAAAGGTTGGATACACACTTTTCTTGGATGCTTTAGGATGCTCAGGACTGATCCTGCATTGAGCAGGGGGTTGGACTAGATGGCCTGTATGGGCCCCTTCCAACTCTATGATTCTATGATTCTTGGACTAGTCAGTCAAAGGTTATAGCCTGGTCCTGTCACACTCCAAAAAGAGCAGTGGCTGAGGCTTCTCTTGAAGGTCCTCATCATAAACAAAATTCAGAATGAAACAGGCATGCCAGCAGGGGTGCTTTTTTATTCTCACTCTTACGTTCCCAATATATACATTTCTGTTCCTCCTTGTGTGACTCAGATCCGTGGTTCTTGTATTTTAACACCATTTTCTGCCGGCTTATGTGATTTCCCCCCCTGCAGTCTTCAGCAATACGTGGGCATAGTTAACTATGTCATCCTAACTAGAGGTGTTCTGGTCTAAGCCAGTAGACTCAGGGGAGCATAGTTCTGCATGGAATTGCACTGTAAGTCTGCATTGTTCTTTACCTGTGTTTTATTTAGGTTAATTGAATAGTTTTTGGATGTACATTCTATACACTTCATATTACTACCATACTGTTGGAGGGAATGACTCAGCATGCCTGGACATTGGTTTGGGGTTGCTTCATTGCTCTTAGGGCACTTAGTTGTTATCTAAATGGGAACGAGATCTGTTATGTCTGTAGACTTGGAGAATACAGACCCAGTAGATCTGTGAAAACAGCTCTCTTTATTAGAAGCAATCACCGGGAAACACCAACTGTGGTGAATGAATATGTAAATGGGATCTGTTATGTCTGTAGGTTCAGCAAATAAAGACCCAGTAGATCACTGAAAACAGCTCTCTTTATCAGAAGTGAGAACCAGCAAACACCTACTATACCAAACAAGTAACAAGGGGGAAACCATGACCTTATATACAACTCTGGATGGCCCACCAAAAGCCCTGATTGTCCCCCAACGGAGTCCTTTGATTGGTCCATAAGTCTCAACAATTCTAGTCTCTGATTGGTTAACTTCTCAAGCTCTGCTTGTATTAGCACTATTCTGTCCACATACAGAACAGGAGGGACTTGAATAAACCACACAAGGTTGTTATGAGGGATCAAATGAAGGACATCAAAACCAATGGAGGGGAGGAGAACAAGAAAGGTAGGGCATAAATGGAGAAAACAAATAAATGACGGGATTCCCCAGCCCTGCAAGCATCAGGCAATGAATTGGCAGGAGCAGACATTGCTGGATATGAAAACAAGGGGAAAATGGGGGTGTTACTTTTGACATGAGCCATTATCTTTCATTGCCAACTAAGCTAGGATGATCATAAAGGTAATTGCTAAAACATTGAGTTGCAAATGAATCATCAGCTCTGGCAATGCCAACATCGCTGGGAGGGGGGATTTGCACTTTCAGAACAAAGCCAGAGACTAAATTCATGCCATTGAAGGGTCAACCCAATCCAATAGCTAAAACATAGGTGCGTTTGCTTTTCGTTAAGCTTCTCAAAGAGCCCCTTAAGATTGCTCAGAAATGATGGAAATATTCACAGACAGTTCTTTTTTTGGATGAATAAATTAAAAGGGGTGCTTGTCAGGGGCAAATAAGATGGACAATGTTGAAAAGAAGAGGGGGGAATATCACGGAATGAATTAGGCATCATACATTATTCATCCTGAGTACCAGAACAAATTTAACAGGGACTCAAAGAAGCCCCCGACTCCAAGCGTGGAGGGGTTTGTACCCTTTGGTGAGTTCTTTTATTCCAATGGGAAAGGAACATTTGCAAACCAATTGGGTGGAAGAAAAAGTCGCTGTCTGCTTCCTAGAGCATCCCCAGAACTCTTGAATTCAGCCCATTTTTTGTTCACCATATAATTTTGATCGGCTGTAAGGTTTCCTGCCTTCCACGGCTTGCAATTGGAGAATTCAGCCAAGCCTGACAATTGTAAAAGCCAGAACCAGCAATTCTCTATTGTCTCGCACCCTGAGACTTTTAGTACAGCCCAGTTCAATTCCCCACTATCACTACTGCCCCCATCAATCATTCTCCCCTCTTGGTTCTGAGTCCAGAGATGGGCTGTCATGAAATACATAGAGTGAGAAAGCAAGAGGCTCCTAAGTCTTTGGGTCACTGTGGGTGGGCAGGTGGTTGTGAGCTCCTGCATTGTGTAGGGCAGGGGTAGTCAAACTGCGGCCCTCCAGATGTCCATGGACTATAATTCCCAGGAGCCCCTGCCAGCATTCACTGGCAGGGGCTCCTGGGAATTGTAGTCCATGGACATCTGGAGGGGCACAGTTTGACTACCCCTAGTGTAGGGGGTTGGACTAGATGACCCTGGAGATCCCTTCCAACTTATGATTCTGGCTGTGTGCTTACATGCGTGCTAGCACAGCAGGCCTTGATTCCTGTTAGAGGCTTGGAGATATCAGCCGAATGCACAGAGCAAATTAATAAACAGGCACCAAACAGATGCATAGAAAAATAATCTGTGGGTGTCCCATAGGCCTGTATTTGATGGAAACCTCAGCTGCTCTTAAGAAAAAATCAAAATTCTATGTCAGCTGTACATCTCTCTCAGCTCCGAACCAATCCCCAGCGCTGTCAAATATTGACTCTGACATGATGGGGGAAATGTGCATTAGTTTATCTCTATTCACAAAGATCATGCACAAAAATGCTCTAAGGGGGGGAGGGAGTGAGAAGAGGTCTGAATATTGCTCTTTCTGCTTCTTCCTATAGCCTGTTTGGATCATTTGCCTGTGGCATTTCTCAAGGAGGTATCGATCTACTTTGGGGTCAAAAACAGGCCACTGTGCCTCGGTCTGGCTAAGTTTGTCTTTAAATGGCACAAAGGCTAATTCCAAGTCCAGAAACATAGAATCATAGAGTTGTAAGGGACCTCCAGGGGAATCTAGTCCAGCCCGCTGCACAATGCAGGAACTCACGACTACCTGCCCACCACAGATACCCCAATTCCATGCCCCAATGATGCCCTTCTGCCCACTCCCTCATATCTGCCTAAGTCCACAGAACCAGCATTTCTGTCAGATGGCTATCTAGCATCTGCTTAAAAACTTCCAAAGAAGGAGAACCCACCACCTCCCGAGTAAGCCTGTTCCACTGCTCTAACTGTCAGGAACTTGTTCCAGATGTTTATCTGAAAATTCTTTTGCATTAATTTCATCCCACTGGTCCTGGTCCTACACTCTGGGGCAACAGAAAACAACTCCGCTCCATCTTCTGTGGAATCGCCCTTCAAGTAGTTGAACTTGGCAAATCCCCTCCATCGCAGAGCGTTTTCGCTTGCTCGGCTTAACGCCTTTCCATCTAAAGTATTACAAGGGAGATTTGCCAAGATCCCCTTCGAAAACAGACTATGCACCTGTGAATCAAGTTCTCCTGACACCATCCAACATATCCTACTGGATTGTCCCTTGTTCACTGAACAGAGAAGGCATATCATACCTCTCATACCAAAACGGAGAAACCATTCAAGAGACCTGATTTGCCAATTTTTACTGAGTGATAAGGATGCCGACGTCACTTTTATTACGGCTGAATTTCTGTCCTCAGTTTTTTAATTTAAACTGTCTGACGTATCCTGACTAACTTTGTTTATCCTGCTTATCTACTTTATGCCAATAAAGGTATTGTATTGTATAAGTAGTTGAAGATGGTTATCATATCACCTCTAATCTATTCACACAACACTGGTTGAAGAAAGTTTGCTCTACCCAGCCAGATATGAAGTCAGAGGAGCCTTGATAGAAGCACTCCCAATCCGAGAGATCTGTGACCTTTTGTTCTGTCTTGGCCCTGAAGCCTTTAAGAATGGCTCAGGAAAGCCCTCTGCCCTCCCTTTTTGCTTCCTTCCATTCAAGTACTCATTGCCTAAACAGATGGAACCAAACTGTGAGCTGGTTCAGGTGGGATAAAGAACTGGGTTTCAGCAGAGCATGCCACTGCTATACACTTCTCCATATTTCCCCATTGTGGCCTATCATGGCATTAACTTCAGTTGCTACGGACCCTGTTTCTTCTTAGTGCCAGCAGCGTACACAGAAAGGGTATTGAAGGCTGGCAGCCTGCACATTTCCACCCTGAGTGGTAGACAGGGTTTAAAAAAAAATAATAAAGTCCATATTTCGGTTGCCTCTTTCACCATTTCACTCTTATCTGAAGCCTACAGGTTTTTCTCTGGGACAATGACATTTGCAAGAATCAGACCATGACTTCTCCTAATTTCCCCAAGCATTGTGAAAACCGCCACTAGCCATTGAATATGGGGCAGAAAAACTAGCTGGCATTTGTCTAGTTTGTGTTCTTTTTTTAGTGCTCTTATTTCGTGTAAATAGGGTTATTTACATGAAAATGGTAATGGTTATTAACTCGGAAGGAGAGATAGGGAAAAGCTGAGCAATTCAGGACAGAGCAAACCCCCCCCCCCCTTCCACTGACTGCCAGCAAGTTTATATCCAGTTTCTTGACTTTCACTTTTACTGGAACAGCTATATAATTCCGATGGTACCATGTCTCACATTGCGTCCTAGTCAACCTGTGGTCCTCCAGATTCCATGGACTGCAATTCCCATGAGCCCCTGCCAGCAAACGCTGGCAGGGGCTCATGGGAATTGTAGTCCATGGAATCTGGAGGACCACAGGTTGACTACCCCTGCTCTAGATGAGGGCACGAACCTGATTAAATGGTGGATTCTGGAGGTTCACAGGTCGGGGGCATCACGAACCTCAAACTCTGAACTTACACAAACCTCATTATGTTTGAGGACCAGTTACGTGGTAGGTTGTCTCCTGGTGTGTGAGAGATGCAAAATTCATTACGGAGCCCCCCTGTGTATATCATCTCATCATGGTTTCTGGGTATGGACCACCCATCTCCCCTTTTCCCATGGGAGGTGGTCACTCATCCACCTCCCCACATCATGCTGTTGGAGAGCGCTGATCACCCACATACCTCACCACATCACACCTTTAGGGGCTTTTTGAGTGAGCCTGCTGGGAGATAGACACACATAGTAGAGTTATGTGTTGGTGTGCTGAGAGAGAGATGGGTAGGCGAGCTTAGGAGAGCAATGGGTTTTATAGGCTTATGGGTCTGTATACTGGAACCACCAGCATAACAGAACAATACAATACAAGAAACAAATGCAGAATCTAAACATAAACCTCCTTACCTATGAGATATTGGGGGGAAAGGGGGACCAGTTGGGAGTAATGCAAGCTAGTGATGCTTTGGGGAAATAAAAGGAAGAAAAGCAGCATATATGTCTGATTCTGAAAACCATGAGTGGGAGTCCAGTCCAGGAGAGGTTGATGAAAAGGGGGAGCTGGGAGGAAATTCCAGGGCTCAAAGGAGGAGAAAATTCAGTTATCGAGTGCAAGCACCCTTCGTCAGACCTTGCTTGCACTCGAAAGTTCACACCTTGAATAAATCTTTGTTGGTCTTAAAGGTGCTACTGGACTCTGATTTTATTGTGCTACTTCAGACCAACACAGCTACTCATTTGAAAAAAATTCAGTTATGTTAACCAAAGGATGGGGGTTCAGAAAATAAGGTTGGGGAAGCTGGCTTGGGTCCAAAAATGTGCTACAGAGGTAGGAGGACCAGAGGCTGATTTTAGTACACATTTTATTATACCAGAAGGGAAGCAGTGGCTTCAGGGGATGGGGATGTGTTTAAAGCTGAAACCTAAAATCTATTGGAGAAATGAAAAATAATTGCTGAAGTTGTCCCATAAGGAGAGCTTGAATGATGAAGCCGGGGATGAAGTGGAGATGTCAGTGAGATGCCCTCAGGCTGACAGCAGCCCATGGCCAGAAACGCTGCCTAGGAGGCTGATGTAATCAGATTGGAGACTGGTAGGGGTTTGGTAGTGTCAGGACCCTCGGTTATTGCCCAGAAAGCTTCAGTCAATTACGCATAGCCAGAGAGGGAAGGAATTCTAGAGGCTTGGAACAAAGGGCCTTTTATCAATGTATTTCAAGCTGGTGGGCTGCTCTCTTTTTAGGGTGTCTGGGGAAATTCCTTATAAGACTAGAGTCAATGGAAAAGACAATCATACAAAGAAAAGTTGAAGGCAGAAGGGAAAGAGGAAGACCCTACTTGAGATGAGTTGACTCAATAAAAGAAGCCATGGCCTTTATTCTACAAGACCTGAGATGGCTTCTAGTGGTAGGATATTCTGGAGAACATTCATTCATAGATTTGCCTTAAGTGATGAAAGCAACTTGATGGCACTTAACACACACACACACACACACAGAGAGAGAGAGAGAGAGAGAGAGAGAGAGAGAGAGAGAGAGAGAGAGAGAGAGAGAGAGAGAGATTCCTGCCACTTTCCACCCCCACCCCCAAATTAATATCCGGCTGGATATTTTCTCTAGGTTTCTAGTAGTGTAGACAAAGGATACTCAGGAATTAATCATTATGAGGGTCGTGGGGGGGGGGGCAAGTCTCAGAGCTCTCAATGACATTCCAAGTTGTGAAAATGACTCCCAGCTGGGACTATAGCAGCTTCTGGAAATGCTGTGGCCACAATGCCAAGCCAGAAAGGGCTCTGTCTGATCTTTAAAGTGACCTTCCCCACAACTGCTGTTGGATTGCAGGGAATTGAGCTGGGTCAGAGGAATCCTGACCCAAATAGCCCCCCAAAACATAACATATTGTTTGGCCCTAAAAGGAACAGTGTACTGAAATGCTAGTGGTTCTCAGCCATCCTAATGCTGCGACCCTTTAATCCAGTTCCTCATGTTGTGGTGACCCCCAACCATAAATGTATGCAAGTGTTTTTTCACAGAAATTAAACCAAAATTGACCAATGCCATGAAGATCCATTGTTTTTTTCCCCCCATGGTTTCTCAGTTCAGTTCCGCCTCTTGTCCTACCATGATGATCTTGCTCTTTTCCACTACTCCAGACAGACAAATGCTCTATCTCGATCTACCCCGCAAGGCTGTTGTGTGGATGGCACCCTCCCCCCCCCCCGGCCAAGCTGCTTGCACTGCCACGACCCCTGTGAAAGGGTCATTCGACCCCCTAAGGGGTCCCGACCCCCAGGTTGAGCACCACTGGCCTATGCAAAGGCAGTGTACAAGCTTAAACTCTCTAGAGTGTCCATTAATGTTCTGTGTTATTTGACACAGTTCTCTAAAAGCCTTAGCTTTTATTATTGTTTAAAGCAGGTTTCTAATCCTTCAGGATAAAAAGAAAGTACAAAGTTTGCTGGAATTTCAGATACAAGAAAAGTGGCAAAGGAGTGTCTTGTTTTTACAGGCAGGGTTCAGCATCGTTGCCTCTCTATACGACTACAAAAAGAAAACAGCAAAACTGGGGCAATTAGGCAAAATAAGAAGAAACTTATTTCTCAAAACTTTGTAAACTTATGCCCAATTCAGTAGCTTAAATTCACAGAAGAGGCCAATGGGGTGGGATTCAAACTTTCATTCGAACAACGCATTATTCCGTTCTAAAAGCACAAATTTCAATCAATCCTTTAATGAAACAATCCTTTAATACAACAAAGGTTCAAATCAGCCTTAGCAGAAAACCAAGGATGTTTTAGCTTAATCCTGTTGAAGATTCTGCTCCTATTTTCTAAATTAGATGGATTCCATTACTGGACCCAGTCAAGGTAATCATGCTTGTTTGACATTGAAATATCAATTTTGATATTAATTGCCTTTTGGTGCACAATCCAACTTTCCTGGAATTAATTCCCATTGAAAATCAATTGGACTTGCTTCTGAATAAACACGCCGAGGGATGGGGGCACATATACCCGCCCTCCCATTTAGATCAATCAGATTTCAGCCTCCTTCAGTTGGATGGTGCTCTTTACTGAGCCTGCAGCTGATGGAAACAGTTTCACTAGAAGTCAACCTCACAGTGTAATACAAAGCAGTTCAATCCTTCTAAGGCCATTGAGGTCAATGGATGTAGAACAATGTAACTCTACTTAGGATTGCATTATTGGCCATAACATACTCGGCAATCATAACAGTCATCAGAGCAGCAAGTTAACAATTGTTGTTAGGTGCGAAGTCGTGTCCGACCCATCGCGACCTCATGGACAATGATCCTCCAGGCCTTCCTGTCCTCTACCATTCCCCGGAGTCCATTTAAGTTTGCACCTACTGCTTCAGTGACTCCATCCAGCCACCTCATTCTCTGTTGTCCCCTTCTTCTTTTGCCCTCGATCGCTCCCAGCTTTAGGCTCTTCTCCAGGGAGTCCTTCCTTCTCATGAGGTGGCCAAAGTATTTGAGTCTCATCTTCAGGCTCTTAAGTTAACAATCCAGCAGTGCAAATCCTCAACAGAGTTGTACTCTTTGAAGCCCACTGAAGTTATTCTGCTTAGGACGACTTTGCAATCTTGTTTGCTGATTTCGCCTGACCTTGGCAGCAAGACAGGAGTATATCACTCGTGTTGGAATGATACACATATACAAAGAGCTGGTCCAGCGAACTCTGACTGCTGCTCCTGATCTCTCTGGGAGGCCGGTTTTATTGAAACATAAGATTTACCATTGCGCATGTTCGTAGTTACACAAGGCTGCTTCTTTGTGCAGCTGTATGATGATACATTGTCAATGATACATTGTCAGCCACAAGTCCCTGTTGTCTAATGTTTGAAGGTTAAGCATCCGGAGGAGCCAAAGTCACTGGAACCTTAGTCAACACAAGCACAGATGAACCCTACGATTTGTTTTTACTTTTGTCTCATGTTCCAACCACAAGCAGGATCCCCAAACGCTCTACAGAATTTTAAAAAAAGAACATAGATGAGAAAAATGGATTATGGATGCCTAATACAATGTCTGTCTAATCCCAGAGGATCCCCAGGTCCCAACTGGAGGCTGTCATCCATAATGTGCAAATGTTGAGCAACAATTCATCAGAGATCCCGTTGCTATTATTCTAAAGTGTATAACTGATACAGGTTTGACAATCAGGGACATGTCTAAGAAAACTTTAAGCCACAGAGGCTTGTGTGTGTGTAAAGTGTTGTCAAGTCACAATTGACTTATAATGACCCCAGCAAGGGGCTTTCAAGACAAGTGAGGAGTAGATGTGTTTACCATGGCCTTACTCTGCAGAGTCTTCCTTGGTGATCTCCCTTCCCAGTGCTGACCCTGCTTAGCTTCCAAGATCCATTGAGAACGAGCCATACCATGTTGCCTTCCCTAGAGAACCAATTTGGTGTAGTGTTTAGGAGTGCGGACTTCTAATCTGGCAAGCCGGGTTTGATTCTGCATTCCCCCACATGCAGCCAGCTGGGTGACCTTGGGCTCACCACAGCACTGATAAAGCTGTTCTGACCTAGCAGTGATATCAGGGCTCTCTCAGCCTCACCCACCTCACAGGGTGTCTGTTGTGAGGAGAGGAAAGGGAAGGCAATTGTAAGCCGCTTTGAGACTCCTTCAGGTAGAGAAAAGCGCCATATAAGAACCAACTCTTCTTCTTGTTCCCTTCAGAGAGTGAAGAGTGGTCAATTTTAAAGGTTTTTTTTTTTAACTTAGAATCTTTCCCCCCCCCCCCCTCTCTGTTTGGAGAACACTTCCCTTAGATTTCATATAAGACCTCTAGGTACAAGAAGCATTACTGTTAGATAGCTTACAAGAAGGAAAAAAGATTTGAGTCACCTTCATTTCATTACTTTCAGTTAAGGAATTACACTGTTTTAAATATAAAAATAGTAGGAAGCTAAGAACGCACTTGGACCAAGTTAATTCTCCCTCCCTCCATTTAATATAAGATTTTAAAGGCCTGTTGTCTAATGTAAATTGAGTACTAATTGAATTGGAAGATCACAGAGAGAACAATTGAAAAGAACAACGGGACAGAGTAGATGGATACTGCCATTGGAAACTTGGCTTCATATTTTTACATAACGTTCCACAGCTTCACCCTGCACCAATTTTTAAAGATTATCTTTAGAAAATTATGTATTGTTGTTATCTAATATTTTCTAAGCTAGAGAACAGTTAGGAAAATATAAATGCCGATTGTTGGTGGGGATGATATATCCAGCCAATTATTCACTTTTACAGGGAGCAGCTTCCAAATCAATTTTTCCCATGACTACAAGGGGAGCCTTTGGCCCACTTTGCCCCCAGGATTTGTGTACACTCGAGATAGCCAAGGGACAGGAAACTTCCCGGTGTTTGTTTTGCTTGACTCCTTCGGGTAGAGAAAAGTGGCACATAAGAACCAACTCCTTCTTCTTCTTCTTCTTCTTCTTCTTCTTCTTCTTCTTCTTCTTCTATTATTGTCAGGTGGTGAAAACTCCCCAATCACCTTCCAGTGCCATTTGAGGGTCCCCCCTGCAAGTCCAGAATATATTTTTTAAACAATTACCATGATTATATTATAATGCAAAACCATTAAAGCACAAACAATGAGATAAAAAGTGGGCCATTTTATCCCGCCATTCCCCCACACATACATGCAGACTATCCACAATCTCAGTAAAATCAAGAAAAAATAGAAAGAAGGAAAGGTGCTAACTAAACCTGGCTGCAGGTAGGGGGTTGCTATTTCATTACTCTGGAATCATGTAATGTGATCTGACATGTTTTGTTAATAATCAGGTTTAATAATCAGGTACATGACAGAAGTGACATTGGGGAAGGGGAGCCGGGAGAAATGCCTGACTGAGGGAAGTCTGAGTTTTCCCCCTTATGCTTGGTCCTGCCCCAGCAGACACACTGATGGATCCCGGTGCAAAAATGGGACAACTTAACGCTCGAGTCAGGACAGGTCCGGGACCACCCAGGACAAGGCCTAATACCGTGTTGGAGTGGAAATTAGCCCCCCATGCAAAAAAGAATGATTGCAGACTAATCCCTTGTGTGGAAGACATCTTTTTACCCCACCTTCTTTGGGATGGAGCTGTGGGTGCTTCCCCCCCCCCCGACCCAGTTGCCTATTGACTAAGCAGACACCTGATGAAGCGTACTGTCATTCAAACTGAACCACAACATTAGAGAACACACAAAAAAAACCCAGTGTTATACATCATATAATAAACAAAGAGCTAAGCTGAACCACCAAGGGTTACTGGGGGGGGGGAGCTTCATGCCCTCCCTCTGATGACCAGTGGCAAGCTAAAGGGGAAGGGATGGGAATCATCAACTAGAAGTTCTCCTGGGACCATTAAGTAGGTAGAGGGAGAATAAATCTCATCCAAAACGAAAACTCATGTACATTCAAAACTTCTTAGGCATGGGCTGATCCTGCATTGAGCAGGGGGATGGACTAGATGGCCTGTATGCCCCTTCCAACTCTATGATTCTATGATTACCTGTACATGGAAGCTTCTTCCCATGTCTGCAAGCATTTGGAGAAGTGACAACCCCAGTCATGGGGATGGAGCCAACATATGAAGAGGGGAGGTATGTGCATAGGTTCCATACTCACAAACCAGCAATCACATGTACATTAGCATGCATATGCCCACTCCACCTCTATGCGTGTTTATTTCAATGCACATGATATCATTTTCAGATGGCTATTACGGCGCTCATGGGGGTTTTATTGAACTTGCGGCTTATGCCTTTCCACAATGCCAATGGGAACATGCTTCATCAACCAGGGCTGTTGCATCGGATATGAGACTAACGCTGTGCCAAGCTCTACCTCTATGTAGATCAGTGGTTCTCAACCTGGGGACCAGGACCCCTTTGGGGGTCGAACGACTCTTTCACAGGGGTCATGGCAAGGCATGCAGCTTGGCCGGGGGGTGCCATCCACACAACAGTTTGGCAGGGTAGATCGAGATAGAGTGTTCGAGATAAATCAGCATGGTGGGACAAGAGGCAGAACTGAACTGAGAAACCGTTTAAAAAAAAACACCCCAATTTATATACAGTCATGAATAATGGATCTTCATTCCATGGGTTTAATTTCTGTGAAAAGAACACCTGCATAATTTTATGGTCACCACAACATGAGGAACTGTATTAAAGGTATCACGGCATTAGGAAGGTTGAGAACCAGTGATGTAGAGGCTTTTATTGACCGCGGTGTCTCCCTCACCCCATCCCACCCCACCATGTCTCGCTTGCTCTTTCTCATACAGTCTTGTTTTCACATAGATAGTGTCATTTTCCCTCTGGTTTGTTCCTTTGAACCCAGACACGGGATGCTGTTTGTTGCCAGGGCAATCTCCATCCACTGCTGAGTGCCGCTCTGTGTGTCACCCCAGGATCAAAAGCTTTTGGATTGCCTTTGATATCTCCAGCACCTGGGTTCATTCAGACCTCAAGCTGTTTGCTCCTTCCCTACCTCTTTGCTCAGTTGAAAGAGGGTTAAAAGAAACTTGTCGCTTTCATTCAAAAGGTTCATAGAACAGAGGCATTGATTTTGACATAAAGTGTCTTTGCCGAGGACCAGGAGGTTGGCCTTCCACCATCTGTTTTCTGCTACAGATGGCAGGAATTTCCATTAAAAGAAAAATTGCCCTGAGATAACCAGTCAGTTTCTAGAGCAGACGAAATTCTAGCTCAGCCACGGTTTCCTTTGGGGCAAATAGCCTCAGTTACCAAGACTGTAAAATAGGAATGCTAATAATTTGTTTCCCAGGATTATTGTAATTTCGATTTCCTTGCTCCCTGTTACGTAAGGCAGGACCCTTACGTATTATATTTATTGATCAGCATTCCTGGCACAGCCGACTCATGGAGGTTTACATCCATTTAAAACCCCACGACCCTAAATTCTCTTTCAATCTCAGTTTTACCCAATTCCAACCCCATCAGAATATACTTAAAATTAGGATATCTTTGGTTCCAAGAAGTAGAGTTGGTTTGTATACCATGTTTTTCACTACCTAAAGAAGTCTCAGTGGCTTAACATGGATTAGGACTGTGACTAGCCCAAGGTCACCCAGCTGGCTGCATGTCAAGGAGTGGGGAATCAAACCCGGCTCACCAGATTAGAAGCCACTGCTCTTAACCACTACTGCATAAGGCCTTAAAGGTGAGTATCAAAATCTTGAACCAAATCCAGAACTTGACTTGAAGCCAATGCAGCTGCCACAGAACTGGGTGTATGTGGGCTCTCCATGGTGTACACGTTGGAACCCTGGCAGCCATATTTTACGCCAGCTGTAATTTCCATAGCAGGGTCAATGGTAGGCTTGTGTAGAGCAAGTTACAGAAATCAAGCCTGGAGATGACCATTGCATGGATCACAGTGACCATGAGTTCTGGGGCTAGGTAGTGTGATAGTACCTTGGCTTAGCATAGTTGAAAGAATGCTTAGAAAGGAATACAACGATGCAACCTGCCAAACAGCCATGTACATATGGATGAACAGTCCAAATAGTCATCTAAAAAACTGGCTTCCTGCTTGTAGCTGGTAAGCAGAATGGGAGCCAAACCAACGACATTTCACTCGTCCTACACTGGAAATCTATGCCCTGTTTTGTAGGCCTGTCAATTCTAACCAAAATGGGGATTGTAGTTTTCAGAGCTGATTTTTATAACTAACACCCCCTTTGGCTCAGGCTCAGTTGCCTCCACTGTTCGGCTGCAGTCTTTGGGGAAGGGTCCCCTAACAGACCTTTCCATTGAAACTCCCAGGAGCCCACTATTTACAAAGAAAGGGACTGAGAAGTTAACTCATCTTGTTTGACATGAACAGCTCTATAGTAGTAATAATAACATAAACTCTTCACTGGGGAGATTTCCATCTGCTAAAGCTCATATTAAGTGCCCTTTCATCACTAACCCATAGATACAACTCCCAAACTCCTTATTTTTAACTTGCCAGTAATTCCAGGAGCACATCAAGTGTGAATATAATTATAGCCTAAGAATATAACCACTTCTATTGTGTTCCCCACTCCTTCTCCAGATAAGATAGAACTGTTCAACATGAATACATCCTGAATTAATATTGCCAGCAGATAATGAAAGAGGCTGATTGGAAAATCCTTATCAAGTTAAGAAGTGCTTGAAAACTAAAGGAAGTATGTGCCTTGGAAAGCAGAGTTTAAACTTCACCGCTCTCCGAGTCTGAAGATGTCTTCTGTAAATTGCTGGAACGGAAAAATGACAGGTGAGACGACATGGAGAAGGGAAGAGGATCTTGACACAGGTGAACTCAATTATGCACCCACCCGAAAGCTTCCTTGCAACTTTCGACGTAAATGCAATCTTTCCCATCCACTTGGTTACATTACGTATATGCTGCCACCCACCGAGTCAAACAAACTACCTATATTTATCAGGCCTGCACTAAGTGGGAATAAGGAAGTCAGATAATGAGAAAGCAAAATGTACTGTACCACTTTAGAATCCTGGAGGGGGATGCTGGAGGCCCGTAGGCTTCCCCAGTGTCTCAAAATCCTTGCAAATAGAAAAAACATCACAAAAACCACACCAAAAGAATGAAAGCTTTCCCCCCCTCCTGGGCTACTTTTCTATTTGCCTGGATTTGGTTTCTGTTAAGGAAAATTCCAATCTGGAATCCCATCACCTGTAGCATTCCATTCTACCACTTCTTCTGTCTCACCTCATTTTTCTAGCAAACCTTACTGAATAGGTATGAGAGCAATGGGTCCTCCAATAAACAAATATGGCCAAGAACTAGTAAATTAAGCCAGCTGAACCTTAACAACACGTCTCCTTAAATTAATAGAAGAAGAAGAAGAAGAAGAAGAAGAAGAAGAAGAAGAAGAAGAAGAAGAGTTGCTTCTTATATGCCACTTATCCCTACCCGAAGGAGGCTCAAAGCGGCTTACAGTCACCTTCCCATTCCTCTCCCCACAATAGACACCCTGTGGGGTGGGTGAGGCTGAGAGAGCCCTGATATCACTGCTCGGTCAGAACAGTTTTATCAGTGCTGTGGCGAGCCCAAGGTCATCCAGCTGGCTGCATGTGTGGGAGCGCAGATTCGAACCTGGCATGCCAGATTAGAAGTCCGCACTCCTAACCACTACACCAACCTTGCTCTAATAAATGAATGGACTTCTCCATAGGACCTTAGAATTCAAAGATCTGCTTGCTCTGTTCTGTTGGTAGAAGGAATCTCTCCAACCTCTCTGTTTGCTGCAGCCTTCTCCACCATCCACAAGGTTCATCTTGAGGGTCAGCGGATGTTTTGAAACAGCATAGGCTGCATCCAATGGAGCTGCATCTCAAATGGGAAACCCATGAAAAATTAGACTTCCGCCTTGCACAAGTGGCAAATAGAATCTGAATGTCGATAATCTAAATCTACCCTATGGTGCCCTATCTCCCCTTAAGCATGTTACCAAGGGTCACCCACCACTGCAGCTCCTTTGCCCCTGCCCCGTCAGTCAATATCCAACAGTTAAGTCCACAGAAAAGTTCAAATCCTCCAATCAGATTTGTCCTTCTGACACTTTAAGGTAAGGTGACCAGATTTTAACATTGGTAAAGCAGGACACCATTGACAGGGGAGGGGTTGATTAAAAATGTGGTCTACAAGGAGCAACAAAAAGCTTCATAGAATACATAGAACGTAAAAATAGTATTGTAATATATTTATATTTAATTTCAACATAGGTACAATTTGCCGGGTGCCCCCAGATGGCCCTTAGAACAGGGGTAGTCAACCTGTGGTCCTCCAGATGTTCATGGACTACAATTCCCATGAGCCCCTGCCAGCAGACGCTGGCAGGGGCTCATGGGAATTGTAGTCCATGAACATCTGGAGGACCACAGGTTGACTACCCCTGCCTTAGAAGACAAAGAGGTTGGGCAAGAGCCCTCGAGAGCAACGGACTCTGCTGGCCATGGAATTAGCAATACAATGGAGTGAGGGAGGAATGAATGCAGAGCATGAGAGTCGCACCTGTCAGGTCAGACTGGTGGCTTTGGTCAAGCTGAAAATGGAGTCTGGCCAGGCCTGAGTCCTGGTTGACTAGAAAACCTGGAGTCTGGCTATGGCTTAAGCCTAGACTGGTAGTGGAGGCCATGGAAATGGCATTGTTTGCCAGTCCATCCATGAGGGATTCCATCATACATAGATTTTAAAGCAATCCAGCAACAATACCAATCACTCATATAGAACTGGAATTGGGTCTGGATTCTCGTGCTCCCCTGGACAACTCATTAGTAATCAGGTCATAGCTTTTGTACATGAAATTTTAGCCATTTCCCCCCCATCCCTGAATGCATAGGCATGTATTTCATGGTCTTCTCATGGAATAACCTAGGATGTTAGATACATTGAGTTGTATTTACGTCACTGCATAAACCAGTTTCATTGCCTTGTTACTGCAGGTATTCGACTGGCCTTTATAGCATTACTTAAATATATATTTTTTTAAATTTGCCTTGAGTCTCAGAAAGAAAGGTGGATGATAAATGAAATAATTAAGTTAATGCATTAAAAATAACTATCCTTTTGACATTTTGCATCCAAGCTAAACTTTGTCCTTCCTTCCTTCCTTCCTTCCTTCCTTCCTAAGGTTGCCAGATCCCTGCTAGAATCAATGAATCAGGGGGTCAAATGGAGGAAGGGGCATTGTGACATCACAATGCAGTGACATCACTTCCAGCTGGAAACCCAGGAATGACATTGCAGCATCATGTGGTACTCTAGGAATTTCCCTTGTTTCTATGGTTCTTAGCATAGAGCTTCAGGAAAATCCTAGAGAGTTGTACAACAGTTACAGACCCAGAAGCAGTGTTGAAAACAATGATAATCTCCTCCCAGTCTCCCACCAATTGACAGAGCTGGGCTGGCAGCCCTTCTTTTTATCATGAATAGAGTTATACTGAGTTTACATAAGAACACCCTTAGCATATTCTTGAATAACAGCCTCTCACACAGCCTTTCAGATTTCATATGGCTGCACAAGCCAGGTTTTTCCCTTTATGAAAGCCATATTCAGTACCAAACCTGGGACTGAAGCCCTGGAGAATCAAAGATGTAGAAAACTGCAGACGACCAAAAGTCTCCCCTGAATTCCATTTTGTAGCAGTGTAGACATTTCTATTTTTAGGGTTTTGCATTAAATCTGCTTTACATTTCCATAAGATCTCATCCCCCTCCTCCCAATGTACCACCTGTGTCAAAGACGAACAGGCAAGTTTTCACACCCCGGAGAATGGAAAGCAAGGATGAGCGGGGGATTGGAAATAAGAAAGAAAAGAAATTGTTTTCTGACCGTCCCGGCCACACCGTTATTATGAAAGAGCGGTACTGGTGTAGGGGATTTAGTCTGTCTCACCTGTTCCCTCCTCTGCCTTGCTAAAGGTAGGCATCTGTGGGAACTAATCTTTAAATGGGGACAGAAGTGGTATTACAGGAAAATAACAAGCATGACATAGCAAGTGAGAGAAGCAACCAGGAAAAGTGTTCCTTCTGTCAAAGCATAGGCACCTGCCTCTTTTAAAAGATGCATTCCACTGCAAATATCAAACTATTATTTTCAAAATAAATAGGAAGAGGGGGAAATGAGCATTATGTAAGCATTCTGGGTTTATCCTCAACCATGCTGGCCCACTAGAACAGAAAGGAAAAGGAGGTGATATGATAGCCATCTTCAAATACTTGAAAGGCTGTCACAGAGAATGGAGCAGAATCGCTTTCTGTTGCCCCAGAGGGTCCGACCAGAACCAATGGGATGAAATTAATTCAAAAGAATTTTCAGCTAAACATCCAGAAGAAGTTCCTGATAGTTAGAGCAGTTCCTCAGTGGAACAGGCTTCCTTGGGAGGTGGTGGGTTCTCTATCTTTGGATGATTTTAAGCAGAGGCTAAATAGCCATTTGACAAAGAGGCTGATTCTGTGAACTTAGAGGGGTAGTCAAACTGCGGCCCTCCAGATGTCCATGGACTACAATTCCCAGGAGCCCCTGCCAGCGAATGCTGGCAGGGGCTCCTGGGAATTGTAGTCCATGGACATCTGGAGGGCCGCAGTTTGACTACCCCTAACTCAGACAGTTTGTAAGTGGGTGGACAGAAAGGATTGTGTTGGTGCTTAGCGCTTGTGGCCCTTTCTTGCATGCCCAGGGAAATGCCAATTGCTCCTTTGGGATCAGAAGGCAAATTTCCTTCAGGCCAAACTGGCCAGGAATTCTTGGTTTTTTTTGGGGGGGGACCCTCCCAGGTCCCACCCCAGAAGTCCATCTTTGAACCTGTGTATTCTGAATGTCCTTCTTTGCCTACTGTTTCAACATTAAAATGGCCTTTAGCCAAAACACCGAAGGGACATCTGTCCACATCAAAATATGCCCTGGAATGTTTGGGAAGTGCTGTCAGATCTTCACCAAATAAATATTTATGATAGTTATTGAATGTGTAGTGTTTTCTTAAAAAGAAAAAACTCAACACATTATGTGAGCTATAGCTCCCTTGACTACTCACAGTGTTGCACTATTGCTCTTCTTTGGGACTGCAACTAAGGCAACTGAGCAGAAATCCAGCTCTCAAGAGAGCTGCCTGGCTACATCACCCCATTTACCCAGGAATCAACCCTGCCAACACAACAGGATCTAAACTCAACTTAATGCACGAGACTTTGCTGGAATTCGGCAGCTCTGTGCCCGGTTACTCAGAAGTAAAGGGACTTTTCCCCTAGTAGGCAAGCCTAAGACCAATAAGGTTCCAGTTCCCTGAACTCTTATTTAAGATTAAGCCCCAGTGAACAAAACAAGTCCCCCCGGGATCAGTGTGCATCGGCCCAGTGGGAATTACTCCCTCATAAGAATTCATGAGATTGCACTCCAGGCATCTTTTCATAAGAAAGGGCAAATGGCTCAGCAAAAAAAAAAAAAAAAAAAAGGTTGTGAAGTAAATAATAAAATAGTCCTTTTGTAATGGCTCTTGAGATCTTGGAGCAGAACAGAAGTAGCAGTTAAATGGAACACTGCTTCTTATTTGCCAAGTGCAAGATGGATTCAGGGCTATAAGGGAGAAATAAATTTTTAAGGTGCCCGTTGTGATAGTCTAGCAATTGTCCTCAAGATCCCTGATCTATCTTGGAAACATCACTCTGAAGAAGCATGACTCCGGGCTTCTTTTCCCCCCTTAATATAAACAGAACCTTTGAATGGGTCGTGGACTTGGAGGCACCATTAATCTCCATGATTTCTTAGAGCCAAAGACGTAAAGCTTTTGGAGTTCTCATTGATCATGGAACGCTGAGTCCGGGGAAGAAAATTCCCACAAATCTGACCTTCTCCACCAGAGATCATCTTAAATGGTATAAATCATCCTTATCCGATTGCAGCTGGTCAGCTGGTTTAATGCTTATCTCCAGAACCTCAATAGTCAAAGACATGCTACATCCTAATTTTTGAAACTTATCTAAACTTTGGGGAAGGTTCTGTTGGACTTTATCTTACCGTGACTGACCCATTCCACACTGGCAGCACCGCACCAGGTTACCGATGGGTGTTTGGGACTTCTGGGTTCAGACAGGGCAGCATTTTCTCTGCTGTAACAAAGCCATGCTGGAGTTGTACCTCTGGACAAGGCAGCTGGGACAGTGAGGTTCCACTGTGCTGTGTGGAGGTAGGGGCTGATTTTGATTTTGGCCCAGTAAACCAGAATCCATGCAGCAGGCTTTCTCAACCAGGGTTTCATGAAATTATGGGGTTTCTTGACAGCCCTGGAAGGGTTTCCCAAATGGGTGGGAGCAAATTCATTTTTAATATATATGTGTTTTAAATTTGTTAAGCATTTATAGGGGGATATGACCATATATGGCCACTCTTCTCAAAATGGCCAGTGATGGACTTGGAGGGGGTGGGAAGGGGAGGGGCCCCAGGTGTGCATGCACACAGATAGTCTTCCCAACCCTATTCTGCATAGTCAGGCCACGTCTGGGGGTTCTCAAAGCCTGAAGAATATTTCAGGGGTTTCTCAACAATAAAAATGCTGAGGTACTAATGGGGAAATAAAATGGACCTGGGGGGCCCCATAGTGGCCCCCTCACCTGATGGGGGGCCCAGCAGAGTCATGGGTGGAGAGAAGGGATCCTAACTATTTTAATGGAAATTCCACCTCTGATTTCATGTATCCTTTTCCTTCATCATTGTAATTGTTTATGGCTTAGTAGATTTGGGAGTCAAATCCAATTTCTGCTGTTGTTCACAACAAAGAGGCGGAACTGAGGTCTGATATTTTATTCCATTTCCAAAAAAAAAGGATGTCTACTTGGGCAGGCCTCCTCTGACATTCAGGCAATCTCAGAGGTTATTTTGTGCTGCCTCCGATACTCCCAACAAGAGAATCAATCTGAAAGTCTGCCAGAAACTTTGACTCCCACAAAGGGAGAATGTAACTCTCTTCCCTACTAAAGAGGAAGAAGTGATGAACAATCAATTGATGGACTTTAATGATGTGCCAACCACTGGGACTTTGGTGGGATCCGCCTGCATGAACTTCCTCCGAGTTTGTAAATTAGCCAAAGAGTAGTGAAGATTTCCATGGAGCAAGTGGTTAAGTGATAGATGTGGACAAGCAAATTGGTTCCCAGACACTGGACCAGGCTGACCTTCTCACTAACATGAAGAGGAAAGAAATTAAAACCCTGCAACGAGAGTGACACAGGATAAGTCACGCAACCATTTGAGTTCATGGTAGCCACCAAGTTTTGAAAATGCCAGCTTTAAACAAATTGTGGCCTGAGTTTACTACTACCCCTTTGTCCCTTTAACCATCTCGCCCATGTTTCTGCCCAGGGATTAACATCCCTGGGAGAAGTCCTTCAGACTGCCCCGTGAATCAAAGAAGCTCATTTGGTGGGTACACAAGAGAGGGCCTTTTTAGTGTCAGCCCCATGATTATGGAACAACCATGATGGAAACCTTTGATTCCATTTTCATTCAATCGAAGGCTTGAGGAACAGAAAATCCAAGCAATGTGTTTCATTATTAAAGACCAGCTTAATACTCTTGCCCAGAACTTCTGGAGACAGTCTTGGCAACAGGCATCTGCAATGCTCATTTCAATTTTCAGTGTGTTTTTAAAATACATTTCGCATATGCTCATTTATATGTTACTGCTTTCTGAACAGTAACCATACACTGGAAAGGCCCTAGTAGATGACGTGAAACATGAGCTGCTGGATTTCCGATTTGGTGCTTTCTAAAAGAGAAATCCACCTACTCAGCTCCACGCTCACCCGTCAATCATGTTATTTTAATAGCTCAGTTTCCTGAAGCATTTAAAGGCCACTGGTTTACGTTACAAAAACAGCACAATTCACAGGATTGCAAACATCTGACCCACAAGTGATTCATCTGGGGGCCAAAGCAATCAGTTTGTGTAACTATGAATGCTAGGAAAATTCATTATAATTTTAAAAAATCAATCTAATCTACGGAAGCAGTGATTAAACATAAGATCAGAAGAACATAAGAAGAGCCTGGCTGGATCTGAACAATTGTCCATCTAGTCCGGCATCCTGTCTCACACAGTGGCCAACCAGTTCTTCTGGACAGCTAACAACAGAGCATAAAGGCTGAGGCCTTCTCCTGATATTGCCTCCTCACTCTGGGATTCAAACTTCTGATGCCTCTGAATGTGGAGGTTCCCTTCAGTCACAATGGCTAATAGCCATTGATAAGTATCTACTGGATCCATGAATCTACTGGATCCCCTTTTAAAGCTGTTTATTCCTATGGTGATCTCTACAGCTTCCGGAAGAGAATTCTACATTTTAATCACTTTCAGGGTAAAATAGTATTTCCTGAACCTACTGTCCATCAGCTTCATGGGGTGCTCTTGAGGTTTAGTATTTTGGGAGAGAGGGAAAACTTTCTCTTTGTCCACTCTCTGAACCTCATGCATAATTTTATCAACTTCTATCATGCCCCCTCCTTAATAGTCTCTTTCATATAATGTTGTTAGATGATGGTTTACTTATAATCTGTGAAACCCTCAGTTATTTTTATACCATAGACTCAATTTTTATACCACAGACTTGGCCTTGGTCCTAATCAAAAGTATTACACAAGATACGTTTTTGGCTTAGGGGGTGAATATTAAGTGTCAGGGGCCAGTTTTGTTCACATGCCTTTACAAGATTCCTGCCTGGCTAGAGAGAGAGAGAACAGAAATCTTCCAGAATTTTTTTTTTTTTTATGTTCAGCTATAGAGGCTCTGCGTGGAATGGCTGAAGCATATAGGTGCTGGTGTAACTGATTCAGTGTGCCTGGGCACTAGGTGGTGCCACATTGCTCTGTGTACAAATGTTGCAGCCTTAAATGAGATGTCGCTCTTTGTTTTTTGACCTGGGAGCTACTCTCTGGCCCCTCCTCTTCATCTGTGTTAGGGATGCCAGACCCCTGCTTTGGGTTTTTCAGAAAACAGGGGGAAACCCTTCAAAATTTTAAAAAACAGCTGCATTTGCAGAGATCCTCCCCACCCTGGACCTCCCCCCAAACACACTCACTGGGACCAGGAAGAATGTTCTGACATGTCAACATCACCTGGAAGTGATTCAGATTCAGAGTACCTTTATTGGCATAAAATTGCAAAGCATCAAATGAAAATTTCAAACAGTTTCAGATGTAAAATCTATCGTAAAAGATTTTCATTTAAAATTGCCAGTAAAAACTTTGCTACTTTTATAATAGTTGCTGTGTCCCTCACATTTAGTATCATTTTAATCCAGTGTTTCTCGTTAACACAGCTGAATTTCAGTTTCTTCAGATCACCTGGAAGTGACATTGTCCCACCAGTTTTGTCAGGCTGATGTTCTGGGTTTTGGCCTCTATGGTTTGAGGGCAATGCTTTGGCCATCAGAATTTCCCGAAAAGCCAGACCATTGCCTCCAACATCTCCAATGTGCTGATATCACATCCGGGTGATGTCAGCATATCAGACACTCTTCTGGGTAACAGGAGGAGTGAGTTCCTGGAGAGCCTTCCCCTCCTTGGCCAACTGTACGGCAGCACCTGACAACTCTATGGCTGTGTGCTTTCTCCTAGTCCAGTTTCCACATGGGTCAGTTTAACTGTTTGCAAGACACATCTTGGCAATGCATTTACTGTATGCAGTGCCATGCTTCTGTAACTGTGAAGACTCTGCTCTATTCACGAATACAAATCCCCAGTTCAAGAACTCTTCTTCTCAATACCTGACAAATGTTTCAGGGGGTTCTCAATAGTGATAAAGTTGAGACAAGGCTGTACTAGACCAAGGGCTGTCCAGAAAAATCCAGGAACTTGGGCAGCAAATTTAGATTGCCGAGTACAAGAGATGAGCACTCAGCGTGAGGGGCAGCGGGGGGAGGGGGGGAGATGCTGTTGCGACAGAAACCAGCAAGCAAAATTGACAAGCTCCTTGCTTGATCTTCTCCCTGCCTTGCACAACACCTGAAATCCAAAAATTGATCAAGACAGCCTGGTAGGTAACTTGTGTAATTCCTGACAGCTTTTCAAGATTTATAGCATCTTCAGCCAAAATGAAATATAGACTTGACTCTCTTTGAGAAGAGAGAAGGGGGAGGGACAGCTGAGAGAAACCCCAGGCTGTGCTGGGGAATGGAAGTGGTGAGACACCTTTAAGAGGCAGATGCCAAAACTACAGCCTTACTATGGTTGTCTAGAGCAGTGGTCCCCAACCTGCGGGCCGCGGCCCGGCGCCGGGCCGCAAAGGCCATGGCGCCGGGCCGCGGCTCCCTCTCCCCGCCCCCCCCCCCGCAGTAAAAAACTTCCCAGGCCGCAAGCTTGCGGCCCGGGAAGCTTCTTACTGCGGGGAGGGCGGGGAGAGGGAATCAGGGCCGCGCCCGCGCGGCCCGATCCACGGGTGCGGCCCGCGGGCGCGGCCGGGCGCGGCTCGCGGGCGCGGCCGGGCGCGGCTCGCGGGCGCGGCCCGATTCGCGGGCGCGGCCGGGCGCGGCTCGCGGGCGCGGCCCGATTCGCGGGTGCGGCCCGCGGGTGCGGCCGGGCGCGGCTCGTGGGCGTGGCCCGCGCGGTCCCTGCGGGCGCGGCCCGATGCCCTGCCGGTCCCCAGCCTAATAAAGGTTGGGGACCACTGGTCTAGAGTGTCAGGAAATTCCCTTCAGATAGAATCTTAAGCAGATCTACTTAGAATCCTCCTTAGGCCTATTCAACAGAGCTACCTCTAAAGAACTAATGATTTAACAACAGCAAAAAATCAAAGAGAGTAAAAACTAGCCAACAAATCCAATCCCAGCAAGAAAAACCCGTAAAACTAGTTAATAAATATAAGTTCTGTCTATCTAGGTCAGCCTTTCTCAATTTTTTAGCCATTGGGAAACCCCTGAAACATTCTTTAGGTTTTGAGAAATCCCAGAGGTGGTGTGATCATGCAGAATATGGTTGGGAAGCAGACCTGTTTTCATGACCACCTGGGGCCCCTCCCCTTATTACTCATTCCAGCCCCATCATTGGCTATTTTGGAAGGGGTGGGATGATATGACCATGAATTGTCATTAAAAAAAAAAAGGTATTCCCTGTGCAAGCACTGAGTCATGTCTGGCCCTTGGGGTGACGTCCTCTAGCGTTTTCATGGCAGACTCAATACGGGGTGGTTTGCCAGTGCCTTCCCCGGTCATTACCGTTTACCCCCCAGCAAGCTCATTTTACCGACCTTGGAAGGATGGAACTCATTTTACCGACCTTGGAAGGATGGAAGGCTGAGTCAACCTTGAGCTGGCTGCTGGGATCGAACTCCCAGCTTCATGGGCAGAGCTTCATACAGCATGTCGGCTGCCTTACCACCCTGCGCCACAAGAGGCTGCTACTATATATGGTCATATCACTGATAAATGTTTAACACATTTTAAAAATATATTAAAAATGTATTAAATCCCACCCAATAGGGAAATCCTTCCAGGGCCGTCAAGAAACACCAGGGATTCATGAAACCCTAGTTAAGAAAGCTTGTTCTAACCACTAGACCAGGGGTAGTCAACCTGTGGTCCTCCAGATGTCCATGGACTACAATTCCCATGAGCCCCTGCCAGCATTTGCTGGCAGGGGCTCATGGGAATTGTAGTCCATGGACATCTGGAGGACCACAGGTTGACTACCCCTGCACTAGACTGTAGTTTCAGGTGGGGGGTGAACTTGACCTCTGCTTTCTATGAACATGAAGAAAATAACAAGGGAATTAACAATATGCCTTCTTAGTCTTCTGCTTTTCAAAGAGACAAATCCCCATGATTCAATAGGGCTAATTCTCTTGGTTTGTGTGGCTATTCTGTGAGACTGTGGCTTCCTGCTTCTAAATGTCTTCTCAGTCTTTCTACTGGCAGGCCAAGTCTAGTCATTGTTGCTTAGGTTTGTTTAAATCTTTGAGCATGTGTGTTTTGTTTTCCCTCAGAAGAGTTTGTGGCTTTGTGCGATGCACACGGCCAGTACTTGTGGCGAGAGAACTGCTGCCCTCACGAATTCTCCTTCAAATCCTCACATATGGATTTCTTTAAAAAAAAAAAAACAAGCAAGCAAAAACCAGAGAGCTATTTTGCTGCTTAATCTTTCCAGGAACCCAAACTGCCACATATGAGATTATCATGAAGTACACAAGATATCAAGTGGGTTTCTATTTAGGTGTCTTGTGAGAATCATGCCATGAAAAAGTAGTCTCCCCCCCCCCCACACACACACACACATACACACACACTTTAAAATCACATTAGAATTCGACACTGCTTCAGTACTCTGATAGCCATAGTAGTTAATAGTGGAAGACTCTAATCTGGAGAGCTGGGTTTGGTTCTCCACTCCTCCTCCACATCCAGTCAGTTGGGTGACCTTGAACCAGCCACAGTTTTCTCAGAGCTCTCTCAGCCCCACCTACCTCACAAGGTTGCCTGTTGCGGGGAATGGAAGGAGTCGTAAGCTGTTTTGGGACTCCTTTGGGTAGAGAAAAGCAGTAATGTAAAGACATCAGCTCTGCTTTTCCTTGTCCTTATTTTCGGACCACAACCAAAGATAATGACTGAATTCAAGTAACAACGCAAATTGTGAATCGTGCATTAAGGTCTAGCACACATAACTTAAAATGGGATTGCTGGCCATATCCACGTTTGTCTTTCTTAGCTGATGTCCATGGACTAGATGGCCTGCATGGCCCCTTCCAACTCTATGATTCTGTGATTCTGTGAAAAGTGGCCCAAATGGAAGGGGCAAAAGAAACCCAAATAGATGTCAAAAGAGCAAGGGAGAACAATCCAGACAAACCATTTCCAGCCAAGCTTAACCAACAATGCATGCTCTGTCCTCAGTAAATTAGAATTACTGAGTTAACTCCTCCACACAAAACAGTCACACTCCTGTCTAGGCAAAAATATGATAAGGTTGAGGTAAAGAATGTTGCAAAACAAATCCCAGCTATGTTTCTATTAAATACACCTAAGATTTTGGAAATACACATGTGAATGCATTCACATACACATAACAGAGTCCTGTGGGCAATATTTCTGTAGATAGACACTGTGTACAACCCTTACCCTCCCCTCTCACCAGGCTCCCTAAGCAGAAGACTAAAAAATAATCTTTATCTCTCCTTGTCTATCAACTATATTGGAATCTCATCTGTCCTTTATGGCAGGGGTAGTCAACCTGTGGTCCTCCAGATGTCCATGGACTACAATTCCCATGAGCCCCTGCCAGCAAATGCTGGCAGGGGCTCATGGAAATTGTAGTCCATGGACATCTGGAGGACCACAGGTTGACTACCCCTGCTTTATGGAGCTCGGGGTGGTGCGCTTATTTCCTTGGTGGCTCTTTGGGAACTGTCCTTGGGGTTTTCCTTTCCCCAAAAGAAAAACAGGACCCACACAAAGTAAATCAGTACATACCAAGTCAATGTGCAGCTGGTGTGCCGGTGATGTAGCAGAGATGCAGAGGGTTGCATTGCCTATTCCTGCATATGTGCAGTACTGAGAATCTGTGGGCTACCAGCCAGGTTGCTCTCCAAAGATGGATCTTTCAAAGGACGGAGATCTGTCGTTTCCATATTGGTCCCACTTTGGTCCTATATCTCAAAATATTTCCAAAGCCCATGAAGAACTGATTAAGCTCGTCCTCGCCTGCTGTGATGATGCATTGGCAAAAGTCCATCTGCCAGTTTCTCTGATTGGCCTCCTGCAATCAAGGAAAAGGGTCATGGGGAGAAAACCTTTTGGAGGAGGAGGCTCTTGGCCTTAATGCAGCTTCTCAGCAGTGAAGGGAAAGGCCTCTTTCCCCTCCATTAGAAAACACTCTGTGGCATCCCTAATAGCCATGGGCGAGAAGGGAAGGGGGAGGGGGTCCATCCACTGCCCAAGACAGCCCTTGAGCGGGATGCTTCCAGCCATCAAGGAGCTAGGAAAGCCTGCAAATCTCAGACTCTGATTCTCCTTAGTGACATCAATAGACTAGCATGGATCCGGCCAACTGGTGTCATAAACTAAACTGAGTGACCTGCATTTGTGAGGCTTAGTTTTCTAGGGCAGTTTGGTGGTGTTGGTATGGGGACTCCAAATGGCACTTAGAAGAAGGAGAAGAGTTGGGATTTATACCCTGCTTTTCAGATGAAGTCTCAACGCATCTTACAATCTCCTTCCTCTCCCCACAACAGACACCCTGTGAGGTAGGTGAGACTGAGGGAGCTCTGGCAGGGCTGCTCTGTGAGAACTGCTCCATCAGGACTGTGATTAGCTTGAGGTCCCCCAGCTGGCTGCATGTGGAGGAGTGGAGAATCAAACCCAGCTCATCAGATTACTGGCAGTCTTCAAGCAAAGGTTGGATACACACTTTTCTTGGATGCTTTAGGGTGCTTTGGGCTGATCCTGCGTAGAGCAGGGGGTTCGACTGGAGGCCAGACTTTGTGGCATCAGGGCTCATTGGGATAATGTTTCCATTATCTGCCCTCCTCAGCCATAGAACATTTTAAACACTCTAAATGGTCTTAGGCACAGGGCATAAAAGACCACATGCTCGCATATAAGCCTTCCTGACAATTAAGATCGTCAGGGGAGGTCCTGATTGCCATTTCCCTGCCTTTGAAGGTGGGATTCAGATTGCCACCAATGACAGAGCCTTGTCATCTCTGGCCCCTTGTTTGTGGAACACCCTTCCTTTTATGGAATCTGATGGTTTTCCTTTCTACCAAAGGCTCGAATTATGGAGCGGTAGTTGCTGATTATTTGACTTTTCCCTGTATGTTCAGTTATTTGTGCCGATAGGTAGTCTTCATAGCCTCAGTTGCTTTAGGATGCTTAGGGCTGATCCTGCGTTGAGCAGGGGGTTGGACTAGATGGCCTGTATGGCCCCTTCCAACTCTATGATTTTGTGATTAGAAGCTGCTGATCTTAACCACTACACCAAGCGTGCTCTCATATTGTGCAGAGCATGTGTTAAACAAGCAGTAGGACCACCAGAGGCCTTGACTGGCAGTCCCTTGGAGCTTCATGGGAGGAAGCCAGGTGTCACCCAATGCTGCAACATCACTTCTGGGGGCATCACTAGAAGCTATCTCACACTTGCAACATGAGGTCACTAGAGCAAAGTGGCTCTGCCATGACAGCAACATCCCCCCCCCCCCAAACACACCATTTTTTTCATCCTGCAAGTGATCGAGCAAGTAACAGGGTTAATCAATTAATATTTCAACCTTTTGACTGTGGAGAAACACCTGGAATATTTTGGGGGCTTTGAGAAACCTCAGAAGTGGTGCCATTGCTCTTCAGAGAAGTGAGCACGGAAGTAAGATGCGGGAGCCAGCCAATCAGAAGAAGAAGAGGAGGAGGAGGAATAAGAAGAATAATAAGAAGGTTCTTATATGCTGCTTTTCTCTACCAGAAGAAGTCTCAAAGTGGCTTACGATCCCCTTCCCTTTCGTCAATCGATCATTTACCATTTGCATAGCTGAGAAAGAGACTAGGACTGTAGAGCAACTGGGGAAGTGGGCTCCAGTGACATCTAGTCATGTTAGTGGCCATCTAACTTCTGGGAAAGGCCGCATAACTCCTAAGGCCGCTAAGGAGTCAGATGATTTTTTAAGATTTTACACCCTGGTTGCCATATGCATTTCCCAGAGATGCCAAGAAAGGGTAACCAGGGGCACAAATTTCGATGGTGGCCCCAGTTATCATTGGCATTCACAGAACTGGGCATATCCAGACATTTACTTTCATATAACGTTTAGCTACGGTTTATGTTGCTGGAAGAAGAGTTGGGGAGAAATCCTTGTCTGGGGTCTTGTGTAGGTTCTTTGAGGTTCCAATAACCCCCCACCATTTGGGATGAAGTTGGTTGACCCACTGTGTCTGGGCTGCAGGGACTTTTTCTCAGGGGAGTAGCTAACCCACAAAATAGGGGTTTAAGCTCTTTTGGAGGGGAAAGAGGTTGGTCTGCAGAGGATCGGAATGAGAAAACAGACTGCAAAACTCGAAAACAACGCAGGGTGAGGCACAGAGGACGGTTCCCACATACTCAGAACAAAGTCAAAAAACACATCTAGGGCAAAGTCAATTTACGGCAAATATTACCGGAGTTTAGAAAAACTGCCGTTGCTCTAAACCTTTTATTATGTATCAAAGATATCTTGTTGTCAGATAGGTGTCAGTATTCAATTTCTCTTGGAGGAAGGAAAGATAAAAACCAATACATAAAATTAACATGAGAGTCTATATTTCACGTTGATGGAAGCAGCTTTAGTTCAGGCGAGGGAGGACGGCGTCACCCTTTCGCTGCCGGCCTCTTTCTCCCAAGATAAGTTTTTAAAACAGAAATCCAGCCCATTTGGATGCCTCTGCTATAAATAGACCCCCCCCCCCAAGCCACGTCTGTTTGGTTGATAATAGGCTATAAGCACTTTGAAGACAAAATGGCCTAATCAATCCTTTCAAAATATGCTATTTGGGCTCCATCTGAGAAGCGCTATTAATACAATGCAAAAGGGGAATTGTGTGTGTTGGAAAAAGGACACCTGAATTCACCGGCTCTTTTGTCACTGACTTCGACAGGACAAGGTTGCCTCGTAAATGGACATCGTGTCTCATCACCAAGTATTCTTTTGAAGTCATCATTCTCAGGACAAAAGAATGACAGGTGAAAGCTGAGGAGAAGAGAGGTCGAAGAAGAAGAGCAGTTTTTTTTTAATACCCCGCATTTCGTTACCCGAAAGAGCCCCAAGGTGGCTTACAAACACCTTTCCTTTCCTCTCCCCACAACAGACACCCTGTGAGGAAGGACTGGGCTGAGAGAGCTCTGAGAGAACTGCTGTATGAGAACAGCTCTAACAGAACTGTGCCTAGCCCAAGGTCACCCAACTGGCTATATGTGGAGGAGCTGAGAATCAAACCCGATTCTCCAGATTAGAGACTGTCACATTTAACCAGTACACCAAGCTGGCCATGAGAAGACTACCAATGTATAGTCCTTGGTGTCTGAGCCCCCTTCTAAATTGATCATTAAGCTACAAAGGTCCATTCCCCTGGAGGAAATGACAGCTTTAGAGGACAGATTCCATAGTGTTGCATCCAGGCTGAGCTCCATCCCCTCTTCAGATGATCCACATTGCCTTCATATCTCCAGGTAGCTCTCAAGTCAGAGTTGGGAACTCTACCCTTTCCTCCAGCAGTTCTTGTGCCTCCTGAAAAGATCCTCTGGAAGATCTGGAAAGAGATGTTTCTAGGACAGCGCTAGGAAACTGGACAGCCCTAATATATGAGCAATAGTGTTTGGTTGTATTGCCAACCTCCAGGTGGCATCTAGAAATGTTTTGCTATTACAGTTGATTTCTAGACAAGCAAGATCAGTTCCCCTGCTTTGGAGAGTGGTGATGATGATGTTATCCGCTTAGTTGTGTCCGACCCTCAGCGATTCTATAGGAAAGCTTCTGCCACACGTCTCTGTCAATGACCGCCTCGGCTTTGATCACGTCAAGATCCTTTGGGGACCACGTTTCCTTTTGCCACTGACCATGCTGAGCATGATGTGTCCAAAGTAAAGTCAGAACAGCTTCATCAGTGCTGTGGCGAGCCCAAGGTCACCTAGCTGCCTGCATGTGGAGGAGTGGGGAATCAAACTCGGCTCATCAGATTAGAAGTCTGTCCTCCTAACCACTGCACCAAGCTGGCTCTGAAGACAAAAGGAAAGACTGGCAAATGCATAATTGCTATTATAAAATTTCTGGACTGTAATGTTCTTTTGTACTGATATCCATTTCCAAATAATTCTTGAACCCAAGAAGTATTCCCCTAACTTGGCCATTCATTGCTCTCTTGCTTCTCTAGCTAGGTTGCCCATGGTAGAGAGAGGTAAATGCATGTGAATATTTTTAGATGATATTCAGACTTAGCTACCCACACAATCCATATGCTTTTATATAAATAAATGAAGACAGTAATAATAAAACAAAACTATGTGGAATTATAGTTGGCAGGCAGATTGTGCAAAGAACATTGAGTTATTTCTTAGAACTTAAAATTAGGCCAAAAAAAAATTCTAACTCAATGTGCTTCCCACAATTATTAACTCTTTCTGCAGCATATACAGAAAAAAAACATTTTTTTTTCATATTAGATTCCTCAAACTTTCTCATCCAGAGTCACCATAATGAAGGAAACAAAGATCTCAGGCCTAAAATGTCAGTCTCCAGTCACTTCACCAGAAGCATTACTACTAAGATTCAAGCATGCACTGGACATTATTATAATTAATAATTAAGTGTCATCAAGTCGTAATCAATTGATGACAACCCCTCGCAGTGTTTCAAGGTAAGTTACGAGCACAGGTGGTTTGACATTATTTTGCTCTGCATACCAACTGTGGTCTGCCATCCAAGTACTAAGAACATAAGAGAAGCCATGTTGGATCAGACCAATGGTCCATCCAGTCCAGCACTCTGCGTCACATAGTGGTCAAAATCCAGAGGCCATCAGGAGCCACCAGTGGGACCAGAACTCCAGAAGCCCTCCCGCTGTTGCCCCCACACACCAAGAATACAGAGCATGACGCCCCCAGGCATTGTGTTCCACCTCTACCTTGTGGCTAATAACTCCTGATGGACTTTTGCTGCACATATCTATCCAATCCCCTCTTGAAACTGCCCTCCCACAAAATCTCCAATTAGTTCCCAACCCAAAGCTGGCATTCCTATTCAGAAGGGTGCAACTGCACTTAGGATGGCCCTGTAACTTTGCCAGCAAGGCAAGATGGGCACTGCCATGCACTGCGTTATCATTCTGACACAGTGTGCATGGGCACAAAAACTTGTACCTGTCAGGAACCCCGTTGAGACAACCAAATAAGCAGGCACTGTTTGTGGCAAAAGGCAAGCTTTAATTCGGAAACAAGCAACCGGTCACAGAACATGGAATCCTTGTGGGGGCAGTGAACACGAAGCGATGAGCATCTTTTATGGGCCAGTACCCCTCCCCCTGAACAGTGCCAGTCTCTAAGGATGCCAGGTGCTTGGAGGGAAAGCAGAGAGCCAGCCCTCCAAGGTCAGTTGGATCGCAACAGCCAGAAAGTGTGCTGGCAAAGAGTGGGGGGATTGAGGAGAAAACCGAAACCAGCTAGCCAGCAGATCACAATGGCCATGTGAATTGGGACAGTGAACACTATGTCCTCATTTGTCTATATGTCCTTGGGGAGCCGGCTGATAGCGATGGCCAGAGCCCTTTTCAGGGTGATGCAACTTGTCACTCTGTGTTCTAGAAATATAACCTAGAGGGAAATCTAACTCATAATGCCACCTCTACAAATGGTCTGCATTAGCAAAAGGATACAACTCTCCTAGAGATTTTTAAAGCACAGATTGGCCCTTTTGATGTTTTCTGTGTCTCCATTTAAGCAAAGAATCTATGAAAATCCCACCCCCTGCCCTCCAGAGGAAGGAAGGAAGGAAGGAAGGAAGGAAGGAAGGAAGGAAGGAAGGAAGGAAGGAAGGAAGGAGAAAAGGGAGAGGGAAGGGAAGGGAAGGGAAGGGAAGGGAAGGGAAGGAAGGAAGGAAGGAAGGAAGGAAGGAAGGAAGGAAGGAAGGAAGGAAGGAAGGAAGGAAGGAAGGAAGGAAGGAAGGAAGGAAGGAAGGAAGGAAAGAAGGAATGATATACCACATTGCTGCATATAACATTCCAATCTTCTTCCATGCTATTGGAAATACTAAGCGAATAGGAAGCACCCAATGCAGTTTAGCACAGTGTTTCCCATCCCATCTGATGGAACCCAAAATTGGCTTCTGAAGCCTTTGAGGGTAAATCACGGGCCAACCATCCCCAATAGCCACCCTTGTTCTTTTCATTTCTTTCTCTTGCATTCGGAAGCCAAGCTCTGGACTTGGAAACCGTATATCCATATAATACATTACTTAGGGGGTTGTTTTTCTTTACTGCATATAGAAGAGTTGGTTCTTATATGCCGCTTTTCTCTACCCGAAGGAAACTCAAAGCGGCTTATAAAACGGCCTTTCCTCTCCCCACAACAGACCCCCTGGGAGGTGGATGAGGCTGAGAGAACCTGATGTTACTGGTCAAACCAGCTTTATCAGTGCCGTGGGGAGCCCAAGTCAGAACAGCTTCATCAGTGCTGTGGCGAGCCCAAGGTCACCCAGCTGGCTGCATGTGGGGGAGTGCAGAATCGAACCCGGCATGCCAGATTAGAAGTCCGCACTCCTAACCACTACACCAAGCTTGCTCTCATATAAATCAACCTATATCATCATATACATCAACGTATATATCAACATATATCATCAACATACATCAACATATACATGTTGGTCAGGTAGAAGATGTCCTAATGGTAACTAGAGTCAGTTTCTTAACATCGTAGGGTAGGATTCAAGGCACTAATGGAGAAAGAGACCAACACGGCTATCCTCTGAAATGTTTTCATCCTTATCATTGATACACAACACTGATACTTTCTTCATAACTTCTCAGCAACCTTGACAGCCCTGTTGTTTGAAGGACACGCTGGTGTTTCTCCTGTGGAGCAGGAATGTATGGTGGTGTTTTGGAAGAAGGGACGGTCACGAAACAGATGCAACTCTAACCCCATGCCCATTGGACTGGCCAGAGTGTCAGTAAGAAAAGATATAAGGAAATATAATTAACAAACCTGCCCACTTTGAATGATCAGCAGCATTATCACGGCAGGCAGAAAGAGTAACTTTATAAAGAGATAAGCAAAGACCATTTATTATTGTCCCTGCTGGATGGTCTCATCCAGTGCCCATTCAATTATATTGAAAAGAATTTCTATTGCTTTCATTTGTGTTGGGTTTGTCCTTGTTCTAATTAACTTGTTTCCGTGGGGCTGATTTGGCCAAGCTTCAGTGTTGTTGGGAAGGGTATTTGTGTGTGTGTGTGCGCGCATTCTGCTTCCCCACAGCATCACAGTGCTACCCAGGTTTTCCTTGACTTTTCTGCAGTCTTTGCAGCCTACTTTGGTGTGACATTCTGGGAAAGATCTCAGCAAAGCTGGGCTGGCTGGCTGGCTGGCTGGGACAGTCTGGTTTTCCACAGTCCCACCCCAGCCATTTCCCATGCCCCTGTCCCTGCTTCAGACCCCCCCCCCCCACACACACACACACACAAGCATTATCCTTCATGCTGCCAGGGGCTCTGAATCTACCACTCATGAACTTCATGTCTACCAATCTAAGTATCATGGCAGAGGGGCAAAAATTTCTCTCTCCCTCTACTTTCCAGCATCACTTAAGAAACTTCTATCCTATTCCTCTTTAGGCAGGTTTCTTCTCTAGACCTCCTTAGCCTTTCCCCATAAAAATAGGCCGATGACCCCAAAAGGGTATTGAAAGCAAGAGAAAAGGTTTGCTGTTGATTGCCTCTGTGGACGTCCTTGGCAGTTTCCCACCTAATTGTCCAGGGCTGACCTGACCATAGTATCCCAGACCTTCTTCCATGCTGCTTGTCCTTTTTAGGACTTTCTCAAGCACTATGACATTCCATTGTATAACTGAGCCACTAGAACCATCTACAATATTACAAAAGCCTCTGCACCATAGAATTATAGTACTAACCACTGTATCTTCAGTCTCTTTCCTGATAATCCCTAGCTCAGAATTTGACTTTTTCACCCCTGCTGCATACTGAGTCAATATTTTCATTGAGTGCTGACACCAAAACCTCTTCTTGTTCAGTCACTGCCATTTCAGATCCCAGCAGTTGATATTTAAAGTTAGATTTTTTTTGCTACGGTGTGTATTGCTTTAGGCTTATAATGGATCTCATTTGCTATTTAATCTGCAGGGGGAGCACTTTAAAGACCAACACAATTTGGTTCCAGTATATTCATTCATGGGTTACAGTTCATTAGTTCTTTAGAGACTAAGAAGGTGCTTTATGTCATAAAATTCTTCCTACCATCTCAAGAAGATGGTTCTAGTACACAGATTTACATAGTTTAAAGTGCCATTAGAGTAAAGTGACCAGGTTGTCCCCCAGATTGCCGAGTACAAGAGATGATGCCATGTTTTTCTGTAGCCAGGCTACTTGTAGATGAGCACTCAGCGTGAGGGGCGGTGGGGGGGGGGGAGATGCTGTTGCGACAGAAACCAGCAAGCAAAATTGACAAGCTCCTTGCTTGATCTTCTCCCTGCCTTGCACAACACCTGAAATCCAAAAATTGATCAAGACAGCCTGGTAGGTAACTTGTGTAATTCCTGACAGCTTTTCAAGATTTATAGCATCTTCAGCCAAAATGAAATATAGACTTGACTCTCTTTGAGAAGAGAGAAGGGGGAGGGACAGCCGAGAGAAACCCCAGGCTGTGCTGGGGAATGGAAGTGGTGAGACACCTTTAAGAAGCAGATGCCAAAACTACAGCCTTACTATGGTTGTCTACAGTGTCAGGAAATTCCCTTCATATAGAATCTTAAGCAGATCTACTTAGAATCCTCCTTAGGCCTGTTCAACAGAGCTACCTCTAAAGAACTAATGATTTAACAACAACAAAAAGAGAGTAAAATCTAGCCAACAAATCCAATCCCAGCAAGAAAAACCCATAAATCTAGTTAATAAATATAAGTTCTATCTATCTAGGTCAGCCTTTCTCAACTTTTTAGCCATTGGGAAACCCCTGAAACATTCTTTAGGTTTTGAGAAACCCCCAAACTGGTGAGATCATGCAGAATATGGTTGGGAAGCAGACCTGTGTTCATGCCCACCTGGGGCCCCTCCCCTTATTACCCCCTCCAGACCCATCATTGGCTATTTTGGAAGGGGTGGGTTGACATGACCATGAATGGTCATTTTTAAAAAAGGTATCCCCTGTGCAAGCACTGGGTCATGTCTGACCCTTGGGGAGACGCCCTCTAGCGTTCTCATGGCAGACTCAATACGGGGTGGTTTGCCAGTGCCTTCCCCAGTCATTACCGTTTACCCCCCAGCAAGCTGGGTACTCATTTGACCGACCTCGGAAGGATGGAAGGCGGAGTCAACCTTGAGCCGGCTGCTGGGATCGAACTCCCAGCCTCGTGGCCAGAGCTTCAAACAGCATGTCGGCTGCCTTACCACCCTGCGCCACAAGAGGCTGCTACTATATATGGTCATATCACCTGATAAATGTTTAACACATTTTAAAAATATATTAAAAATGTATTAAATCCCACCCAATAGGGAAATCCTTCCAGGGCCATCAAGAAACACCAGGGATTCATGAAACCCTAGTTAAGAAAGCTTGCTCTAACCACTAGACCAGGGGTAGTCAACCTGTGGTCCTCCAGATGTCCATGGACTACAATTCCCATGAGCCCCTGCCAGCATTTGCTCATGGGAATTGTAGTCCATGGACATCTGGAGGACCACAGGTTGACTACCCCTGCACTAGACTGTAGTTTCAGGTGGGGGGTGAACTTGACCTCTGCTTTCTATGAACATGAGGAAAATAACAAGGGAATTAACAATATGCCTTCTTAGTCTTCTGCTTTTCAAAGAGACAAATCCCCATGATTCAATAGGGCTAATTCTCTTGGTTTTGTGTGGCTATCTGTGAGACTGTGGCTTCCTGCTTCTAAATGTCTTCTCAGTCCTTCTACTGTCAGGCCAAGTCTAGTCATTGTTGCTTAGGTTTGTTTAAATCTTTGAGCATGTGTGTTTTGTTTCCCTCAGAAGAGTTTGTGGCTTTGTGCGATGCACACGGCCAGTACTTGTGGCGAGAGAACAGCTGCCCTCACGAATTCTCCTTCAATCCTCACATATGGATTTCTTTTTTAAAAAAACAAACAAGCAAGCAAAAACCAGAGAGCTATTTTGCTGCTTAATCTTTCCATGGACCCAAACTGCCACATATGAGATTATCATGAAGTACACAAGATATCAAGTGGGTTTCTATTTAGGTGTCTTGTGAGAATCATGCCATGAAAAAGTAGTCTCCCCTCCCCACACACGCACACACACATACACACACACTTTAAAATCACATTAGAATTCGACACTGCATCAGTACTCTGATAGCCATAGTAGTTAAGAGTGGAAGACTCTAATCTGGAGAGCTGGGTTTGGTCTCCACTCCTCCTCCACATCCAGTCACTTGGGTGACCTTGAACCAGTCACAGTCTTCTCAGAGCTCTCTCAGCCCCACCCTACCTCACAAGGTTGCCTGTTGCGGGGAATGGAAGGAGTCGTAAGCTGTTTTGGGACTCCTTTGGGTAGAGAAAAGCAGTAATGTAAAGACATCAGCTCTGCTTCTCCTTGTCCATATTTTCGGACCACAACCAAAGATAACGACTGAATTCAAGTAACAACGCAAATTGTGAATCGTGCATTAAGGTCTAGCACACATAACTTAAAATGGGATTGCTGGCCATATCCACGTTTGTCTTTCTTAGCTGATGTCCATGGACTAGATGGCCTGCATGGCCCCTTCCAACTCTATGATTCTGTGATTCTGTGAAAAGTGGCCCAAATGGAAGGGGCAAAAGAAACCCAAATAGATGTCAAAAGAGCAAGGGAGAACAATCCAGACAAACCATTTCCAGCCAAGCTTAACCAACAATGCATGCTCTGTCCTCAGTAAATTAGAATTACTGAGTTAACTCCTCCACACAAAACAGTCACACTCCTGTCTAGGCAAAAATATGATAAGGTTGAGGTAAAGAATGTTGCAAAACAAATCCCAGCTATGTTTCTATTAAATACACCTAAGATTTTGGAAATACACATGTGAATGCATTCACATACACATAACAGAGTCCTGTGGGCAATATTTCTGTAGATAGACACTGTGTACAACCCTTACCCTCCCCTCTCACCAGGCTCCCTAAGCAGAAGACTAAAAAATAATCTTTATCTCTCCTTGTCTATCAACTATATTGGAATCTCATCTGTCCTTTATGGCAGGGGTAGTCAACCTGTGGTCCTCCAGATGTCCATGGACTACAATTCCCATGAGCCCCTGCCAGCAAATGCTGGCAGGGGCTCATGGAAATTGTAGTCCATGGACATCTGGAGGACCACAGGTTGACTACCCCTGCTTTATGGAGCTCGGGGTGGTGCGCTTATTTCCTTGGTGGCTCTTTGGGAACTGTCCTTGGGGTTTTCCTTTCCCCAAAAGAAAAACAGGACCCACACAAAGTAAATCAGTACATACCAAGTCAATGTGCAGCTGGTGTGCCGGTGATGTAGCAGAGATGCAGAGGGTTGCATTGCCTATTCCTGCATATGTGCAGTACTGAGAATCTGTGGGCTACCAGCCAGGTTGCTCTCCAAAGATGGATCTTTCAAAGGACGGAGATCTGTCGTTTCCATATTGGTCCCACTTTGGTCCTATATCTCAAAATATTTCCAAAGCCCATGAAGAACTGATTAAGCTCGTCCTCGCCTGCTGTGATGATGCATTGGCAAAAGTCCATCTGCCAGTTTCTCTGATTGGCCTCCTGCAATCAAGGAAAAGGGTCATGGGGAGAAAACCTTTTGGAGGAGGAGGCTCTTGGCCTTAATGCAGCTTCTCAGCAGTGAAGGGAAAGGCCTCTTTCCCCTCCATTAGAAAACACTCTGTGGCATCCCTAATAGCCATGGGCGAGAAGGGAAGGGGGAGGGGGTCCATCCACTGCCCAAGACAGCCCTTGAGCGGGATGCTTCCAGCCATCAAGGAGCTAGGAAAGCCTGCAAATCTCAGACTCTGATTCTCCTTAGTGACATCAATAGACTAGCATGGATCCGGCCAACTGGTGTCATAAACTAAACTGAGTGACCTGCATTTGTGAGGCTTAGTTTTCTAGGGCAGTTTGGTGGTGTTGGTATGGGGACTCCAAATGGCACTTAGAAGAAGGAGAAGAGTTGGGATTTATACCCTGCTTTTCAGATGAAGTCTCAACGCATCTTACAATCTCCTTCCTCTCCCCACAACAGACACCCTGTGAGGTAGGTGAGACTGAGGGAGCTCTGGCAGGGCTGCTCTGTGAGAACTGCTCCATCAGGACTGTGATTAGCTTGAGGTCCCCCAGCTGGCTGCATGTGGAGGAGTGGAGAATCAAACCCAGCTCATCAGATTACTGGCAGTCTTCAAGCAAAGGTTGGATACACACTTTTCTTGGATGCTTTAGGGTGCTTTGGGCTGATCCTGCGTAGAGCAGGGGGTTCGACTGGAGGCCAGACTTTGTGGCATCAGGGCTCATTGGGATAATGTTTCCATTATCTGCCCTCCTCAGCCATAGAACATTTTAAACACTCTAAATGGTCTTAGGCACAGGGCATAAAAGACCACATGCTCGCATATAAGCCTTCCTGACAATTAAGATCGTCAGGGGAGGTCCTGATTGCCATTTCCCTGCCTTTGAAGGTGGGATTCAGATTGCCACCAATGACAGAGCCTTGTCATCTCTGGCCCCTTGTTTGTGGAACACCCTTCCTTTTATGGAATCTGATGGTTTTCCTTTCTACCAAAGGCTCGAATTATGGAGCGGTAGTTGCTGATTATTTGACTTTTCCCTGTATGTTCAGTTATTTGTGCCGATAGGTAGTCTTCATAGCCTCAGTTGCTTTAGGATGCTTAGGGCTGATCCTGCGTTGAGCAGGGGGTTGGACTAGATGGCCTGTATGGCCCCTTCCAACTCTATGATTTTGTGATTAGAAGCTGCTGATCTTAACCACTACACCAAGCGTGCTCTCATATTGTGCAGAGCATGTGTTAAACAAGCAGTAGGACCACCAGAGGCCTTGACTGGCAGTCCCTTGGAGCTTCATGGGAGGAAGCCAGGTGTCACCCAATGCTGCAACATCACTTCTGGGGGCATCACTAGAAGCTATCTCACACTTGCAACATGAGGTCACTAGAGCAAAGTGGCTCTGCCATGACAGCAACATCCCCCCCCCCCAAACACACCATTTTTTTCATCCTGCAAGTGATCGAGCAAGTAACAGGGTTAATCAATTAATATTTCAACCTTTTGACTGTGGAGAAACACCTGGAATATTTTGGGGGCTTTGAGAAACCTCAGAAGTGGTGCCATTGCTCTTCAGAGAAGTGAGCACGGAAGTAAGATGCGGGAGCCAGCCAATCAGAAGAAGAAGAGGAGGAGGAGGAATAAGAAGAATAATAAGAAGGTTCTTATATGCTGCTTTTCTCTACCAGAAGAAGTCTCAAAGTGGCTTACGATCCCCTTCCCTTTCGTCAATCGATCATTTACCATTTGCATAGCTGAGAAAGAGACTAGGACTGTAGAGCAACTGGGGAAGTGGGCTCCAGTGACATCTAGTCATGTTAGTGGCCATCTAACTTCTGGGAAAGGCCGCATAACTCCTAAGGCCGCTAAGGAGTCAGATGATTTTTTAAGATTTTACACCCTGGTTGCCATATGCATTTCCCAGAGATGCCAAGAAAGGGTAACCAGGGGCACAAATTTCGATGGTGGCCCCAGTTATCATTGGCATTCACAGAACTGGGCATATCCAGACATTTACTTTCATATAACGTTTAGCTACGGTTTATGTTGCTGGAAGAAGAGTTGGGGAGAAATCCTTGTCTGGGGTCTTGTGTAGGTTCTTTGAGGTTCCAATAACCCCCCACCATTTGGGATGAAGTTGGTTGACCCACTGTGTCTGGGCTGCAGGGACTTTTTCTCAGGGGAGTAGCTAACCCACAAAATAGGGGTTTAAGCTCTTTTGGAGGGGAAAGAGGTTGGTCTGCAGAGGATCGGAATGAGAAAACAGACTGCAAAACTCGAAAACAACGCAGGGTGAGGCACAGAGGACGGTTCCCACATACTCAGAACAAAGTCAAAAAACACATCTAGGGCAAAGTCAATTTACGGCAAATATTACCGGAGTTTAGAAAAACTGCCGTTGCTCTAAACCTTTTATTATGTATCAAAGATATCTTGTTGTCAGATAGGTGTCAGTATTCAATTTCTCTTGGAGGAAGGAAAGATAAAAACCAATACATAAAATTAACATGAGAGTCTATATTTCACGTTGATGGAAGCAGCTTTAGTTCAGGCGAGGGAGGACGGCGTCACCCTTTCGCTGCCGGCCTCTTTCTCCCAAGATAAGTTTTTAAAACAGAAATCCAGCCCATTTGGATGCCTCTGCTATAAATAGACCCCCCCCCCCAAGCCACGTCTGTTTGGTTGATAATAGGCTATAAGCACTTTGAAGACAAAATGGCCTAATCAATCCTTTCAAAATATGCTATTTGGGCTCCATCTGAGAAGCGCTATTAATACAATGCAAAAGGGGAATTGTGTGTGTTGGAAAAAGGACACCTGAATTCACCGGCTCTTTTGTCACTGACTTCGACAGGACAAGGTTGCCTCGTAAATGGACATCGTGTCTCATCACCAAGTATTCTTTTGAAGTCATCATTCTCAGGACAAAAGAATGACAGGTGAAAGCTGAGGAGAAGAGAGGTCGAAGAAGAAGAGCAGTTTTTTTTTAATACCCCGCATTTCGTTACCCGAAAGAGCCCCAAGGTGGCTTACAAACACCTTTCCTTTCCTCTCCCCACAACAGACACCCTGTGAGGAAGGACTGGGCTGAGAGAGCTCTGAGAGAACTGCTGTATGAGAACAGCTCTAACAGAACTGTGCCTAGCCCAAGGTCACCCAACTGGCTATATGTGGAGGAGCTGAGAATCAAACCCGATTCTCCAGATTAGAGACTGTCACATTTAACCAGTACACCAAGCTGGCCATGAGAAGACTACCAATGTATAGTCCTTGGTGTCTGAGCCCCCTTCTAAATTGATCATTAAGCTACAAAGGTCCATTCCCCTGGAGGAAATGACAGCTTTAGAGGACAGATTCCATAGTGTTGCATCCAGGCTGAGCTCCATCCCCTCTTCAGATGATCCACATTGCCTTCATATCTCCAGGTAGCTCTCAAGTCAGAGTTGGGAACTCTACCCTTTCCTCCAGCAGTTCTTGTGCCTCCTGAAAAGATCCTCTGGAAGATCTGGAAAGAGATGTTTCTAGGACAGCGCTAGGAAACTGGACAGCCCTAATATATGAGCAATAGTGTTTGGTTGTATTGCCAACCTCCAGGTGGCATCTAGAAATGTTTTGCTATTACAGTTGATTTCTAGACAAGCAAGATCAGTTCCCCTGCTTTGGAGAGTGGTGATGATGATGTTATCCGCTTAGTTGTGTCCGACCCTCAGCGATTCTATAGGAAAGCTTCTGCCACACGTCTCTGTCAATGACCGCCTCGGCTTTGATCACGTCAAGATCCTTTGGGGACCACGTTTCCTTTTGCCACTGACCATGCTGAGCATGATGTGTCCAAAGTAAAGTCAGAACAGCTTCATCAGTGCTGTGGCGAGCCCAAGGTCACCTAGCTGCCTGCATGTGGAGGAGTGGGGAATCAAACTCGGCTCATCAGATTAGAAGTCTGTCCTCCTAACCACTGCACCAAGCTGGCTCTGAAGACAAAAGGAAAGACTGGCAAATGCATAATTGCTATTATAAAATTTCTGGACTGTAATGTTCTTTTGTACTGATATCCATTTCCAAATAATTCTTGAACCCAAGAAGTATTCCCCTAACTTGGCCATTCATTGCTCTCTTGCTTCTCTAGCTAGGTTGCCCATGGTAGAGAGAGGTAAATGCATGTGAATATTTTTAGATGATATTCAGACTTAGCTACCCACACAATCCATATGCTTTTATATAAATAAATGAAGACAGTAATAATAAAACAAAACTATGTGGAATTATAGTTGGCAGGCAGATTGTGCAAAGAACATTGAGTTATTTCTTAGAACTTAAAATTAGGCCAAAAAAAAATTCTAACTCAATGTGCTTCCCACAATTATTAACTCTTTCTGCAGCATATACAGAAAAAAAACATTTTTTTTTCATATTAGATTCCTCAAACTTTCTCATCCAGAGTCACCATAATGAAGGAAACAAAGATCTCAGGCCTAAAATGTCAGTCTCCAGTCACTTCACCAGAAGCATTACTACTAAGATTCAAGCATGCACTGGACATTATTATAATTAATAATTAAGTGTCATCAAGTCGTAATCAATTGATGACAACCCCTCGCAGTGTTTCAAGGTAAGTTACGAGCACAGGTGGTTTGACATTATTTTGCTCTGCATACCAACTGTGGTCTGCCATCCAAGTACTAAGAACATAAGAGAAGCCATGTTGGATCAGACCAATGGTCCATCCAGTCCAGCACTCTGCGTCACATAGTGGTCAAAATCCAGAGGCCATCAGGAGCCACCAGTGGGACCAGAACTCCAGAAGCCCTCCCGCTGTTGCCCCCACACACCAAGAATACAGAGCATGACGCCCCCAGGCATTGTGTTCCACCTCTACCTTGTGGCTAATAACTCCTGATGGACTTTTGCTGCACATATCTATCCAATCCCCTCTTGAAACTGCCCTCCCACAAAATCTCCAATTAGTTCCCAACCCAAAGCTGGCATTCCTATTCAGAAGGGTGCAACTGCACTTAGGATGGCCCTGTAACTTTGCCAGCAAGGCAAGATGGGCACTGCCATGCACTGCGTTATCATTCTGACACAGTGTGCATGGGCACAAAAACTTGTACCTGTCAGGAACCCCGTTGAGACAACCAAATAAGCAGGCACTGTTTGTGGCAAAAGGCAAGCTTTAATTCGGAAACAAGCAACCGGTCACAGAACATGGAATCCTTGTGGGGGCAGTGAACACGAAGCGATGAGCATCTTTTATGGGCCAGTACCCCTCCCCCTGAACAGTGCCAGTCTCTAAGGATGCCAGGTGCTTGGAGGGAAAGCAGAGAGCCAGCCCTCCAAGGTCAGTTGGATCGCAACAGCCAGAAAGTGTGCTGGCAAAGAGTGGGGGGATTGAGGAGAAAACCGAAACCAGCTAGCCAGCAGATCACAATGGCCATGTGAATTGGGACAGTGAACACTATGTCCTCATTTGTCTATATGTCCTTGGGGAGCCGGCTGATAGCGATGGCCAGAGCCCTTTTCAGGGTGATGCAACTTGTCACTCTGTGTTCTAGAAATATAACCTAGAGGGAAATCTAACTCATAATGCCACCTCTACAAATGGTCTGCATTAGCAAAAGGATACAACTCTCCTAGAGATTTTTAAAGCACAGATTGGCCCTTTTGATGTTTTCTGTGTCTCCATTTAAGCAAAGAATCTATGAAAATCCCACCCCCTGCCCTCCAGAGGAAGGAAGGAAGGAAGGAAGGAAGGAAGGAAGGAAGGAAGGAAGGAAGGAAGGAAGGAAGGAAGGAAGGAAGGAAGGAAGGAAGGAAGGAAGGAAGGAAGGAGAAAAGGGAGAGGGAAGGGAAGGGAAGGGAAGGGAAGGGAAGGGAAGGAAGGAAGGAAGGAAGGAAGGAAGGAAGGAAGGAAGGAAGGAAGGAAGGAAGGAAGGAAGGAAGGAAGGAAGGAAGGAAGGAAAGAAGGAATGATATACCACATTGCTGCATATAACATTCCAATCTTCTTCCATGCTATTGGAAATACTAAGCGAATAGGAAGCACCCAATGCAGTTTAGCACAGTGTTTCCCATCCCATCTGATGGAACCCAAAATTGGCTTCTGAAGCCTTTGAGGGTAAATCACGGGCCAACCATCCCCAATAGCCACCCTTGTTCTTTTCATTTCTTTCTCTTGCATTCGGAAGCCAAGCTCTGGACTTGGAAACCGTATATCCATATAATACATTACTTAGGGGGTTGTTTTTCTTTACTGCATATAGAAGAGTTGGTTCTTATATGCCGCTTTTCTCTACCCGAAGGAAACTCAAAGCGGCTTATAAAACGGCCTTTCCTCTCCCCACAACAGACCCCCTGGGAGGTGGATGAGGCTGAGAGAACCTGATGTTACTGGTCAAACCAGCTTTATCAGTGCCGTGGGGAGCCCAAGTCAGAACAGCTTCATCAGTGCTGTGGCGAGCCCAAGGTCACCCAGCTGGCTGCATGTGGGGGAGTGCAGAATCGAACCCGGCATGCCAGATTAGAAGTCCGCACTCCTAACCACTACACCAAGCTTGCTCTCATATAAATCAACCTATATCATCATATACATCAACGTATATATCAACATATATCATCAACATACATCAACATATACATGTTGGTCAGGTAGAAGATGTCCTAATGGTAACTAGAGTCAGTTTCTTAACATCGTAGGGTAGGATTCAAGGCACTAATGGAGAAAGAGACCAACACGGCTATCCTCTGAAATGTTTTCATCCTTATCATTGATACACAACACTGATACTTTCTTCATAACTTCTCAGCAACCTTGACAGCCCTGTTGTTTGAAGGACACGCTGGTGTTTCTCCTGTGGAGCAGGAATGTATGGTGGTGTTTTGGAAGAAGGGACGGTCACGAAACAGATGCAACTCTAACCCCATGCCCATTGGACTGGCCAGAGTGTCAGTAAGAAAAGATATAAGGAAATATAATTAACAAACCTGCCCACTTTGAATGATCAGCAGCATTATCACGGCAGGCAGAAAGAGTAACTTTATAAAGAGATAAGCAAAGACCATTTATTATTGTCCCTGCTGGATGGTCTCATCCAGTGCCCATTCAATTATATTGAAAAGAATTTCTATTGCTTTCATTTGTGTTGGGTTTGTCCTTGTTCTAATTAACTTGTTTCCGTGGGGCTGATTTGGCCAAGCTTCAGTGTTGTTGGGAAGGGTATTTGTGTGTGTGTGTGCGCGCATTCTGCTTCCCCACAGCATCACAGTGCTACCCAGGTTTTCCTTGACTTTTCTGCAGTCTTTGCAGCCTACTTTGGTGTGACATTCTGGGAAAGATCTCAGCAAAGCTGGGCTGGCTGGCTGGCTGGCTGGGACAGTCTGGTTTTCCACAGTCCCACCCCAGCCATTTCCCATGCCCCTGTCCCTGCTTCAGACCCCCCCCCCCCCACACACACACACACACAAGCATTATCCTTCATGCTGCCAGGGGCTCTGAATCTACCACTCATGAACTTCATGTCTACCAATCTAAGTATCATGGCAGAGGGGCAAAAATTTCTCTCTCCCTCTACTTTCCAGCATCACTTAAGAAACTTCTATCCTATTCCTCTTTAGGCAGGTTTCTTCTCTAGACCTCCTTAGCCTTTCCCCATAAAAATAGGCCGATGACCCCAAAAGGGTATTGAAAGCAAGAGAAAAGGTTTGCTGTTGATTGCCTCTGTGGACGTCCTTGGCAGTTTCCCACCTAATTGTCCAGGGCTGACCTGACCATAGTATCCCAGACCTTCTTCCATGCTGCTTGTCCTTTTTAGGACTTTCTCAAGCACTATGACATTCCATTGTATAACTGAGCCACTAGAACCATCTACAATATTACAAAAGCCTCTGCACCATAGAATTATAGTACTAACCACTGTATCTTCAGTCTCTTTCCTGATAATCCCTAGCTCAGAATTTGACTTTTTCACCCCTGCTGCATACTGAGTCAATATTTTCATTGAGTGCTGACACCAAAACCTCTTCTTGTTCAGTCACTGCCATTTCAGATCCCAGCAGTTGATATTTAAAGTTAGATTTTTTTTGCTACGGTGTGTATTGCTTTAGGCTTATAATGGATCTCATTTGCTATTTAATCTGCAGGGGGAGCACTTTAAAGACCAACACAATTTGGTTCCAGTATATTCATTCATGGGTTACAGTTCATTAGTTCTTTAGAGACTAAGAAGGTGCTTTATGTCATAAAATTCTTCCTACCATCTCAAGAAGATGGTTCTAGTACACAGATTTACATAGTTTAAAGTGCCATTAGAGTAAAGTGACCAGGTTGTCCCACTTTTGGAGGGACATCTGGGGGTACCTGGCAAATTGTACTTATGTTGAAATGAATATATATTATTAACAAACTTTATAAAGAGATATGCGGGCGCCACGGACTAAATAAAAGGGTAAGCCGTTCTGGGGCGGGATGTGTCCGGGATGAGGAAGGGTCCGGATTGGACCCTTCCTCCGGACAGACAATCGGAGGGACCAATCGGCAGGCGCACAGCGCCTGCCGATTGGTCTCTCCGACTCCCAGCCCCAGGAATTGCGAGCCGCGCGCAGCGCAGCTCGCAGTTGCTCCTTTGCCGCCGGCCTGACGCGCCTCCCACGCATCAGGCCGGCCGCAAGGGAGCCCCCGGCAGCCGCGCGGAGCGCAGCTGCCGGGGGTTCCCTGCCCGGCGGCCTGACGCGGCGAGAGGCGCAAAGCACCTCTCACCGTGTCAGGCCTCCGCCAGAGAGAGACGACGACGAGGGAGCCCCTGAGGGAGGCCCGGCAGTCACGCGGAGCGAGGCCGCTCCGCCGGCCGGGAGAAGGCTCCAGAGAGCCTCGGGTGGGCGGTGGGCCGGGCAGCCTTCTACCACACTGCAAACTGAAGATTGAAAGAAAGAAGATCAATGCAAGATGACAAAGAAAACAAGATGGCCATGAAAGTGTTGGAAAACACCACAGTACAATAGGTCAGTGTTTCATTAGATCCTCATGGACCAACAGTCATATGCAGTTCCTTGCTTTTATATATCCAGCAAACTTCTGTTTTTTCATGCTGTATGACTGCATAGGAAAACCTCTTCCAGCAATATTTCTGAGAGACATTGGCATATCTTTAAACAGCCTCGGGTGGGGGGTGGGCCGTAACGCCTTTTCCTGGCCGTTCCACCGGCCGGGAGAATGCTCAAGAGAGCCTCGGGTGGGGGGTGGACCGTGCCGCCTTCTGCCAGAGAGCCACGGGTGGGGAGAAGGCTCCAGAGAGCCACGGGTGGGGGGTAGGCCTTCTCCAACGCCATCTAGCGCCCATTTCATTTGCATGTGAAATGGGCTTTAAATCTAGTATATATATATTACAATAATATTTTTGCATTCTATGCGTTCTATGAAACTTTTTGTTGTTCCATATAGACCAAATTTTTAATCAAGAATCCCCCCTGGTAAATGGTGTCCCACTTTACTAGAGCCAGTTTGGTGTAGTGGTTAGGAGTGCAGACTTCTTATCTGGCATACCAGGTTAAATTCTGTGTTCCCCCACATGCAATCAGCTGGGTGACCTTGGGCTCGCCACGGCACTGATAAAACTATTCTGACCAGGCAGTGATATCAGGGTCCTTCCAGCCTCACCAACCCCACAGGATGTCTGTTGTGGGGAGAGGAATGGGAAGGCGACTGTAAGCCGCTTTGAGCCTCCTTCGGGTAGGGAAAAGCGGCATATAAGAACCAACTCTTCTTCTTTTTCTTCTAAGGTGATTTTAACTTTGCACCCTGCTACATCACACTGATTCCTTTACTTCCACTTCCTTTCCAGCTATTAGGAACTAATGAGGATATGATTAAAGGAACATCTTGGGTAGCTCATGCATTTCTTGCATTGCACATTTTATTTCAGAGGCAGCAATTGCAGGGTCCTATGGTCCCTTCTCTCAGGTTATATATTAAGCCTTTTCCTATTATTTTCATTGCATTTCAGGAACATATTGTTGGGGGAATACACACTGCAGAAACCACTCAGAGGTGAGAAAACAACCTGTTTTGCTGATCCATTTAATCTGTTTTTAGCAGGGCACAAACCCTTGCCTTTATTTAACATCTTAATAACAAAGAATTTACTCAGACCCCGGAGAGCTTGCGAATCACAGTCAAATCCTCCCACACAACTGGAGCCACTCTGTCAAGATCGACCGGTCTTTCCTCAGCCCAAGAGCATCTTTTGCCAGTTTTCTTCTGTTACTCAGACAAAAGGCTAAACTACACCATGTACAACTCAGTACTCTGACATCGTTGTATTTAATATGCACCAGTCAATACGTCCTTCTTTGTGATGAATATGGATTGAAGAGAATTATTCATTTCAGCCTTACTTTTGAGAGGCTGCCCACACACAAATCCACATGCACTGTTGAATGATTTCAGCAAACAAATCTGTAGAGCAGGGGTGGTCAACCTGTGGTCCTCCAGATGTCAATGGACTACAATTCCCATGAGCCCCTGCCAGTGTTTGCTGGCAGGGGCTCATGGGAATTATAGTCCATGGACATCTGGAGACCACAGGTTGACTACGCCTGCTTTAGAGAACCGAGGCAATCTAGTAGGGGTGTGCTCCAAGAAAACAAAATTGTTAAAGATTTGGATCCAGGCTTCAAGATACTAAAAATTACTGTGATTGTCATACTGTGGGTAAGGTGTTGCTGGCTTGTTTTGAAATCCATGTTGTGTTTCGGTGTTCTGGATTTTGGGGATCATTTTCAGCCCTGCAGACATCCTTTTTTTTCCAATGCACAGACAGTTCAAGGGTCTCCTGCACAGCAGATATGGTTAATGACACCACCAAGGTGGCATGGAATACAGTCCTCTCTCTCGTCTCCAGACCATAATTTTTAGCCACATGTAGAAGAAGAAGAAGAAGAAGAAGAAGAAGAAGAAGAAGAAGAAGAAGAAGAAGAAGAAGAAGAAGAAGAAGAAGAAGAGCTGGTTCTTATAAGCCACTTTTCTCTACCCAAAGGAGGTTCAAAGCAGCTTACGTTCGCCTTCCCTTTCATCTCCCCACAACAGACCCCTTGTGAGGCAGGGGAGGCTGAGACAGCCCTGATATTACTGAAGAAGAGTTGGTTCTTATATGCTGCTTTTCTCTACCCAAAGGAGTCTCAAAGTGGCTTACATTTGCCTTCCCTTTCCTCTTCCCACAACAGACAACCTGTGAGGGAGGTGACGCTGAGAGGGTCCAGATATGATTGCTCAGTCAGAACAGCTTGATCAGTTCTGTGGCAAGCCCAAGGTCATCCAGCTGGCAGCATGTGTGGGAGCAGGGAATCACCAGATTAGACATTTGCACTTGTAAATACTACACCAAGCTGGCTTTTGTAGCAAAGCAGCTCCATTTTACTGGGGTCCCCTAAAGTAGATCATTTCTGAATTCCCTCTCTGCAACTTGTGATTGGCTGCCATGATCCAATTGATTAGAAAAATGTCATTGGTGGAGAAAACAAGCAGAATCAAAGAACAACACATCAAACACGTGCACATGCTGTCTCAAAATGACCCAGACTCAAAATGGTGTGGATTTTCAGGGATAAATTTCATTTCAGTAATAATCCTAGATTCCTAATACCATTCCAGGGATCAGAAATAATGACCCTGATCAGCAATTCTCATGTATGTTTTTAGTTTGGGTGTTCTGTTATGTGCTTCCCTATATCCTGGATAGACCTGTGTTCAGTAGAAAACTGAACTGAACCAGAGTAAGACAAATACGTCTCAGACAGGAAGGGTGAAGGGATTTAATTCTTCATCCTCCCCTTGGTTTTGCTAGTTCACACTGGGCTGTCCATGCTTTTAGAACCACTTCGAAAGAGGGGAAATGGGCTTTTAAAGGACATGTCATTCAAATGTTAATAACAATGATGGGGTCTGAGTCTCAGTAAGTCAAAGTGAGGTTGAATTAAAGAGGCACTTTCTCCTTTCCCACGTGGTCCCTATCCAAATTGTAGCTGCTTGGGTCTTTGAACTTTTAGAGAATGACAGCCACCTGTGATCTTCACTACATCAGTATGGGCCCTTAGGCGTCTGGTGACAAGAAAACCTACTGAGTCACAAAGCATACACGTTAATCTCTGCATTCATTCAGGCACAACCTTTTAACGTTTATGTTCGTTGAATGTGTTTACATTGCTTTGCCTTCAAGATTAACATCAGGAGTGTAACTTTTATTTACTTGGTCCTTTGTAGTCTACTGCCCTCTGCCCCGAAGCAAAATGGATGGAGCCATAGGGAATAGCAGCAACATGGGGGGGGGGGGGCAATGTGGGAAAGTCCTGCTACAGAAAGAACATGGACTGTTGAAGACATATTTGCAAATGGACTGAGTAAAAGCCAGCGTGGTGTGGTCAGTTGGTCAGACTAGGGCAGGCTTGAGGTTTCTTGATGGCCTTGGAAAGGCTTCCCGTATAGGTAAGAGTTAATTTTTTTAAATAAATATTAAAAATGTGTTAAACCATTATCAGGTAATAGGGCCATATATGGCCATGTCAATCTACTCCCCCCTCCCAGAATGGCCAGTGATGGGCCTGGAGGGGATGGGAAGGGGAGAGGCCCCAGGTGGGCATGTACACAGTTATGCTTCCCAACCGTATTCAGCACAATTGCACCACTTCTGAGGTTTCTTAAAGCCTCAAGAATGTTTTTGGGGTTTCTCAATGGTAAAAATATTGAGATGGCCTGGACTAGGATCTGGAGTTCTGTGTTCAAATCCCTACTTGCTGAGTAAGCTTGGCCCAGTCACATGCTCTTAGCCTAATCTACCACACAGGGTCAAAAGGAGGAAAGAACAATGGTGTTAGCTGCTTTGAGTCCATAGATGGGCTAACAATGTAGATAATTTTTAAATGATCCAACTACCTCAAGCCATTACTAGAGGAAAAATGGTCTCAGTGCTTATAAAAAAAAATGAATGGGCTGAGCTTGCCACAGCACAACAAAACAGTTTGTTTGTAACCCATTCCCATTCCTTTCAAAGCAATACATTATTAAAGCAACAACTTCCTTGCTCAAACCTGGGGGCAACAGCTGTCAGACACTTCTCTGACAAGAGCCATCAGCTTCGTTCACTGCTAACAAAATATATATCAGCACATCAGAGTGCAAAGATGCTTAGCCAGCAGTTTCACATCACAGGCCTGAAGCACATGACTTGACGTTTGAGCAGGGAGGATGCTGAGGTTCTCATCCCCGTTGCTGTGACCTGGAAAAGCCCTGCTTTGATCTGCCTTCTCTCTTGTCTGGGTCAGACCCACATGTCTTCATTCCTCCCTTTTTTCTAAACATGAAAGAGACAGTCGGACGCAGAAAGGCAGCTAACTATCAAATACAGCGACTTGCTCATGAAGAAGAAGAAGAGTTGGTTCTTATATGCCGCTTTTCCCTACCCGAAGGAGGCTCAAAGCGGCTTACAGTCGCCTTCCCATTCCTCTCCCCACAACAGACACCCTGTGAGGTGGGTGAGGCTGAGAGAGCCCTGAGATTACTGAAGAAGAGTTTGTTCTTTATATGCCGCTTTTCTCTACCAGAAGGACTCTCAAAGATGCTTACAATCACCTTCCCTTTCCTCTCCCCACAACAGACACCCTGTGAGGTGGGTGAGGCTGAGAGAGCCCTGATATTCCTGCTCGGTCAGAACAGTTTTATCAGTGCCGTGGCGAGCCCAAGGTCACCCAGCTGGTTGCATGTGGGGGAGCGCAGAATCGAACCTGGCATGCCAGATTAGAAGTCCGCACTCCTAACCACTACACCAAACTGGCTCTCATGTGCCAGTGTCAATAATATTTTTTTTTACAATTAGTAGCATGAATAAAATTACTCCAGCTAGTAAAATTAAGCACCATCCACATCATTAATAAAGTTCACAGGGTTTGGGGATTTTAGAAATCGCTTCCTGTTTTCCTCATTTCATATTTTCCTGCCAAATTATTTATATTTCAGAAAATCAGCACTTATTAGGCGGTAGACCCAAACTTATTCTAGTGCTGATGGAATAGCATAAATGGGCAGTGGGGAGGAGGGAGATGATTTTTTCCCCAGGGACCTTCCTACTTTTCCTGTACACTGTTTATGAGGATCCCCTGATCCACAGAAGCACAACTGGGGGAGGGGCAAAATGAAGTACAGCAAAAACTTGAAGTGGGAAAGTTCTGATCTGTGAGCTTTGCTTTGCTCATTTTACTTCACATCTGAATCCATATATAAGGACAGGCTATAAAGGGCCAGGGCACCACCCAGCCACCCCCCTCCCTGCCGACTCCCCTGCTTCACCGCGGGACTCGGAGCCTGCCCTGAGGCCCACGGGGAGGCTCCCCCAGCTGGCCCCCTCTCCAGCAATTGGCTTGCTTCCCATGGGGTATCCTGATTCGTCAGTCCAGGGCCAAGGGGGCAATCGTTGCCCTCCCCGTCATGGACTCGGCCCACCCCCACCCCCCTTAGCCTTTTATTATTACCGCAGAATGTGGTTTACAGATATGTATATATATATATACATTTGTTGTTGTTGTTGTTAGGTTTGAAGTCGTGTCCGACCCACCGTGACCCCATGGACAATGATCCTCCAGGCCCTCCTGTCCTCTTCCATTCCCCGGAGTCCATTTAAGTTTGCACCGACTGCTTCAGTGACTCCATCCAGCCACCTCATTCTCTGTCGTCCCCTTCTTCTTTTGCCCTCAATTGTTCCCAGCATTAGGCTCTTCTCCAGGGAGTCCTTCCTTCTCATGAGGTGGCCAAAGTATTTGAGTTTCATCTTCAGGATCTGGCCTTCTAAGGAGCAGTCTTCTTCATCACCAGAGTTCAAAAGCCTCAATTCTTTGACGCTTGGCCTTCCTTACGGCCCAAATTTCACATATAAACATCAGTTTTGTCATCATACAAATTATGTATAAGAAGTGTACAATATGTGTACACAACACAACTGAAGCTAATTGTGAAAAGTGGAGAATGGAAAGTAATGACAAAAGAAGAGACGGATGGATACATAGATAGCTCCCCCTTTTATTCTCACCCGAAACTCAGTGCAGCTTACCAAAAGGACACACAGGCATGGTTTTTATTCCAATAAATATGTGTATTCCAAACAAAACATTTATTCAAATGTTCTTGAAGGGCGCAGGATGATCCTGGGGCCTTATCATGAAGAAGCTTCAGGAAAACTGAAAACTGCATTGGTGAGGAAAAGGCCAGAAAAGTTGCACCAAGGCATATTTTCCCATTCCAACCATGCACTTGCTCATTTGTTGAGGGTAGCCAGGACTGTAGTACAAGAATTTCATTGGGAAACCTTACCTCATCCACCCTACAGACCTGATCTTGCCCCTTTTTTGTCTTCAAACCCCAAAGAACATTCAAAGGAACATGGTTGGAGTCTCTCGGGGATGACAAAACTACTATTTTGATGTGGTGTCAATTGAAGAGCACAGAATCCTTTGGGGAAGGATGAGAGAGACGGAAATGCCACCTTCAGAGGTGTATAGCCCTTAGACAGAAGGGATGTCAAGAAACAGTAATTTCCCGTTTTGATCTTTTTCATGAAGAAAGGTTTCTATGATTTTGGAGCGATACCTTTTGACTTACCCTTGTATAATGTAGACAAAGAAAAAGATATAGGCAACAGCCCTCCAACTCCTGTGCTGCCCCTGGATCCACTGGAACAGCTACTCAAGAGCAAAGGGCCAAGAGCCCTTTGTTTCCACCCAAGTTGCCTATCTCTGGGTATGCCTAGGCTAAATGCCTGAAATGGAGTGACACATGCCCTGCTCTGAAGTTATGCAGCAGGCACAAGCTTTCCCCCCATACGTGCAGCCTATATTTTTTAAGTAGGATAGAAATATTCACTGATGCTGCTGAAACCCAAGATAGAAATTGGCAGTTCTGTCTGTATAGTCTTTGGCTATGTGTGTTTGTCTGTGTGTAAATATATAGAACTCTGATGTGAGACTGTGTAGATCATAAGAGCAATGAATGAAGGACAGCAATTTCAAACAGGTTTTTTTTTGCGTGTGTGCCCAGGGAAACTCTTACAGATGCCTACAGAACAGAGTAAGAAATCTGTTCATGCATTCTGGGAAGCCAAAGAGGGAACTGTGTGGAACTCCGTTTATCGTTTTCAAAGGGAGAAAAGGGTGAGTTAGCATATAAACCTGCTGGGACCCATAACGTGGAGTTCTAAGAAGCACAGGAATTTCAAACATCATTTTGAAACCACTTGCGCCAGTCATGCTTCAGTGTGCTGTGCTTTAATGTGAATAAATGTACAAGGTTTGTCCTCAGCAGGAGACACTTGGTACAGTGTATTATACTGCTGCCTCTAAAAGTCCTTGTTCGCTATCTTTTAAAATGCACTCTCCTCTACAGGAGAGGGCACATTGGCAGGGAAATATATGCAAACTGTTTCAAGGTACATTAAAATGCAGTTGCTGAAAATACACGTGTAGTACTATGTAACCCATTAATCCAACCTTTTTCCAGTGATTTTGCAGTGCAGCTGTTTACAATCATCATAGTTTTGCATGTAGTATGGGAAATGTGATTTGCTAGGATTTAACGTAGCACACAACATTGCACTTGACAAGTTTTGCTTCGGAGTGTTCCAAAAGTGCTAATCTACATGATGTATTGTGAGTCCGACTATCACAGGGTACACTTATCTGCTCTGGGACTCCCTGGTCCTCCCTCCCCCCCTTATCACAAACACACGCAGATGCACACACAAATACAGATATGGACTCCTTCCCTCCCCACTCCCCCCTTTCCTCTCTCCCTTCAAGGTCCCTCCCCCTCCCTCCCTCTCAGACACATATACATACAGACACAAAGTCCTTCCACCCACTCGCCCCTTACCTCTCCCCCTGACCTCTCCCTCCTAGTCACTCCCCCCTTCCCTCTCTCTCAGACACATACACATGCACACACACACATGCAGACTATGACCGATTATGCACAGCAGTGGCTGTGCCAGTTCTGAGCCTCGCTACTCTGCTGCCGCCACCACCACCATCTACTAGCGGACTCCCTAAGGGGGACAACAGGCATCACATCCATGATCATTTCTGTTGTATGGTTTTTATTCCAATAAATATGTGTATTCCAAACAAAACATTTATTCCAAACAAAACAGGAGTAGATGTGTTCCACATTTTGAAAATCTATATTTCATTTAGTGTCAGGTTTCAATTTTTCCTAGATGTCCTTTGTGTGTGATTTTCAAGCACAAAGTGTTATATATTGGCCTCAACTCCTGATGGGAGTTCCACCCAATAAAAGACTTCCAGATTCTCAAGCAGGAATAGCCAAATATTTTATTTCCTAGCAAACGTGTTCATACATAAAACAAATTAATGAGAGACTCTTACACGTAGAATTAAAGCTGCCTGCCATTATAAATAACCCTAACAGCATATTTCATTTCTGACACAGGCAGTTTTACCATTTATTATATTATGGTACCTTATTCCATTCTGAGACCTGAAAGCATTTCCTACCTGAGAATTTAGAAGAAGAAGAGTTGGTTCTTATATGCTGCTTTTCTCTACCCAAAGGAGTCCCAAAGAGGCTTACAATCACCTTCCCTTTCCTCTCCCCACAACAGACACCCTGTGAGGTACATGAGGCTGGGAGAGCTTGGAGAGAACTGTGACTAGCCAAAAGTTATTCAGTTGGGCACATGTGGTAGATTGGGGAATCAAACCCAGCTCACCAGGTTAGAAGCCACTGCTCTTAAGCACTCCACCAAGCTGCCTCCTAGAAAACAGCCTCTTGTATCAGGGGAAGGATCCTTCCACTGGAGGAAGTATATTTCAAGGCTGTAAAGAAAAGTTGGTAGCTTGTGAGCAATAATACCTAGCAAAATTTTGAAGGGCAGGAAGGGATGAGATGAGACTGAGTAGAGTCTTAGGTGAAAACCAAGCAGGACATTTCAAGAATTATTTAGTCTCATTCAGAGCCAGTTCCAGGTTTTGAGGGGTTTATGGCAGAGAATTACAGGGCTTCCTATCTCTCTTTAACCCACCACCAGGCCTCCCATTCTCCCACTGGCATTGTTGCTGAACTTTCTAAGACCAGCCAATGCAGAACCAGCAGGGGGAGCAATTGCTTCAGCCTGAAGGAGATAGGAGTTATTATTATTATTATTATTATTATTATTATTATTATTATTATTAGTTTGTTTGTTTGTTTGTTTGTTTGTTTGTTTGTTTTCTAGTTGGCTCAAGAGACAGCAGGCCTCTTCTATTTGTTTTCCTATCCGCTGGGTGAAAACTCACACCGAAATGAATGTCTCTGAGGTGCCATTGGACTGTTGTTCTATTTTGCTAGGACACGACTGCCATGGCTATACCTTTGCAGTCTTTGCGCCCCAGACGTTCACTGTAGTGGGCCATCTGTAAGGAATCCCCTCCACATTTCAAACCTAGTCTTAGCTCAACTGCCTTCTCCCTATCAAAACAGCCAGTGTACTTTGAGCAAAAGTTCATACCATTGTGTAGCTATGTGGGGTCTTATATTTTCAAATGAAAAGAAGAGGCCTTTCAAGAACAGTGGGGCCCTTATCTGATTTACCTAAGAAAATAAGTTAAAATGGGATTGAAACGGGGAATTAAGTGTATTAAATGAAGAGCACAATCTATTTTTTTCTGTATCAATAATGTAGATTACTTGTACTATACTATCTTTAATCTTGGAAAATAAAACAAAAACTTTGATTAAAAAAAAAAAACAGCCAGTGTATATCTCAAGCAGATCTGTCAGTACTTCAGATTGAATTGCCGCATCCTGCAGTCAACCTGAACAGAAAAAGTTTAACTCCTCCCCCCCCCCCAAACAACCCTGTTACTCCGGATACCTCTGAAGTCTCACCAAGTAATTAACCCCTTAATCTACATGTGGCCCTTCTCTTTCGCATGGCACTTAAAGATATTTTCCCGTTTCTAAAAGCTGTGACTTCAACGTTAAGCTTTCTAATGAACTGCTTCACTTTATTCACACATCTGCTCTACAGCTTCCATCTAATTTGGTGACCTAAGTGGTGATATTAGGAAAAAATAGGGAACAGTCATTGAAAAACTCATTAAAATAACTGTGCAGGAGAAGATTGGTATTCATGAGCAGAATTAAGAAAGGAAAATGAAGCATTTTAAATATGTCAGGAATAATAATAATAATAGTAATGAGACTAATATCACCTTACATGAGGTGATGGTACTGCTTTACTCTGCTCTGATTAGATTTCACTTGGAATTCAGTTTTGGGCACCACAGAAAGATGTAGACAGATGAGGGCAACAAAAATAGTGAGGGGGTTGGAGACCAAGACGTATGAGGAAAGGTTGAAAGAGCTGGGTCTCTTTAGCCTGGAGAGAAGATCACTAAGAGGTACTTGAAGGGCTGTCATATAAAGGATGGAGGGTCGGACCAGAGTGAATAAGATGAAATTAATTCAAAAGAACTTTCGGCTTAACATCCAGAAGAAGTTCCTGGCAGTTAGAGTGGTTCCTCATTGGAACTGGCTTTTTCATGACGTGGTAGGTTCTCCTTCTTTGGAAGTTTTTAAGCAGAAGCTAGCTAGCCACATGACAGAATTGTTGATTCTGTGCATTTAGTCAGATTGTAGGTGGTTGGGCAGAAGGGACTGTGTCTGAGCTTGGTTCTTGTGGCCCTTCCTTGCATGCCCAGGGAAATAAAGGTTCTGGTAATTACCTTCAAGGCCATACGCGGTCAGGGCCCAGTGTACCTGAGGGATCACCTCCCCGCCTATGCCCCCAAAAGAGCTCTGCGCTCTACCGCAACCAACCAGCTAAGGATCCCTGGCCCTAAAGAAGTCCATCTGGTCTTGACCAGGGCCAGAGCATTCTCTGTTCTGGCCCCCACCTGGTGGAACGAGCTCTCAGAGGAGATCAGGGCCCTGACGGAGCTTAAGCAGTTCCGCAGGGCCTGCAAAAAGGAGCTCTTCCACCAGGCATTTGGCTGAGACCAGACGTAATCAACAGCGACCAAGGGCCCCTGCTCCACCCCCGCCCCCCTCAGAATTCCATCAATGAGCCCTGGACCTGTTTGTACTGCCGTGTTGTTATGCTGTTATACTATTACTGTTGTATTATTATCTGGTTACAATTATTAGTTATTAGTATAAGGTTATTACATGTTTTTATAGACTGTTTTATGTATTGTTCCTCGTTATGATGTAAACCACCCTGAGCCTCCGGGGAGGGCGGTATATAAGTATAATAAATAAATAAATAAATAAATAAATAAATAAATAAATAAATAAATGCTGATTGCTACTTTGGGGTCAGAAGGAGAATTTCCTCCAGACCAGACTGACTGGGGATTATGTTTTGTTTTTTTTAGGAGGGGCATCATCTGGATATCAAATTGGGGTCACTGTGGGTGGGCAGGTAGTTGTGAATTTCCTTCATTTTGCAGGGAGTTGGACTAGATGACCCTGGAGGTCCCTTCCAACTCTGTGATTCTGATTCTATGAATAATAACCAAAGCGAAGCTTCCAGTTGAGGTCTGTATGGTTTAAGTTTACAGAAAACAAAGACTACAAAAAGTTTAAAATCAAAACTCACTTTGACTACTGGAAGGAATCTTTCATGGGCAATATTTGGGGGGGGGGAAGAGAGAATAAATTTGATAGTGAAAATACTTTGAAATTCCTCCAAAATGGGTACTTGAAGAAAGAAATGGAAGGATTCATTCTAGCTGCACAACAGCAGGCACTGAAATTGAATAGCAAGAAAGCCAAGATTTAGACCTGTGATAATAGCAAATGTTGATTTTGCCAGACATGGGATGAAACAGTTATCCACAGGCAATTGTTCAAAATGACTGTAAAGAATGTCATGACAGAGTGGTGTCTGTGTTACATAGGCATCTTTGCAAGAAGTATGGCTTACCATCAGCCAAAAATTCATGGGAGCCCAAACCAGACAAGATAATGGAGAAAGAGGACACAAAGATTCTTTGGGACTTCTGATTACAAACAGATTTGGGAGGGTGGTATATAAATCTAATTAATAATAATAATAATAATAATAATAATAATAATAATAATAATAATAAACACTGTTATCACAACTGTATAATAAATGAGAAATAGGGTTTGGATCACTGACATTGTAATCCTATAAAACAGGAGAATAGAACAGAAAGAACAGGAGAAGATCACAAATTACCAAGACCGAGAGTTAAGAGTGACTCTGGGAGAAGTTCTCATCAGAGCTCTTTGGGTACTGCCTAGAAGTCTCAATAAACACCTGGACATTCTGGGTACTGACCAAATAACATCAACTCAGCTATAGAAGATAGAGTCTGTCATATAACCTATTTTCCTCTTGCATTCCTTTTAAATTATTATCTTGTTTTTTAAAACTAAAAATATTATTGCGAAAAAAAGTTTGGAGCACTCCAAAACACAATCTGTGAATACCTGGCCAAGCAGCAATCCTGTTTATTTCACTTATGCCTCAAGTTTCAGTTCCTCTGTCTTTCAGAGAGAGGAATATGAATGGGGAAAGGAATAAAGCCAACAATGCCGCCACCCCCCTCTATGACTTTCCTCCTGGCTGTCCCACGGACTACAGAACAAAGCCATGAAGTTTGAGCCCCCTCCTCCCTCCCCCAATTTGCCAAATGGTAAGAGACCCTACCTTTCAGGGCAGGTCTTCATTTGCATTCAGTTTTCTCAGCCTCCTTCCAACCAAACATTTAACTTTTTCTTTGTTGCTTCTTTTGTGGGATGGTAAATTTTGTTCTCTCTCGAAGATGAGGACAATAGCTGTTTCCAGAGAGATAAAAGTCCTTTTCTATTTCCCATTTTTCTCTTGCAGGAACCGCTATATGGTTTTTAAAGCCCTCCTGCCTTTTCTCTCTTCCTCTTTTTTTTTTTTGTGGGCTATTAAAAAAGTGTTTTCCTCAGCCTCGTCCTAAATGGAACTTCATTATTCTCCACTACTGAAATCAATCAGGAGAGGCCATTTGTCATTGCAGTGTTCCTCGCAAGAACATTTTCTGGGCAATCCTAAAGGCAGCTGCCCCCTCCCCCTTCTGAATCCTGTTGCCTTCAATAGACTAAGAAGGGTATATCTCTGCTTAAGAGTGCACAGCTGGAAATGTAAGCAGTTGAAGATTACCCAGGTTAGTTTTCCAGCAGTTAAACTCAGCAGTTAAACTGATAAGGTGTCCTTGGAAAAGACTCATTATGATGATGGGTGTTGGGTGGTGGTGAGGGAAGCGTTACACAGTGAAGAGATGGCAGGGGAGGGGGATCTGTGCATGGGTGAATGGAGATATCTCCTGTTGGGTTATTAGCAGCAAAAGGTTAAGCAAGTTGGCTTCAGTCTTGGAGAAAATGAAATTTACTAGATCTTACCTTGCTCAGGCTTCTCTTTGCCCCTGGTGGCGGCAGCCTGGACAACAAATTAAAATGCAAGAATTTCAGCCACACTCAGCGTGATATGCTAGCTTCAAGGGTTCACCTTCAAGGGCCTTTCTCAAGCTACACACAGGGAGGTGCAACCCCCATACACACCCTTGGTATGCCACTGTCCACTCACACCTCAAAGACTGGTTTCAACAACTGGGGGGAAAGAGCAGAAAATCATCTTGGAGGAATATTTTACACCAGCAAAATAGGACAATTGACAAGAATTAAAAAAAACTTGGGATCTGCAGGTCAGCATGATAAACAGCTCCTCCTTTCTCAGCCCCAGGCTGCAGGGCTTCATGCCATCTCTAAGTCAATTGCAGTGGTGGCGGAAGTGCCATCAGGTCACAGTTGACTTATGGCAGCCCCATAGGGATGTCAAAACAAGAGGCATCCCAAGGTGGTTTGCCATTGCCTGTCACTGCGCAGCGACCCGAGACTTCCTTGGTGGTCTCCCATCCAAATGGGAACTCTACTTCGCTTCCATGATCTGGTGACATCAAGCTAGCCTGGGCCTTCCATGTCAGGTTAGGTCCGTTGAAGTTTCTCATAGTCCTCAAAGTGCAATGACCAATTTGGATTGTGTTGGTGGTGCTCATGAAAGGGCTTGAGTCCTGCACAGAAAAAAATCCCAGCATGAAATGGTTCTAGGGGGTCACCATAGTTAATTCTGAAATGAGTTTTTGATTGTCTTTTATCTCTAAAACCCAAGAAACAGATGGATATCAATACACTTCTGCCACCATGTTGGGGGTCAGTATCTTAAATCAAAGCAAATGCAGGTACACTTTTGCCCATGTTGTAATGATTTGTCATTAATTTTGCAATGTATTTGCATACAGATTGATCATTTCCTCTGTGAAATTTATCATCCTTCATAGGAAGGAAATCCATAATCTTGTTGTTCTCAAAAAATCTTAGGACCAAACAAGTATAAAACAAAAATTTGGGTTTTACCACACATTTTCCTTAAGCAGGTATAGAATATCAGATACATTTGAACTGCAAAAACACAAGGGAGGAGAGAAAAAAATGGTAAGATATCCCTAATGGAATTCAACATATGTTCTTTCCAGCAGGGTATCCATTAAGTCTTTTGCAACAAAAACAAACAGGAATTTTGTGAGCTTGAAACCATATCACAATAAATGTTTGTTAGTCATTAAGGCCCCACAAGACTCCTGTTTCTAAGAACTATTAACATACATAAGACTTAAAATATGAAATATAGAATCATAGAGTTGGAATGGTCCATACAGGCCATTCAGTCCAACTCCCTGTTCAATGCAGGATCAGCCTAAAGCATCCATGATAAATATCTGTCTAACTACTTCTTAAAGACCGCCAGTGACGGAGAGCTCACTTCCTCCTTAGACAGCCGATTCCATTGCTAAACTACTCTGACTGTGGGATCCCCCCTAATATCTAGCTACCATTCTACATGTAGTTTAAACCCATTACTTTGGTTTCTGTCCTCTGCTGCAGACAGGAACTTCTCCCTGCCCTCCTCCAAGTGACAACCTTTCAAATACTTAAAGAGCCATCATATCCCCTCTCAACCTCCCCTTCTCCAGGCTGAACATTCCCAAGTCCCTCTGCCTTTCCTAATAACGGCTTGGTGCCCAGGTCCTGAGTCATCCTTGTCACTCTCCTCTGCACCTTCTCAGTTTTGTCCATGTCCTTTTTGATGTCACTCTAGGAGCATTCGGACAGTTCATAGTGGGGAGTTACAAACCTGGCCAGGCAATGGAACTCTATGACAACCCATTGCCATAAAGATAACCTTCGGCTCTTCATCTAACTGAAGCTTTCTACATTCCCCAGCATCTGTAGAAGTCTTTTGCTGTGCAGGTAAACACTCCACAGAGGTCACTGTGAGATTAACATTCTTGGAGAAGAGAGGAGGAATTAATTGAATTGTTATCACTGAGCATCTCAGTGCATTAAGCTTTGGATACAAATCTGTTCTTTACCACCTGCTTGTTGAGATACAGCTGATCTGCAAACAATTGTTTCATTCCAGATTCATCTCTCATACAAACGACTTTTCATAACTCCCTAAACGTAGCTACTGTGTTTGTTTGTATGCGCATGAACAAGAGAAAGAGATGTGCAGTGCACAGCAGCATGATGCATTAGACTCTTGAGAGAGTGGAATGAACTTTACGGCATCAAACTTCAGGTGGGAGTTCACATATCTGAATTGGCAAAATGAATGTGGAAAGTGCCGTCAAGTTGGAACCAACCTATGGCAACCTTGTAGGGTTTTCTGGGTAAGAGACATTCAGAGGTAGGTATCCATTGTCTGGCTCTGTATCACAACTAGATTTGTATCACAAGTCCAGCAAGCACCAAAGCCCAAGGCAGCCAGCACCACAGAACGGAGGGGAAGGGAGGGGTGACAGCGGTGCACCAGCCAGTGCCTACTGGTAGGCACAGAGCTCTGCGCCTGCGTGGGGGTGCTGGCTGCCATGCTACCTCCACCCCTCCATGGCATGGCACTGGTTGCCTCAGGCTTCAGTGCTCACTGAAGCGGCCAAAGCACACCAGAGTGCGTAACCCTAATCTCAACCCTGGAATCCTGTCCTGAACTCCCATCCAAATAATAGCCAGGGTCAACCCCGGTTAGTTTTTGAGATCTGATGAGATCAGGCTAGCCCGGGCCATGAAGTTTAGAGCGTATTTGAATTAGAGCTGTTCAAACACCCACAAGTTTGGTTCACCATCTATTCGTTGTTGTTGTTAGGTGCGAAGTCGTGTCTGACCCATCACGACCTCATGGACAATGATCCTCCAGGCCTTCCTGTCCTCTACCATTCCCCAGAGTCCATTTAAGTTCACACCTACAGCTTCAGTGACTCCATCCAGCCACCTCATTCTCTGTCGTCCCCTTCTTCTTTTGCCCTCGATTGCTCCCAGCATTAGGCTCTTCTCCAGGGAGTCCTTCCTTCTCATGAGGTGGCCAAAGTATTTGAGTTTCATCTTCAGGATCTGGCCTTCTAAGGAGCAGTCAGGGCTGATCTCCTCTAGGACTGACCGGTTTGTTCGCCTTGCAGTCCAAGGGACTCGCAAGAGTCTTCTCCAGCACCAGAGTTCAAAAGCCTCAATTCTTTGATGCTCGGCCTTCCTTATGGTCCAACTTTCACAGCCATACATTGCATTATCCTTTACTTAGGATTAAAACCCCATTTAAAGGAACTGTGCTCCCTTGCTGGGTTCTCAAAACATGAACCGAATTGGTTTATCGGAGAGCGAACTGGTTCAGTTAGTGGTTCTGCCATGAACCAAGAACTGAACTGAACCATATATATTTTTAATTATTCATGGCCATCTCTAGGGAGAGCTGTGTTCTTCACCCTGAGCTCCTTGGAGAAAGGCAGGATCAAACCAGATGCGTGGGTGGATGGATGGATGAACTGACTGACTGACTGTTGGACTGACTGGAAACGAAACAATGGAAACGGTAGGGGTGTGTGCTGTGGGGTGGGGTGGGGGGGAAGACTGGAAGTGAAATGTTGCCAAGAGCATATGCTGATGAACTGCTCTGTGAATGGAAGGTAATTTGGTTGCACCACAGCCTTCTTATAATGAATTAGTCATTAACAATAACACAGCAATCAGGCCTTCCAAACATAAGCGTCAGTGATATTATTTCTTCCCCTGTCAGCCTAACATTTTCAGTTTTGCTAATCACTTATTAATTACGGGGCTTGCAACACAACCAGCAGTTCAGTGATTTATACAACCTAGAGCCTCATTAAAGAATAATTAACCATACACTAATTATTCTTGGCAGCTTTATAACTCTTGGTTTCCTAGGAACACACTGATGCTGAGATCTGGTTTGGGGGTGGATTAATATTCCTCAAAGCACTATCATTGTGTTGATCTCCCTCCCCCCCCCCGCCCCCCTCTCCAGACTCATGCTCCCCGAGCCAGAGGTGTTTCTGAGGCTATTGAAAAATCAGGGTAGATAAGAATCCTGACCAGAAGGGGGTACTGCTCAGTGTGTGTAGATCTGGAAATGGCATACGAGGCTGGTGTGGATTGTGTCCTCCATGAACATTGTGCACAGTTTGTGCACAGTGAGCATTTCTCCTTGAGTTCCAGGTGGCCAGAAGCACTGGCTGATATACCAACGGTACTTGTTCCTGGAGAAGTCTGACGTGCCCAGAGTTAACAGTCTTTTGGGCAGTGTCCAGATTTGTTTTCTCTTCAGGGGAAACACAAAACCTCACCTAATCCAGCTAGATTTGGATCCAAATAGCACTTATCTCTTCTAATGCAGAGCGACATGGCAGCCTTCTGAAATTCACCCAATCCTACAAATCAGCCAATCTTGCAAATGTATCATTTTGAACCATTTTCTATTTCCTGATTCCAATTCCCCCCACCCCGTGTAAATTTAGGCATCTTTAAAACCATTTTGCATAGAAATGGCATATGACATGGCATCAGAACACTGTAGAAAAGGCAAATAATCTACTGATAAAAAAATAGCAAAACAAAAAGATAGCACAATAGCACAATAACAAAAATACATCCTTGATCCCATTCTGGGTTCCGGGCTTTGGATGAAACTTTAATTATTTAATTAGATTTCCACCTAAAGGTAAGCCTGTATAATTTAAGGCAGGCTTTCTCAAGCTGGATTTCATGAAAACCTGGCATTTCTTGCTGGCTCCCTGAATGTTTTAAGTTTGTTAAACATTTATTGGGTGATATGACTATATATGTTCATGTTGACTTGCCCACCACCTCCCAAAATAACTAATGATGGTCCTGGAGAGGTTGGGAAGGGGAGGGGCCTTGGGTGGGCTCTGCTTCCCAACCATATTCTGCACACTCACCCCATTTCTGGGGTTTCTCAAAGCCTGAAGAATGTTTCAGAGGTTTCTCAAAGGTAAAAAAAGTTGAGATAGGCTGATTTAAGCGAAAGGCAATGCATAGCTTTGAATGAAAAGGATCCCAAATTTAACCCCCAATGTCTCCTGTTTAAAAGATCAGGTAGTAGGTGATGTGAAAGACCTCCATCTGACACCCTAGGATAAACCAATGACCTAGCTCAATACCAGTCAGCTTCAGTTTGGCTAACTTCATGCTGCAGTATAGCATATGCATAATGCAGGACTCAGCCAGCAAAGATACTTCAGCAGTCCTACGGCTTCTAGAATTTTGAGTCAGCTTAGAGGAACTTTAAAAGAAAAAAAAGAATGGGTTATCATTCCTCCCTAGACAACTGGCATTTTTTAAAGTCGCTCTTGACACTAAGAACATAAAGCTCCTTTCATGGTCATTAGAGCGCAGAAATTGAGCTAGCATCCTCAGGAGTCCCAAATCTCAGATTTGCCGTCATTACCCCCGTTGGGCTATTGCAAACACATTATAGTTTGTTCATTATCTGTTGTCACAATAACCTTCTTGTGTTTCCTTGGGGAGGGCGTGGATGTATTTGGGAGAAGGAGAGGCAGAGATCTGAGCCAAAACCCACACACTCTCCTCTTTTTCTATCTCCAAGGTAGAGTAAACCTGATTTATTTGTGATGGGATTATTTTCACTCTTGACTGCTCCGTTGCTAATTCCCCGTTGCAAGATCCTTGGTCAGAAGCTGAGCAGCCAGGTGGCAAAGGCTTAATTTTTAAAAACTCATCAAAAATCCTTTTTTTTTTAAAAAAAAAAAAAGAAAGATAAAAAAGTATTCCGAATAGTTTCAGGTGGGAGGGAGGCTGCGTTATACCGAATCGGGTCAGTAGTCTCTTTATTCCTTTTATAGAGAGCCAGCTTGGAGTAGTGGTGAGCAGCGATGGCCTCTAATGTGAAAAACTCAGTTTGATTCCCCACTCCTCCCCATGCAGCTAGCCAGGTGACCTTGAGCCTGTCACAGTTCTGTTTAGTGCTGCACGAAAAAAGTAGGCAATTCCAAAATTGTAACAAAGGAGAAACAGAATCTATCCAGTGGCTTAATTAAGTATAAGAAGATAAAAATCTCTTATGTCATTTATTTAGACTTTGACTCTGGCAAAACGGTCTCTAGATTCATTTGTTTTCTGTTTTCAGTCTGGCTTTCATCAGTGGCAATGAGTCCGTCCTTGTTAATGTTTGAATATAATGAGGCAAACGCTCCTGTATAATGGAGAGCCAATGCTATGAGCTCTTGGTCTGTTTAGAGCTGTTCTCACATAGCACTTCTCTCGGAGCTGTTTCGGTTGTTGGGCGAGGAAGGGAAGGCAATTGTAAGTTGCCTTGAGACTCTTTCAGGTATTAAAAAGTGGGATGCAAAAGACCAGCTCTTGTCTTTCCATCTGCATACTGTACATGCCACCTGTTCGAATCTCTCCAAGGCCCCTTGCTACCCCTGCATTCTGATCTTTTTTTTCTTAAGTTGGTGCCGGGGGCTGAATGATATAATATTGAATATCTTGTCCCCACTACCAAGTGCAAAGCTCCTGGAAAAGGCATGTGCCTTTCAGTGATAGTACTCAAGATCCAACCCTGTATGTCTAAATACCAAATAAATTGGGTACAACATGCACATGATGCAAAGAAAGTTACATAATCAGCAGTGAAAACTAGGGAATTGGAACTTAACAATGTGTTCATGAATACTGAAAGGAGTTAAATCAACAATGTTCCTTCATCCCTTGGAACGAAACTGTGGTGTCCTGCATATTAAACCCATATGTTGCCACTGAGCAATAGGCCCTCCCTGAGGGATCAAAGAAAAAAGAAGCTTGTGGGGCAGGGACTTCCAAAGATATCATAACCTGGGGCCCAAGTAAGGTTGCCATGGAAAAGATTTCCAAGCTTTCTGACAGACTAGGAGCACTCTTCCTCCTTCAGGTGTCTTCCCACCCAAACTATCATATAACCAGGAAGAAGGGCACTACCCCCTCAATTCTCCCCATGCCAGTGTCAGAGACACCCCCCCACACACACACACACACAGAAATTAAGGTTCCAGAGAGTTCACAGTGGGGCAGGAGGAAGGGATGTGTGTCTGTACAGAAGACCACTCAATAAACAACTCTTACAGGTAAGTGCAACCTTGTTTTCATCTTCATAGCTTCTGTGTGGTCCAGATGGGTAGATTAGCAAGTTCATTGACTGAAGAAGTTGGGTGTGAGGTTGTTCATCATAATTTGTGTGTGTGTGTGTGGGGGGGGGAGAGATATCTACATGAAGAAAAGAACTGAAAACCAAAGCATGTTCAAATTCTGAAATGAATTTTAATTAATCTGAAATTAAGGAGGAGCAGAAATCCATACAGAAAAACATTCCTGGAACCAGAAGGAACCAGAACTGAGGGAATCTTTTCATCTCTGCCTACAGTTCAATTTTTTTTCCTGATGAGACTTCTGTAGATCTGTAGAAACACGCCATGTTACCCAGCCACTCCAGGATTCAGAAATATCCTTTCCCCCACACATAACTTTTAAGCCGTTGGTCTAAAATTGTCTTTCAGCAATTTACATGAGATACAGCTCTGGAGTAAATGGTGGATTCGTACAATTTATGCTTTTCATATAAGGATTGCAACTATTGTGCGATAATCGTGTTATTTGAAACATCCATCATAGCCATTATCATGGATATCAGCTTCCCGCATCATGCAAAAGGTATACCTGTCAATAGGAAGGGATTTACGGTTTGCCGCTGAGAAACCTTTGCAGCAGTATAAAATTAGAGGGAGGGGAGAATGCTAAGCAAAAGCAAAAGCCTAAGAAGTAAGAAAAGTTATGCTTACTGGCACAAATATTGGTATGACAGAGAGAGGGATAAATTGGATGGTGCTCTAACTATTGGGACACGGAGACTTTATGGGCAGAGAAGAGGCTAAGTGAGGAGTGGCTGGAAGAACATTTGGGACCCAAAGAATGGGCCCTAGAGACAATATTAGTCAGTCAGTCATATTGCTACCTGTCAGGCCTCAACCATAAACCTGGTGGAAGAGCTCAGTCTTTCAGGCTCTGCGGAACTTAGCAAGTTCAGTCAGACCCTTCACCTCCCTGACAGAACTTGTTCCACTAGGCAGGAGCCAGGACTGAGAAGGCCCTGGGGCTGGTTGAGGCCAGGTGTATTTCTTTCGGGCCAGGGATCATTAGCTGGTCAGTGTTACTAGACTGCAGCCCTCTCTGGGTCATGCATTCCATATTAGTTGGAAATGGGGTAAGGGTTACTTACTATGGATGGATCCAAACATTTTAGAAACAAGCAGATATGTCTTGTTTTGAGTTTTCAGTTGCCTTCATACTGTTAGGGTTGCTAATCTACAGGTAGTTGCTAGTGATCTCCCAGAATTATAATTGGTCTGCAAAGAATAGAGATCAGTTCATCTGGAAAAAAAATTTCTCCTTGGGCGGTGGACTCTGCCAGCATAGCCAGTGTGGTATAGTGGTTAAGAGTGGTGCCTCTAATCTGAAGTCCCAGGTTTGATTCCCCACTCCTCCACATGCAGCCAGCTGAGCCACTGTGGACCAGTCACAGTTCTCTTACAGTTGTTCTTGCACAGTCATTCTCTCAGAGCTCTCTCAGTCCCACCTACCTCACAGGGTATCCGTTGTGGGGCAAAGAAGAAGAAGAGTTGACTTTTATGTCCTGATTTTCACTGTGTGGGGGAATCTCAAAGCAGCTTACAATCATCTTCCCTTCCTCTCCCTGGGAGGTAGGTGGGGCCAAGAGAACTCTGACAGAACTACTCTGTGAGAACAGCTAACAGGACTGTAACTAGCCCAAGGTCAGCCAGCTAGCTGCATGTGGACGAATGGGGAATCAAACCCAGCTCTCCAGATTGAAACCACCACTCTTAACCATATATGAATTTGGTTGTCTGGAGGGAAGAGGTGTTTGTAAGTTCATTTGGAACTCCACCAGGTAGTGAAAAGCAGAGTATAAAAAACAGCTCTTCTTTGATGAGGTCTTTACCTTCCCTAAACCCCACCCTTCCCTAAACCCCAGGCTCCATCCCCCAAATCTCCAAGTAGTTCCCGACCCAGACATGGCAACCCTAACTACTGCAGAGATGGGCTCAGCATGGAAGCACCCCAGCTTTGGGTGGATAGACAGAAACCTCCCAGGGAATGTACCACCTCTGGGAGATGAGACAATGATTTGTCAACAATTCACTAGGGAGAAAGGGGGGATGTCTGTAGAATTTTGCTTTTCCTTCCTAGCTACACTCCACATTTTTTTGGGACTCCATACCATTTTTGCACCATGAGCAAAATGCTTTAGACTGGAGTGGGCCTCAGGGCCTCCATGGACCCTCGGGTTCAAGCAGCCTGACAGCTGAGGGGTTCAGGCTCCTTCCCGTGCTGGGCCAGCCCTCCTTGGGGAGGCATTCAATAAACAGCTGTGGCCATGTTTATGCCAAATAAAATGTGTGTCTTCATTGGCAAACTGCCCCCATGTTAATCAGTGCACCTACCTCTGGCAGTTGTTGTGAGAGCCCAGGCACTGTGCTGTACTCAACACAACCAACTCCCTCAGTATGTTTTGTTTTTTAAGAACTGGTTTTAAAGTAATCTATTAAAATGTTTATATATTGCTTTTAAATATCTTCTTATATCCTTATCAATTGTTGTTCCTCTATATATTTATGAAACAGCCTAGGGGGGTGGGACGTGTCCAGCTGTCCAAGTTAGAATAGGGCCAATCAGGGTGCAGCCAGCTTTGCCCTGATTGGCCCTGCCCCTGCAGCTCCCGCCATCTGTCCCTGGGCTCTAGCTTCTTTGCTCTCAGTTGTGCCTCAGTGCCTGGAGACAGCAGCAGGTAAGGGGAGAGGGCCCTGGGCAAAGGATCATGGTGGAGGGCCTCCTAACGAGGGCCTCTTGGCCTGCTAGCCTGGTCTTGCTAACAAGGGCCTCCTGGCCTGCTAGGCTGAGCCTGCTGACTGTCTGCTAAGGGGCTCTGTTCCGCCCCTGCTAATGAGCTGTCCAGCCCCGGCCCACCCCACTTGATCTGGCTGCAAGCTGCCGCCCAAGGCCACCTTAAGTTGCCTGATTGGGGGCCAGGGGAGGGGGACCTTTCAAGGCCCGTTCTTAGGAATGGGCTTTGAAGCTAGTTACTTATATAATACCTTGTTACCCACCCTGAGCCAACTGGGAAGGGCAGGCTATAAAGATTATTCCAATTTTATCCCCATCACATTTCAGATTTGTGTCATCCCAGGGAAGTTCCTCTATATGTAACTGATGAAATGCTGCACAGAACCTTCTCATAGAATAGAAACTTAGCCCTAATTTGGCTAACATGGCTACCACGCTTGGAACTGATACCAAGGAAGACTCTTCTGTTAGATGAATAAAGAAGGTGGGAAGGGGACTGTAGTTTGGTCTCCCCCTTCATGGTGCTGCCTTCCTGGGCTAGTCCTCTTGTTTTTTTTAACCACAGGGTCTGTGTGCTGCGTTCTTTTGTCCTATCTCTTTCTGCAGGAGGCTACGCTGGATGATTAACCATGCAATAAGTAGACTTCTGCTGGGTTCAGCAAAGGAACAATGAAATGAATGGCGATTGTTACCCATACATTATTGAGATCATGGACTCTCAGTGCTCTCCATTTATCAGCCAGTCATGTCTCCTAATCTCTGAGTTTTACTTCCAGATAACAGCCATGTTATGAGAGATAAAAATGACGTAAAAGCATCATGCTTTTTCTGGGTGGAACAATGGAGAGGAAACATTTGTAAACTCCAGGGCTACATATTTTCAGATCTCAATTTAAATGCAGATTTTACAAGCCCCAAGTTAAGCATCCCAGGAAGAGGTCTCTTCCTTGATTAGAATGCCAACAGCACAAAAATAGTTTTGACCCTGCTTTCTTCTTGTACAGAGCACACTTGGCTGATATCACTCCCATAAATGGCAAAGTAATGCAATGAGGCTTATTTTGACATATCAGATTTCCAGTTGGCTTACCTGTAAGGAAACTAATATATTTCAGCCAACGTGTGAATAAAAAGGTTTTTTTTTCCTTCTGTTCTGCTAAATTAATGTTGGCCAGCGGAGATAACAATACAATACAATGCAGATTACTACTTAGCTATTAAATGAATGCTGTGCAGTCATCTGAATTTAATGGTGGCATCTGAAAGGTACTTTCCCATATATTTTTTTCATTTTGGATATATTGAACTGGTTTTGCCAAAAAATCCTGGATCCCAGTACTAATATGGTATTTGGATCTGGGACCTTTGGAAATTCCAAAGTTTGGGGGGTCCAATAGACTGGAGAAGAAAAAAAGGGGGTTCCATACCAGATGTTTTGCCCATGGGAAACAGTCTGCTCTCTGTAGGCACATCTGATCTTGGGGTAACTTATCTTGCTGCCTGGTTTAAACCGAGCTGCAAAAGGAGACAGCCCCAGCCAAGGCAGTGTGGAGATCTTAGCTCCCATCACTTCACCCTCATGGTGACCCTATGGGATTTTCGGGGCAAGAGAGAGTTGGAGGTGGTTTGCCATTGCTTGGCTCTGCATCATGACCTTGGTATTCCTTGGTGTTCTCCCATCCAAGTAGTGGTCAACCCTGCTTAGCTTCCAGTCATGAGATCATCAAAATGACTGGCAGAAGTCTATATGCACAGACTGATCTGTCACAGCAATCTACTTGGGTGGGGATATTTACCAACTCTTCTGGCTGGCTAATGTGCTTGTCATTTGCATTCTCTAGGGTCCCCCTAAGAGAGTCTCTTGCTTTCCAGCCTGATCACTGTCTTGAGGGCTGCTCGGGGCTTGGAACATATTTTTTATTGTTTTTAAGATTTGGAAATATCTTCATCAGTGGCAAACTTGTTTTCAGGCTCAATTTATAGTGCTAATTATAGAAAAGAAATGGCAGCCCTGTGTTATTATATTTATGTACATTATCCCTGTGGGGAATCCAGAGAGGCTTGCATCATACTCCTCTCCACCACTTTGTCCTTACAGTGTTAGGTTAGGCTGAGAGTCTGTGACTGGCCAAACGTCACACAGCAAGCTTTCCCCAGATTCTAGTTCAAAACATTAACCACTACACCATGCTGATTATTTAATTTGGGAACCCTCAACATATTTGTGTGGCCATGATCCTTTAAACTTTCTTGAATTCTGAGATCTTCTAGGGAAGTTCTTCTCCACATGGTACCTTTGGAAGTTAGTATAACGGCTACAAACAGCAGGACCTTTTCTATTTTGACACCACAGACACCACGGAACTCCATTGGAATGTTTGCTTGATCTTGATTCTGGAAAAATGCAACAGCAACTTCTAATGTGCTGGGATACTTTATGATTATTATGTCTTTCTTTTTAACCACTGGTTGCTCAAATTCTAGTTTTAGGTGAATACACAGTTTTAATCATTATTACTAATAATTAATTAACACATGTCTATTCAGTCCACATTTCAAATTTAGGATGCTGGAGAACAAGCTGTAAATGAGAGATTGGAGTCAAACATGTATTCCTTCTTCTCCTAGGACTCCAAATAAAGGATAACAATATAAAGCCACTAGAAAATGTTTGAAGACTCACTTATCTGCCATCTGTTTCTTTGGGCTCCACTCCTTTAAGGCTCCAAATAATAATAGAGGCACATTTAGCAGGAAAGGAACAACCATATGTAAATGGGAACAAACTGGATTCCTGTAGCCTTTCCCCCTTCCCCAGATCTGCATTGTTTTTCCTCTTGCATTTTAATGATCCCTTCCAGCCTGATGTCTGCTTGAGGTTACACCCCAGTGACGGCAACAATGCAAGGCAATTATCGCATACAATGAGCCTCCTACATTCAACGGTGTTTTTAGATCCTTATTTTTGTGCTTGCAATGCTTACTGGCCCTGACAAGGGAGACATCTGTGTGCTTTGCTGTAATCTGATGCCCACCGAGGTTCTGTCCCATGCAATGCTTAGGCGGCCTGACAAACTGGAAAATTCAATGAATCAGTTCGATGGACATCGCAAAACCAGCAGATGCTGCTGGAGAAGCGCTTTCTTGACAGCTCGAACTCCCTTCAGCCAAACTTTTCTCTGCTTGTTTCTCAAATGTTGCTTCGTACTCCACATACTCTGCTGTTGCAAAATGTGACAATGCAAGTTGATTTTTATATCTCTCAGACAGTCCTTTGGCTGGCGTGCAGTGGTTGTCACTTTTATGGCTGTGTTATTACACTCCTGGCGTTTATTAAGGGTATTTTTTTAGCCAGGTTGCCACTGGGTTTTAACCAGGCAGAGTTATGTGCTCTTAGCAGCAATGGGACAGGCAGAAATGGAATGGATGAAGTTCCCCTCCTTCACAGCTTGGTATTAAGAATGAATCAAGTACTTGGGCTAAGCTAATATCACCCACACGGTTTGTTTAGGGCAAACAGAAAGTTCTCTTTGTGCACTATGGCAGTGTAGGAAAGGTTGAAACTCCTTCTCCTTATGGACTATTGTCCTAGTCAGGGATTGAGATGGAACTGAGGAGAACCCACAACTAATGAGTGGCTGTGGGACTGACACAGGGTGCAGACTCCAGATCTAAGCTATGTACGCCACCATCCCAAGTTTTGCCCAACCTACTGAGACTTCTAGGAAGCAGTGTTATAGAATCATAGAATCATAGAGTTGGAAGGGGCCATACAGGCCATCTAGTCTGACGCCCTGCTCAACACAGGATCAGCCCAAAGCATCCTAAAGCAACTGAGGCTATGAAGACCACCTATCGGCACAAATAACTGAACATACAGGGAAAAGTCAAATAATCCGCAACTACCGCTCCATAATTCTAGCTTTTGGTAGAAAGGAAAACCATCAGATTCCATAAAAGGAAGGGTGTTCCACAAACAAGGGGCCAGAGATGACAAGGCTCTGTCATTGGTGGCAATCTGAATCCCACCTTCAAAGGCAGGGAAATGGCAATCAGGACCTCCCCTGACGATCTTAATTGTCAGGAAGGCTTATATGCGAGCATGTGGTCTTTTATGCCCTGTGCCTAAGACCATTTAGAGTGTTTAAAATGTTCTATAGCTGAGGAGGGCAGATAATGGAAACATTATCCCAATGAGCCCTGATGCCACAAAGTCTGGCCTCCCGGCCCGCTGAAAAGAATGGCATTAAACCATCCATGCAAGACGTCATTGGTCGTTTCCAAATTGCCGCATTTTCATATCGGACCTCAGCGGCTTGCCTTTGGCAAGTCTCTCCAAGTTCCAGCGCTGGGGACATTCCATTTCGCCCTTCTGCCAAGTTCCAGGCACAGCCACACAAAGGAGAAGCTTTGCTGTTTTGGAGAAACCTCCCGGCTCTTTTCTCTCCGAGATATCACGGTTGGCAAGACGTTTCCGCAGATGCTGTCCATTTCAGCCGCTTTTTAATCTCCCTTCTTTTCTGTCTCCGAGGTTTTGTCCTCCCCATCCTCTGAAACAAAGTAATGATATTTAAATTGAAATCTCCGGCTACGATGGATTTGGTTGATGAGAAATGGAGTCTTCATGGTGCGGCACTTTAATCTCCTTTGAAAGCATGCCCAGTGCTCCGTATAGCGGCACAACTGCATAGGATGACCTGTCCCAAAGAGACCTCAAAGGTAGGCCCTTTTGAAAGTACATTGCCGAGAAAAAAATGTATCCCACAGCGCATTAAACAACAGACGGGTATAGATTTATTGTTTAAATACATTAAGGGTGATTCTTCTACTCTGTTGGTTTCTCCTGGAGCTTTGTGAGTTTGATAGAGTTTTTTTTTTTTAATTATGGCTACTTTAAATGAATATGCAAAAGGCTTGGATCGTCTAGTTCAATAAGAACGATGAAAGGTAAGCCTTGCAGAGATGTTTTATGCTCACATAAACAAAATGCATGATTTCTGAACTAATATATAGTCCACACTCTCTGTCCCAGATTTTGTTCCAGCCAAACTGTTTCATAATTTTGCCGTTGCCTGAAAATATGCTTTGTCTTACCTTGTTAAGGGTTTCCAGGATCCCTGTGCTACTGGCTAGGGATAAATAGATTTCCCTCTTTAATTTCTTTTTTATGCCCGCAAATGTTTCGGTCAGCGGTTTCCATTTTCCGCTTTTCATTGTTCATTTTGCAGACATGTTTATACTGTGGGTTCATGAGTTTTGGTGATCACTTGCAATTTGCACATTTATATGTATAAATCGCCATCTGTACCTGATGCACAAGTACTGTGGAAGGATACAGATGTTTGGAAGGGAAAATTAGGAGCATGGAAAACAGCAAATGGTGCAATGACAAACCATAATCAGGGGACGCATTTGGAAGAAGCAACATGGCAATGGGTGCTTTCAGGCGGAAATGGCATGGATGAGAAGTTGAAAGGTCAACCCTAACATTTGAGAGAATAATATCTGTACTGTGAATGAGAGCACAAGAGTGTGAGATCTTTTGAGATAAATCAGCATTTGTGACAAAACCTCATCCTGCCAGAAATGGCCCAGGGACTGTGGGGGGCCTGCATTATGGCAGGGGCTCATGGGAATTGTAGTCCACGGACATCTGGAGAGCCATAGTTTGGCCACCCCAGCCTGAAGCCTTATTCTAGAACTAATGGAAATCATGTGATGTTAGGGCAACCCAGTAGCTACCGGCTCCATATCACTGTGAAATATAAGGCAATGATATGAAGTCTATCACTATAGGCAGGACAGAAATCATGACTGCAGCTTCCTGCTTCTCTTTCCGCCATTGCAGATTCCCAAAGGTAAAGCCAAGTTAGTATGTTGCACTTATATTTATCTTGCATGCACAAGTTTTGCAATGAAATGCCCCAGACTGTGCCTCATAGGTGTTTGATTCTATAGTTCAGGGGTAGTCAACCTGTGGTCCTCCAGATGTCCATAGACTACAATTCCTGGCAGGGGCTCATGGGAATTGTAGTCCATGAACATCTGGAGGACCACAGGTTGACTACCCCTGCTATAGTTCACAGATGCCCTCTCTTTCTCTGTCTTCTGCACTCTGTGTGTGTGTCTGTGCACATGCACACACACAAACACACACACCTACAAATGGGGATAACAGTGGGTGAATTCAATGAGAAGTGTTTGGATCCAAAAAAAAAAAATGTATGCCCTGATAAATCTATTAGACTTGATAGTACCAATTTTTTTCTTCGCTTTTGTTGAAGCCCTGTCTCTCTGCCCAATTGGCAGAGGAGAAGCCCAGTGCAACTGCAGTGACAAGAAAGAAAGAATTCTGCCCTTCAAGTTTGTACATCTCCTGGGGGACGATCCATCAGGCAGGCACTTTGAACCTTTGTTTTTCAAGTTCGCCTGCTGTGTATTCATGTTACCAAATGGAAACTTTTTTGTTTCTTTAAACAAGGAGAGAGATCCAAAAGTATCAGTGAGTGGAATTTTACCTTTGTCTTTTTGGGCAAAAATTAATGTCTGTTCTTTCAATTGCCCACAAAGTTGAACACAAGGCAATAGTTTGCACAGAAGGAGCCATATCTTTTTTAAAAGCTTTGCAAGACACAACAATTGTTTTCTAATATCACAAACAAGCTTTGGCTTGTTCAGGAAGAGGCATCCTTGGACTTACATGCCTCCATCTCATCTCTTCTGCCATTTTTCATGGGGCACAGATAGATTTCTTTGTAGGGTTGCCGGCTCTGGGTTGGGAAATACCTGGACATTTGGCCGATGGAGCCTGGGGAAGGTGGAGTTTAGGAGGGACCTCAGCAGGGTGTAATGTCACGGGGTCTACCCTCCAAAGCAGCTGTTTTCTCCAGGGGGGGGGTGTTCTTGGTTGTCTGGAGATCAATTGGAATAGCAGGAGATCTCCAAGTGCCACCTGGAAGTAGAAGAATCCTACTTCCTGGTTTGATACCAATTAGATTGCTGTGATATCTGGGCTCAAGGCCCATCCTTTCAGGCCCAGACGGTTTCCAGGTCCCTCTGGTTAACAGGTGGGGGTGAAGGGTTTGCCTTAGGTTTACCAGATCTGGAGCTCAGTGGGATGCACAGAGCCCACTCTTCAACACAGCAATTTTTCTCTGGGGGAACTGATCTCTGTAGTCTGGATTCAGATGGCGTGTAATTCTGGGGGATCCCAGACCCCACCTGGAGGCTGGCAATCCCTATTCCCACATTTTCCTTGCAAGTTTTCTAAGTTGTTGTGTATTCCCATGGAGCCCATGCAAATCAATTGGCATTCCTGGCTCCCAGATAGGCCTGGGGGGGGGGGGCTTACATGGAGTGGCTGTTTTCCCATCAAGCCACAGCACAGCAGGTGCTGCCTGCCCTTTAAAGAACTGCCAAGTTTCAAGCAATTAAGAACAATTAGAATTCTAAGGGCCCCTGAATGTGGTGCCCCCAGCTCTCTATTTTCCCAGCTGCCTACAAAGAAGGGAAAGAGGGAGAGCAGCAGATTGATGATGATGCTGCTCTTCAAAGTCATTGGCTGAAAGTGCTCAGTGTGTTCCTTCCTTACAAGTTTCTGATCCGAAGGGAGAAACACACATGAAATAGGGTTGTCAAGCTCCAAACAGTAGCTGGGGATCGATTACTATTACAGCTGATCTCCAGGTGACAAAGACCAGTTCTCTTAGAGAAAATGGCCACTGAGGAAGGTAGACTGTATGGAGGAGGAGGAGGAGGAGGAGGAGGAGGAGGAGGAGGAGGAGGAGAAGGAGAAGAATTGGTTCTTATATGCTGTTTTCCTCTACCAGAAGGAGTCTCAAAGTGGCTTACATTCGCCTTCCCTTTCCTCTCCCCACAACAGACACCCAGTGTGGTGGGTGAGACTGAGAGAGCCCTGATATCACTGCTGTCAGAACAGCTTTATCAGTGCTGTGGTGAGCCCAAGGTCACCCAGCTGGTTGCATGTGGAGGAGCATGGAATCAAACCCGGCTCACCAGATTAGAAGTCCGTACTCCTAACCACTAACCAAGCTTGCCCCATTAAGTGACCATGAGTCACTTCCAACTTTCAAAAAACAAAAATACTATTTAAATAAATCAGTAGGGAAAATAAACACACAAGCTAAGTAGGTAATACTTCCCATCTTGGGCTGGTCCTAAATTCTCTGGTCTGGATCTCTTCTGGTCTACAATTCACGGACTCAGTCAAGGACAAACACCCCTTTAGCTTGCACCTTTACCTCTGGCTCAGTATCTGTAACAAAGGGGGAACAGAAGTTGAGCTCTGATGTCATACAGCTGATACAGCATGGTTCCCAACCTTCTGCTGCTGCTTAAAAAAAGAAGAATTTTAAGAGGCCTAAATTGTTAATAAATTCATAATCAACACTAAACAAAGAGCTATTTGACTGGCTTTAAAAATGAGCAGCATGATTTTCCTTTTCAGAGGAAATACAGAAATAGATTTTAAAGTGTTATATTGTAGGGGAATAACATGTTCTAAGAAACCTATAAACCTTGCACCATTGTTTTCAGTGCATCCAAAACCTGTTCTCACACATTTCTGTAATCTGCCCTTCGCCTTTAAGTACAGATGGGAAAGGAAGCCTTTGACAGAACATTCGCCAGGGGATTTGCTGTTGTTAAACACAAATAGCCAAGCCACTAGCACAGACACATTTTCTTCTTTTAAAGGGTCCCAGGGAAATAGGTTGGTGCCAAGCAGGGCTAAAACCAGCAGTAAATAAAATGGTCAGCTTTCATTAACCACGCATGATGTTATTGAGATGTGACATTTAGCGCATACAAGGCTTATTAACATGGAAGTAAAGACAGGAAGAACTGGAAGCCCAGCTAAAAACCTCGCCAAGGTTTCTGTCATTGTTCTCGAATCTGGCCTGGGGAATGGCAAAGAGTTGCATGCAGTTTATATCAGCTGGTTTTCACTCTGTCATGATGCAGCTTGGACTCCCAACCTACTAGAGCCCTAATCTCCAATACGCGTTATTTCATGGCTAGTTTTAATCACGACACATAGCATAGCCCCAGTGTGGAGGAACGCTCTGCCTAGAGAGATCAGGACCCTCTGGGATTTTAAGCAGTTCATGTGGGCCTGAAAGACAGAGCTCTTCTGCCAGGACTACAGCTGAGGCCATCGTAACGCCAACAAAACTCTCGCCTCCCTACCGCAAAACCAAATAGAGAATCATCAATAAAGAAGAAGAGTTGGTTTATATACTCCACTTTTCACTGACTGAAGGAGTCTCAAAGCACCTTACTCAAAGCCTTCCCTTCCTCTCCCCACAACCTGTGAGGTCAGTGGGGCTAAGACAGGCTCTGACAGGACTGCTCAGTCAGAACAGCTCTATCAGTGCTGAGCTGAACCCAAGACCACCCAGCTGGCTGCATGTGGAGGAATGGGGAATCAAACTCAGCTTGCCAGATTAAAGCTGCCGCTCTTAACCACTACACCAAATCTGCCCAAATACCACCCAAGCCCCCCTCCACTCAGAAAGATTCTAACTACAATGAAGAAAAATGTTTTATTGTTATTGCGGGTCCCTATAGCAATGCAGAAGTTTCCTTATTTTAAATAATAATAATAATTTGGGGACTTTGGGGGGGGGTGTTTGAATCCCCAAAACCACTGCTGAGAGGGGATTGGTGGCTTATGTTGATTGACATCCCGAGGAGCAAGGGGTGGGGGAAACCTGCAGGTTGTCCTTGCTTCCGGCTTCTCCACCACCTCATTGGGAAGAGAAAAGGGATGAGACAGTGGTATAAAGTGGGAGGGGTTTCCCATAAGGAAGTGGCCAAACACGTGGCTTACTATTGCACTTTTAAAAGCAGGAGGTGGTGCGCGTTGTCCACATCCGTGAAGAAATGGTTTTAGCTACCAAAGAGTAATCCTCTAAGGGTCAAGGGCAGGGGTAGTCAAACTGCGGCCCTCCAGATGTCCATGGACTACAATTCCCAGGAGCCCACTGCCAGCGAATGCTGGCAGGGGGCTCCTGGGAGTTGTAGTCCATGGACATCTGGAGGGCCGCAGTTTGACTACCCCTGGTCAAGGGTATGTAGCATCGCTAATCTGAACTATTATTTCTTTCTCTTTTTCTTTTCTTGTTCATTTTTAAAACACAATGAAAACATTTAAAAAAAATAGTTCACAGCCACCCCATGTCATTCCTTGGGGCTTCACATCCCCCCCCCCCAGGATTCGCATTTCATGGAAACCAGTGGACTGTAGGGAGAGGGAATGCAGGAAGGTTTCATTTTATCATTATAAAATGATGTCATTATATCATAATGTTCAGCTTGGAGAAAAGGAGGTTGAGAGGGGACATGATAGCCCTCTTTAAGTATTTGAAAGGTTGTCATTTGGAGGAGTGCAGGATGCTGTTCCCATTGGCTGCAGAGGAAAGGACACGCAGTAGTGGGTTTAAAACTACAAGTACAATGATATAGGCTAGATATCAGGGAAAAAATTTTTCACAGTCAGAGTAGTTCAGCAGTGGAATAGGCTGCCTAAGGAGGTGGTGAGCTCCCCCTCACTGGCAGTCTTCAAGCAAAGGTTGGATACACACTTTTCTTGGATGCTTTAGGATGCTTTGGGCTGATCCTGCGTTGAGCAGGGCGTTCGACTAGATGGCCTGCATGGCCCCTTCCAACTCTATGATTCTATGATTCTATAACATTTAGACTAGATTCAACTGGATGTTGACCCATTTTCAAATTAAACTTTTGAGTCGAATCTAGCTGCTTAGCCCTGCTTCCTCTCCAGCTTGAAGCTTTTTTATTGTGAAACAGCGAGAGGCTTAATGTGAGCTTTGGCTGATCATAAATTGTTTTGATAGCCATCTAGAGGTGGCCTCTGGTTATGAAAAGTGGGGTATCAATTCCCTAAACAGACAGATGGATAAATATGATTCTCACCTTTAACAGCATTCGAAACGGAATGAGGGGACTATCCTGTCTTCAAAACACAAAAACACCTACCCATTTCCTGGCAGCCTTTCTCGTTCTGGAAGAATTATCGCAGCACAGAAAACTATTAGCAGCTCTGCTAGGACCTGGATGCCCACTAAGAACAAAGACGGGGGATTCCGATATTAAAAATGCAACAATCGCGGGTTCCTGCTGGAGGAATCTAAACGCTGCATTTTCTTTCCGAGCAGATTGGGGCTGACAGTCGTTCGTGTTAATGTATTGTTGTATTCCCACATTGTGCTCCGGTTTGCCACAGTTCAAAAGCTGGTGTCGCCTGTAAGCAAAGCATGGGGGAGAACAATGATAACGGTTGCTATTCATTATTCACGAAGGGCTGTAGGTGTAAACTGTATGTTTCAGGCAGCTCTGGAGATAATACTAACCTATCCTGGATAAACGTACAATTATAGGATTGCACCAAACTGCCATTGACTGGAAATGATTGTGCTGGAACGATGACACTAAACTCGGTAGGCCAGGGTAGGTGGGACATGCAAAGTCCTTGGGCCTCAATCAAGAAAAAAAGGTCCTGCATTATGCATTATGCTTTCCACATCTCTTTGCATTGCTGCAACTCTTCCCATCACTGAAAAGATCACAAGACCGGTACTGAGGAACACTTGAATAGGTTGAAGAGGGTGCAGTAAGACAAGACAAGGAAATCCTATTCCCCTCTCTGCAAGTGTTTCTGAGCTGAGGAGGCACATTCACCCCCTTGTCCCTTCTCACCCCAGCCTGCTGACCAGCAGTGTCTGGCTCACAGCAGTTTACAATTTCGGTATACAATCCATATAATAAAATAAACCCGCTATTAAACCCATTAAAAACATTCTAAAACTCAACCCAGACTATGGTGAAATACAATTTAATTTATATCCCACACAAGCCCCATGGTTGGGCCAAAGATGGCCGATGGAATTTGGGATATTGTCACTGGGGACTTGTTGAGTCAGGCCCATCTAATACTGGTCCAGACCATAAGGGGAGAGGGGAACCCAATCTTAAACCCTGGGACTGCTACCCGGACTCAGATGAACACCTGATGGAAGAACTCTGTTTTGCAGGCCCTTTGGAACTCGGAGAGCTCCGACAGGTCCCGCAGCTCTGCATTGCAAAAGAACATGGGATAATGCTTTGTGCCTTTTATAAAGGTAAAGGTAAAGGTATCCCCTGTGCAAGTACCAGGTTATGTCTGACTCTTGGGGTGATGCCCTCTAGCATTTTCTTGGCAGACTCATTACGGGGTGGTTTGCCAGTGCCTCCCCCAGTCATTACCGTTTACCCCCCAGCAAGCTGGGTACTCATTTTACCGACCTCAGAAGGATGGAAGGCTGAGTCAACCTTGAGCCGGCTGCTGGGATTGAACTCCCAGCCTCATGGGCAGAGCTTTCAGATGCCTTACCACTCTGCGCCACAAGAGGCTCATGTGCCTTTTATATTCGGATGCATAAATATGGTCACAAGTAATTAGAACAAAATGCCCTGTGGCCTCTTTCCCAAATCTGAAAGGTAAAATGGAGCTCTTCCACCAGGCATTCGGTTGAGGATGGGTGGTGGAACATCGACTGGGTCCCTCCTCTGAACACCCCGGCCAGAGTCGATAGGTTGGCTGGTGCAGTCCATGGAGTTATCAGGAGGGGGAAAGGGGGAGGTGGGCGGGTTTGCGGGTTGGGAATATGAGTCGGGTTACTTTTAATTGATGTTTTAGATTGATGTAAACTGCCTCAAGCCGGTTGGCCAGGAGTGGCAGGGAATAAATGAAATAATAAAAATAAATAAATAAATTATTATTTCATCCACCTTTATCAGAAATTGCCAGACATTGTGGTTTATATACTAAGTTGTATGAGCCAAGAGGCAAATACTGGAAAATTTCAAGGCTGCTACCGGGGGAGGTCAGAATTTGGATATGAGGTAATGCTGCTTCCAGGTGATGCTCTAGGCCAGGGGTAGTCAACCTGTGGTCCTCCAGATGTCCATGGACTACAATCCCATGAGCCCCTGCCAGCATTTGCTGGCAGGGGCTCATGGGAATTGTAGTCCATGGACATCTGGAGGACCACAGGTTGACTACCCCTGCTCTAGGCCACATCCCCTCATTTCTATGGGGAAATTCCTAAGACATCACTATATAGGATCTATTTTTTTCTCCAACAGTTCAGTTTTTCAGTTGCGGTTGGGGTTGGGTAATTCCACTCACATTGCGAGTAAACAGGAAGTTTGCTTTGTCATAAGGAAGTCGGGGCTAAACCTCTGACCATCCTGGCTCCACATTGTTCCATGGACTTTGTGTATGTTCATTTGCTTTTTTGTAGCCTACAGGATGTAGAAACCAATGGGAAAGGGTTTTGTTCATAACTGAAAGTAGGCAAAGAGACAAAACTTTCCTTGAAAAATGGAGCTGAATCAACTAGTCACTCCCTTTGCTGTTTTCATTAAACCTAACCTGTAGAATGAAGATGGCAATAAGTTTTTGTAGCAATACACTGACATAAACAGTCACTATCATCATATATCACATTAAGCACAAGATTCACTCTCAGCCTTTTTAATAAACTGCCATCTCCCTGGCATACATCACAGATCTTATGGGTACCTCAATTTAGAAATGTTATGAACAAAGATTCATGGCAACTTCTATGAAATATATTATTTCTGTGCTGTGCACATTTCATATTCTGTTGTATAAGTATGGTCAAAAGTAATTAGAATAAAATGACCAGTGACCTCTTTCCCCAGTCTCAAAGGAGCTTGATAATTTCATCCACTTTCATCAGAAACTGCCAGAGATCATGGTTTATACTAGTTTGTATGAGCAGAGAGGCAAAAATATTTTCAAATTAACTTGAAATTCTAATTTCAAAGATTTGCCAATATTAAGGTGACCAGATTTTAACATTGGTAAAGCAGGACACCATTGACCGGGGGGGGGGGGGGGGGTTCTTGATTAAGAATTTGGTCTGTATGAAGCAACAAATATTTTCACAGAATGCATAGAACGCAATATATATAAAATTTCAACATAAGTACAATCTGCCAGGTGCCCCAAAAGTGGGACAATCTGTTCACCTTAGCCAATATAGTACAAATTATTAGGATAGATATAGATACAGAAGCCTTTACTGGCATAACGAGCAATACGAGTAAGGAAATACAAAGTAATAAAATTAAAAATCCAGGTTACTCAGTTTCATTAAATTATTAGTGTCAAAATTGTACATTTCATCTCTACTGGAAAAAGAGAAACTCCAGATTAGGATAGCTAGTCCCCTAGTGGCGTTGTTGAATCCCCACACACCTTTTGTTTCTTCCTGAAATGTTATCAAAAATATTGCATCACTTCTAGGCAGAACCCAAAAGTTTTACCATAGAGTTGTCAGGAATTCCTAGAGCAACATGACATCACTTCCCTGTCTCGCCCAGAAGAGACATCATGCTGTCACTGGTGTACATCCCCCTGTTCCCCCAGTCTCATAAAACATTTTGATATATTGTTCACACACATACACACACACAAACAATGCCCAGGCATGGTTGATTCTCAAAATAGCCTCCATTGATGAACACTGATGACAAAACAGGTGGTACCATGCTAGCTAGCATATTCTGAAAAGCATCAATTAGAATGTTGTTATTGATTATTGATGGCTCATGGAAGATGGAAGGTACAAATGAAAGCAATCATTAAAAAAGCAGAACGAAAAACAACATTCTGGACAAAACAAACAAACAAACAAAACCAAGGCTGCCTTATCCTGAGACAGTCAATTGGTCCATCATGGTTTCAGAGAACGGAGGTCTTCCCCATGACCTTCTACCTTATTCTTTTACCTGATGCTCTACCACTGAGCCACAGCCCCGTCAGAAATGCTAGACTGAGCCCCACACTGGAGGGCACAGAGGAAAACAAATCCCTAATGACTTCTGGGGCAGTGTGGTTTTAGCGAGGAAGCAAAAAAGAAAACACTGGGCCCTTGGGCAAAAGGCTCCAAGAGATACTGTGGCAGGCAGATCCATGCCGAACGGAATGCATTAATAGGATAGATAAAAATGACAGTCTATATAATAAGCTACAGCTCAGTACCTTACTTCCAAAATAATCTTCCTGCTTTCCTTCCTCCCCTTTTGGCCTTTTCTTGTTTCCACCTCTAATTGGAGATGTCTCCCTCCACTACAGCAGCTTCATCATTCTATCTCCAAGGATTAGCTGACAGAGGAAAAAAAATATAATAGGAGCCTGCTAGAGCTGCCCTGAAATAGCATTTTATGCACAGCTTTAGATAAGCCAGCCACCTCCGGTCCTCTCTGTTCAACAGCTCCCCGTTCCTCGTCCTTCTTCGGTGCCGCTTCGGAGTTTTAAACTTGCCCGGCAAACAAATAGATATTGTTTCAAATTGAAGCAAACCTGATTTTTCCCACCCTGGCGCCCGATTGCTACTTGTGTCACACAAACACGGTGCACAGCTGCTATGCCGGTTGACTGTTTTCCATGCCTAGGTGTGTGGAAGGGGGAAACTGCCCTTCAGGCAACTTTTTCGGCTTCATTTTTCAAAGCCAACTTGCTTCCGAAGGACGAAAAGTCTGCCTCTTTGCATCTCTAAACTCAAGTGTTAAATTAATTAATGGAGGAAGTACGCTCGATTGCACACAGCAACCAGAAAAGGCTCCATTCTAGTGTGTTCATTTCCCTTGTTGCTTCACTTTGAAATCCTTTGTTCATCGTCAACTTTGAGTCAAGTGAAAGGAATCCCCAAAAACTGAAGCCCTCAGCAGTCCCTGCTCACTAGGGATGCCAGCTTCTTGGTGGTACCATTAGGATGCTTTGGGCTGATCCTGCGTTGTACACTAGATGGCCTGTATGGCCCCTTCCAACTCTATGATTCTATGATTCTATGACCTGAGGATCCCCTGGAGTGAGAGCTCATCTCCATGCAGAGATCAGTTCCTCTGGAGAAAATGGCAGCTTTGGAGGGTGAACTCTCTGGCACTGTACTCCATGGAAGGGACTGTTCTCCCCAGGCTCCTCCCCTTGATTTCCGGCAATCCTACCCTATCTCTTGCCAGTGGTTAGGGGGGACCAGGAAACCCTACTGCTCACTAGCACCTACAGGTTTAACATTAATTGTATTAAGAAAAAGGCCAGTTGTGGCCACATGCTTCCAGGGGAACCACACTGTGCCTTCCTCCCCCCATGGATCTGGGCCATAGCCTTTGAATTCCCCCCCTTTCCCCTTTTTAAAGACACTTGGAGCAGCACCACTATCCACTGTGGGGGGCTCCTTCTCTCCAAGTCTGGCTGTTCCCATAGCAATCATATTCTGCTAGTGCCCCACAAATCCTTAAACTGGGTCTGATGCTACAGGCCCCCATGAATCCTTAATCCTGATTAAGAACAAATCTTCAGTTGCAAATAAGCCCTATGATTATGGAGTTTGTAGGATTTTACCATTTCAAACTGTAGTTGGGGCCTGGAGCCTTGCATGCGGGGGGGGGGGTCACCAAGTCCCGCTCCATGTCACCAAGCCCTACCCACCCACCTGCCCTAGAAGAAGAAGAAGAAGAAGAAGAAGAAGAAGAAGAAGAAGAAGAAGAAGAAGAAGAAGAAGAAGAAGAAGAAGAAGAAGAAGAAGAAGGTAGACTGTATGGAGGAAGAGGAAGAGGAAGAAGAGTTGGATTTTATATCTCAAAGCAGCTTACAGTCACCTTTCCTTTCCTCTCCCCACAACAGACGCCCTGTGAGGTGAGTGAGGCCGAGAGAGCCCTGATATTCCTGCTCGGTCAGAACAGCTCTATCAGTGCTGTGGCAAGCCCAAGGTCACCCAGCTGGCTGCATCTGAGGGAGGAGCGGGGAATCAAAGCCAGCTCACCAGATTAGAAGTCCGCATTCCTAACCACTACACCAAACTGGTTAGGCTAGGTACACCACTGAAACTGAGCCATTCATTCTGTCTTAGGGAGTACAATTATTTTTATTTCTACATGAGAGCTCTAGTTCGATTTGAAACATCCGTGGAGGGGGGAGGAGATGGAATAAATGTTTGAAAACTCCTTTCCTTTCTGCTGTTAAATATCTGTTTCTCTCCCCTCCCCTTCCCAGAAGCATTGCTCGAAGAAAGGGCAAAATAACATTTCAGTGGAATATATACAGAAGCAACTTGCAGAACCTCCCGTGAAAGCAAATAACCTTTCAGATCCATTTACCAAAGCAGTCGCATTTTTCACCTCAAGGCAAGTGACAAGATAATAAATATTGATCAAAGGAAGTTAGTCTGTAACTGTTACATTATATTGCATTTAGAAAAGAAACTTGGGAAGCGGGGGGGGGACCTTCATGTACTTCTAGGAAGTGGGCCTTTTATTGTGACTTTGCAGTTATGGTTTGTTTAGAAGCAGGTAGTTACTGTTTGCTGTACTGAATCTCATTTATAAACCCATTTTCATGCAAGCATATGCATTTTTTACTCCAAAGTAAGTCTGCAGGAAGAAGAAGAAGATGACAAGGGAACTGACAACACAAAAGGAAATGCAGATATATCAGCATTCCCTTGCCCCAGGGCAAACAAGGGCCTAAATTGGGCTAGACCTGGGATGGCCCCAGCCTGGCCATAACATCATGTGGAACTGGAAATTTGCCTCACCACCGAACGATCAGTGAGGCAGGGCAAATTCCCTATGTGGAAAAGGTCAAAGCTGCCCCCTGGGCTTTCTCTACCCCTTTGGAACAGAAAGGAGCTTCTAAAGAACCTAGGAGGAATCACATTTGTGTCTTCAGGGACCGCTCATTCTGAAACTGTTGCCTCTATTGTAGGCGGATGCTTGGACTTGTGACTTCTCAACACTTGGTCCCAGTTCCCCAAAGCAGGCATTCGGTGATTGTCTCCAGATCCCTTGGTGGCTATTTAATGGTGTCATCCACTCTCCTCTTTCCTACATTCCAAAAATGTTCACAGGTGCAGCACAGTTGGAGATCACTGGTCTCGAAGCAGCTTAAAAACCTTGCAGGTTTTAAGCATGTCCAACTGTGAAACGAAATGAGAAGCCTACAGAAATGATCAGAAAGCTTTCCTCCCTGGTAGTAATATGGATTATAAAATATGCAAGATTGGATCAAACAGCTCAAACTTTTAGTTTTCTAACAAGCTGAAATCCAAATTATGGAAGGTCATCATATATGAGCAAAAGTCTATGGAAGAAACTAAGTGTGGTCTGTTTTTCACTCCTTCATAGTTCAAGAATTTGGCTACTTATTAGCTCACTATGAAGAGTTACCTGGGAAACTGAGGAGGAGATAATAATAGCAATCCTCATTTAAGGGCCTCTGGCACAGTTTTCTGAGAGCAGGTTGGTCATTTGAAAAGATATCCCTGATCTGTCTAGCAAGAGTGCCGTTTTTTGTTCTTTGCCCAGCACTTAGCGGATTTTAATGAGGAAGATAATATAGCTCAACATTTCTGTTGGCAAGGCTAAAAAGTGCCCTTGGTTTTCTCTAAGGCTCTTAATTTTGGCAGCTTAATTCTGGCAGATATCACTCACGTGTTACGAGAGGGAAACTGAAGCATAGGTGGAACATGCTCAGTTTAGGGTCATTTAGGTGGCAAAAACTAAAATTATGTGAAATGTCTGAGAAGTTTCATCTTCTTCTCAAAGCTCTTCACCCACCCCACTAAAAAATCTTGGCTCTCCTTGAAATTCCTCGGACTTTTATGTCAACCGGAACCCCCAAAGTCATTTCACATTTGAACTTCAGTACCTTCTGGTAGCAACTTAAGGATGAGCTGATGGAACCTAAGAAATTCTGTTAGGTTAGTCAAAATTAATATTGATCTCTCCAAATGTGTTGTCAGGAATTAGGTTGAGCCTAGCCTGCGGAGTCCAGAATAAAGGCGCATCCGAAATCCAACAGTCAGTTGCAGATTTCCAAGAGAGCTTTATTAGACTAAGTCCACAGAACGCTAAAGCATGCCAAGATCTCCCTAAGCAAAGATCTTGATAATAACAAAGTCCAAGAGAACAAACAAGGCAGTTATAGAGCCCACCAAATAAGGAAGGGGGACCCGTAGGTATTTTGGCGGGAGAGTGAGAAAACTACAGAGGTAGGTTGATTCTCAAGCGGCCAGATGGCCCAGAACCTTATCAAGTGGTTGGCACTTTGTTGAGACTTTGAGTTGTCTCCGCAAGGACACTTACAGTGAGATTGATACATTCGCATGGAGCCTCTCCCGCTGGGAAAGGGAAGGGAGGAAGAAGACCAGGTGACAGGTTTATTGCTTTATGGCCTTGGCCAGAGCCGGCTGGTGAGATCTGAAGAGTGTGGGAAGCGAAGCACAGGGATGGCATGAATCGGGGTTCATGACATGTGTGTCGTGTTTCCTTGAGGAGGAAACCCCTCGCTTCAGATTTTACTTATATAATTATAAAATAAAACTTTGTTTGAGCCAGCTTGGTCCACTGGGGGCTCTGGAAGGAGTCTGCAGCCTTTTCCCTCCTACTTTAATAGTCTTGGCCTCATACTAGGGAACTGCCTGCCTCTGCTCAGAACACTAGTTGGTTAGGCTGTGGGTGTAAAAATCGATGGGAGTAAAGCCAGTTGTGTCATGTTGGGGGGGGGGGGGCTGGGCTGTCTTCTCAGTTCCTGCCATTCTTTCAAGCCAATATGAGGGGGAGACACCTTAGTAGTAGTAAAGGTGGGGGAGCGATAGGACAGCAAAGGTTGGTGATGTCACTTCTTCTTCTACTTTGACACTTGACCTTCTAATAGTACCCCATGACTCATGCCCAGAGCTGCAAAAAAATGGGTGGTATAGAAATCTAAATAAATAAATAAAATAAATAAAATATGCCTCTGTTCATGTCAAGGTTTAAGTACCTGCAGTCAGCTCAGATGGTACTCAGCTGCTGCTAGCTAGCTAACATACTAATGTCCTCCAGTGTCATGAGTGAGCTGACTGCTCTGTGAGAACAGCACTATTAGGGCTGTGACCAACCCAAGGTCACCCAGCTGGCTGTATCTGGAGGAGCAGGGAATCAAATTCAGCTCACCAGATTAGAAGCCACTATTGTTAACTGCTACACTACGCTGGCTCTACGTGGCTTTACTTTTTATTTCAGAAATGGTAACCAGGTAGGGTTTTTTTTCTTTTATAAAAAATCACAGCACCCCAGGAAGTTTGGCATTCTGGCCCAGAGGATCAGATCACCCCCCATACCATTTTTAGTTGGGTTCTAAGTTGGAATCTTGCTGAACCTATTGCATTTATTTATTTTTATTTGTTTTCATATATTTAACTCACATTTATGCCACTGCTCCCAGTCCAGCCAGCCCACGGTGCCTTACATCAGGTAACTCGATATGATCTGAAATGTCAGATTGGTGCCAGAGACACCATTGTTTATGGTCTTGCTAAGTCTGTATTTTATTTTTATATTTTCTAGAGCAGGGGTAATCAAACTGCGGCCCTCCAGATGTCCATGGACTACAATTCCCAGCAAACGCTGGCAGGGGCTCATGGGAACTGTAGTCCATGGACATCTGGAGGGCCGCAGTTTGACCACTCCTGTTCTAGAGCAAGGGTGACAACTGGACACACCTGATGACATGCAATGACTCTTATTCATTTGTTTCCTTGAAATTGCCACTAGAGGTCAGACAAGATTCCTTCCAATATGAAACATGGATGGGCAAACCCACTGTCTGACAAAGCAAATAATTAGAAAAGAGTGTTATGTAAGAATTCTCTGTTTCACTGACCCCAAAGCATGTATTTAAAATTTGTCATAAAATTTAAATACAAATCACACACAGAGAACTGTTAAGGAATACAGCTGCTCCTCTATGAACATGTGTCTGCTGAGCTATATTGTTTTAACTTGACATCGTTTACCAAAACACATGGGTAATTAAAAAAAAGAAGTTAAGGCATAAATCTCATAACCCACTCCCAGTCATTTTTTTTTTAACTTGGAACTAAAGGTCCAAACAGGGAAATGTAAGACTAGCTCCTTCAGCAATTGTTAGCAAGCAATTTTACTTGGAGCAACTTTGAAGATTTTGAGCCACCCTTGAGCCTCCATCCCACAGGATAGCTAGACATGAGTCCTGCACAACTTCAGAGACCAACAAAGATCTTCAGGGTGTGAGCTTTTGAGAGTCAAAGCTCCCTTGGTCCGATCCTGTTGGACTTCAGTCTAGCAGTTCTGCCACAAACTAACACAGCTACCTTAAAAAAAAAAAAAAACATTTCATGGCATAAACCTGACTGCCCCTGACCTTAATCATGGCATGAACCTGACTTAATCACCTGACACACTACAATTGATGTGCTAGCCTTTCAGGTATCACGAGAAAATACTGATTTATTTCCTGCAACAGAATATTTTGGCTAATCTATGGGAACTGGAAACCAACTACAATGACTTTAAGTCCCTGGTGCAGAGATTGTAGGGAAATTTTAAACATCAAAATAATGATATGAAGGTTTGTAACATTAAATGTCATAATCTAAAGGATTTTATAATATTCAGCATTTTTACCATTGAGACACCCCTGAAACATTCTTCAGACTTTGAGAAACCCCAGAAGTTGTGCAATTGTGCAGAATATGGTTGGGGAGCATAGCTGTGTACATGCCTCCCCAGGGCTCATCACTGGCCATTCACTCCAGGCACATCATTGGCCAATTTGAGGGGGGGGGTCATATCACCTGATAAATGTTTAGCAAACATACTAGGGGTAAATCATTCATATCTGAATCCCATATAAGCTAAATAACACATTTCGGTGTACCCCACTTTAAACCACACATCATAATATGACTACCTCGTAATCCAGTGCCTTAATGCTTTATATATTATTGAGAGACTGTCTATATTATTTTATCATACTGTTCTTGTTCTACTGTTTGATCTGTTATTATGCCAATAATGTTTCTCTGTATTCTGTTCAGCAAAATTTTATTTATACACACATTTTAAAAACATATTAAAAATTATTTAACTCCTACCCATTCAGGAATCCCTAACAGGGCTGTCAAGAAACCCCAGGGTCTCATGAAATCCTGGTTTAGAAAGCCTTTTCTAAAGTATAACATATTCACTTATCTTAAAAAAAATACAGTCTGTAATTAAAGACAGCAATTTAGAAGTCATCTCATTTCTACAGAGATGGGAGGTTGGATCCAGGCTAATATTTCCTTGGATATAAGGATTTCTACCCATGGAGCTCAATCTCTGTGCCTCCCCTTGTGTTGTGTGTTTGTGTGCTCAATTATCAGCTTATAGACAATAACAGAGTAATAAAAATAACTCAGTAATCTTGCCACTGAACCACTGAACTACTTCCAGATTAAATAGAGAGGTTGTACATATCTATATAAACTAATATTCTGGTACCTGGCAGCCACCTGTTCTCAAAATTCATCAAGCAAATATCTTCTAGCCCTCAGTAACTATTCAAGAAACATCTCCCACTGTTAGTCAAAGCCGTTTCCTTGGAGAAGGGGGTCACCTCCTTACTTGTCACAATATAATAGCATTCCCATTTAAAATACGTGACAGCTGAGTTGTGTGGAATCAGGTTGTAGATACAGTCAAAAGTTTGGCCAGGATTGTACCTTCCAACGAAGCCAGGAGGCAGGGCCAAGTGACTGCCATTTTTCTCGCTGAAACGGAGGTAGGTGTCAAGGCACTGTGACAAGACAAAGCTGACGTTTACCTTTGTCTCACCTGTCAGCCCGCATTGAGTCTGAAATTGCACAGCGGCCCTCAGTCGAACAGGTGCTATCTGGTGACTACAGAGCAAATCAAATCCTAGAAAAACTGGGCACAGGACAATATGTTATACTATTATCAAGAGTAAAAATACCCAGGAGTGAACCATCCTTGACTCCAAGCATCTTCTGCCTGCGACATTCTGAAATCAGCTCTTTAAAAATTAACTGGGACAAATCTCAGCCTGTTCTGAAAGAACTGTAGGAGACAGAGACTGTGTAGCAAGGCATCTCAGAGGATGGTAGCATCAAGATGGGTATGAAAATCTGTAATGACTTGTTAGTAAAAGAGACCATGTGGGTGTAATCCTTGCGGTTGAACGACACTGGTTTTCCGCTACAAAGCAGTGGAGAGGACTGTTTTCAGGGGTGATATGGAAGGGAGAGAGATGTTTAACTCCTTCAGTAGTGCTTTTCTTGTTGCCCTGTATCTTCCGGGTTACCCTACATCTCTTCCTTGTCGTCCTACAGCTTCCTTCTTACCTTCTTTGCAGCAGATCAATGAGAGACAAGTTTCTAGCAAGTCGCTTGAGATGCTGAATGCATCTAGCCATGGGGTCCTTAAACTTTTTGAGCCTGTGGATTTTTGACACAGGGTGGTGGGTGCAGCCATAAATTGTCTGCCACAGGAGGTGGAGCTAGCCACAAAATTCAGGCAAGGAGATCATACAGAACTCTAACAGTAACTCTTCAAAATGTGTTTCAAATTGAACCTATTGCTTAAAAATATTTTGAAGAAGAGTTGGGTTTTATACCCCACTTTTCACTGCCCAAAGAAGTATCAAAGCAGTTTACAATCACCTTCCCATCCTTTCCCCACAACAGACACCCTGTGAGGTAGGTGGGGCTGAGAGAGCCCTGTCAGAACTGTTCTATGAGAACACCTCTAACAGGACTGTGATTTGTCCAAAGTAATCCAACTGCTGTATGTGGAGGACCTTTCCTGCCCCAGAGTTGTGCATACAAACACACAAGTCTAAGGAGGACCATGTGCGTCAGAGCAGTGGTCTCCAACCTTTTTATCACCGGGGACCACTCAACGCTTGACAATTTTACTGAGGCCCGGTGGGGGGGGGGGGAGTTTACTCCTCTACTCTCAACCACTGCCCTAACGCTCTCTGACGCTGGTCACTATGGTAATGTTTAAACATCCTTTCAAAATAAGATACAGACACGCCACAACAATGAACATAAGGAACATTTTATTTTAATGGAAATTTTAACTCATGACAATGACAAATCAATGGCAACCCTGACCTTGTTTCTCTGCAACGAGAGAGTCCCATCTGGGAGTGATGGGAGACAATGACACCTGAAGTGTGTTGTAAAGGGCTGGGGGGGGGGATGACTTAAAGGGCTGGGGGGGGGGAGAAGGCATCCTTCGCAGCCCACTTCCAGTTAGTCGACGGACCACATGTGGTCTGAAGCCCACAGGTTGGGGATCACTATGTCTGAGGATTTTGTCCTCTGTGCATACATGAGAAGTGTAGGAACTGACAGCCGCCCAGGGTGCCCGGCTGCATGGATAATCGGTCCAAGTGAGATGAGAATTTCCAGTCAAATAGGAAGTTAACTCTGAAGACCTGAGAGATCTCCAGTTTGGAGTGATTGAGAACTTAAAATCAGTTTTAAATTCAAGACTAATACTGGTGTTTCAAGAGAGGGGACTTGGGTGCTGGCAAGAGCGCACCAGCCGTCTGGAAACCGAAACAATCAAGTAATATTCAAAGAAAGTATACTGGAGAGTTTGGGGAAATACGGGAACAAAAGTCTCTCAGCATAAAGATTTAAGTAACTCTTGAGTATCGTTAAGAAATTCTCATTAGCCTGAAACATAAGAACTGAAGTCTGTGCATGTACTGGTTTTACCTCAGAGTCTACACTGAGTTACCTCAGAAATTTTCAACCTCTGATTTCACCTGAACTTTCCCCTTGATGTTAAATAAAATATGTAGTTAATTTTGAATTTCAAAATGCTTCAACCACCATTTAAGTCGTTTAAGTTGAAGGGGCCTCCCAAGCCTTCCCTCGGGTTCCCGGGCTGAGCTAACAGCCAAAAGATCGCACTGTGACATTATTTATTTATTATATTTATATACCGCCTTCTCTGGGGGCTCAGGAACATTATGGAACAGCCGGAGTTCTCCAGCAAAGAAGCAAAGACATTACTAGGGCATCTCAGCCAGTAAAGGGAAAGAAATAGAGGAAAATTTGGACTCTGAGGGAGGGAGGGAGGTAGAAGAGGGGGGGCATAAGAGCCAATCAGAAGCCTTCTGAGCAAAGCTTTACCTGGGCTCACTTTTTAAAAACACTTGGCAGGCCCACAGCAAAGCCTTGAGAATCTATGGAGGGAATCCACCTTTCTCCCAGAAGTCTTCTAATATCCCACAAGCCAAGAAGAGAAAAACCCTGTACTGCTTCCATACTGGGCTGTACATAATTATTCAAATAGTATTTGGGGGTACTATATTTTATAAGCTACTTTCATGTAGTTATTCATTCATTCATTTGCTACATTTTTATATGGCCCTTTCAAAAAGCTCAGGGTGGTTTACATCTTAGTAAAAACTGAACAATTGCAGGATCAGTTAAAACATAGTCATAATTTAACATAAGAATCTTAAATCAATAAGTAATTAAAAATAACCATTGGTTATTTTGCTATCCGTTATGGCTCAGGAGCATCCCTTCCGCTTGACCATTTAGGGCGGGGGGGAGAGAAAGTGCTAAATCAAATGTCCTAATGTGTGGGGAGGCTGATTTGTTGGCGGATTTGGGGCCTTCCAGAGAGGAAGTGGAATAAAATTGATATAAACAATTCAGTAAATGTACCCATTACACTAGCAGCCTGAATGGCCCAGCTTGAACCAGGCACATTAGAACTTGAATTATTATCATTGCTCATTGCATTTAGAGGACTAAATGGAAACTTCCCATGTTTAAAGGTAAAGGTAAAGGTATCCCCTGTGCAAGCACCGAGTCATGTCTGACCCTTGGGGTGACGCCCTCCAGCGTTTTCTTGGCAGACTCAATACGGGTTGGTTTGCCAGTGCCTTCCCCAGTCATGACCGTTTACCCCCCAGCAAGCTGGGTACTCATTTTACCGACCTCGGAAGGATGGAAGGCTGAGTCAACCTTGAGCCGGCTGCTGGGATCGAACTCCCAGCCTCATGGGCAAAGCTTTCAGACGGCTGCCTTACCACTCTGCGCCACAAGAGGCCCATGTTCACTCAACGCATATACTCCAAACCACTACTTAACCTTGATGGATGCTCCAGACACTCCCATTGTCACCCAGTCCAAACCCCATTCCATAAAATGGAAGAATTTGCAACATGTACCAAGTCCCAGTTCAAGCATGATATTTATGCACATGGGAAATCAGAATTACTTTTTGTGTATACATAGTATACTATTGTAGAAAGCACAGGAACATCAAAGCACAGGAGGCATCTCAAATTTGGATTAAAACATTGCTGTTGATTTCAAGAAATGTCCACAGTTGTTCTTCAGGAGTGAAACTTGAAGAAACTGTAATCATTTCCTGGTGGAAAAAACACACAGACAGTAGATTCTATAAATGCTTCTCCATGTAGAATGAATATGGATTCCTCCTCCTTATCTCCATGGTGAGCAATCAATATCCAGGGCTCTGCTGAGAAATTAAAATATGGCATGAATAAATCATTACAGGCATATTCGAAAGTAGCAATGGATGCCAATTGTGAAGCGGGGAGGGAGAAAAAGCAATGATTAAAAATAACTATGTGTTGCACACTTAATTCTTGATGGGCCTTGATCAAAAGAGACATCCCAGATTCGCCAGAGCCCTGCCTACATATCAAGGGATATCAGCCTGAGAGGAAGATAGGAAGATCAGTATGCAGAAATAGTGAATCTCTGTTTTGAACCCTCTCTTCCCATTCCCAGTGGGAGCCCCACATTACCCTGGTGAAGATGTTTGCAAAAACAGAAATACACCAAACTCCACTGAGTGACAAAGACCAACTTCTTGCTTCCCGTCATGTCACATAGTACAGCTTAAGTCTTCAGCCAATCGCAACTTCTCTAAGCAGGGCCTGCCCTGAACTGGATGGCCCTTGGTTTCCTGATCTCATCAGATCTCAAAAGCTAAGTAAGGCCAGCCCTGATCACTACTTGGATGGGAGACTAGCAAAAAGGTCACAGGTTGCTACGTAGAAACAGGCTATGGCAAACCCCCTTGTCTTGCCTCTTGCCTTGGAAACTCTGCAGCAGCCTTTTTCAACCTTTTGACCCTGGAGGTACCCTGAAAGACTTCCCAGGCTCTGAGTGACTGCAGAAATGATGTCATCTAGCCACGTCCCCTGCCATGCTCCCCAGAGGCAAACATGAAATAAAATCTGCAAAGAAAAATATGCAAGTAGAAATAAAAAACAACCCCCCATCAGTTCACCCCACCATACTTTGCCTGCAATGACCCATATGCAAATAAAAATCAAATCAAAATAGGCCTTCCCTCACTCAAGACAACCTTGATGCCCAACAGAAGAACCACTGGGCCAACTTACCCCAGCCACTAGAGAAGAAGTAGCACTGATGTCGTAATAACTGTGGTCTCCAGGTGACTGCCCTCTTGGAATCCCCCAATGCTGAGGTACAATGAGGGACTCTCAAAGTACACTGCTGAGCCCTGGTACACTGGTTGAAAAATCCTGCTCTAAAGAGTTACTAGAAGTTGCCTTCAGTTTCATGGCACTTCCCATCATCATTGTTCTTCAAATTGCCATGTATCTTTTTTATGAGGTGGTGAGCTCCCCCTCACTGGCAGTCTTCAAGCAAAGGTTGGATACACACTTTTCTTGGATGCTTTAGGATGCTTAGGGCTGATCCTGCGTTGAGCAGGGGGTTGGACTAGATGGCCTGTATGGCCCCTTCCAACTCTATGATTCTATGATTCTATGATTCTATGATTTTATGTCTTGCAGTAGAATCTCAAGCAGAGTTACACCATTCACAGTCCTCTCTTATCAGTGAGTTTGGAAAGGTGTAACTCTTTTTAGGATCACGCTGTCCTTCTACTAATTTAAAACATGTCTACAAACTATCCTTTAAACTGTACTGATATTTTCAGGTAAACCTGAGGAAGCCATTCATTTGTTCACAGAAGCTATCAAGTTGAATCCTTACCTGCCTATCCTGTATGCCGAATGCGCCCCATGGAGAACACAACCAGCAGAGACAGTACCAATGCATGTCCTCACAAAAGATGGTCAGAGATTGATTGAATGATTCCCAACAAGTGTGGCATAAAGTGTGGGTATCTCCAAGGAGGAGGTATAGAACCCTGTAGCAGTTGTGCCACACACGCAAATCTTGAGTGGGCAGAACTGGCTGATCAAACAGTCAAGTTTGGAGATTTGCCATGCTAGGGAGCACAATATTAGACTGGACCCAGGATGTTCGTGATGTACTCCCGTTATACCTTCCCCAATCTTGACGGGAACCTATGTTTGATGGAAGACTGGAAACGTCGAGGAATAAGTTATTGTTCTTACCACCATGGAGTTTGTGGTTTTTGAGGATATGTGTGTGGAGTGGGGGATTGTATTTTATGATGTTTTATGATTATATTGTGTTTTTATGAAATATTTTATTGTGAGCCAGCTTGCTGGGAGTGGCAGTATATAAATTTAATTTGAATAAATAAATATTCCTGTTATTGCTGTTGTGGTTCTCCAAGCTTCATTCTTCAAAGGGAACATTTTCAAAAACACAATTCCACGGCAAGGCAAGGCAGAGCTCTTCCACCAGGCATTCGCTTGGGGCCGACCAACTCAGAACACCTGCTGGTCCCCCCAGACGCCCGCCCATGACTCTCCCGACGTTATTGTGAATTGTTATTTATATTATATATATTATAAATGTGGTTTTGAAATCTTTTGATGCTTCATTGAAAGTTGTTTTGATGTTATAGTCTGTATAATGTTCCATGTAAGTTATATAATGGTCGGTGTAAACCGCCCAGAGCTGCAAAGAAATGGGCCGTGTAGAAATCTAAATAAATAAATAAATAAAATCATCAGTCCTAGTGAGATAGTTGCCCATTGGCGCCGTTCTAAATATGGATACATAAAGTTTTGCAAACACAACTTTGCCCTAACTCTTGGTTCACTTTTTGTGTGTGTTTAAAGTTCTTGTATGAAATCAGCCCCTGTTGCCTGTCACTTCCAGGAATGTGGGCCCATCAGTCTGGCCTCTCTTCTCATGCCCTCCAGGTTTGCGCAGGCAGCCTTGAATCTTCTGGCGATCTTCTGGCAATTAGGTGAGCGGGGAAGTCAATTACTCACCTCATCCCATGTTCAAAACGGAATTGCCCAGCAGAAGGATGTAATGACAATTTAATCACCATGCAGCCAGCTGTAATAACTTGCACAGAACTTGGGGCACATGTTTCGCTGTATCTGAGCAACAAGGAAGTTCAGTGACATGGAAACTGAATCACTTGCTCCCCCTTTCCATCTCCCTCCTCAACCCACTCCTCAACTGTTTGGAGGGCTGTGGAGGGGCAGCATCCCAGGAGAATGATTAAAGAAGCAAAATAACACCACAGCTATCTACCGAAAGTTCTTACCACAAAGTTTTGAGTGATTCCTAAATCTAACTTGAAGCTCTTGCCAGAAATTCTAGGGCACTGTCTCCCAACTTGTGGTTCCAAGAACCAAAAGTGGACAATGAGGCTCTGCAAGTGGTTTGCAGGCCAGCCCTCCCTAATGGCTACCCCTGCCCTTTCCATTGCTCTCTTTCGTATTTTTGGAAACCAATATCCAACCCTGGAAACAGGATCTTCTATGTTATACATCAGTTGGTATTTGTTTTTTTTTTCCACTTCATGTACATGTTGGTCAAGTAAAACATGTCCTGACAGTTACTAGAGTGGGTTTCCTACAATCTTAGATTAGAGATTAGAGGGAGAGGGTGGCCAAAGGCTGTGTATGTCAAAATGCCGTTTCGGATTTATAGTGGGGGCTGCTTAACCCTTGGTTTGTTGTCTGTTGGTTTTGCAAAAAACATACCATTAACTATTGTAGAAAATGGAGTGCTGAACCAGACAAATGCCAAGATTTGCCTAGGCCCCCAAAATCCTTGAATGGGTCACTATATCCATTCTTGTGGGTCACCATAGGTTGGGAACTGTTGTACTATGGTAACAGAATTTCTGGTAATTGCTAGAGCTACCCTTGTTCCTTCTGGGTACTCTAGGAATCATCAGGAGATCTATGGTCAGAACTTCCAGTAAGTGTCCAAGGCATTGTTTTTTACTTTTCTCCCTAAGCTAATCAACCCCTCCCTTGGCCTCAGTTTCTTCTGGTGGGTCAGCTGAATATTAGCAGACATAAGCTGTGATTTGCTGAAGCTCTCCAGCCATAAACAAACTAATGGAAACCCTAATGCCAGCCGAACCACAGCCAGATATGACAAAGAAAAGGGGAATTGCAACTATGAACCTGTGAATTATAGAGGGGCAGTATCCTGGGAGAAAATTTTTTAAAAGAAGCAAAGGTCTTGGCTGCTTATTGGCCGTAGAGGTCCTGGCTCTTCCTAGGGCTACTTGAAAGTGACACAGGTAGCTCTAGCCAGAAATAGCAGCAGCCAAATATGAGCAGCAGCCAATATGATCAGAAAAGGGGTATTGCTACGATGAACCTGACCAACAGTTTAAAGTGTTCCTCAAGAACAGTAAAAGAGCTGTTACAGCACTCTACCATTTCTGTTCATATCTTTTGGCAAGCTACAGCTCTCATTGACTAGCAGGTGGCGACTATCCCAGTAACGACACGGACCCCAAGCTTGGCAACAAATTGGCCGCAGCCGTTTATTAACCAGACTCCCTCCCCACGGAGGGTTGGCCCGCATGCAAGGTCAGGGGAGCCCTTGCCCTTGTCAACCGGCCGGTTGACCACCATCCCCGCGGCGTTCCGGCTCCTCGCCTCACTCCCAGCCGGGAGGATGGGACGCCTTCCGCCGCGGAGTCCCTGGGAAGCGACCGCCGAGGACCCCACGGGCGTCCGCCTCCATGGGGCCCTCACCCCTCGCTTGGCCCCGGGCCCCTGGCCTCCCAGCCGGGTAGGCCGCGCCCGGTTATGGCCGGTCTCCTTAACGAGACCCCCTACTCCAGGGAGTCCCGTACGCAGACGGGCTCCCTGCCAACGGGCTCCCTACCTTGCATGACCCGCCACTGGACAGGAACCGAAGGTCCCTGTTCCCGCCAACCCTCAACCAAAATTGTGCTCAAAACCTCCCGCACATCGGATAGCCAGAGTTCACACCCCCGCTCGGAGAGGTGAACCCCGTCCGACCTAAACAGCAGCGGGAAACGGAAAGTGATCAAAGGGTGAGGAACAATCACACCCCCCAGTGACAGCACCGCCTTCGAAGCGGCCTTATTTGCCTTCTGTTTGGCCCAGTTCACGCGGTCGGATCGCTCGGCTGCCCGCCATACAAGGCGATCCAACATCTCGGACCACACCAAGACGGTATGCGGCATGCGTTGTCGTAGGATCCTCAAGTCCTCGGTAATGGCCGCACTCAGCTGACGACCCGTCATCGCAGGCAGATCGTTCTCTCCCAAGTGTATCACCAACACGTCGGGAACGCCCCATCGATGAACGTCATCGGCCACGACCCGCAGCAAGGATGACCACCGTAATCCTCTCCTTCCGGACCAGGTAATCCTGCAAACGTCCTCCAGGCCGAGATGCGCTCCCCAGCTGGTAGCAGCCGCATGCCTGCCGGCCCAGTATGGAATACTGTGCCCCACCACCGTGACCGCCGCTGCTGTCGACGGGACGCCTGGAAAAAACCATAATCACATGGCATGTTGAGGACGAATGTATGCCTTGTAGGCCTGCGAACGCCACCGCCCTCTCTGCCGTATGACCCCAGGCGGTTGGCCTGCCAAATAGGCATCCGTAGCAGCACCGATACGAAAGGAATGGGCCCCATACAAGGACGGTTGGAGCCCCAACCCGCGCAGGCAAGCCCGGAGAACTGCCACGAACTGGTACCGGGACAGACAAGTCCCATCCTGGTGCACAAATAGGGGCCCCGACAAAGCAGGCCGGATCCTGAGGAAAGCGGCCATGGCCCGCCGTGGGCAGTCGGCCTCCCCTTGAAAAGCCGGGAGGTGCACGTGGGCCCCTCTTCCCCGTTGGTCACACTTGGAGCGGCGGACAAGGCACTGTACCCCCGAGTCCACTATCTCCACATCGGAAAACAGCAGACCACCGGGAGCCCGCGCTGAACGGGACTGGGCCACCAATTCGCCTCCCCTAAATGCTCCATGAAATGCCGCCGTGAAGGCGGCCCGGAACAGGGCCCGCTCGAACCCCGTTCGAGCCACTGTCGGCAGGTGCCCAAGCAGCCGGCATAGGAGAGCTCTGGTAATAGGGCGTCGAGGATCAGGTCCGGGCGCGGTCCGTCGCCCCCAACCCTTCAAGGCTTGCCGGGCCAGGAATGACGTCCCCGGGTCCCAGGAACCCACGGCCTTAGAGCAAAAGGACAGGCCGGCCAGCGTGACCCGCAAAGTCCGGCAGGACAGTCCCCGTTCCCTGAGGTGGGCTAAAAAACGAAGCAGCAGCCCCTCCCTCATGGGCCAGCTGGACGAATGCCCGGCCTTCCGAGCGAAGTCCTCGAACTGGCAGGCCGCCCTCCGATACGCCTTCCTTGTGGAGTCCGCCAAAGACGACAGAACCCCTTCCATAATCAGCCGACGCCAAGCTGCCACAGGTCTGCCGGGCACGCTGCTGGTTCCGCTGCCGCCGCCGGGGCGAGGCGCCGAAATCTCTCGACCTGAAACCGAGAGAGAGCGTCGGCCAACTCGTTGGCCACCCCTGGGACGTGCCTGGCGCGGAAAGAGACGTTGCACGACAAACAGGCCAAAACAAAAACCCGTACCAGGCGCATGACCCTGGGGGATCGTGACGACTGCCTGTTCACGATCTGAACGACGGCTTGGTTGTCGCACATGAACTCGACCCGGCGGTTGGCGAAACGCGGCCCCCAAAGGCGAACGGCCACCACGATGGGAAAAAACTCCAGGAAGGTCATGTCACGGTGGACCTCCTGCGCCCACTCGTCTGGCCACCGCGCGGCGCACCAGTCCCCCTCGAAGTACACTCCGAACCCGCAACCGCCGGCGGCGTCAGAATGGACCTGCAGCCGGTCCCGGAAAGAAAACGGCGACTGCCAAATGGCCACGCCATTGAAGCCATCCAGGAACTGTTCCCAGACGAGCAAATCCGCCTTCATATCCTTGGTGATACGAAGGTGGTGAAAGGGGCGGGAAAGGCCCCGGGAGGCGAAGGACAAGCGAAAACAAAACGCCCTGCCGGGGGTGACCACCCGACAGGCGAAATTCAGGTGCCCCAGCAGCACCTGAATGTCCCTCAACGCACACTTCCGCTTGCCGCGGACACCCCGAATGAGCTCCCTCAGTGAGGACAGCTTGTCTTCCGGCAACCGGGACGTGCCAGCCACGGTGTCGAGCTCGATCCCCAAGAACGTGAGCCTGGTCGCGGGACCTTCGGTCTTGTCCGCGGCCAACGGCACGCCCAACTCGGCCATCACCCTCTGGAATGACCGCAAACTGCTGGAGCAGGCGTCTGACCCCGCCGGGCCCGCCATCAAAAAGTCATCCAGGTAATGTGCCAACTCGGGAATCCCCCCCCGCGTGCTGGCAGCCCACTCAAGGAATGAGCTGAAAGTTTCAAAGGCCGCGCATGCAATGGAGCAACCCATTGGCATGGCCTTATCTACGTACCAGCCGTCGAGGAACCGGAAACCCAGAAGGCAGAAATCGTCCGGATGGACTGGCAGAAGCCGGAAGGCCGACTGCACGTCGCACTTTGCGAGCAGCGCACCGGAGCCGCACCGGCGGACCATGTCGACCGCCTCATCGAACGGGGTGTAACGCACTGCGCACAGCTCAGGCGGGATAAAGTCGTTGACCGACCCGCCCCTCGGGTACGACAAGTGCTGGATGAGGCGGAATTCCCCGGGCGCCTTCTTAGGCACTACGCCAAGCGGGGAAACTCTCAAATTGGGCAGAGGCGGCCCGCTGAAAGGGCCAGCGATGCGCCCCGCGGCCCGTTCCTTCACCAGCTTGGCCGCCACCACGTCCGGCAGCTCCCTGGCGGACCGCAGGTTCCCGCTTGTGGACGCCACCCTCTCTCCCGTGAAAGGTATCCGGAAACCTTTCGAAAACCCGGATGCCAGGTAAGCAGCTGCCAGCCTGTCCGGATACCGGTCCAGCCAAGCCAAGAGCACGGGCAACTTAACCGGCGTAGGAGCCAGGACCCGGAGCTGCCCCGCGGCCTCAGCCGGACTTCGGGGCCGTGGAAGGTGCTGCAGTACCCGATCCCCCGTCCTTTTTCCCGGAGGATCGGGTCCCTCGAAAGGGCTGCGATGACGAAGGTTGGGCGCAGGCCGCCATGGTGTGGCCACCGCCACAAGTCTCACAGCGATGTTCAAAACGGCACCTGCGCCTCTTGCACCCACCCCTGTTGTAGTCCCAGCAGACCAGCCCGGACAACTTCCGGGCTGGCCCGGAGGCACCACCTTTTCCGCGGTCTCTCTTCTGACGCGCGCTGGGCCCCACCTGCATGAACCAGGCGTCGTGCAGCCTAAGATCCCAACGTGTGGCCGCATTATGGGAGGCGAGTTCCCGAAACTCCCGGTCATAATCCATGGCGGCCTCCTCGCCGCCCACCTCCCAGGCCTCGAGCACGGTATAAAGATATCGCGCGAGGTGCCAACCCCTCTCTGGGTAAGCCCCCAATATCAAGGCCTGGAACTCAGCGAAGCCCTTGAGCCAGTTGAGCATGGTGTGCTCGCAGGGCTGGGACTGCGCCTTGTCCTTATCGCCCTTCTTGCCGGTATCGGCGCCCTTCCGCCGCCACTTAACCAGCTCGAAAAAATCGACGAAGTAGCCGTCGAGGGTACGCTCCCGCAATTTTACTGGGAGGTGGACCCCCGGTGGCGCCTCGCCATCCCTGAAACGACCCGGCGGTTCCCTCCGCCGCATGCTGATGCCGGCCTCGTCCAGCATGCGGACCATGTTGCGCCGCCTGCTCTTCAACCAGTGCGGGATACCCGGCACGTAGGCCCCCTCTATCCAGTACCATCCGTCGTGGATGGTACTGTCGCCTTCCTCCCACGAGGAGGACTCACCAGAAGGCGGACTGTGCCGCGACGTACGCCTCCTCTTGTGGGCCCTCCTCCTTGACTTGCGCTTCCGCTTCCCGCCGAGCCCCGCCCGCGGGGAAGGAGTCCGCGAGTCGGTGCCCCGCGACGAGCTCCTAGAAGGAGAAACTTCAGCCCGGCCCAGACTGCGTCGGCGGGCCCGCCCAGACCCGTAAAGGGCCCTGGCTTCGGCAAACCCCGCCCGGTAATCCGCCGACCGGCGCGGGATTGATGGACCAGATGAGCTGGAACGGGACGGCCCACGACGCCGCCCGCTGCGGCGACCGGAACGCCGCCTGCGCCCGGAGCCCCCCACGCGCCCCCCGGAAGACCCCCGGGAGGGGCGCGGGGAGGACCCGCTGGAGCCGTCTCCGACCCGCCGGAAAGGCCGATCAGGCCGACGTAAGGGGGACGGGGACCTGTAGCCGTCCCTGGCCCGGTCCCTCGGACCCCCCAAACGGCGCCGGGCCCCCCCACTGGACGTGGACCCCGAGGAGCCGGGCGTGCGGCCTGAGGACCCGCCCCCCGACGGCGGCGAAACGCCTGGCGCGGGGCGGGCCCCCCCCGGGGCTCCCCCCCGCCCCGCTCCTCGCGGAGCGGGAAGAACGCCCCCCGGTGTCGCGGCCCCCCGAAGGCCCAGCCGCCCCCGAGTCGGTCCGGGCGCCCCGAGCCCGGGACCCCGGGATGGCCGATGCCCAGGCCCGACTGGCCCGCAATGCGCAGGCCCGCTTCCCGGCCCCGCCCCCCGACGCCCTCCGCGACGGGGATCCGGAGCCCCGCGGGCCCCGGGGGGACCGGCCGCGTGACCCGGACCTATCCCCGGCCCGCCCGACCCCCCGGGAGCCCCTCGCATGGCGCCCGACCGCCGCCGGCCCCGAGGCGCCCGACCCCGCCCCGCTGTTGCCGGGCGAAACCCGGGCCCCCCGGGCCTCCCCCCCTCGCACGGACCCGCGGCCCCCGCGGGGCGAGGAAGAATGCCGGGCCGGGCTGCGACAGCTCCTCCTCGGCCGGGCCGCCGATGCAGGCCCGGCCGGCCCGCCCGCCCCCTCCCGCCCCCCGGGAGCCGAAGGGCCGGGCGACGCAACCGCCCCGGTATCCGTGAGTGGGGCCTCGCCTCGGCCGGCCACCCCCTCGTCGTCTCCGGGCGCGGCCGCCGCCTCCCCCCTCCTGGGGCGGCGGCGGCGGACTTCTGGCGGCGTGGCATTCCCGCCGCACCTCTTTCCCCCCTCGGCCCGAGTCTCCTCCGCCGGCGCACTCCCTCCGGCGAACGAGACTGAGCCGCGACCTTCCTTGGAGCCGGGCAGGCAAGCGCCCGAAGCGCCGTGAGCCCGCTGGCCTAGCGTCCCTGCTGGTCCCGAACAGCAAGCTGTCCGGACGCGCGGTGGAAGGGAAAGAGGGCGGGCTGCGTGCGCACGGCCTTTTAAGGCCGGCAGCCCCGCCCTTCGCCCCAGCGCACCGCGGCGCGGCCCGCTGACGTGGCCCAGGTCCGCGCCGCTCCCGGGCGCCACCGCCGCGTCAACGGCGGCCGCGCTTAGTCGCGGCCGCTATTTCTTTCTAGAATATTCTGCTGCACTGTAGCCAATACCCCCTTCTATCTGGGTCTGAAGCAAGCAGGAAACAATGCATGGCACAAGACCCAGTAATAAACTGATGTGGCAATGCACACCCTCGATGGGGGAGCTGCTACCCGCTTCGGAACATGGGGGAGGAAAGCACAGCCCATGCCACAGATATAAATAGCTGTCAGAGAAAGGATTGCAGCAACCCCATCTCTACATTCAGGAAAGCAGAGAGTTGCTGCATTAATTATCAAGTAATTTAGAAGCTGCTCAAATAAGGAGGGGAGCAAAAACATACTAGGATAAAAATAACAAGGCTAACATACGAAGCATGGCAAAGCTGCTGATTAAAACCTACCACCTGCCACCTAGAGTGGCACCTGGTATTGAGAGCAACCAGAATAGATGCCTCGTGCTCAAAGTCAGAAATGTCACTGCACTGGGTTTGCTCCCCCCCCCACCCCCCGGCTTATACAAATATGATCCGATTGGGTGGGGTGGGGATTTGTGGGAAATGGTGCTTTCAAGCCAAAAGTCAAGATTTCGGGCCATTCGATCCACTTCTAAACATCATTTAGCAAGCAACAGCCTCCATAGAGAGAAACCTGTGACTCTGTGTTGGATCCTTAGGAATTAATGACCTTCAAAACATCCTATTGTTAACAGCCTTGCTGCGGTCTTGCTGATTGAGGGCCATGGCTTCCTTGACCGTTTCTGCACTGGGAATTTAGCTGTCCCGGCTCCCATGTGGGAGCACAAATCCGGGATGGACAAGGTGCACCAGGCCAAATGCTCCCCCCGGTGTGGAAGCAGGAAGAGGCAGAGCCAGTTTGGTATAGTGGTTAGGAGTGCAGACTTCTAATCTGGCATGCCGGGTTCGATTCTGCACTCCCCTACATGCAGCTAGCTGGGTGACCTTGGGCTCGCCACGGCACTGGTAAAACTGTTCTGACTGAGCAGTGATATCAGGGCTCTCTCAGCCTCACCCACCTCACAGGGTGTCTGTTGTGGGGAGAGGAAAGGGAAGGCAACTGTAAGCCGCTTTGAGCCTCCTTCGGGTAGAGAAAAGCGGCATATAAGAACCAACTCCTCTTCTTCTTCTTCTTCTTCTTCTTCTTCTTCTTCTTCTTCTTCTTCTTCTTCTTCTTCTTCTTCTTCTTCTTCTTCTTCTTCTTCTTCTTCTTCTGCCCCAGCTCAAACTCCAGCCTGTATCCCGGTGCAAAACTTCCAGTATGGAAACCATCACTTGAGTCACTCCATCTCATGTTGAGTCTTCCTCTTGTCCTGCTCCCTGCAACTGCTCCTATCAAGCCTATGAGTAGGGGTCAAATTTAGACTGCAATTTTATGTCCCACATATGTGGAAAGCTGGCCAGAGTGCCTTCCTGGGAAGGATTTTGCATTTCTCAGCCATTCTGCTTCAACCTGAAAACCCCCTTTCCATTTTACTTCTGTAAATAAAACTGCTGATTCTTCCATGCTATTTTCTGTTTCCTCAGGCTGAATGCTGCCCCCATAAAATGCATACATTTTCCTCGAACATTTTTTTTCTTAAAAAAAAAAATCAGTATTATACATGATCCTCATATTCACTATATAAATGACATACCCTGTAGGTATAATTGCCATACACAATGGCTATCAAACCAGACAAGATGAGTGCACAGATCAAATGAACCTAACACAACCAAGCGCAAAAAGATAACTGAAACGATACACAAAAATATCGTAAACAAATGTAGACAGAACACGGACGTATTTCTTCTCCTTGTAAAGATCCTTGTCTTTCCTAAAATGCCAGCTCAAATACCTGGCATGTCGTAGCTATCCTACATGCATAAGAAAAGGCTGTATATCATTTCTACTGGTGAAAAGCAAGGTCAGCTCATATCTCATGCTGTGGCCTGCTGTGCCTCTAGGGCAGGGGTAGTCAAACTGCGGCCCTCCAGATGTCCATGGACTCCAATTCCCAGAAGCCCCTGCCAGCGAATGCTGGCAGGGGCTTCTGTGAATTGTAGTCCATGGACATCTGGAGGGCCGCAGTTTGACTACCCCTGCTCTAGGGTCTTGAGCACAGGCTGTTATTAAAAGCAGCATTACAAGAGGAAGAAAGGGATAGCTCTCACTCCAATCCAAGCCCATCCTCCTGAGGTTCTGAAATCTCAACATATTTCCTAATCTAGAGCTGGCAACTCTACCTAAGGTGTGGATGTTTCGGCCTTACTTCAAGTAGTTGCAGTGACAACCAGTAGCGCAGGTGGATTTAATGGATTAAAAGATATCACATTTCTTGAGAAATAAGCCCATCAGGTACAAGTGGAACCATTTTGATCTCAGACGGGACTGAAAAAATAAATTCTGAAAGGCTGCAGCAAAGTTAACCTGAGTTAGAAATCTGATAGGCCATGGAAAGGCACTGATTGGCTATTACCAAAGCCATCACTGGCCCATCTCCCATCAACATCTAGACAAATTTTACAACTAAAAAAAAGGGGGGGGAAACTTGATGGCTGAACTAACATTTGCCTTATCGATGTGTATGTCTGCTGTGCAAATAACAAAGAGGGACTCATTCTGGGGATGAAGAACTCACTGGGACTACCATTCAAATAATGTGTCTGTTTTCACCCTTAAAAACTCAGACAAATTCATGGAGGAGAAGTCTATCAAGCACTGTTAGTCATGACAGTTTAATGTGACAAATGGATTAATAAACAAACAAGGCAGATGACTAGGAAGGGCACAAACGGTTTCGACATTAGGAACACTGTGGAGCCAGAGAGAAAGCCGTTTGAGTCACACACCAAAATAGGATGAGGCAGTCCTTCCTGTGAAATTGATTTGGGATAGTTTGAGGACAAACAAAAGGCGGCATTTCTTCTCTCGGTGACTAATTAACTTATGTAATTTATTAAACAGAACACAGCGATGGCCACAAGCCCAAAGGAAAGGCATGTGGGATGGGTCAGTCTAGCCAGTGGCCATGATGACTGAACAGGACAGCCACCTTCCGAAACAACAGGCCTTGGGTCTGATTCACTGAGGTAATTCTAATACTTCACTATGAGAGAGGGGAGAATCAGCGTTTCTTGAAGGCTTAGGTTGGTGCAGTGGTTAGGAGTGCAGACAAATCCGGCAAGCCGGATTTGATTCCCTGCTCCCCCATATGCAGCCAGCTGGGTGACCTCAGGCTCCCCACAGCACTGATAAAGCTGTTCTGACCGGGCAGTGATATCAGGGCTCTCTCAGCCTCACTCACCTCACAGGGTGTCTGTTGTGGGGAGAGGAAAGGGAAGGTGACTGTAAGCTGCTTTGAGACTCCTTCGGGTAGAGAAAAACGGCATATAAGAACCAACTCCTCTTCTTCTTCAGTAATATCAGGGATCTCTCAACCTCACCTACCTCACAGTGTGTCTGTTGTAGGGAGAGGAAAGGGAAGGCGAATGTAAGCTGCTTTGAGACTCCCTTGGGTAGAGAAAAGCAGCATATAAGAACCAACTCTTCTTCTTCAATAATATCAGGGCTCTCTCAGCCTCACCCACCTCACAGGGTGTCTGTTGTCGGGAGAGGAAACCGAATGTAAGCTGCTTTGAGCCTCCTTTGGGTAGAGAAAAATGGCACATAAGAACCAACTCTTCTTCTTCTAGAAATTCCAGCCCATCATCTTTATCGCAGATATTGGGGAAAATGCCTAGAGGCTCCGTTCTTTCCCCCCACCCTTCTCCTCCTGTGATCTGGGATGGTTGTCTTCTTCTGCTATTCATGAAGCCTTGGGAGGATACATGTAGAGTGGTGAGGTCAGAACGAGACAACTGTCTAGCTGATCAGGTCAGCAAAATTAATCTTGGTGATTAGATGGCACAGCCAAATTGCCCTCATATCTTTCTACTACTTCTCGGATTCTTGAGGGTGGAGGAAAGCTGAGAGCTAAGCAAGGGTTTTCACAGGAAAATGGTAAGTCTCTAGGCTCCAGCTGGGGCAGGGGATCCAGGTCCTTTTGCCCATTGCTGGAGAAAATTAAAGAAAAAATATAGTCATGTGTATCAGAAGTTCTTTACAGGAAATAACAAAGGTAGCTTTAGGAATAGCTAGAAACTCTTATGTTTTCACTTTGGAATTTTGTTAGAATTTTGAACGATTGCTAAAACTAACTTCACTGTGATAAGAGACAATCCTCCCAAGAGCAGGTGCAAAGGAAATCTTTATCTGATCTGCATTTGTGGGCATGAAGGTTTCCCTCCCTTGGGAAAATGGGAGGCTGTGAGGACCTCCAGTGCATGTTGCAACCCACTACCACATCTGCGCCTTTGAAAACATGGGGGAAGTCAGCTGTCCATAATGTAATTGACCTAGGAGTGACTCTCAGACAGCCTTGGCAGAAATCTGGGGCTGCAAGTGGGACCACTCAATGGTGGCTGCTGTCTACTGGTAGAACATGGGGGAAGAAAGCACCCCAGAGGTCACTTCCATTTCCATAAGCAGAAGTGATGCAACACATCATCCTGCTGTCCTAGCATAGCTTTTACTATAGAGATTTTGCTACAATATTAGGTGGCTGCTACAAGAATCTTAGAGCCTCTTGTGGTGCAGAGTGGTAAGGCAGCAGAAATGTTGTCTGAAAGCTCTGCCCATGAGGTTGGGAGTTCAATCCCAGCAGCCGGCTCAAGGTTGACTCAGCCTTCCATCCTTCCGAGGTCGGTAAAGTGAGTACCCAGCTTGCTGGGGGGTAAACGGTCATGACTGGGGAAGGCACTGGCAAACCACCCTGTATTGAGTCTGCCATGAAAATGCTAGAGGGTGTCACCCCAAGGGTCAGACATGACCCGGTGCTTGCAGAGGGGATACTTTTACCTTTACCGTTAAAATAATCTTGCTCTGTCTATGTAAACATGAAGGATCAGCGTGTCAGACACAAATAAGAACCACACTTAACTGGTCATACCTCATAACTTTACAATGCAGTCTTTGGGTGTCTTTAAAAAAATCCGCTAAGAAAAAGCCAGGTGAAATTGAACCTATTATACTGCTTCGCTAAATTTTCTATAAAGGTTAATATGACCACACTGAGCCTATCATATTATGGCCACATTATGAGAAGACAATCGGCAGAATTTAAATGTGCAAGGAGGACAGCATCAGGCTGGTTAAATAATTAGCTAGTTTAGAAGAGAAACAACATTATATGGAAAAGGAGAAAAGAAAGAGTCCTAGCTACCTGGCTCAGTCTGTTCATGCAGAAGGCAAGCTGGGAGGAAATATGCTCCAAGGAGCAAGAAGTCTCCAATGGAGCCAATTGGGACATAGGAGGAGAATGTTTGAAAGATATCAGGAAGTTCCTAGTCCAACTATGCTAAATACACATTTCCTCTGATGTCCCCTGTAGGATACTCTTCATATCCTTTTGACTCATGCTCACTACGGATCTTGCATATCCCAACAAAGACAAGACAATGGAAGAGACAATACAGCGGGGAAAAGCTGAAGGTAGCAGGAAAAGAGGGAGACCCAACATGAGAGGGGTGGATTTAATTAAATGACCCATAGCCCTCCATTTGGAAGGCTGTTCGGACATTTTGGAAGACATGAATTCATGGGTCACCATATGTCAGAAGGTATTTGACAACATTTGGCACACACACACACACATTTCTTACCTTGCCCATGAAATTCATCATTGTTCTGACTGACAAAGAGTTGAGATTATTGTTTTCTCACAAGCAACTCCTTAGCTATTCCTATTATTTTTAATTGGCACTTAACCTCTGTTGGTAGTTTGTTGTTGTTGTTGTTGTTGTTGTTGTTGTTGTTTCAGAGTCTCCCAAAGCAATTTGTATTTTCAAAGTTCAGCAGTACTAAGAGGGACAGAAAAATAAGCTAAAAAGCAGCGGATTTTTTTTTTTTTTTTGCGCTCATGTTCCAGTAATGAGGCATGGCTGACAGGTTTCTACACTAATGGAAACTTCTAATAACTGTGCCCTTGTCTTTCAATGTACTGATTCTCTCTAATTAATGCCACTAAAGGTATTCTGATCTCTGATCTCTACTTGCATTTTATCTTCTTTGGAAGGAGGAAAAGAATTATTTCTTCGTTGAGGACTTAACAATATAAGAGTCTTGTTGTATCAGGCCAGTGGTCCATCTAGACCGTTTATGCACTGGGAACTTCACTGCCCCACCCCCTTATCAGGAGCACAGGTAGGGAGTGGATGAGGTGCACCAGGCCAAATGCTCCCCCATGTAGGTGCAGGAAGAGATGGGGCAACCTGCCACGACTAAAACTCCAGCCTGGAGCCCAGCATGAAACCTCCAGTGCATAAACGGTCCTAGTCTAGCATCCTTTTTCACACAGTGGCCAGTCAACTGCCCAAGGAAATCAACAAATTGAGCAAAGAGGGTGAGGTCTTCATTTTTGTGGCCTCCCAACACCGGTATTCAGAGGTTTGCTCCTTTTCTATTTAGAGGTTCTCATTAGTCATGGACTGCTCTTGCCATGAATCTCTCTAACCTTCTTTAAAGCCATCTGGGTTCATGGCCATCATTACATCTTCTGGCAGTGATTTCCACTGTTTAATTAGTTGGTGAATATAGAAATATTTCCTTTTGACTGTTCGGAAGCAATTGAACAGCCAGTTCTAATTTTATGGGGAAAGGGAGAAAATGCTCTGCCTACTTTTCCCGTTCCATGCATAATTTTATTAACCTCTGTTATGTCCCCCACTTAGTTATAACTGTTCTTAAATGAAACTTTTCTTATCTGAACATTTCCTCATAGGAAACATGATCTGAGCCCTGAATCCTGTTGGTTTCCTCTCCTGTACATTCTTCCAGCTCTACGATATTTTTTTTTGAGATGTGACAACCAAAATGCTACACAATATCCCAAAAGAGGACTCACCACAGACATATATCGGCTGTATTATTCGCAAGTCCTTCCCTAATAATCACCAGCACAGATTTTGCCTTTTCCAGAAATGAGTTGACATTTTCATCGGGCTGTTCACAACAACCCCAAGATCTCTTTCCATTTCAGGCTACCCAGTTCATCACCTTACACTTAATCAAAACAGCTTACGGTGATAATTTGCAGAGTGCTTAAGGTTTCCATATTGCCTAATTACAGCAATGTTATCAAGATTATCCAAACAGAGGTTTGTATTTTTGGCAAGCATAATTAGCGCATAGACACATTCTAACTCAGTGGTTCTCAACCTGGGGGTCGGGACCCTTTTGGGGGTCAAATGATCATTTCACAGGGGATGCAACAGGGCAAGCAGCTTGGTTGGGGGGGGGGCACCATCCACACAACAGCCTTGCAGGGTACATCAAGAGACTGTTCATCTTTCTGGAGCAGCGGAAAAGAGCGAGATCAGCATGGTGGAACCAGTGGTGGAACGGAACTGAGAAATGATGGGGGGAAAAAAACAATTCATATACAATCATGAACAATGGATCTTCACGGCATTGGTCAGTTTCAGTTTAATTTCTATGAAAGAACACTTGCATAGTTTTATGGTTGGGGGTCACCACAACATGAGGAACTGTATTAAAGGGCCACAGGACTAGGAAGGTTGAGAACCACTGGCAGTCTTCAAGCAAAGGCTGGATACACACTTTTCTTGGATGCTTTAGGATGCTCTGGGCTGATCCTGCGTTGAGCAGGGGGTTGGACTAGATGGCCTGTATGGCCCCTTCCAACTCTATGATTCTGTGATTCTGTGAACCACTGTAATAAAATGACAGTCAGTGTAGAATAGTCAGCAGTGTTGAACCAGTCACGTGGTCAGAAATGTGTTTCTCAGAAACAATCACAAATAGGCTAAGGTACACACGCCATCCGGTCTAGTAATGGTGATGCACATGTGGATTCAGTGCTCCAAATGCATGTAGCCGCGTCGTGAAACATCTCGATCTCGCCCCTGTTAAAACAGACTGCTGAGCTGGACGAAGTTTAAGTCTGATTGCGTAGTATATAAAAACACATTGTCAAAATGGTATCTTTGAGCCATTATCTTTGCCACTGTCAAAGCACACTGCTGAACCGAGGGAGTAAAGTTTAGGTCTGATTGCACGGTACATAAAAAAAAGCAATATCAAAATTGTATCTTTGAGCCATCACCTCACTAAAGCGAGATAGGACTGAGGCATTTATATCCTAAAACGCTGTCAATTATAGGGGAAAGGAGTGTCTCCTGAAACCATGACAACCTGCTTGGAGAGTTGCAATGTGCACCCTTACATTGCCACCTTCCAGAGACTGGTGCGTATGGAATGTTACCTTTCATGTGCAGCCAGCCGTGAGACTGTGGCCATCCTAAAACAACATATCAACATGGCGCTAAGACCCACCTGCCTGCATCTCTTTCCTATCCCTCCTCCCCAAGCTAAGGATGGAATCAGAAGAGTTTTGGGCTTGCTCTTAGACTGCATGTTATGTTCAAGCATGTTACATGAATGGTATGTATGGTGGTCTCCATATTTTTGGGGTAATCCGACGGATGTGTAAGAATGATTCTTGCATTCCCAATAATCTCAGGCATCATGCCCACTGTTTTCTGTGACAATCTGGTGCTGAAAATATTATTATTATTTTTATTATTATTTAATTTTTACATGGTAAAGGACCTCTAGTAATCAAAGTAAGGTCTCTTAATGTTAATTAACTTTTCCTCCTTTCTTCACAGCCTACACGTGAGGGTACTGTGCCAAACTGGCTCTCAAATCAGAATTGGGCACAAAACAGCTCACTAAAGCCTATGATTAATTTTGACAGGTTTGTGCTTCACAAAGTCACATCTGTAGAGGCAGGGAGCAGGAGACTTTAATCAGGAGAGGTGGGTTCGATTCCCCACTTCAGATGGGTGACCTTGGGCTAGTCACTGTTCTCTTAGAGCTGTTCTCACACAGCAATCCTAGAATTATAGAACCATAGAATCAGAGTTGGAAGGGACCTTCAGGGTCATCTAGTCCAGTGGTCCCCAACCTGTGGGCCGCGGCCCGGCGCCGGGCCGCAAAGGCCATGGCGCCGGGCCGCGGCTCCCTCTCCCCGCCCCCCCCCGCAGTAAAAAACTTCCCAGGCCGCAAGCTTGCGGCCCGGGAAGCTATTTACTGCGGGAGGGCGGGGAGAGGGAATCAGGGCCGGGCCGCGCGGGCGCGGCCTGATCTATGGGCGCGGCTCGCGGGTGTGGCCCGCGGGCGCGACCCGATCCGCGGGTGTGGCCTGCGGGCGCGACCCGATCCGCAGGTGCGGCCCGCGGGTGTGGCCGGGCGCGGCCCAATCCACGGGTGCGACCCGCGGGTGCGGTCCCTGCGGGCGCGGCCCAATGCCCTGCCGGTCCCCAGCCTGATAAAGGTTGGGGACCACTGATCTAGTCCAGCCCCCTGTCAGAGCTCTCTCAGTCTAACCGACCTCACAGACTGTATTGGTTAGAGGAAGGCGCTCAATTGTAAGCCGCTTTGACACTCTTTGGGGTAGTTAAAAGCAGGGTATGAAAGCCAGCTCTTCTTCCTCTTCACTCCTGCTCAGAGACCTAAACCTTTGCTGAACTTTTCTCTGGAAGAAGAGCTAAAGGATGAGTTTTGTCCTTCTTCGTGTACCTTTTCTGACTGCACAATGGCCTTTGGCATCAAGCTTCGTATTGTGCCTGCTTTAACATTCAGCAAAATTAAAATTCAGCACACTTTCTTTCCATGGCAATTGGCCCATCACAGTGGTTAGACTAAAATCTAGGATCCAGGATCTATGGGCCAGTCATTCTTTCATATTAACCTAACTCACGAGTCGCTAATGAGGATAAAATTGAGGTGAAGATAATGTATGCCGGCTCAAGCTCCTTGGAAGAAGGGCAGATAAAATAACAGAAAAGTCACTGGCCAGCTGAATACCACAGTATTGTGCACAAGGCAGAAAGGCTGAGCTGGTGGCAGCATAGCAGGGGGGCTAATTTCCGCTTATGCATCATGCTGCCACCAGCCCTGTCTCCTGTTAGGGCTTCTGATGGCCTGCAGCAAAGGAATGCTGACTTTTCAGCATTCAGCCCCCATCAGAGGCCAGGCCTCCTCCCCCACCACCACCACCACCTACAGTGTCCCCACAGGGACATGTCCCATTTGGCTTCACAGTACTACGGAGATGAATGGGGAGTTTTTACAGACACACACACACCAAGGAATAGGCTGCCTAAGGAGGTGGTGAGCTCCCCCTCACGGGCAGTCTTCAAGCAAAGGTTGGATACACACTTTTCTTGGATGCTTTAGCATGCTCTGGGCTGATCCTGCATTGAGCAGGGCATTGGACTAGATGGCCTCTGTGGCCCCTTCCAACTCTATGATTCTATGATTCTATGTTGGGATAGCAACATTCCACTATTCCACCATTGTGCATTATGTCCTCTGCCCCCCACATGCCCCTGCTGCTGTCGTTACCGTGAGGCACAATGGAACCTTCCAGCCCTGGAGTTGTTCATGTGAACACAACTCCGGGGAAGAATTTGTGTGCCAGGGGATTTTGTCCCCTGTGAGTACACAGGAAATGGTGAGGCATGCATAATCGATCTTATCCTGGGTTCCTGTCTCTAGTAAGCCTGTTGCTTTCCTCTTCAGTATTTCTTCCCTGAAAGCCAGTGTGACGTCATGGTTCAGAGCAGCAGACTCTAATCTGGAGAGCCAGATGCCCCACTCCTCCTCCTCCTCATGCAGCCAGCTGGATGACCTTGGGCTAGTCACAGTTCTCTTTGAGCTGTTCTCACAAAGCACTCTCTGTTCTTCTTACCTCACAAAGTGCCTGTTGTGGAGAGAGGAAGGGAAAAGTGTTTCTAGCCCAGTTCTAGCCCAGACTCCTTCAGCTCTAATCATAGCCAGCTCAGAATTAAGTTAGTGACTATGGGATTTATTGCACTCTGTGTTGGTTTACCCTTTTCCGATGATTTACTCTTGTGGGAATGTTGTCCAACTCCAGAAATTTTAATCAGGCCCCACACTTTCCCCATGTTGACTTCTTCCTAAACTTTTCAAAGTGGCTCTTATAATGATGGCACTCGTTCTGGTTTGTTAGATTTTCTGATACCAACAGAAACATCTCCTATACAAGCAGTGGGGTTAATGTTGGCCTCAAATGAACCAGGAAGTGGTTATTAATCATAAGCTGAGGGGAAGGTGCATGAAGGTGGATTTCTATATTGCTGTTCAGGACAGGCACAAAGTCTCATCAGATCAAGAGGTGCACATTCGGTGGCCTCAGGGGATTAAGCATTAATGCTGATGAGCACCCCATCGCTATTTTTTCCCTGTTCAGTTCCCAAAGAAATAATCTCCGAGCCGAATAATGGGGAAATGCCAAAGGCAGGCTTGAAAACAAAGATAGTTGGCTGGCTCAGTAATCGGAAGGGGGGAAAAGTAATGAGCGTTTTAAATTATAAATTGAAAAGTGCACAATTAAATGATTTATCACCAAACTTATTCATTGCGCTTTTTTTTTTTTATGGGCTGATGCCATAGTGCATTGAAAGTCTAAAGACAATACCGTTTAATTCATTCTTATATGAGGAGATGCAAACAAAGGGAGGAATTAAATGATTAGACTTTATCGCCAGTGGTATTCAAGAATTGAAAGCACATGGTCTGCTCTGTCTGGGTAAATTTGGAGGCCTAAAGATATGTTTGTGACTTCTAGAATTCCGAATCATGAAAGCAGAACACCATCCCCAGTATTCTAGTAAATTGGCTTGGTCCTCTCTTTCTGCAAGACATGTGATGAAAAAGATATATTGTGGTTGGATTGTTCCACCTCAGTCTTGGAACCAGCAGTGTATCAGTGGAAGAAGGTGCCAAGAGACTTAAACTTTGTTCTGCTGCTTCAGACCAACATGGCTACCCATCTAAATCTACCCTTGGCGATTGGTTAGCCAAATGTCATAGAATCATAGAATCATAGAGTTGAAAGGGGCCATACAGGCCATCTAGTCCAACCCCCTGCTCAACGGAGGATCAGCCCTAAGCATCCTAAAGCATCCAAGAGAAGTGTGTATCCAACCTTTGCTTGAAGACTGCCAGTGAGGGGGAGCTCACCACCTCCTTAGGCAGCCTATTCCACTGCTGAACTAAAATGTCATGAAATGTCATGCACTGTAGCTCACATCGGCTTTCCTCCAGAAGTTGACACTGCTCTCTGACTTTCTTGATGATGTTTCTTTTGTCCTGGAGTTTACATTGTCCCCTAACAAATCTATACCTTTCCTCTCAGCCCCACTGTCTAACCATACACTAATTTTCATCTGCCTATTTGGCTTTGCTTATAGAAGAGCCCGTGTACTTTAACTTCTTGAACTACTGCACCCTATATTATTTCTTCCTGGAATGCATAGCTACATTTCCCAACAGGGACAGTGCCTATGTGTACCATAAATACTGGCCTTTACATTTACTACTGTCCAGCCTAATTAAACACTATCATTTGCAAGCTTCATGCTAGGCAGACAAATAGCCAAAATGCTTGCAATTGATTCTTCTCTTTTGGTCCCTAAGTATCTAGACCAGGAGTGGCCAAACGGTGACTCTCCAGATGTCCATGGACTACAATTCCCATAATCTCATGGGAATTGTAGTCCATAGACATCTGGAGATATATATGGTAGCTCTCCAGACTGTAGTCCATAGTCCATAGACATCTGGAGAGCTATGGCTTGGCCACCCCTGACCTTGACCCTCACCATTCCCAGCGGAATATCTTTTTAATAAGAGAAATATCATTTCACCATCCAATTCGAAGAGCAGATCTTTTATACGGGAATCATTCCTACCCCAGAGGTCCTCCTCTCCTGATCCCCCAGCATGCTTCGAAAGCTTTTAGAAGAAGAAGAAGAGTTGGTTCTTATATGCCGCTTTTCCCTACCCGAAGGAGGCTCAAAGTGGCCTTCCCATTCCTCTCCCCACAACAGACACCCTGTGAGGTGGGTGAGGCTGAGAGAGCCCTGATATTACTGCTCGGTCAGAACAGTGCTGTGGCGAGCCCAAGGTCACCCAGCTGGTTGCATGTGGGGGAGCGCAGAATCGAACCTGGCATGCCAGATTAGAAGTCCGCACTCCTAACCACTACACCAAACTGGCTCTTTTAGGGTTTTTTAAGTGCGGCTTGATTTTGCTTAAATAACCATATGTTGATGTGATTTCAAATTCATGGAGCAGAGAAATAAAAATCTGCCTTGGCTTTACTGTATAACATTTTTAAATGGATGGTGGTAAACATGGACCCTCTTGCACTAGTTGTGTCAAAAAGAAATGGTTCCTTTCTCCTCTGTGTCCTTCTGTCCTCTGTGTTGTTTTGGGATTACCTTATGAGCACCTCTGAAGCCAGGCGCTGAGTCCCTCTTCCCTTTGTGCTCTCTTCTCATGGTAACTTTCCTCAAATGACTTTGTACATCAAGATGTGGAAACTGACAAGCTCAGATTGATTTATTACTTTGCAACAAAGCAAAGTATATCTGGAAAACTTCAAAGGCTGAGATTGCAAGTGATTGAGTGTCCGCAGGCATTGTTGACACACTCATCGCAGTGATAGGCTATAGTCAATTACAGCGATTATTTTGACAAATTGGAGTCATTAAGTATTTTTTGGCCAACTCTTGTGTCTTTGGGGTATCTAAGACCTTCCTGGCTTTCCCGCTGAAACATGAGTTAACCAAGGGAAACTTGATGATCTGAACATGAAGGACAAAAGTAACTTTCTTTCCAAAATATTGCTTGGTAATGTTGTTATGGCCATAATTGTGTAAAGTGCCTGTCCAGCTAGCAGTCTCTGAATGGACACGGATCAGAATTTGCTCAACTTCTGTAGGTGGTTCTGGAGTCAGAATGTAACAAGTAGGATATTTTTTTTGCCCCTATTTGTATATTTTAGCATTTCCTTTGTTGCTAGATGCAGAGAAGAATGCAGTGGGGACGATGTGCAATCATAAGGAAATTGCTGGGATACACTTGCATTCTGCTTGTGTATTCTAATCTCCCTGGGGAAGCAGCTGTAAATGAGGAGAACTAGAGTAGCCCACTGCTAGTCTCCCAATCTGAGCTAGCATCTACAACCTGAATGTTAACTATAACTGTAGGCCAATTGCAGTGCCAACCTAAGAGCAGTTATGCTCTTCAAAGAACTTTAATGAACGATCAGATAAGTCAGTAATCATATAAATCAGTCATAAATCATTAACACTATTTCGCTCCCTTATATATTTGGGAAACAGCCTCCTGGGAGGAGACTGTCCGGGGCCCTGTCTGTCCAGGTCCACCCTGATTGGCCCTCCCCCTCCAGCTTCCACCCTCCCGCCTTGCCTGCTAGAAGCCTTGTGGCTGCAGCCTCCATTGTCACCCACGAGGAGAGAGGCAGCAACAGGGCTTTGCGGCCCGCAGGTACGCTCCTGCTGCAAGGGAGCTGGGGGGGAGTTTGCAGCTTCCATGCATGCCACAAAGCCCTGTCGCCGCCACCAGGGGGCTCCCCACTCCCTTTAGCCCGCTTTGTGGGTCAAAGGGACCCACGGCCACCCTCTCATGCCCTCCTACCTGCTGCCCCTTCCAAAGTCCATTTTTAAAATGGGCTTTGATACTAGTACATGCCATGATTTACTAAAATCCTACCCTTCCATGTTTGCCCAAGTGGGTCTTAATGATTCTAGTAGCTGCCAATCAGCTTGAATCAGTCGGGTCTCTGCACATGTGCCGTTTTCAGACTCTCCATGCAAGCCCATTTGGCAGGCATTTGTGACTGCTCAGCATGAACAGAACAGGCTGGGCGATCAATTCACGTCTGAGGAACACTTTCAAACAGAGTCGAGCGAGTTCTTAAAATGGAATTATTTAAGATGTCTTTTCAACATAGGCAATAGAGTTGCACTGTACTAAGTGTTTCACAAAGTGACTTGGGTAAATTATTAGGGAGAAATCATTAGTGGTCTATGCGACTGTTTATGTCTGGCTAAAATTAGGATCCTACTGTGCGGTTGTTGCTTCATTAAACGTGTCATGTTCATACTTATGGTCTTATGTTTTGCCTTGGTCCCATTTTTTAGACTTCTGGTTGGCTCTACAATGCAAATTCCTATTGCATTGTTCAGTGAACATCCCATCCTGTGGATTGAACTGACTTCTACCTTAAGCCCTAGTAAGAAAGTCAGATGAATACATGAATAAACCCTAGTTGGAAGGACACTCAGATGAGGATTTGGTCATCATGGCCAAATGCCTTTATCTCTTGAATTCAACTCTGTCTAGTGGCTGATGGCACATACACCCAGAGCAATTGGAAAGTTCCTCCCAGATCAAAGTTGTGTGAGTGCAGGCATCATGAGGAGCAACCTATGGCTTCATGTGTAAGAAATTCCTTGCCTAACTTCACAGCATAGGAGAGTAAAACACCTGGTTGTGAAAACATATAATACTCTCTGGTCCTTGGCCCCAAGGAAGTCCATCTGGCCTCAACTGGGACCAGGATGTTCTCAGACCTGACTCCTGTTTGGTGGAATTAGTTCCCAGAGGAGACTGGGGCCATGATGGAGCCGACACAGTTCTGTAGGGTCTGCAAAATGGAGATCATCCACCAAGGCTTTGGCTAGGGCCAACGACCTCATAACATCTACCTCCCCAACAAAATACCCCCCGCAGAGACACCTGGAAAGAACTGTGGGTAGTGACCAACAAACTGATACCGCTCCTGTTTCTAAATCCAGCTAGTTTGCTAATATATTTTATATTGTTTAATGTTTAGTGTTTTATCACGTTAATTTTAATTATTTTTAAAATTATTAATTGCATTATGTACACCACCCTGAGCTGGTTTCAGGAGGGTGGTATATAAAAACGGGATGATGATGATGATGATGATTATGAAGATGATGATGATGTAATCACTGAGGAAGGCTGTAGAGGCCGAAACATGTCTGGTTATATGTGGTTCACAGGGCATATTCCTCTGCCAGGAATGCTTGCAAATTGTACAGACTGATATTAAGACCCCTAATGTTTTTTAATTTTATAGGTGCACACTGTATAATAAATAGTTTATTTATTTTCTTTTATTCGTTGCAGCTTGACCCTTTTGACAAAGGCTGGAGGTTTTGGGTTGAGTTTGTGCCCCCTCTTTTGTTGTTAGCTTTATCTCATGAAGGCCTCTCCATGGTCCCCCACTGCCACAGGCTCTTGGGCTTCATTACAATGCCCAGTCGAAGCACGTTCATATGAGGCAATTGTAAGCCGCCTTGAAACCCCCTTGGGCAGTGAAAAGCAGGGTATAAAAACCAACTCTTCTTTTTCTTGAATTGACTTTCTAAGGTTCATTCCCATCCCTGTCAATGGTGAGTTTCCCTTTATGTCACCCCCCCTTCTTTATACATAGAGACCTAACATAATTTATGTTTATTGTAATGCTTAGACAAACCCTAAAAGCCTGTCTTTTAAGGATCAGTGGTTAGGAAACAATGGTTGGGAAACAATGTCCTTTTTTAGTTTATAAAAACCAACTCTTCATTTTCTTGAACTGACTTTCTAAGGTTCATTCCCATCCCTGTCAATGGTGAGTTTCCCTTTATGTCACCCCCCCCCCCCCGCTTTATACATAGAGACCTACCATAATTTATGTTTATTGTAATGCTTAGACAAACCCCAAAAACCTGTCTTTTAAGGATCAGTAGTTCTGAAACAATGTCCTTTTTTAGTTGACACTCATATATGCCAACTCATAAACCGGAGGGAATGGCAGCTTAGAAATTACATAGAGCATCAGGTATGGAGATCATTATGAAAGATTTAAGCTACATGTCTTAGCAGTTGCGAATATAGTTCTTCTCATGAGAAGCTGCTGCTGGGACACAGAATCCAGTTTGTTCTCTAAAGTGACAGCTCTTCTCATCTTGTTCCAGGGTGCCAATAAGACTGGGAGGGAGCCAGATGGACTAAGTGCCTTTGAAGCAGCTGACAATCAAGCAATCAAAGCTCTTCTCCAGTGACGGATGGATGAAGATCTCATGTCTCTCCTGTGGTCTCATGCGGCTGCCTGCCTGCCTGTCACCCTTTGTCTCTTCTGGCTTCTCCAGCTACATATTAGGGAAGGAGGGAGGGAGATCATAGCAAATCTGACTTGTTAGGTGCCTCTATCAAAAAACCAAATCTGTTTTAGAGAAAGTAAGAAATCCACATAATTGGTGTTTCCTTGGGACTTTTTTTTCCTCTCTCTCCACAGCCTAATCTATTCTCCTTTTCTGGTGAGACTGAACATCTGCTAGGGAAAGGGGAAAGGATATGGTCTAAAATGTGCCCCTTGCATTACAACTCGACGAAAATTTTGAAATGGAAGCTTCATTCTGTGGTGTCTCATTTTCACAAAGTAATGGCAGGACGGTGCATCTTGGTGGTGGGAAGCGGGCTCAAGTCAAGGTTGACTTCTGGCAACTCCATGGGGCGTTCAAAGCAAGAGAGGTTTGAGGTGGTTTGACATTGCCTGCCCCCATGTCATGACCCTGGTATTTCTTGGAGGTCTCCCATCCAACTACTAGCCAAGGCTGGCCCTGCTTAACGTCAGGGATCTGGCTAGCCTGGGCTGTCCAGGTCAGGACTGATGCACCTTACACCAGAGAAGTTACTTCCCTATAGGTGTATCCCGGAGCCTTATGTAGATTTTGCAAGAATGAAAGGTTTTGAGATTAGTTCAAAATGTTTTGATAATGAGATCAGTCAAGCCTGAGTCATCCATTCTTTACATTGTGTGAATAATACAAATGTATTTAGAAAAGTATTGTACCTGGTAGTTGCGATCCAACTAATCTGATCATTGCTTTTTTTCCTTCCTTCCTTCCTTCCTTCCTTCCTTCCTTCCTTCCTTCCTTCCTTCCTTCCTTCCTTCCTTCCTTCCTTCCTTCCTTCCTTCTTTTCTTTTCTTTGATGGTAGAAAGAGTCTTAGCTTTTCCATTTAAATCAACATTGTGTTGTTGTTAGGTGCGAAGTCGTGCCCGACCCATCGCGACCCCATGGACAATGATCCTCCAGGCCTTCCTGTCCTCTACCATTCCCAGGAGTCCATTTAAGTTTGCACCGACTGCTTCAGTGACTCCATCCAGCCACCTCATTATTTTGTCTAGGTAATCAACATTACCCAGACAAAATAATTTTGTCTGGATCATCTAGCTTTGCCAACGGCCTTAGAAGGATATAGGGATGTCTCTATTACCATGCTCACGTGTCACAAAACTTAGAGAAAGAGGCCCTGTTTCCCTAGCACGCCATGGTGTCCTCAAAGGGGTGGAGAAAGATTGCATTTTTAAGGTGACACAATCCTTCACAGAAATGCAGTGGTGAAATCTCCCGCTGTGCTGAAGGGAGAACTTCCAGCTATTACTGGGAGAAAGCATCATCAATCCGTAACGCTTTCCAAGCATGATCGGTGCCAAAGCCTTCAGTCCTAAATATACAGGAAATTGAAAGAATCTCTGTGCTGCCGGTGAGATTATTTAGAAGAAAAACTGAGTACAGTACAAAAGATCTTGAACAACCCTGCTGTGAGTCATTATACGCTGCAGAGATCGAGGCGGTGGTGGGTTAACAGGAGAAACGGCGCAAAGAAGCCATTCTCCTAATTCGAATTCACAGACCAAAGACATCCATTGTTGCTTTCTGTTTATCTGTAATAGAGAGGGGGCTCTGGGGCCCAGCTATTCTTCATGTTCCTAAGTGCTGGGCACATTTTAAAAAAAAATGAACCCTGCTCAACTTTGCCGGCAAGTCACATCACAAATATAGGCCCGGTGGGTAAGGTGGTTACTGATGCTAGGAGACACAGATTATGCAGTCGCATGTGCTGCAGCTCTGTAGAGCATTAGAAGGCCACGGAGCATGGCATTTTGTATATGGAATACATTTTCCAGGGAATCCCAGGCCGTGCTTTTTAAAATAAGGAAGATTCCAAGTTTCTACAATCATAGAGTCGGAAGGGACCTCATGGGTCACCTGAAGAATGCAGGATACTCACCACCCAATCGCTCATCCACTGTAACCTGCTTCCCCCTTGAGCCTTCACAGAATCCGCCTCTCCATCAAATGGCTATCCGGCCTCTGTTTAAAAATTCCCAAAGATTTATTTATTTATTTATTTATTTATTAGATTTATATGCCGCCCTCCCCGAAGGCTCAGATGGAGAACCCACCACCTCCGGAGGAAGCCTGTTCCACAGAGAAACTGATCTAACTGTCAGGAACTTCTTCTGGATCTTTAGATGGAATTGCTTTTGAATTAATTTCATCCCATTAGTTCTGGTCCGTCCCTCCAGGGCAAGAGAGAACAACTCTGCTCCATCCTCTACATGGCAGCCTTTTAAATACTTGAAGATGGTTATCAGATCTGCTCTCAGTTGCTTCCTCTCCAGGCTAAACAGACTAAGCTCCCCCAATCTCTCCTCATGCGTCTTGGTCTCCAAACCCCTCGCTATGTTTGTTGCCCTCCTTTGGACACGTTCCAGTTTGTCTACATCCCTCTTCAACTGGGGTGCCCAAAACTGAACTCAGTACTCCATGTAAGGCCAAACCAGAGCAGAGTAAAGCGGTACCATCACCTCCCGTGATCTGGACACAATACTCCGTTTGATACAGCCCAAAATCCCATTTGCCTTTTTAGCCACTGAGTTACACTGCTGACTCATGTTCAATGTATGGTCTACTAAGACTCCAAGATCCTTTCCGCACATGCTACTGCCAAGACAGTCTCCTCCATCTATGTTTGGCTTCTGTCCCCAAACTTCCAAGCTTAAGCTGTAGCAGAACATTTTGCAGTCAGGGACTGAACTTCATTGCCCTGTGTTGTTTCTTTTTGTTATCCTTGCTTTGCAAAGCAGTATATAGGAAGAATTTGTCCATAGCTGGTTGTTGTGGGTTTTTTGGGTTGTGTGACTGTTCTTTGGTAGCTTTAGTCCCTGACGTTTCTCCAGTAATTGGGGCTGGCATCTTCAGAGGTGGGATGTGGCCAGATGGGAATCCATGCCAAAGTGGATTGTATGAACAGTTGCTGGGCATCTCACTTTCTTCTCAGGGATGGGGTGTAACATCACACGCCTGTCTTATCTGGGAATCTCCCAGGGGATGGACTGGAACTAGGTAGGAACATTAGGAAGTGCTTTTCCTGGATCTAGGTTGGGTTCATTCGAAAGTCCATCAGTCAAGTCTTTCCTGTTTAATTTAATGCACGATATAGATTGTGAACAATTATATAAACCAGTAGGGGCAAAAGCCGTTGCATCCAAGAATACAGTAAGTACAGGAGATGCAGTAAGCACAGCCAGAATCTCATCAGATTTTGGAAGCTAAGCAAGGTTGGCTCTGGGAAGCATTGGATGGAAGACCAACAAGGAAGTCTGTATGCAAAGGTAGACAGTGGCAAACCTTCTCTGAGCAGAGCTTGCCTTGAAAATCCCACGTGGTTGATAACTTGATGACACTTTTCACAACCAACACAATTAACAACAACAACAACAACAACAACAACAACAACAAAAAGGACAGTGTTTATTATGTTCCATGAAACTTTGTCTGAAGAAGAGTTGGTTTTACGGCCCGACAATCGCCTTCCCTTTCCCCTCCCTACAACAGACACCTTGTGAGGTAGATGGAGCTGAGAGAGCTCTGAGAGAAACGGCTCTGTGAGAACAGCTCTATCAGGACTGTGACTAACCCAAAGACGCCCAGCTGGCTGTATGTGGGGGAGTGGGGAATCAGACCCGGATCACCAGCTTAGATGCTGCGGCTCTTAACCACTGCACCAAGCTGTCCCTACAGCAGATAGTACTTTATGCATGAGACACAGGATTGTTTCCTCCCACAATTAATCTGTGCATCTTTGAAGTGCCGCTAGACCCCCTTTGTGTATGTATTTCTGCAGCAGAGGCACAATACAGTCCTACAAACACTTTCCTCAGAGTCAGTGCCACCGATTCCCCCTCAGGAGGTTCCTGAGCAGACTTGCTGTGTAACGGAACCCTTTTGGAGCACGGCAGGCCTGTCCCGTGAAGAGCTAGCGGAAGGCCAAAGCAGAACTTTTCAAGGAGAAAACTTTGTGGAAAGCTTGTGCGACAGCTGAGGTAGGATTTAAGGAGGAATGAGTCATAATAGGTCAGCACAAGATTGCCTGCATTGCATTTAGGCTTCCGACGACGTTAGAGATCTTTTTGAGTTTTAATTACATTTAAGGTGAGGAAAGAAACTTTCCCGAGCTGCATTCCTTATCGTTCGTTCCATGCCCCCGTCCTCATGGAAGAAAAGGCAGTTGATGCTTAATTCCTAAAACAGAGACACAGCAATGCCCTGCACCATGCCCCTTCTCTCACTGTTCCTTGAAATGGGGGGAGAGGCAGAATGTCATTACATTGTTTTGGAACACCCTGATGAGATGAGTTCACTGGCAATTAACTTCATTCGACCTCAAGCACACCGAGGAACAATAGCAGGAGGTCCCCTGTTCACTCATGAAGGCCCTCTGCACTTGGGGATGACAAGCCCTTCTTTAACAAGTCTGTCCATATTGCTTCCTTCCCCCTTCCTTTCCCCAAAAAAGGGCAAAAATTCTCAATAATAGGTTTCGCGTACTAGACGGAACCCCCCCCCCCCAATAAACTTATGCAATGCCTTTTAGCAGAATAGAGCTGGGTTTTTATACTCCACTTTTCATTACCCAAAGGAGTCTCAAAATGGCTCCCCGCAACAAGCACCCTATGAGGTGGGTGAGGCTGAGAGACCTGTGAGGGAGGTGAGGTTGAGAGAGCCCTGATATTACTGAAGAAGAAGAAGAGTTGGTTCTTCTATGCCGCTTTTCTCTACCCAAAGGAGTCTCAAAGTAGCTTACATTCGCCTTCCCTTTCCTCTCCCCACAACAGACACCCTATGAGGGAGGTGAGGCCGAGAGAGCCCTGATATTACTGCTCGGTCAGAATAGCTTTATCACTGCTGTGGCAAGCCCAAGGTCACCCAGATGGCTGCATGTGGGGGAGTGCAGAATCAAACCCAACACACCAGTTTAGAAGTCCACACCCCTATGCACTACACCAAGTTCATCCCTCTCAGTTCCTCTGAACCAGAGTTCCCCAACCCAGAGTTGCCAACCCTACCAGCCCGAAACTTTGGTCTGCCAAAACCTTCCCATGGCTGCCTCAATGGCAAGCAGGCAAGCAGCATCACTCAGCCACACAATGTGTCATACCCGTAAAGCACCAAACAGCTCCTTTTAAGACTGGGCAGGACATCAGGCAAACAGGAAACTGGTGTGGGAGGCCACGGGAAAGCTGGTGGGCATCTGTATGATTCAGCCTGGCTCATATAAGGAGCCAAGTGGCAAGCCAGAAATGAGTCTCCAAGTGGCAAGCCAGAAAAGGAGACGTCTTTTTCTCCTCACTCTTCTAACTCTGAGCCTCTAGCTGGCCTGCAGGTCTGGCCTGACCCCTGAAGTCAGCCAGGGGGAAACTGAGACGTCATGAATCCCCCCCCCCCGCATTGCCCTGTAATTCTGTTCCTGGGTAGCAGCCCTTTCTGCTCCCTGTGGTTTTGTCTGCATCGTACAACCTTCTTGAGATGAGGAGTTGCTGGCTGCAACTCTCCAGCCGCCTGGCCCTTATAAATGTGCAGGTCCTTCTAAGGGTTTGCCGAACGGCACAAACAGTTGGCTGGCAAACGGGCTGCTCTCTCTTGTCTATTAAGAAAATTCTGCACTCGCTTAACCGACGGCTGCTTGGGGAACGGGCAGGCTCGCCCTCCCTCTTCGCGGAGCTCAAAAAGGTTTGACTGTCAGAGGTGCTGTTCTGAAAGGGGCGGAGAGAGCCCGACGCACAGTAAATTAATGTCAAAGATTTCCCAGGCTGCCTTCGGAAGACGTGTTTCTGTCAACCACATTCTTCCTTAGCTTCCCTGGGCTGACCTGGAGCGCTCGGTTTCATCTCGACTTCTTTCCTCCTTTCTCTTTCCCGTCCCTGCAGCATTTAAAATGTTGCTCCACACCATCTGGATGCCCTCCCCCTCCCCCTTTCTGGCGAGACTGAAGACAGCTACCTTTGGAAGTGACGGAGAAGACGAAGAGGAGTCACTTTTTATACCCTGCTTTTGTCTATGCAAAGGAGTCTCATAGCGGCTTACAGTCGCCTTCCCTTTCCTCTCCCCACAACAGACACCCTGTGAGGTGGGTGAGGCTGAGAGAGCCCTGATATTACTGAAGAAGAAGTTGGTTCTTATATGCCGCTTTTCTCCACCCAAAGGAGTCTCAAAGCGGGTTACAATCACCTTCCCTTTCCTCTCCCCACAACAGGCACCCTGTGAGGGAGGTGAGGCTGAGAGAGCCCTGATATTACTGAAAAAGAATAAGGGCCTTTTCGCACGGGGATCTTTGTTGCAAATTGTTTGCGGAATGAAAAATCGCCATTTAAAATAGTGGAATTCGTCGTTATGCATACCTGCCTTTGTAGTGGAATCAGTTGCGTTTTTTAGCGTTTCCCACAGGCTTCCGGTCTCGGCAGAAATCGCTAGAAAGGAAGCGCTATTGCCAAGCTCGTCCCGCCCCTGGCCGTCAAGCAGCCAATGGGCAGCCGTTAGCATGCTCCCAAACAGCCCCTTTCCCTTTAAGAAAGGTTTTTTTTAAAAAAAAACAGACCCATAGCAACGAATCTAGGTAGATTCGTTGCAACGGAGAGACCCATCCAGCTGCCTAATGTGAGCTGTCGTTTGATTGTATGATCGTTGGCACGCTGCCTCGAGTGATAAAAAAAAAATCCCCCCCCCCTCTCACGGGCCCGATTTTTGGCTGAATTTATGTGTAAGAAATAAAGGGACTTTATTTCAGCAAACAGGCTTTTATGTGGTTTGTGCTTAGTGACTAAAGGTGAAGGACTGAAGCCAGGGAAGCCTCTAAACAGAAAGAGGCTCGCTGGTGCATTTATCCCCGCTCGCTCGGAGAAAAAAAAATGGCGATCGCTTCGCCGGAAGTTTGGAGGACAGGCTCAGGAGGAGGGACTTTGAAGAACCAGCAACAATGGTAACGCACAGGTCTTTAGCGCTACTGTTGCAGATTGGTTGCAGGAGTGTATCGCTATCCGGAGGGTGAATCCACTTTTCTGGATTCCCCTGAAAGCGCTACAACGAAGCGCTTTTTGCGGGTCGGTTTCAGGATTGTTGCAGATTGTCTACGACGTCGTGGGTTATGGCAAATTAGTAGCGTTTCCAATTAGCAACCATTGTGCTATTTTGAAGCCGTGCGAAATGGCCCTAAGAGTTGGTTCTTATATGCCACTTTTCTCTACCCGAAGGAGTCTCAAAGCGGGTTACAATCGCCTTCCCTTTCCTCTCCCCACAACAGACACCCTGTGAGGTGGGTGAGGCTGAGAGAGCCCTGATATTACTGAAGAAGAAGAGTTGGTTCTTATATGCCGCTTTTCTCTACCCGAAGGAGTCTCAAAGCGGGTTACAGTCGCCTTCCCTTTCCTCTCCCCACAACAGACACCCTGTGAGGAAGGTGAGGCTGAGAGAGCCCTGATTTTAACACTCGGTCAGAACAGCTTTATCAGTGCTGTAACGAGCCCAAGTTCACCCAGCTGGCTCCATATGGAGGAGCAGCGGGGACTCAATACCGGCTCGCCAGATTAGGTGCCGCCACTAGTTCAGCTCCCTCAGCCCCGCCTACCTCACCGAGTGTCTGTTGTGGGAAGAGGAAGGGAAAGGTGTTTGTAAGCTGCTTTGGGACCCACTCAGGTTGTGAAAAGTGGGGTATAAAAACCATTCCTCTTCTTCTGTTTATAGAGCAAGAGTGCTGCTGTTCAATGATGATGGGTAACAATCCCATATCTACCAATAGCAGCTGTGTCCTCTCCTTACCTTCTGAGCCTCTGACTTGCATTTGCTGAGCAATGGGCTAAGATGTTTAACATGGATTCCAATATCCATGTTAAAGATAAAGACATGGGGATGGATCAGAATGCCATCCATTCAAGAAAGAACCAACACCTGAGAAAATGCAACTCTAATTTGGTTGCCAACAGGGAAAACATGGATGCCACTCTGGAAAGCAGCAGCAAAACCACTCTGGAAACGTCAGGCATGCAGCACATCAGAATACAAACTACAAACATGACAGCTATCCTACATGGCGGTATTATTGGTGTCTATGTGTAAGTTCCTCACATAAATCCTTGAGGCAGCCAGCACCGTCTTCCACTCACTGCCTGTGGGCACAACGTCCCTAGTTATGTGGTGCTTTGTTCCTTCTGCCTATTGTCCTATCCCCTCGCCTACACACATGGAATCCTTGGTCGTTCTCGAAAGACATTGTCACACAAGGAAGGCACAAACCTCTCTGTCTCTCAAATGACAAGTCATATTTTGAGTACACAAGCACACTATGACTGTTTACGCACTGGAAGTTTCATGCCGGGCTGCAGGCTGGCAGATTTTAGTCATGGCAGATTGCCCCACTTCTTCCTGCACCCTCACAGGGGGGGGGGCATTTGGTGCACCTCATCTTCTCCCAATTTGTGCTCCTGCATGAGAGCTGGGGCAATAAAATTCCCCATGAAGAAATGGTCTATCTCATGCTCTAGAGCAGTGGTCCCCAACCTTTTTATTACCGGGGACCTGTCGATGCTTGGCAATTTTACTGAGGCCCGGGGGGGGGGGAGTAGTCTTTTGCCAAGGGATGTCACCGCTGTCGTCTGAGCCCCTGCTCCACTTGCTTTCCCACCGGCACCTCTGACTTCCCGCTGCCCGCTGGGGGGCGCTGCCAGCAGCAGCTGTGCATTGCCACGCCGAGGGGGAGCCCCAGCCATGACAGCTGCTGGAGAGCACCAAAGGTGAGCCGGCAGCAGAGTGGCACGGCAGCCCCCGAGGCAGCAGCCGGGGACGAGGACGAGGAGTAGCCCCGGCCCGGTACGACTGATCCACGGACCGGTACCGGTCAGCAGACCGGGGGTTGGGGACCACTGCTCTAGAGCAGCCTTACTCAGTTTTTTTTTTACTGTTGAGAAACCCCTGAAACATTATTCAGGCTTTGCAAAACCCCACAACTAGTGATTGTGCAGGATATAGTTGGGAAGCATAGCAGTGTATATGCCCACCCGGGACCCCTCCCATTTCTCACCCCTCCAGGCTCATCATTGGCCATTTTGGGAAGGGGGGGGGGCATGTCAACATGACCATATATGGTCATAAGGTAAAGGTAAAGGTATCCCCTGTGCAAGCACCGAGTCATGTCTGACCCTTGGGGTGACGCCCTCTAGCGTTTTCATGGCAGACTCAACACGGGGTGGTTTGCCAGTGCCTTCCCCAGTCATGACCGTTTATATATGGTCATATCACCCAATAAATGTTTAACAAATTTTTTAAATATATATATTTTAAAAACTAATTAACTCCTACCTCATGGCCTCATCTTTTGAATGTATCCTAGTTGGGCATGACCATGTGCTCCCACCCATTTGGGAAACCCTTCCCTGGTTGTCAAGAAACCCCAGGGTATCCTGAAACCCTGGTTGAGAAAGCCTGTTCTAGAGATAAGCCTGGGCTGACCATGGTTTGTTCTGTTCTTACCACACTTCTCAGCACTTTTCACAAATCCCGGACTTCCCGCCTGGGTATGTGTCATAAATAAAAGAAAATAAGATTCCTCGGAGATCCTCAAGCACGGCCTACAGCTGAGCCACACATTTTGCTTCCTGGCAGGGGATTTGGACCCATGGATATTTTGCCCCAATAAAATATCACCTAATTTCTGCTTGTTTGGTTCCTCGGAAGGTCAAAAGGGAAGCCTTGTAAAAAGAGCTTAGTCAAGCTTTCAGTTTTTATGGTTATGAACTCTGACCTAAACCAGGGAAGGAGAATATCCTGAGCTGGCAGCGTCAGGGCCATATGGGAAATTACTTTCCATGGTGAAGACTTAACAAGGGCCTGCAGAGTGGTAAATCTTCATCCCGCTCTTGCCGTGTACCAAAGAGGCCGCCTTTCTTCTGGCACCAATGGAGCTGCCACATCAGTTGCTTCCACACCATATACTTTAATGGCACATGACCACCAATGGCCTCCACTGGAAACCACGTCCTGCACCTTCTTCTTCTTTTGTAATCGGCATCCCAGCACGAGTGTGGTGCAAAGTTTGGGTTTAAACATCCCTGTCTCTGTGGGCGGCTCTCAATTTACTGCAAACATACCGTTCAAATTTATTAAAAAATCCTAACTATAAATGAACATGAAAAATCCTAACTTAAAAATAAAGGGCAAAATGCATAATACAAAATATAATGCAGTGTGGCCATGGTTGCAAGCTTGTCTGGAAAGAGAGGAGGGGGCAGTGGGCAAGGGGCCAGCTCCTTAAATAGGACTGGCTTGATGGATATAGGCAGGCAGGTCAGCTAATGATCTGATGTATCCCCGGTCTCAACCGTAGTCCCAGTAGAAGAGCTCTGTCTTGCAGGCCGTTCAGAACTGTTTGAGGACCCACAGAACTGCTTGAGGAATAGTGTTCTACCATAGAGTGATTTGGTATTGCTAGTGTGATGATGTCACTTCCTGTGTGTGCTGGGAGTGATATTGCCACTTTGCTGGGTATGTCACTTTGGCTTACCTCTCTCCCCTGGTAAGTGCCTTCACCAGCCAGCTGACTGGGGGGGGGGGGATGTCTGGCAATGAGGGAGCCCCACTTCCACCAAGAGACCTGATATTTACAACAGAGAAATTCTACGAGCCAAAAAAAGACTGGAGTAATTCAGTCTGAATAATTCTTCCTATTAAATTTATGCCCTTCCTGGATGCATTTGCTCCAAATTCAGTTCACAAGTAAAAAAAAAAAACATGAGCCAGGTACATCTGATTGCTTGTAACTTTTTTCCCATTATTACGACTGGAGCATTCTTTCCTTGCATGATGCAACAGTGTTCTGCACGTGATATTCTCGATACACGCAGTTGCCATTTTCTGTTGTGAACAGGTCTATTTCCCAGCGTCTGTGCATGCAATCAGAAACCCAGATTTTTGAGACTCTGCATTTGCACCAATCAAAGCTGCATTTGCACCAGTCAAAAATATGTGTGCTGCTATACTTATGCCCAATGGTGAATGCAGCTACTGAGAGGATCCAGCATACCAAAATGATAATCGTAGAAAAGAACTTGCATGTCTTGTCCATAAAGTGCAAATAGCAACTCTGAGGGGTCGTTTCAAGTTGGGAAATGGGGACTAGGGGATATATTAGAGGTGGAAAGTGCTTCTAAGCTGTAGACACCCCGTAGGACTTCCAGGCAAGAGACATTCAGAGATGGCTTGCCATTGCCTGCCTCTGCATAGCAAGCCTGCAATTCCTTGGTGGTCTCCCATCCAAGTACTAACCAGGATCGACCCTGATTAGTTTTGGGACTTTTGGACTTGGCTTAATCCTGAGTCCCTCCAGAGAATTAGAGCTACAGAGAAGCAGAATGTTTTGAAAGTATTCAGTTATTTGTGGATGGAGCACGCATTCAGACTCGCAGCACCTTGAGGTTTAAAACAGAGTAATCTTTACTGGAAAGGGTTATTTGCAAACATATATTATATTCACCTGTTTCAGTCTCCTTACTGAAGCACAGTACAAACCTGAAAGAGTAGTCACAAAAGCAGCACATTGCAAGCCTCTTGTGGCTGGACTGCTGGCAGACTAGATGCCACACATAAGCAGATGGAGACAGCTAAGCCTCTAAGCAAAGCACACACAGAGCTGCTCTTCCTGAAGAAAGAGGAGGTAGGCAGGAGCCCACCTTAAACAAAAGAATCACCAGAGCACATGCTCGGGACTTTCTACTGTTCATGGCTACAATTCTCAGCTCTGTCTACCCAGCCCCATTAGTGAACACACAGGTGCAGCTTAGCTGTTTAAACAACTTAACAGCTGCCCTCCAGGTCTGACTTCATCAAATTACCTGTTGATTGCAATTCCAACACTTAGCTTCTGAGATCTGATCAGCCTGAGCAATCGAGGCCAGAAAGTCTAGCAATATATTACTCCCCCAAACATATATGTGCCGTGCTTTTTTGACCTGAATGCAGCCTCTCACATCGCTGCGATGAAAGGGGGAAAAAAATGTTTGGGAATTCCCAGTTTGACCTGGGAATGGGTGGAGGGTAGCAATGAATTGCAGGGCGACTTTGTGCATGAATCCCAATAACTTTTTTCAAACTAATGATATTGTGTTTTGTGCCGATCGCACAGTATTTGTGTGCCAGTTTTGTTTGCTCTTAATCTCTCCAAAGAGCAGAGCCTTGATGCAAAACTGGAAAGCCTATATCAATTCCTCGCTGGCTGCTGTGTGCCCGGAGAGGTCCCACCGCAGAGGGCAGCTGTGACAAAATGTAAATTTCCAGATGGCAGTTTTCCCAGCAGTGGCAGTGAGAACCAATTAATAATTTCATGGCCATTTAGGCAGAAAACCATCACCTTTTAAAACGGATTCTAACTCGATTGTTCTGAACTTCAGAGAGTTGCAGCTTACGGGGCAAGCAAATATCGTCGAGAAAGAATTCAGCTAGGCTTGAAATAGACTGTGCAGGGGAAACAATGCTCAGGTTGCTTTCAAGGGAATTCTCCCGGCCCCACAAGGACCGTTTATGCACTGGGAACTTCAGTGCCCCAGCTCCCGTGCAGGATCACAAACTGGGGGCGGATGACGTGCACCAGGCCAAGTGCTCCCCCATGTGGGTGCAGGAAGAGGTGGGGCAATCTGCTATTACTAAAACTCCAGCCTGCAGCCAGGCATGAAACCTCCAGTGCATAAATGGTCAAGGTGATGCGCAATGGCTCACATAGCTCTGCGGCTCTCACTCTGTGTTGCTATGCTGCTTTTCCTCTGTGTGTTTCTTTTACAAATATGTTATTCAAATGGTTAGCCGTTAGGATTGCGCGATCTCGATCTTAGCCAGTGGTTTCACACAGAATTAGGTTTCTTCTTTGACTGTTTGCACGTTGTGCTCCTGCGTCCACTTGTGCCCCTTTTGCTTTGCTTTGCTTTCCCCGCAAACATTTTTGCTTTGTTTTACCCGCAAACATATATTTGGCTATTTATTTAAAATACATTTTATTCTATCATCCCACCCAATTAGGGCCCTCAAAGTGGCGAGCCGTTCAAAAGACTCAAGGGCTTTGCTTTCTCTTATGCAATCAGACGCCGGAACGTTGCAGTCGGAGAAGCCCCCTGCATTCTCTCTATGAAGGCCTGTTTGATTTGCTGTCAAGCCCTTCACAGCGATACAGCCCACCTTTTAAAACAATTCCCAACTTCTAGCCAGTGATGTTCTAACATAGTTTGAGCCTGATTTTTTCTTTCCTCCTTTGGATCCCACTTTGATGTCGCTGTTGTTGTGCATCATGCGGCGCACTCCCTGGGAAGGCAACCATAGTTTTCGATAACTTCATGCATGGCTTGTTTCCGGGGCTTAATTTGCATCTGTCAAAATAGATAGGGCAGGGGTAGTCAAACTGTGGCCCTCCAGATGTCCATGGACTACAATTCCCATGAGCCCCTGCCAGCGAATGCTGGCAGGGGCTCGTGGGAATTGTAGTCCATGGACATCTGGAGGGCCGCAGTTTGACTACCCCTGATATAGGGTATCATTGTACCTGGCTAGAATCCCATAGGAGGTGCAATGGAGCAACAGCCTCTGTGCATACTTTGAAAAGCTGATATCAGTTAGGATGGTCCACTCCCAGAGACAAATGGAGCCAATTGGTTTCCAAAATCTGAGACTCATGAGGACTTAATGGCAGCTCTGCAGAGGCCCTTGAGAGCCAGTGGGGTGTTATGGTTAAGAGCTGCAGTCTCTGATCTGGACAACCAGGTTTGATTCTCTACTCCTCTCCATGCAGCCAGCTGGGTGACCTGGGGCCAGTCAGAGTTCTCTCCCAGCCCCACCTATCTCATAGGGTGTGTGTTGTGGGGAGAGGTCTGATAACTACGGTTGGGAATGCTGCCAGTTCCACAGCTGGCAAAGATAAGTTCAGGCAGCATCTTCCGGCTCACCAGGAGACAGCCTGGACTTCCAGCCCAGCCAGGGACAGGCCATCCCAATGAACATCTTATCGATACCCTCCTTGGTTGCACACACCATTCCCTCTGCTTGATAGGTATGTATGCCTAAGACCTTAACATTAACCAGACCCCATTTTTTACAACCCTTTCTGCTTGCCACCCTACCAACTTTGCTCCTAGACCCCAGGTGACTTTCCATATAGACAAAATTTGTTCATTAGAGCAAAATGATCCAAACATGGTGGCATTCATACCGGAGGGGAAAACTGTGCATTAGAGAGACACACACACAGAGAAAACCCTAACAAATCATAGAATCATACAGTTGGAAGGGGCCATACAGGCCATCTAGTCCAACCCCCTGCTCAACGCAGGATCAGCCCTTAGCATCCTAAAGCATCCAAGAAAAGTATGTATCCAATCTTTGCTTGAAGACTGCCAGTGAGGGGGAGCTCACCACCTCCTTAGGCAGCCTATTCCACTGCTGAACTACTCTGACTGTGAATTTTTTTTGTCCTGATATCTAGCCTATATCGTTCTACTTGTAGTTTAAACCCAGTACTGTGCGTCCTTTCCTCTGCTGCCAACGGAAACAGCATCCTGCCCTCCTCCAAGTGACAACCTTTCAAATACTTAAAGAGGGCTATCATGTCCCCTCTCAACCTCCTTTTCTCCAGGCTGAACATTCCCAAGTCCCTCAACCTATCTTCATAGGGCTTGGTCCCTTGGCCCCAGATCATCTTCGTTGCTCTCCTCTGTACCCTTTCAATTTTATCTACGTCCTTCTTGAAGTGAGGCCTCCAGAACTGCACACAGTACTCCAGGTGTGGTCTGACCAGTGCCGTATACAATGGGACTATGACATATAAATACAGCACGGTAAAAGGAATCTATGCTGTTCCGTCCCACTGAAAGATCTCGGCTTACCATTACATTCATGGGAGAAACTTCAGCAATTTGTATGTATCAGCCGATGGAACCGGTCTGTGCGGAAATGGCGGCCTGGCGCCCCCCTTCTGCTCCAGCACAGTGCATTTGCTAATGAACTTTGCGGGTTACACGGCAGGATGGGTTCTGCTCCGGAGAACGTTAACTAGTTTTCCGTAATGTGACAACAGGACTCAAGAAGCTCCCTGCGCCTTATTTGTGCGGTTCCTCGGGAGAAACAAATAGACAAATAAGCTTGAGGACTTTAATTGGGAGGGGGGGAGGACTCCTGTTTCCTATTATCATTGAAGTGAAGAGTATTTTACATTTGGCTGGAATGCATGACTTAATTCCCCCTACCCCTTCTTTGCGGTTTTGAAACATACCAATTAAAGAGTCACAGAAACAGAAACAAAGTCAGAGCTACGGAGTGGGCGGGGAGGGGGGACTAGGGATGGGTAACCTACTCATGCAGCTTGGAAACTCCTGCTTCAGCTCCCCGTCATGCAAATGGAGAGCTTTGCATGGCAACTTTTCCTGCTCAACTCGGCAGCTGGAAATGTCATCTCGAAGCAGCCTGAGAGGAGGGCGGCAGCGTTTGCAGATGCTGAGCAGAAGGGTGGCTCCGTTACTGGCATTTCAGTTTGCGTCAGGCTAGAGGCGCCAGCACAGGCAGGAAGGGGAGCTGTGTTCCCCCGCAACCTGCAAACAGTTATCTGGTTAGCATAGCATATAACCAGTCTTTATTACTGGTAGCCCAGGGGTTCCCAAACTTTTTCGGGCTGCTGCCTCCTTGGCTCCCAGTCCACATCCCCAGTGCCCACCCCAAAAAACACAAACACACACCTCTTTTCTGTTTTTGGTGTCTGTTTAAAGTGTACTGCAAATTCAAAGCACACTATATTGCCTACAGTTCTTTTTTGGTTGTTGTGCAATGGCCATATTTTAGTCTGGGCATCCATCCATCCATCCATCCATCCATCCATCCATCCATCCATCCATACATACATACATACATACATACATACATACATACATACATACGAAGAGTTGGTTCTTATATGCCGCTTATCTCTAATGAAGGAATCTCAAAGTGGCTTACATTTGCCTTCCCTTTCCTCTCCCCACCACAGACACCCAGTGAGGGAGGTGAGGCTGAGAGAGCCTTGAGATTATTGAAGAAGAAGAAGAGTTGGTTCTTATAAGCCACTTTTCTCTACCCGAAGGAGTCTCAAAACAGCTTACAGTCACCTTCCCTTTCCTCTCCCCACAACAGACACCCTGTGCGGGAGGTGAGGCTGAGAGAGCCCTGATATTTCTGCTCAGTCCTAGCAGCTTTATCAGGGCTGTGGCAAGCCCAAGATCACCCAGCTGGCTGCATGTGGAGGAGAGGAAATCAAACCCGGCTCACCAGATTAGAAGTCCGCACTCCTAACCACTACACCAAACTGGCTCTGGTAAAAATCATGGTCGAGAAGGTGCTGGCTGTATTAGAAATCGGAGGAATCTTTCTGGGACCAGGGATCACCAACCACTTAGTATTTGCAAGGCATAATCTTCTTTGGAGGACATGCTGGGAGAGGCAGTCCTGTAGGTTAGCCTGAAATATAAGGACTAGAGTCTGTGCATATCCTGGTTTTACCTCAGAGTTATCTCTATTGAGTTGTGAGTTTCCTGCATTGAGCAACGGGTTGGAATAGATGACTCTGGAGATCCCTTCCAGCTTGCCAGATTAGAAGTCACCAATCTCAATCACTACACCATTTACCAGGAAAGTTTATTTATAGAAATATATATCCTATTGATATTTCCATTCAGGAAACCCTTCCAGGGCCCCCAGGAAGCCCCAGATTTCACAAAACCCTGGCTGAGAAGGCCTGGATCAGAGACATGCATGGCAGGTAGACCCACCCTCGTCACTGCAAGGTCACTGCATGCTAGAGGCAAACTGTAGGGTGTGGCTCCCGCTTTTATATAGTTTGTACGCAGTGCCCAGAGACAGGTCAGTAGCTGCCGCTGGGAAGAGAAGGCCAGGCTAGATTGACTGGGGTCTAATCCAGCAAGACAGTTCTTGTGATCTTATTACCCATCGGCACAAGGTAAGAGTCAGTGCACATTCCAGACCTCTGGTTTTAATCTTGTATACAAGCCATGAAGCACATCTGGGATGGCTCGGGGCAGCCGAGGTCAGCACTCCGAAGCATCGTTATGTTCACTTTATTCCCAGGGGCTGTGGCAAAGCCTGTATTTCTCTCTCTCTCTCTTAACAGTGAGAAATGGAAGGGAGACTTGCTGGTTGCCTGGCTAGTCCTTCTCAGGTCTGGTTCTTCCATGACATTTTCACGTTAGTCCTAATTAAAAAATATATGCCTCTTGTGTTACATGAGAAAGACTGGGTCTCTCTCTCTCTCTCTCTCTCTCTCTCTCTCTCTCTCTCTCTCTCTCTCTCCAAATGAGAGCTGCAGGCCCCAAGCCATGTGAGTCACCCACTAAAACTATAATTGCAAATTAAAACTGACCTCTGATTAATCAGGGTAAAGGACTGACACCATGCAAAAGATCTGGGACAGGGCTCTGCCTGGACCTGCTATGTGCCCGGTCAACGCTAATTGGATTTTGCTAATGTTGACAGACTTGCATTTGAAATACAAACTCACATATTTGTGGTGCTGCAGATGAATGGCGAGATGGAATAGCAGGATGAGTTATATGAGATGTGGGACTTGTACAAGCGGACAATGGCTGCAGCGACCACCAAGAGAGAGGTCCCATGGGTCTCAATAGGGTCAGGAGACTAGCCTCCAGGTGGGACCTGGGGATCCCCGAAATAACAGCTCATCTCCAGATGGCAGAGATCAGTTCTTCTGGAGAAAGTGGATGGGTTGGAAAATTGAATCTATGTCATTGTGCCCCACTGATGCCCCTATATCCTCAGGCTCCATTCCCAAATCTCCAGCTGTATCCCAGTCCAGACCTGGAATCCTACAACAGGCTCCTGCTTTTACTTCCTTTCTGCCATGAAGAAGAAGAGTTGAAGAAGAAGAAGAAGAAGAAGAGTTGGTTCTTATATGCCGCTTTTCCCTACCCGAAGGAGGCTCAAAGCGGCTTACAGTCGCCTTCCCATTCCTCTCCCCACAACAGACACCCTGTGGGGTGGGTGAGGCTGAGAGAGCACTCATATCACTGCCCGGTCAGAACAGTTTTTTATCAGTGCTGTGGCGAGCCCAAGGTCACCCAGCTGGTTGCATGTGGGGGAGCGCAGAATCGAACCTGGCATGCCAGATTACAAGTCCGCACTCCTAACCACTACACCAAACTACACCAAACCGCACTCCTAACCACTACACCAAGTTGGTTTTATACCCCACTTTTCACTGCCCAAAGGAGTCTCAAAGTGGCTTCCAATTGCCTTCACTTCCTTTCCCCACAATAGACACTGTGTGAGGGAGGTGGAGCTGAGAGAGTCCTGACAGGACTGTTCTATGAGAACAACACTATCAGGACAGCGACTGGCCCAAGGTCACCCGACTGACTGCATTTGGAGGAGTGGGGAATCAAGCCAGGCTTGTCAGATTATAGGTGCCACTCTTGAACACTACACCAAGCTGGGCCATGTGTCCTTATCATATTCCTAGACCACACAGAACACATGTACCATGTGTGGTGAGGGGAAGATATTTAGTCACAAAGGGTCGGCTCTAAAATCAGTCTTCCATTCACCAAAAGAATCTCCTGCCCGTATCACCCACACACGGGTGTATTTGCCGCAAATTACAGAGAAGCTTTAGGATGCTCAGGGCTGATCCTGCGTTGAGCAGGGGGTTGGACTAGATGGCCTGTATGGCCCTTTTCAACTCTAGGATTCTGTGATTCTGTGAAGCAGCAAAGCCCCCAAATAGAAAAACGAGACCCCTGGGAGCGTATCTGTTCTTCAGTTCAAGAGGGGTCACTCCAGCATCTCCACTGTTCATACTCCAGCAAGACTTCCCACCCCTTTCGTTTACACACCTGGCTCCTTCTACATGTTCTGCAATCTAATGAGCCACAGAACCCCTGTTCCCGGAGAGGAGGGTTTGCAAGCAGACGGTTGTGGTCCTCCACTTGTAATTTTGGGGGTCCGCTCAACTGAATTGGATGTGAGCAGCCATCTTCCCTCCTGTTTAAAATTCCCCCTGCCCACCCACTCCGGCATCACTTCATCAGTCCCTTTTGCCCTGAATCTGAGCAGCCTGATCAGTTTAACAAGAAAGGAGGAATCCCAAACAGGAGTGGGTGCATGGGGGTGGGGAGTGTATCAGGACAGTTTGGGCCACAAGATTAGGCCGTTCATCAACAGGAGAATTCCTGCTGGAAAGTTTGCTGCCCCAGACAGAGGTAGGACAAGATCTGTCTCTCTCTAGACATCCGAGCAGCATCCTCGTGCCCACACTGAATACTAAGAGGTCCGTGCGTCCTCTGAGCTTCCCCCGGAGGCACAAGAAGAAATCTTTTTCTTTTCTTTTCCTGGATACGGTCCAGTGAGTTGTGCTTGTAAGTTTGTACAAGTAATGGGAAGCAAGATGAAGTTTCGTTGCCGGCTTACAGGGCAGAAAAAACTATGTTCCAACAGAGATTATACGAACCGAGGAAGATGTCTTTTCCTGGATGAGACCAGTGGTCCAGTTCGCCTCCCTTCACTTTTCAGCATGCCAGAAGGTGGGCCAAAATTATTTGGAATGGCATTTTGTCCAAGGTAAAGTCCTTTCCAGTCTGCAACTGAGAACCATCTTCCCGGTGCTCTTTGCTTACAGGGTTGCTGTGAGGATAAAATGGAGGCTGAGATTAAACAAAAACAGGAGGAGAGAATTCTAAGGCATCTATGATTCTGTGCTTCTGTGTGCCAAACTGCTGTTCCGCTGCTCTTTCAAACATGCCATGTGGATAATCTGAATCAGTCCTCAAGGTATATACCACTGCAATGATTGGGTCAGGATCTGCCTCCTGGCCAGCCTCCCGCCATGATCCTGCGGGTGCCAGCTGTCAATGTCCCTTGTCGTTCTGTATATTGTCATCTGTCAGAGGGGAATGGGTCTGGGAACGTTAACGGATTGTAACTGTTTCTATTGCTTTGCATAGTTTGCTCATTTGTGTCATCTAATGGCCAATTTTTGTCCTAGGAGGATGGAACTGGGGGAGAGGAGAACTTGGTGTGGTTGACCTGGAGCTCCTGGGTGTAAGTCTAGTTTACGTACTTTTCCTGGGAACAGTGGGGGAAGTCCGCCTGTTGTGAGTTGGGTGTGGGGTTTCTGGGGTTATATTGATCGGTGTGTTGCCTATCTGATCAGTTTCAGCAAGAGAAAGCCAACAGAGAATACGTGTCCAAATATTTGTAATTCAGTCTTCACAAACCCAATCATCCAATGCATTTGTGCAACATGTTAGCCATCCAGACCTGGTGTATGTTGTGTCATCAATGCAAAATGGGTAAGAGAAAAGAACAATGAGAAAAGACAACCCCGCCCCCATCCACCCCCCACCCACCCCCACCCCAGCGATCCTGGAAAACATTTTTAAAGAAAATTTTAAAACATATAACAAAATGATGGTTGACGGAGAAGGATAGCGAACGAAGTCTCAAAATGCCTGGAATGTTTACGGTTTCATTTCAAACTTTTCAAAAACAATTGACCTTTTTTTTCCCCTTTGTGGTGAGAGAGTCCTGTTTGCTATTTATGAGGAAATTGCAGTTGGGGCAGAGCAGTGCGTCCCTGGTGCAGGCAGAAGAAGATGGGGCTGAAAGACAGCGTTCGGCTGAAGACCACCAAGCGAGCGAAAGGCCTTGGATCCCCTGGCTCAGAACTCGCATCAGGGCTGGAGCTAGCCTCAGGCATGAAATGGGACTAGCCGTACTTGCCAAGCCCCAAGGTCCCTCTTGCCAAGCCCCAAGGCATTTCTGCTCTGGAGGGAGTGCCCCTGTCTCTGAACCTCGAACTAGGAATGATCCTCTTCTAAGAAGAAGCTCTTGTTCTTTATGGAAATGTCAAAACTTTTTTAAAAAGTCATCATGTGGAGGAAATCAGTGCTTCTGTGGAGGGTGTGGTTACTCGCCCCCGCCCTTTCTATGGCCCTGGTTTGCGTTCTGAGCTCTGGGTCTCTCGTTTTCCATTACATTCTGATATCCCTTCAGGATGCTTCTGCATTGCCAGAGATATGTTTGTCCCAGCTGTTGTAAGGAAGAATAAAAACAGGCAGCAGGATGGGTGCCTGCAGAATTGAGGAGATCAGGGCTCCTTCAGAGAGACATGATTTGGAGATTTAGGAGCTGCCTTCTGAAATCATGGGCGATCAACCGGCCTTTGATAGCTGCTTCAGAAACAAGAGCGGCCTCCAGAGAAGGCATCCGCCAATGGAAACTCAACATTGTCGCTTACCGTTGGGTGCCTTTTAGTTATTGTCTCCAGCAAAGATGCTGTGAGTTGACGTCTTTATGTGCATTTCAATAAGGAGAAGCGGCCACGTCCTATGGGGATGCGTTCAGGCCGAGCGGCACGGATGGGGGAAAATGCCGCCTTTTCGGGAAGACGGTCTTCCCAGGGGCCAAAGCGGCATGAACTAACTGTGACAAGCAGCAATCCGCAGACATCCGTTAGGCTGTCCAGGGAACTGCTTGTTAATTTGCCTTAATTAAATTCAGAGGCAAAAGAAACCTCAGAAAACAGCAACCTTCTGTTAAATGCAAAGTTTCGCAGACCAAAGCCATGAGAGTCTAAACTTAACTTCCACCTAAAGGTACCCCTTTGGATTGGGGAGAGCACAAGAAGAATGGGGGTGAGTTAAATCCCACAGACCCACAAATGGGACACAACTCACACTTACCAAGATAGAAAGAGGAGGTTGAAAAGAAGACTTGGTTTCTATACCCCACTTTTCTTTGCCTTATGGAGTCTCAAAGAAACTTTCAATTGCCTTCCCTCCCTCTCCCCACCCCCAACAGGCACCTTGTGAGGTCGGTTGGGCCAAGAGAATTCTTAAAGAACTGTGACTGGCTTGAGCTGGGGCTGAGAGAGCTCTAAGAGAACTGCTGTACGAGAACAGCCCTCAGAGAACTATGGGTAGCCTAAAGAAGAGTAGGGAATCAAACCCGGTTCTCCAGATTAGAGTCCACCATTCTTCAAACTCTATAACAAACAAGCTTCCTTAAAAAATAAGACCCCCCCCTGAAAAAAACAAACAAACAAGGCTCTAAAGTCAGAGTAATTGAGAGATAAATAAATCTTTGGCACTTCCCGTCCATTGAGAATGCCCAAGAACATCACCAACTGGGATGCCAACTCAAGGTGGGAAATTCCTGGAGGTATTTGGGGGTGGAACCAGGGAAAGAAGGGCAGAGTTTTTGTAGGGGAGTGACATCAGTTGGGCTGGATGCCACAGAGCCTGCCCTCCAAAGCGTTTCCTTCAGGGGAACGGAACTCTGTCATCTGGTGATGTCATTCCTGGAGAGCTCCAGCCCCCCCCTCCCCCCGGAGACTGGCAATCCTCTGATGAATTTCTGATCAGTGATGAGAGAGAAAATGAAGGTTCTGATCTAGGAGGGAGAATAGAAAACAATACAGGGATTGCTGACTGTACAGTAAGGTTTAGTTCAGCACAATAATGAAATCATGGCCATGACTTGGATAGAAATTGGTAGCTCAGCAAGGTCAGCCCTGATTAGCATTGGAATGTAAGAGCTCCAAGGAAGAGCTCCAAGGCTCAGGTAGCGTGGCCAGCTCTCGGTTGGTAAATACCTGGAAGCTTTGTGGGCGGAGCCAGGAGTGGGTTGGATTGGGAGCAGGGAGGGATCTCAGTGGAGTAGAATGCTATGGAGTCCACCCTCCAAAGCAGCCATTTTCTCCAGGGGACTGATCTCTGTAATCTGAAGATGAACCTTAAAACTGAGAGTTCTCCAGGTCCCACCTGGGGACTGGCTTCTCTAGATGACAACTCATCTCTCTTTCCTTAAGGTTTCCCTCAGTTGACTGTGGCTTAATGGCCCTCTTTGTCATGAGTGCTGACAAGAACGTCCTCTCCATCTGCTTGCTTGAACTGAAGGCTTCCCATCAAAAACAACAGACAAAGGCCAATTTATCCAATAAAGACTGTTGTAGTCTCCATCTGAGAGCCTCTTGTGGCGCAGAGTGGTAAGGCAGCAGACATGCAGTCTGAAAGCTTTGCCCATGAGGCTGGGAGTTCAATCCCAGCAGCCAGCTCAAGGTTGACTCAGCCTTCCATCCTTCCGAGGTCGGTAAAATGAGTACCCAGCTTGCTGGGGGGTAAACGGTAATGACTGGGGAAGGCACTGGCAAACCACCCCGTATTGAGTCTGCCATGAAAACGCTAGAGGGCATCACCCCAAGGGTCAGACATGACTCGGTGCTTGCACAGCGGATACCTTTACCTTGACCTTAGTCTCCATCCTTCTGGGTCTCAGGCAAAGAAAGCCTTTACTTTTCAGTGGTCTTACGCATGATGTAGTTGTGGAGTCTGCAGAAGAGGGGATCTCTGCTGCCTGGGGGTCAAAGGAAGCACGATCTGGATCTATTTGCAGCTGTCCAACCTGACAGGATTATTCATCGTACTGTTCCTCAGAGCCACGTAGGGAAGGTCAAGCAGGACAAATTTCGTATTCAGGAGCTTATTAGAGAAAACTAGCAAGCAAAGGCATGGTTCGGGGAAGAAGCACATACAAATTTCCCCTCATCTAAGAAATTTGTTTCTGAGAGATGATTTGTTCTTCTTTTATCTCTGATGATGATGACAGATTTGGCATCTGCTTGCTTGGGAAAGGGGCTGGGCTTAGTGTATCCGGGAGCAATCTTTCCACGAGTGCAATAAAATAACAAAAAAGGTTTCAAAAATAGAGAAAGAGGAGGAGGCAACTGGCGGTTTGGAAGCCAGTCTTTCAAAATCAAAGCCACGGTTCCTCCCCTCCCCTGTCAATCACAAGGGAAGGCAGCCATGCCTATAGTACCAGTTCTAATTTGAGGTAAGGGGCTGGGCTAGGGATGCCAACATGTAGGAAAGCTCCTAATCAAACTTACCTTTTTCTGAGGAGTGATACTGTCCCATGGGCCTCTTTAATTGGTATGCAGGAGCAAAAAAAAAAACATTAATTCTTCCCTTCCAATTCTTTTATGACTACTTGGACAGCTGCCCTTTTATCTCCAAATTTATGGACCACCCAGAAATTCCCCACAGCAAGATAAGAGCAAGGGAACCATCACAACCAAACATTTTCATAGATATTTATTGCTGTTATGAATGCTAATCCTAATTATTGCCCAGTATCCAACACGACAATCTCAATTTCACAAAGGTCTGATATGGATTTCTAAATGGATGACAATCAGTAATGCATTTTCAGACATACTGTGAAATTCAGGCTAACTCTGTCCATAATGAATATATTTAGTGTGAAGTGAGCCATGTCACAAATTTTGTTAGTCATTACGGTGCTCCTGGACTTCTGCTCTAGTCTAATTCGGGCTGTGATACTGAAATATGGATGGATCGCTTACCAACCACTCAGCAGGAGATATAACTCCCTTGTTGGGACCATAAGCAGCTTCCTGCCAATGCTGAGCCTTACGTTTCTCCTCTGCATAGGGTAGCTTATGACGTTTCTGCTCTTACCTGGCCACATGTTCCGGTGCTTAAACCTGGTTCATTTAAAGTTATAGCTTTTTCTTATTAGATGTCTAGCTTTCTTCCACGAGGGCTACATCCTCATCTATCATCTTAGACTCACAATAATCCTGTGTGACAGGTGATGCTCAAAGATAGTGACTGGACCAAGATCACCCAAGTCAACTGGGAATTTGAACCCAACTCTCCCAGGTCCTAGTCCAACCTGCTACCTTGTATTGGCTCTGTGTAGGGCTGATACTAGTCAGTATCTAAGGTGTGGTTTAAATGAGGGGTAGTCAACCTGTGGTCCTCCAGATGTCCATGGACTACAATTCCCATGAGCCCCTGCCAGCAAATGCTGGCAGGGGCTCGTGGGGATTGTGGTCCATGGACATCTGGAGGACCACAGGTTGACTACCCCTGGTTTAAATGATTCACTTACTACATTCTTCATTGGTGATGCAATGCCTTTTGTGGTATGTTATGGCAAAAGTGTTGAGTGTTGCAAATGATAATATACATAGTGTTGTTTAGAGAATTTTTTTAAATTAAAAGTTTCCCACTATGTTGTTTTTTCCCCTCTCTTTCCTTTTAGATCTCTGGAGTTTTCATAGCACACGAGTCTTGACCACTTTCTATCTGTCAATAACACATGAGTCGTTGCTAGCTTTCTAAAGGAAATTGTAGAAGCTGTTTTTGGAGCCAGTATCTTGAAGGGGAATCTTAGACACAGGTGAGTAGATCATCTTTCAATCAGTATGGAATCAGAACTTAATGGCTTAGGGTGAAAAATAATAATAAAGCAAACGTTCAAAATGTCTTGAGCTAAAAAGTAAAATGAAATCATCACAGATTTCCTACCATCTCTTCTTGAGGTGGCAACAGAATCACAGAATCAGAATCACAGAATCATAGATTTGGAAGGGGCCATACATGCCATCTAGTCCAACCCCCCGCTCAATGCAGGATCAACCCAAAGCATCCTAAAGCATCCAAGAAAAGTGTGTATCCAACCTTTGCTTGAAGACTGCCAGTGAGGAGGAGCTCACCACCTCCTTAGGCAGCCTACTCCACTGCTGAACTACTTTGACTGTGAAAATCTTTTCCTGATATCTAGCCTATATCATTGTACTTGTAGTTTAAACCCATTACTGCTTGTCCTCTCCTCTGCAGACAACAGAAACAGCATCCTGCCCTCCTCCAAGTGACAACCTTCCGACCCAACACACCAAATGCACATAGTAAACCTTACCTATGAATAAATGTGTTCCATGAAAACTGCAAACGCATGGAGGAAAGTGCCTAGTTTGGAGCAGGCCAAAAGGGGCAAGAAACAAAGAGTGAGACAGGCATCATTTGCGCTCCACTGTAGGAAAGGCTTTTCATTTCAGAGCTGCCCATTGCCTCTGGGAAGCTCCTTATTAACTTTCTTGCCTTTGAACACTTGCACTTGTGAAGATTAAGTGATTTGATGGGGGAAACGAGAGGTCCCTGGGCCATTGTTTTCCAACAGACTACATCACTGGCTTGGGGAGCTTGAGATGTTTCAACAATTGGGTAGAACCAACCAATTTATTTCCCATTGACATCTTCCAGTCTCCGGTTCCGTGCTGCTTCATGCTACCCTTGAGTTCGTGGCTGGCTTTCCATAATTGCAGGAGGCTGTAGCAAGCTGGAAAGAAGCCCTTTCCTGTCAGCCACATTTAATTGCATTGTTGCCCCTCACAAGTACCAGAAGGGGCAAGGTTCTCACTGGATTTTCCTTCCCCGCCTGCCTTGGACTCACACGTCTTAAATACAGAGAGGGAAAAACTTTGCTAGCTCCAAAAGTGAAGTTCTAAACTCATTTAATAAGGGAAAGAAACAAGAAGAGGGGAGAATGCACAATCCCCAGAGGCCTAGTGGTGCTTGTTCTCCAAAAGTGCTCAGTGTGGAGGGCAAAATAAAACAGGGAACAGAGGCCATGAGAGATTTGCTTACATACTCTACCGTTCTATATTGATTTACCACCTGAGCTATAAGAGCAGGTCCGCAGAAGGCTGTGGGGGCTAAGAGACAGAGCTATCAATCAAGGATTACTTGATTTTAAGGTCCAATAAGCCATCATTCCCTTATGCTCTTCCCCAGTCTTACAGGACTGATGTAAGGATAACTGCAGACATATAATTGAACTAGAGAAGCCAGACTCCAGGCCGGATCTGGGGTCCCCCTAGAATTACAGTTCATATCCAGAGTTATAGACTTCAGACTCCCTGGAGAAAAATTTGGAGGGTGGATTCAATGGCCTTGTACCCCACTGACATCCCTCCCATCCTAATGTGGATCTGGTAATCCTACTCCCATCCCCTGTTGTTGGCCAGGAGGGACCTGGCCCCCTATTACTGAACAGTGATGTCATCAAAGTTTATAGTTTACTAGTGTGGAATGTTCAGCTTGGTCACTGAACATCCAAGGACCATGAGTTCATCTCTGGCTGAGGTTTAAAAAATTCCCTGAGACTTGGAGATAGAGCAGGGCAGAGCAGGGACTGGAGAGGGTAGGAACTTCAGTGGGGCATGTTGTCATAGACTCTGTTCTCCAACACAACCATTTTAGCCAGGGGAACTGGAGAAGAGTTGTAATCCTAGGGGTCTCCAAGCTGAATACTTGTCTTTAAAAAGAGTGAGGCCCAATCAGCATTGCAGAAATGTGCCTACATCATTTCCAACATGACCCAGAAGTGACATCATCTTTTCCCACCCCACTTCTAGCAAGTCTCCTCCATGCACTGCTGGTTCCCAGAAGGGACCAGTCTGCCTCCAGCTCAGTATGTGTATAAAAGCTAAAGGAGCTCTTCCTCCTCCTCGCCCCTTAGGCCAGGGGTAGTCAACCTGTGGTCCTCCAGATGTTCCTGGACTACAATTCCCATGAGCCCCTGCCAGCAAATGTAGTCCATGAACATCTGGAGGACCACAGGTTGACTACCCCTGCCTTAGGCAATTGATTTGGCTGCTTTGGTAGATGTTCGCAACAGCATCTAGCCCTCTGCTGTGACTTTGAGCACTGTTTAGCTAATGCCCAAAATGCTGCTGTCAAAATTGTGGCAGTCTCTGGACTAAGACAATATTCATAGCAATCATTCTGCTTTGCACATGTTGGGAAATGCACTTTCAGTGGCTTTTGCAACTGGGGTTCATTCTGCACTCATTGGATAATGCACTGTTAATGTGCTTTTGCAGCTGGATTTTCCTGTGTGGAACACAGGAAGTGCATTGAAACCAGTTTAGCCAACATTATTATTATTACTATTGTTACTGTTACTGTTACTGTTACTGTTACTGTTATTATTTGATTTATTACCTGCCACTCCCTTGCGGCTCGTGGCGGTTTACAACATTATAAACCCCAATAAAATCCATTAAAATCCATTAACAACCGCTACAGTTCCTTATTGGTTAACCTGGCAAGCTAACCTGGCAAGATCGGCTAACTAATCAACTTCCCCCTCCTCCTACTAGCAGGTGGGGAGGGGATACTGATGGTACCAATCCTCAATCCCAATCCCAGGTCCCAGGTCCCGGGGGGCCTAGATGTTAGCCTTGGCCTCAACCATAAACCTGGCGGAAGAGCTCCGTCTTGCGAAGATCCCGCAGGGCCCGCAGCTCTCCCGGGAGCTCATTCCATCAGGCAGGGGCCAGGACCAAAAAGGCCCTGGTCCTGGTCGAGGCCAGGCGTGCTTCCCTAAGGCCGGGAATGACCAGTAGATTTTCTCCCGCAGAACGTAAGGCTCTGCGGGGGGTATAGGGGAATGGGTCTCGATTTGCACTTAAAGTGCTTCGAAAGTGCATCCAACGTGTGCGGAATGAGCTAATCTTCCACTGTAGAAGCAACGGGATGCTCTTGCCTTACTAGCTGGCCAACTGCTGTTGCTCCATGCCAAACAATTGGGCGTTGGAGTATTAGAACACACTGGGCCATGGCATGTGGTTGAAGAGGCATGGTATGTTGTCCGGCTGCTCCTGTCCCTGACCTGCTGCTTACCCCTGCAACATGTCTGCTCTTACCACTTAAGAACCTGCTAAGTCTCAGCTGGAAGAAGAGAGAAGGTTTCAAGACCAGGATTCTCCTTCCTCTGCACTGACCTCGGAACAGGATAGGCTACAATATCCCTGACCTACAATATCCCTGACCTGCTTCTTGGCCCTCTTGAAATAACCAGTGGAATGCCACACCCTCTTGGTCATTTCCACCCCACCTATGCCACCTGGAAGTAATGAAGAATGGAGGAGAACTCTCATTGACTCCTCCCATCGCCATGATGCCAGGTGTCTGTGCCAGGCCAGTGCCTGTCTGCAAGGCTTCCTCTTAGCCAGCTGATGCTTACGACCCAACTCAGCAGTTGCCTCCTTGTGTGCTCCTTTCTTTAGGAGCACTCCCTTAAGTCTGTGTGCAGCCCCATCCTATGGGAGTTTGCCCTGGTTGCACTAGGGCTCAGGGGAGTGTTGCTACAATAGCTTCATTTCTGACTCAATGAGGACAAGCTGGTGACATGCCAGCATTGGGTTCATCATCAAATGTCTAGATCAGGGACTTGTTGCTACAAATGCTCTCAGTAATTAAACCAATCAAATTAATTGATTAACCAATAAGAGTATATATTCAAGTAGGTGGCCGTGTTGGTCTGAAGTAGCACAACAAAACGAGAGTCCAATAGCACCTTTCAGACCAACAAAGGTTTATTCAAGGTGTGAGCTTTCGAGTGCAGGCATGCACTCGAAAGCTCACGCCTTGAATAAACCTTTGTTGGTCTGGAAGGTGCTATTGGACTCGTTTTGTTGCAATAAGAGTATATGTGAGAAGAAAAGTTCCTTAGTCAACAGCTGCAGGAAATCGCCAAACAGACGCCCCTGAAATTCTAAAAATAACCGGTATTTTTTCATTTATACATAATATCATTTCCTTAAACTTTTCCCAGCTTTCTTCTGAATACACCCCAGTAGCAACGTGTTTTGCATTCACTTCATAATTTTCTTTGTCCTGACTAAACCAATTAAAATATATTTATTACCTAACTCAGGAATGTTTCTCTGCTTTCCTAGGAAGACATTACTCAAGATAAAGACTTCTTTTTGACCGGTCAAACTAAACAACTCAGACAACATTCATCTATGATTATTCACTGCTGAACATACTGGAAATGAGGGGGGCCAATTGGAAGGCGCTAAGCACCTCATGATTGGGCCCTCCGCTTGTCAGCCAAGAGGCCAATCGTTGCCCCCCGCCATCCCGGACAGCGCCCACCCCCCACACCCCTTACTGCTTTATTTATGCCACAGAGTGGTGTAAAGATTAATTATTATAAAAAACCTGGCTTACCATCTCCACCTCTGGAGGTTAGCATATCTTAATATATTTCTTATTGATTTTTAATTTAAGCCATTTCTCCGTGGACCACAGCCTGGCCAGTGGAGCAACAGGCCTTTCATGGCAGTTGTCATCCTGGAGAAGAAAGGAGGGGCTTCCATTGCTGCAGCCGGTCAGGTTGGGTGGGGCCCTGTTGTTGGACATGAGGGTTGCATACAGTCCATCGAGGTCCTAAGGACATTACTCAGAACCTAAAGTATTTTGAAAACTCGAAATCGGGCTTGAAAATAATGAAGGTATATGCCACAGTTGAGTCCAACAGCATCTTTAAGACCAAGGCATGAGTTCTGGAGTGCAGGCACTCTTCCTCAGACAAAATGGAACAAGAATAATGAGAGTACAGATATACAGAAAAGGTAAATCAGTGGCAAATTAGTAAGCTGTCTCATAATATCCAAATTATGCCGCATGGAAGGCAATGGCAAACCATCTCTGCTTCTGACTTGCCTTAAAAGCTTCACATTGGGGTTACCATAAGTCAGCTGTGACTTGACAGCACTTTATACACAGAGAGCTTAAAGTAGTGTGAAATAAGTTCCTACTGCAAAAGAGCTAACCTCCGTGTCCCTTTGGCACATCCGTTATTTATATAACACATCCCATACGTGGATGCTTTCTACAGCTTAGTTGCACAATGCAAAGACCACCACCCTGGGTGACCAGGTCCATGCAAAGTGGGAAAGGAAGTGTACAATCCTCCAAGTTCCATATGTACTACAGAAATCTTGGGGGTGGGGGGCTGCTTGGGGTACACAATATAATTCTCCATGTTCTTTTCAATTCATGGAGAAGTCAGGGAGATGGACTTGGCATCCAAAGTTAAGGCAGATGTTGGCTTTGAAGGCCTGGTTGTCATGAATGCTTCAACAACTACACTGATAGGCCCCTAGATGAGTAGCTGCCGTTTTACTCCATTCCTAGTTTCCTGCTCAAGAAGCAGTAGGATAAATTGTTAAGAAAATCCATTATTTGGTAGATTTTTGTTATCTTCTTTTGACTAATATGCTTAGATCTCATGTCCTTGAACATGATGAGGGCTGGGAGTGGAGGCTGAGGAGCACGTTAGAAGATTCCTAAGAATTCTTGTCTACATAATTTGTAGGATGGAGCACATATTAGTGGCTGATAAGGAATGTCAAACCTTGGCTTCGCTTGCACTCTTTGCTGTGTCCCAGCAAATTGCCTTGCACTTAGTCAAAAAAGATAAGGCAAATATTCAAGCTGTCAGTAACCGAGAACACAGTTTTCCCACTAATATGTGTGTCAAATAACCAGCACCATAATTGTATGGAGTCTTGCCAAAAGAAGTCTGAAAGTAAAAAATAAATAAATAAATAAATTTAAAGGAAGTTTTTCTGGAGGAAGTTTGAATAAATACAAGAAAAAAAATGGCTCTCTTCCCAAAATATGGTTTATGTTTAAATGGAGGACTCCCAAGAGCCTTTGCTCAAGTTAGGAATGGCGGCCTTTGGGTATGACCTGGAAGATCCTTTGGTATTACAGCTCATCTCTAGACTATAGAAATCCATTCCCCTGGAGAAAATAGATGCTTTGGACAGGAGATTCTATGTCATTGGTATCCCACTGAGGTCCTTGTCCTCCCCTGGATCCATCCCCAAATCTCCAGGATTTCCCAATCTGCATCCAGCAAGCCTTCCCCTCCCCCTGACCAGCATCCGGGGGAACCCGGAAACACTATCTCAAGTACAATGTATTTAAAAGGTCATAGCAGTTCCTTGCATTGGGCATGCTGTTCACTTGAGGACTCATGTGCAGGGCTGACTTCACAGATGGCCAATTTAACTACAGACAGGGCAGATCTGGGCACTCACTGAAAGTTAAGGAATGCAAATGTAAGATGAACAGCCAACCAACCATGCTCTTGAGCTAGGAGGGTGAGCTGGACAGCGGGAAGTCTCTGTAGCTAACCCATCAGCTGTAGTCCAGCCCCCTAACTGTGGGGACTGTTTTGCTGTCTTCATTCTGTTTGTTCTGGAGGGAGTCATGGAGGAACTACTCTCAAGGGAGCAGGAAGTCTCCTGGTAAGCCAATCCGGAAGGAGAAGAAGGAGGAGGAGGAGGAGGAGGAGGAGGAGAAGAAGGAGGAGGAGGAGGAGGAGAAGGAGAAGAAGGAGGAGGAGGAGGAGGAGGAGGAGAAGAAAGAGGAGGAGGAGGAAGAGGAAGAGATGGAGAACGGAGAAAGGAGAAAGGAGAATGGAGGAGATTATATGAAAGATATCAGGAAGTTCCTGTTCTAACCACACTAAGTACACATCTTTTCCAAAGCTCCCTGTTGGATATTTTTCATACGCTTTTGAATCATGCACACTCCAGATCTCGCATATTCCAACAAAAAGTAGATCACTCACTTATCGAAATAATTTTTATGCCACCTCTCTGGGGGATCCGCCCAAAGTAGTGTCTGAAGCGTTTTACCATCTCACACTTCCACTGAAGGCTTCCTAGGAGCCTGAGCAGAGAGTCTCGAGTTTCCTGGCTGTTTGATATTTATGCTGTTTTCATTCCAGCCTGTGGTTTGCCGAGAACTTCCAAGGAAAACGGAGGACTTTGCTCCAGACGGATTCACTGCCCATGTGACCCTCCCAGGCAAAATGCCAGCCCAGCCACGTAGGCTAGGAGGGCTGGAAGATTTGCAGAGTGATGCATCTCACATTCTGTCTGCTGGCTGCTTTTAGCTAGAGGGAGGGAGAGGGAGAGAGAGGCGGAAATTTCCTTTTGACCTCATTTTAACTATCGAGGCCAGTCACTGCATCCTAGGGGAAATGTGAATTGGACACGGGACTGAAAAAGTTACTTGGCGTCATGGAAAGGCCTGACTCTTCAAATGTTAAACGTATTCAAGATATATTTCCCCCCCTTTTGGCCCAAGTAGAATTTTGCTCCTTGAGTGTCCATATTAAGTGCAGAAGCAGGAGGCCTGAATGACCCACACTGTTGCTGATCCTTTGAAGGATCGTTTCTTTGAAAAACGACACAGAATGTGGATGAAACCAGGCCCGATTTTTATGCACGTCAAATTTTAGCCATAAAGGAAAGAGACATGTCCAGCAGGCACAAAAATACACATCCAGGATTGGAACTTCAGGTTGTGTCTGACCAGTTCGGCTCTGTAATTTGCATCTCAGCAAGCCCTGGGCGGTGAACAGACAGCTGGGCTAGGTTCACGATCCAGAAAGGCAATCCATAGTCCTGGGGGAAGTGCTATTGAAATTCCTGTTTTGCTGCAGTTCAGTTCTACTGTATATATGATCATCGGAGGGCAGGGACTCGTGCATTCACAGATTACGCCTTGCATAGCATCCTTGTAATTGTATGAAGAACAATCAAATTAAAGTGCAGAGAGAATTCAAAGGTTTGTTCTCTCTCTCTGTCAGTCTTGGAGAAGCTATAACAGCCATCCAGATTTTGACTTTAGTCTGTGGCTGTTCTACACTACCTACTTTTCAACCCTTCAATTCACCGTGTTCCGTAGAGCATGCAAAAAGTCATAGAAGACCAGGGGAGTGGGTATGCTAGCAGGTTATTTATCTATCGTATGGGATGTGTAGCATAAACAGGAGATCCAAGGATTGCCTGGCAGCCGGGCAAGGGAGGATTGGAGGCGATTTGCCGCTGTCTGTCTCCGCATCATGACCCCTAGTGCTGGCAGGGCATGTTATTGTCCCTGCCTCGGGCAGCAAAAAAAACCTGACTTGCCCCTGCCAAACTATGTAAAACCTCCTCCCCAGTATTGTTGCAAATGGGTTACACATCAGATAGGATTGCCAGGTCCAACACACACACACAAACACACATGGCATCCAGTAGGGGGGTATTGTCAGGCAAAACAACCCCCCCCCCCAGTCCCACCTCTCATGGGTTAATGCCTGTCATGCTGAATTGGTTCCATTCTGTGGGTGTTCCTAATGGAAACTCATCTGTGCCTGGTTCTCACCATCCTCAAGGACTAAGCTTTGCTTGGCTACATGAGAAACATGGCATTTATGATGAGAGAGAGAGAGACAGAGTTTGGGTTTAAACTACAAGTACAACGATATAGGCTAGATATCAGGAAAAGAATTTTCACAGTCAAAGTAGTTCAGCAGTGGAATAGGCTGCCTAAGGAGGTGGTGAGCTCCCCCTCATTGGCAGTCTTCAAGCAAAGGTTGGATACACACTTTTCTTGGATGCTTTAGGATGCTTTGGGCTGATCCTGCGTAGATGGCCTGTGTGGCCCCTTCCAAGTCTATGATTCTATGTATATGTATATTTATATGTACATGTATATTTATATACACACATACATATATATGTTCTATATAGCCTGTTTGCACATTCTTTTCCTGAGGACCCATGGGGTTCAGCCAGGAACTTCTTAACAGGTAGGATTGCCAGCTTCATATTGAGAAATCCTTTGAGATTTTTAGGGGTGGAGCCTGGGAATGATAGGGACCTCAGTGGGGTACAATGCCATAGAGTCCATCCTCCAAAGTATCCATTTTCTTCAGGGAAACTCATCTCTGTAATCTGGAGAGGGGTTGCAATTCTGGGCTATCCCTAGGTCTAACCTGGAGGCTGGCCTTTGCAGGCCTGATACCACATTCCCAATATATGTAGCCTGGCCTTTGGTGAACCCAGAGTTGGGTGGCAAATCATGATATGCTCCATTATCCAGCTGTTTGTATCCCTATTTGCTGGGAACACAGATGTTTCCTTTTTGGTGCCTTTGAAATGAAAGGCGCTGTGAAAAACACCACCGGAAGAAGGCACATGAGCCTTTAAAAAATGTTGTGCACGCCATGAAGAAAGCATCGCCTTTGATTCCACTCTAAGTGATTCCTGTATCATTGCTCGGAAATTCGTCTGGGTGGTCAAGCTGCATCTGGCCCCGTTGGTCAAGCTGCATAGCCCCGTTCCATTCATTTCAAGTGGCGGCCATGGTTGTGGACTTTTCTAATTGGGAGGGCAACCAAGGGAGCTACAGTGTCACAACCCTCCTGCCACCTATCCTGGGCTACCTCCATCCTCGTCAGAGTGGTAATTTCCTCTGCAATTAATTCTGAAAGAGGATTGAATCGCTGCGCTTCCAGCTTCTGTTCTTTCTTGGCTGTCAGTCAGGCTGTCACTCACTCGTCGGCAGAAGGCGAAGCGACGGGGGCTGGAATCAAATTATTTTTAATGAGCCCTGACACATCCTGATCAAGCCTGCTTATCTGAGCCGGGGTTAAGTGTCAGGGCCATGCAGTGCCGTGCACCAGATTTTGTCCAAAGAGAAGGAAAGAACAAATGGAAACGCACACAGAAGCTATCCCCTGTCCTCCTATCACAGGTTGATTTTTGAATGGTCTAATTTTGCAAAACAAAGCCACAGCCAGTTGCAAGCCCACCAGAGAACAATTGTTTCCATTCCTTGTGATTTGCAAGCGACGGCAACAATTGTTTAACCTTACACCCGGTCCTGGCCCAGCAGGGAGAAACCAATTCACTAACAGTGGTATATTTATTGTATCTATGCAATGGAACGGTCTGCTGCTCCCCTAATATCTGTGTGGTTTAGTTTGGTCCTGTTGGGTGGAGGTCTTGGTTCAGTTTCCAGTGTGTATGCTAGTTGTAGTTCTGGTCACTAGCAGAGATACCTTCAAAACCAGGCATGGAAGACTGCTACAGAAAAATGGAACCTTTATACTTTATACTCAGAGGCAGTTGTGCTGAACACATGGCCACTTGTACACATTCAACACAAGCAGATGTGGAAAAGTATGCATCAAATTTGGAAAACAACACCTCAGACTTTGGGGAAGGAGTGCAAATGGAGACAGTGAGCTTAAAGTTTGAAAAACAGTGTTCCAGATTTCAGGGAAGGAGTGTACGTGTAGAAAATGTACTTGAAGTTTGGCAAGCTACATCCAAGGAGGAAGAAGAGTTCATGTGCAACCTTCCAGTACATATAGTCATCATGTTCAGCATGAACCAGGAACCATGTAGAGGGGGTTTGTGGCCAGCGTTTTCAGACCTGCTATGTGTTGCTGGACTGTGCCAAGGGATCAGGTGTTGAAGGCTCATATACCTCAAGGTTCTGAGGACAGACCAACAAAAAAGGAAGAGCTCTCATGTCCACAGTCTGCCTAAAGCCACCAGAAACATAAGCCACCACTGGCTACACTTGGCAACAAGCTATTGAGCTAGGTGGACCACTAAAGTATGTTCTTGTGTCCACGGTGATCTCATAGGGCTCCTCTGATCAGCCATGTCACGCTTGCAAATTGAGACTTATGACTGACTTTATTGTGTATAAGATCCCTTCCCTAGGGAAAATGCCATTGCTCAACGTGAACGATCAATCTGGAAAATAATATAGAGGATCATCCACATAAGAACACAAGCCCTGCTGCTGGATCAGACTCGACATCCACCTAACACTCTGTGGAGCATTGAGGCCAAGATCTTTCGCTTATGTTGCCTCCAGTCACTAGTATTCAGAGGTTAGCTGCCTCTGAAGATGGAGGTTCCCTTTAGGAACTGTTGTGAGTAGCCATCGGTGGACCTCCCCTATCTAATTTCACTTTGAAGTCATCATTTATAATCGCCACTAAGCCTTCTTGGAAGTGAATTTCACAATTTAATCACTCATAGAATGAAGAAGTCATTCTTTGGGTCTGCCCTCAATCTATTGCCAATCAACTTCACTGAGGACTTTGAGATCTATTATTAATGGAAAGAGAGGGAAAGTTCTCTCTTTCAACTTTCTCTGCCCAATGTCTAATTTCATAAATGTCTCTCATCTTTTTTCTAAATTGAAACATCCTAAGGTATTTAGCCTTTTGTCACACCTGATGGCTTATTAGAGAAAGATTGGCTTTAAAGAGTAAGGGACACCAAAGGGTAGGGACCTGGAGTTTTGAGAGAATAGAGATTCCCTAGACCCAAGTGGGACACAGTGGAAAGCAGCGTCTGCCTAAGGAGAAGGTGAGCTTCCCCTCACTGACGGTCTGTAAGCAGTAGTTAGACAGAGACTTATCCTGGATGCTTTAGTCTGATCTTGCATTGAGCAGGAGGGTTGGACTAGATGGCCAGTTTGGTCCCTTCCAGCTCTATGATTCTTTGAGTCTATGAAATCTCCCCCCCCCCCGTCTCCTGTTACCTGCTTTCTTAGGGTATCAAAGGCAAGCCACCACTTGCTTTCTCCCTGCAGCCAGCTGCCTTCCTCTAGCCATTTCTATAGGCTCATCCAGTTTAATTAGTTAAGAGTATGCTGCGGTAAGTTCTGACTTGCTGAAGGATCATTGACATGTACCCCTTAGTAAGTCTTTGCATGTGGCCACCATGCTCTGGCAAACTACCTCTGAATGTCTCTTTCCCAGCAGCCAGGCAATCTTAAGATGCCCTGGAGGCATTACACACACACCATACAATAAATCATCAACTTTATACTGAAGAAATGAATGTGCTCTGTTGGAAATCTTTACCAGAAAAAAAAAATAAAGCCACCAATAAATGCTAGAAAGCCACACGTTTAATTTTCTTGAGAAGCAAGGACCATTGTGTAATTTCTGAAATCCGGACTGGAGCAGCAACTACTGCCTCCATACTTGTGGGTTGCAAATATTAATTGTCCTCGAATCTGGCTCCAGAGCAAAGGCTGCATTTTTGACTGCCCATTCATTCCTCAATTAAACATCCATTGTGAAACACCCCAAGCCATTTCAAACTATGTGTGTGGCTCCAGTGACATTCAATAATTAAAAGGAATTTAAAGGAGTTTCCTTCTCATGTCCCAGTCTTCGGATAATCATTTACTCAGTGTCTCCAGCATGGTCCATCATCCCAAAACTCATCTTAAGGAAAACATTTGCTCTAAAGAGATATGAAAACAAGAGTGTACAGTAGGGACCTGCAGTTTAAAATGATTACATTTAGTTTATCTTTTAATAATTCGTTATTATAGTTATTATAGTTATAGTTACTTCTTTTCCCTATTCTTTGTTTCTGTTTGTTGCGATGGGAAGGTACCTCTTTTCTGCCTGCACCTTCTTCCCCTGTTTCCAGTTTGCTGAATGTGCCCGTGAGAATAACTCATGAATCTCCGTTCTTTCAACAGGCGAAGGGAAGGTTGGGTGCTGGACAAATTGTTTCCAATTGGACAGGAAGAAGAAGAAGAAGAAGAAGAAGAAGAAGAAGAAGAAGAAGAAGAAGAAGAAGAAGAAGAAGAAGAAGAAGAAGAAGAAGAAGAAGAAGAAGAAGAAGAAGAAGAAGAAGAAGAAGAAGAAGAAGAAGAAGAAGAAGAAGAAGAAGAAGAAGAAGAAGAAGAAGAAGAAGAAGAAGAAGAAGAAGAAGAAGAAGAAGAAGAAGAAGAAGAAGAAGAAGAAGAAGAAGAAGAAGAAGAAGAAGAAGAAGAAGAAGAAGAAGAAGAAGAAGAAGAAGAAGAAGAAGAAGAAGAAGAAGAAGAAGAAGAAGAAGAAGAAGAAGAAGAAGAAGAAGAAGAAGAAGAAGAAGAAGAAGAAGAAGAAGAAGAAGAAGAAGAAGAAGAAGAAGAAGAAGAAGAAGAAGAAGAAGAAGAAGAAGAAGAAGAAGAAGAAAAAAAACATTGGGAGAAGAAGAGGTACTTGAGGACAAATCACAGAGGGCAGGGATGTCAAAAGCCACCCCAAAACCCACATCACTAAAACAATGTTTAAATACATCCAAAACAGCAATTCAAATCTTGGTTTGGAAGGAGAGATCCTTGAGATAAAGCCAAATGAAATAAAGACAGCAAGAAGAGGGGACAGATGGACCTAGCTGAATGCAGAAGAAACTTATGTATTCAGATGTGAGCTGGTCACTCGGTCTCTTTGGTTCAAGCTAAGCACCTGCAAACGCTGGCCTATTCCGTTTGCCCTGTTTCCAGCTATACATGCACAGCCAATTCAGATTGGACAACTGCCATTAGCTCCACGTAGGTGGACAAGGATAGAATTTCATTGAACCGAGGCATTTTTTGATGATTAATTTGTATGATCTGTGAATGATTTGATTGCCAGTTTAAAGTGGTGCTAGCTGAAAAGAGCAATTACACATCAAGGACTGGGGGAGGGGGAGGAGTAGAACTAAATGAGGAAATGTAGAGGGCCAATGGCACTGTACTGCAGGATAAGGAATACGGTGCCAAACCTGTCAATGAACTGCTGAACGGATCAAAGAAAAATCAGGTCTCTGTTTACAGCCAGCAAACAGGATGAGAGCCAAGGCAGTGGGCACCCCTGCTTTGTAAGGCCTGGGGCTATGTGATTAGCTCCTTAAGTCATGTGTCAGAAACCTAGTTCAATGATCTCTTGCCAGAAGGAAAATAGCATCCCAGGTGCTTCACTATACAGTTTAGAGAGGTAACCATGTAGCACAGGTTATAATTAGATTAGGCATATCAATTCTGGTTTGGAAGAGTCCTGGAAATTTGGGGGGACGTTTCTGGGATGGGTGATATTTTATAGGAAACAGCTCAAGGTGGATGTGACAGCAAAAAGTACACCCTCCAAAACTGCCGTTTCCTTCAAAAAGAAGATGACTTGGTATTTATACCCCACTTCTCACTGCCTGAAGGAGTCTCAAAGTGGCTTACAATCGCCTTCCCTTTCCTCTCCCCACAACAGACTCCCTGTGAGGAAGTTGAGGCTGAGAGAGCCCTGACATTACTGAAGAAGAAGAGTTGGTTCTTATATGCCGCTTTTCTCTACCCGAAGGAGGCTCAAAGCGGCTTACAGTTGCCTTCCCTTTCCCTTCCCTACAGCAGACACCCTGTGAGGGAGGTGAGGCTGAGAGAGCCCTGATTTTACTGAAGAAGAGTTGGTTCTTATATGCCACTTTTCTCTACCCAAAGGAGTCTCAAAGTGGCTTTCAATCGCCTTCCCATTCCTCCCTTTCTTCTTCCCACAACAGATACCCTGTGAGGGAGGTGAGGCTGAGAGAGCCCTGATTTTACCGAAGAAGAGTTGGTTCTTATATGCCACTTTTCTCTATCCAAAGGAGTCTCAAAGTGGCTTACAATCGCCTTCCCATTCCTCCCTTTCTTCTCCCCACAACAGACACCCTGTGAGGGAGGTGAGGCTGAGAGAGCCCTGATTTTACCGAAGAAGAGTTGGTTCTTATATGCCACTTTTCTCTACCCAAAGGAGTCTCAAAGCAGCTTACAGTCACCTTCCCTTTCCTCTCCCCACAACAGACACCACTCCTCTCCCAAACCACACTCTCACGAAGTTCTACCTCCAAAATCTCCAGGTATTCCCCAACTTGGAGCTAGCATCCCTATTCCCCATCCCTTTTCATTAGCCCTGTTCCAGAATATTCTTTGCTCGGTGTCTTCTAACAAGCTTCTAGTAATTCAGCTCTTCTCCCTCTTCAGGAAAGAGAAATGGAAGCAACAGAGAAGAATTTCCGTAGGCTTCTGCATTGGCTGTGATTTCTCTTCCCCTTTCTGCTAAAGTTTTCATCATTTGCATTCCCCTAATCTCTGGAGATTGCTCTTCACTTTTCCCAGACAGCTGTCTGCCCTTCTATGGATTTTTTTTTTTAAACCGTTTCGGTATTTCATATCATTTTGAATACTTCAGCAAACGTGCAGCCCTAAGAAATGATGAACAGGGCCTGAAGAGGAAGTTGAACTTTCTCTCTCATCAAATATATGAAGTGATTTTTTTCATTCCTGGGCTGGGACCTAGAAGGCATTTGGCGACAGCTCTTTATCAGAAAGGCTGCATGCAGAGAAACACTTAAAGTGAGCTGTGAAGTTTTTCCAAGGGCTGTTCGCCAGCATAAGCCCAGTGGCCACACTATCTTCCCAACATCTGTAGCCTGGCAAGTCTCAAAAAGATGCATTGAAGGTAGCTCCAATTCTGCTACAAGAAAAGCCAGATTCCGCAAGCTCTATAAACTTTGCATGATACGAAAATGTGCACAACAGTCGTTATTTTGCAGCCGTTATTCCGCCTGTACTAGATATTAGGGCTGAAAATGCACCAGGAGGAAAAAACAAACAAACACCTTCTATCTTTAATAGGGGCTTAATATGAGGAAAGGGTCAAATTGAGCATTTCATGGAATGGAGGAAAAGAATCGGTTTTTCTATTCTGCTTTTCACTACCCAAAGGAATCCCAAAGCAGCTTACAAATGCCTTGTGTTCCTCTCCCTGCCACAGCCAACCTGTGAGGAAAGTGGGTCTGAGAGAACTCTGATAGAACTGCTCTATGAAAACATCTTACAACCCAAGGTCACCCAGCTGGCTGCATGTGGAGGAGTAGGGAATCAAACCCGGCTCTCCAGATTAGAGGCTGCCGCTCTTAACCACTACACCAAACTGGATCTCCCACTATTACAGCTGATCTCTAGGCGTCAAGAGATTAGTTTAGCTTGAGAAAATAGCTACTTTAGAAACTGGATTCTTTGACGCTGAAGCTCCACCCCTTACCAAACCCTGCTCTCCTTAAGCTCCACCCACCAACTCTCCAGATATTTCCCAACCCATAGCTGGCAAGCAAAAAGGGCAGAGCCTGAGGAGAGTAGGGCTTGGAGAGGAGAGGGACATCAGCAAGACATCAGATAATGTCTTTCAGGTCACCTCCGAAGCAGTAATTTTCTTCAAGATTGCTGTTGTCTGTTGGTCTGGTTTCCTCCAGAAGTGATGTCAGGCCATCATTAAACATGTTCATTGAAAGTCTTCTATTGGCTGCTGAGGTGCCAGTGGACAGTGCCCACTAGAACTGCAAGGTCTCCCCTGACCACCAGTGGAGGATGAAGAAGAAGAAGAAGAGTTGGTTCTTATACACCACTTTTCTCTACCTGAAGGAGGCTCAAAGTGGCTTACAGTCGCCTTCCCATTCCTCTCCCCACAACAGATACCCTGTGGGTTGGGTGAGGCTAAGAGAGCCCTGATATTACTGCTTGGTCAGAACAGCTTTATCAGTGCTGTGGGGAGCCCAAGGTCACCCAGCTGGCTGCATGTGGAGGAGCGCGGAATCAAACCCAGCTTACCAGATTAGAAGTCCACACTCCTAACCACTACAAGGGGGTAGGGTTGCCAGATTCAGATTTGGGAATTTAGTCTGAGGAGGACAGAGACCTCAGTGGAGTATAATGTCATAGAGTTCACCCCCTATAATAACTATTTACTCCAGGGGAACTGACCTCTGTAGTCAGGGAATCCCCAGGTCCAGCTTGGAGGCTGGCAACACTTGTGCCCACTGGAGATAGGAGCTCTCTCTCATCCCCACAGGCATGACAACCCTAGCTTTGGGGCTCCACATGTACTGACCGTGGGTGACTCTATAGGGTCGGTAGCTGCCATAGTCTCCTTTGCTTATATGCCTTCTCCGTAGGACTTTGCCCAGCGTCCATTCAGTTGAGCTTCACTGTTTAATTTCACATGCGATGATCAAATTTTTCATTACTGTTTTGGGCCTGTATTCTTAACATCTATAAGTTATTAGGGGAGTTTGATGTGATTATATTTTAATTTTGTTTAATAACGGGAGCTGCTTTGGGAGCTGTTCTGCGTGAGAGCAGTAGGATATAAACGACTCAAATAAATAGGCCAAAGAACGCCCCCGGAAGCTCGAGTGCCGGTGGGAAAGAGTGGCTGTCCTCTTTTATACCAAGAGATGAAGAGGCTGTAAAACCGTAATAGGCCAGGCTTTTGTGCTGAGGCTCTGCTTTATCCTCTGCAAAGCCTCAGATTCACGTCTCCTGAATTTGCCTCCCCCACATTACACCAAACTCCCAGTTTGGCTTCCTCCCTCCAGGATGTGCATTGTATCGGAACAAAGGCTCCACCACACCTCTCCCTGCTCCAGCTTTTCTCTCTCTCTCTCGGCCTTCCACTCATGGGTAAGCCAGGCCAATGGCTATCCTCCGCTCAGGTAATGGAGGTAGTGTGGACGCAGGGTCAGGCACCAGCTCCTCACAAGGTTCTGCTGACCATGTTCGATAATACCATCCCCTTCGGTTACGCTTGTGATTCTGTTTCGTTTTTAAATAACAGAAAGTATGTGTGCCATAGCAGAAGGTTGTACAATGTTTCTGCTGAGGCCAGGCACCCTTCTTTAACCTTTTGACTGTGGAGGAGCCCCTGAAATAATTTTTCAGCCTTCAAGGAGCCCCGGAAGTGTTGTCAGCTGGTCACTCCTCCCTGCCATACACCCCGGAAGTGACATGTCACCGGAAGTGACATCACCACCCACGTTAACAGGTAGGCCCAAGAAGGACTGAGCAGGGGTGATTTAGACAGTTTGGTGTAGTGGTTAGGAGTGCGGACTTCTAATCTGGCATGCCAGGTTCGATTCTGCGTTCCCCCACATGCAGCCAGCTGGGTGACCTTGGGCTCGCCATGGCACTGATCAAGCTGTTCTGACCGAGCAGTGATATCAGGGCTCTCTCAGCCTCACCCACCCCACAGGGTGTCTGTTGTGGGGAGAGGAATGGGAAGGCGACTGTAAACCACTTTGAGCCTCCTTCGGGTAGGGAAAAGCAGCATATAAGAACCAACTCTTCTTCTTCTTCTTAAGCCAGGAGTAAGGATGTAGGTTCCATAACCCTCCCAGGTGCATAAACCATGAAAGAACTCATTCATGCTTGGGAGGCAATATTAGTGGCCAGTTCCCTAACTTGTGGCCGAGTCCACTAAGACGGGAGGGAAAGGCCACGGATCCCCTCTAGTTGGGAATCTCTGGGTTAGAGGAACAGTCTCATGAGAGTAGAAAACCACTGTGATGGAGTGGTTAGACCAGACTTTCTCAACCAAGGTTTTGTAAAACCCTGGGGTTTCTTGATGACCCTGGAAGGGTTTCCCAAAGGAGTGGGAGCATATGGACATGACCAGCTATGGCATATTCAAGGGAAGAGGCCATAAGGTAGGAGTTAATCAGTTTTTTTATACATTTTTTAAATTTGTTAAAAATTTAGCAGGTGATATAACCATGTATGGTCAATGTCAACCTCCCCCCCCTCCCAAAATGGCCAATGATGAGCCTGGAGGAGATGGGAAGGGGAGGTGCCCTGGGAGAGCATGTACACAGCTCACAACTATATTCTGCATGATTGTTCCACTTCAGGTGGTTTTCAAAGCCTGAAGAATGTTTCAGGGGTTTCTCAGTGGTAAAAATGTTAACCAACGCTTGATTAGACTATCAGAGTAGGACCTGAGAGATCCAGGTTCAAATCCTGACTGCCTTGACACCTTGAACCAATCGCACAGAATTACCCTAACCCAGGGGTAGTCAACCTGTGGTCCTCCAGATGTTCAAATGCTGGCAGGGGCTCATGGAAATTGTAGTCCATGAACATCTGGAGGACCACAGGTTGACTACCCCTGCATACTTCACAGGGCTGTCCTGATGATAAAACAGAGGAGAAGAGAAAGGTGCAACCTGCTTTGCATACCTCTTGAGGAGAAAGGTATGGCATAAACTAAGCAAATAACAATAATTAATAAATAATGTGGCACAAGTTAAACAATTTGGGAGAAAAGCAAAACATTTTCCCTCCCCCGTCCCAGTTGGAAAAACAGAATCACTGAAAGAGCTTATCTCCGAGAGCAAACCTGTACTGTCACAACAGATTAATAATAATAAAAAATTCCATTAGCTTGCAGTTTGGAGAAGAAACAGGAGAATATTATTTAAGAAGAGACTGAAATGTGCCTTTCCATTCATAATTCTTGAACAACTGAGAACTTCAAGTCACTGTTTAGGGTGAGTCAGGATTTTAAACCCCATTGAACAGCTCCATGTCGTTAGGTGCAGTTTCGCATAATTTGAGAGATGGAGTTGATTCCAAATCACTTTAAAGACCAGCAGTGCGGGGAGCTCACCACCTCCTTACACAGTCCTTTCCACTGGTGAACTACAATGACTGGGAAAAATATTTCTCCTGAGATCTACCTGGTACCATTCTACATTCTTCATTTTGCATAGGGGGAAGAGCGCCGGCGGGGACCCGGCTCCTCCCACAGCCACCTGCAAAAGGGCTGCTGAAACCTTCAAAGGGCTTGGCAGGCATTTGGGGGGGAAGCACCAGCGGGAGCCCAGCTCCTCCCAACAACGCCCACAAAAGGCCAATCAAGGGCTGCAGAAGACACAGCGGGGCTTTTTTGGCAGGGAGGCACTAGTGGGCAATCCAGTCTTCCTCCTGCCAGAGCTGCTTTGGTGGTGGGAACGTTGGCCAATCAGGAATGGGAGAGCCATGACAGCTGACCTGATTGGTGATGGCCAACTCCTCCTATCACCCCTTATGGGCTTTATTAATTATAGATGATTCTCAAGGATTGTTCCCCTAAATCTTAGCATAGTTTTGCCCCATCCCAAGTAACTCAGTGTTTCCTTTTGTACTGGCTAGAAGGTCTTCCAAAGTAGACCTGGCTCTATCTCTAATTGACAGACTACGTGTTTTCTGTGTGACTGGCATTCTCCCTCTCTCTTGGCTTCCCCTGTTGTCTCTTTGCTTTCCCCGTCTGTCCACATGTCCACCTTTTTAGACACAAGGTAATTGAGGCATCTTCCCTAGCCTCCAAACTGTGGGTCCTGGCAACTTGGTTTGGGACCCCCACCCCACCCGCAGGCAAGGATGGGGAGGGGTTCACAGAGGTGGGCAATCAGCATTCTGTCAATGGAAGCAAGTACATCCCCCCATGCCTAGCTCAAGCTAGCTGTGTGGTAGTCCTGGCATTGAGCTAGGTGCAGGGGTTGAGCAGTACCCTACCCTCACCGAGTGAATCTGAAGTCTCATCCATGAACTTGCTCAGGCACTAAGGTCACCCCTGATAACAAGTTAATGAACATTCTCTAGTATTGCCCCATCTCTTCTCCCACGCATCCTCGGACCTAGATAGGCTTGTCAGATCTCAGAAGCTAAGCATGGAAAGCCCTAGTTAGTACTTACGTAGCTACACAGAATCAAGTGATGGCAAACCACCTCCGTTCATCTATTGCAGCCTTTTTCAACTTTTTTACCATTGAGAAACCCCTGAAACATTCTTCAGATTTCGAGAACCCCCAGAAGTGGTGTGATCATGCAGAATATGGTTGGGAAGCATAGCTGTGTGCCTGCCCACCTGGGGTCCCTCCCCATCCCACCCCCTTCCAGGCCCATCACTGGCTATTTTGGGAGGGGAGGTAGGTCAACATGACCATATGTGCTCATATCATATGATAAATGCTTAACAAAAAAATTAAAATATAAACAATTAATTCACTCCCACCCATTCGGGATATCCTTCCGGGGCCATCAAGAAACCCCAGGGTTTCACAATGCTCTGGTTGAGAAAACCTGATCGATTGCCTTGAAAACCCTACTGGGTAGGGCTGCCAAATCCCCCTTGTCTACTGGCAAAGTATGGTGGGGGGTAGGATTGCCAGATTCATGTTGGGAAATTCTTAAAGATTTGGGGATGGAGCCTAGAAAGGAAAGGGGCCTCAGTGGGGTAGAATGTCCTAGGCCCATTATGCATGGCCGCCGAAACAGTGATTTCGGGTCACATCGAAAACGCGGAGGGGGAAGACGCAAAGCAAACCACTTATGCACGGGACAGGACGCAACGGCAGCAAAACCCAGAGTAACCGATTATGCACGTGGCGACCCCGGCGCCGCTTCTGGTTGCACCCCGATCACCCACTTTCTTCCACGTTTTGCTAACGCAGCTTTTTCCGTGGCATGCACCGAATCTGCGGCCGGTTGAAGCCGGCTCCGGGTGTTCTCAGTTATTTTAGTCACCGCCATTCCACCCCGAATGCGCACTATCCCCCCCCTGTGCATAATGGGCCCTAGAGTGCCCCCAACGAAGCATCCATTTTCTCCATGAGAATTGACCTCTATAGTCTGGAGTTGAACTGTAATTACAGGGGATCCCCAGGTCCCACCTGGAAACCAGCATCCCTACTCCTGGGTCCCAATAACTTGGCTGTGACTTAACAACAACAACAACAAAAATTCCATGCCTTCTGCCCCAGCCTATTTCTGATATTGCATACAACTTCTAATTAGCATTTGGGGTTAGTAACTGCTGCTGATATAACAAGGCACTATTAATAGCCTCATTTGGTTTGCAATATATGAGCGGTGAGCTATGCAATGATATAAGTTGCGCTGGTGTACCCATGCACGTTCTTACACCTTATGGCTCATAGCATAATGAAGGTGCATGGAAGTATGCACATTACCCTCCTGGGAAGAGAAGCTAAGGCACCAGGCACCAGCTCCCTTCCGCTTGCTGCCCCCATCACTTCCAAGAACAAGCCTTTGAAGGAAACAGAAGAGTAAGCCTCTTGAAATGTATTCCTCTTGCATATCAAGGAACTTTTATGGCCAGGCTCAGAGTGAATGCATCATATGCATGGTAAAAAATGACTTGGTCAAAGTCAAAGACTGCCTTAGCAAGTTCCTCTCACATGCTCTGTGAATGCATCTTTCAGCCCATGGACAGGTCCATCTATGGTAGTCGAAGGATGATTGCAGCTGCATAACTGCCCAATTGCAGAGGCTGAAGGCAGCATGCAGAGTTTCTCACTCAGCAAGTGACTGATTCCTAGGCTGTGCAGTGTTGTTAACATAAGAAAAGTCTGCCATCTTGTGGAAACCCAAAATGTGTCAGTCTTCTGATTTATGCTATTCCATGCATGGTTTGATCAGTTTGACCTCAGGTTACCATTTAATTATGTTGCAAAGAAAAGAAAAAAAACCTCCCCAAAACAAACAGAGAATAATTGCAGGTTCCAGATACCAGTGAACATTAAAACCTCTCTGGGGATTATATTTGTATACCATTGTTATGAAAAGTGACAGGCTCTTAAAGCAAAGACACAGCTAAGCAAAACTAAGATAAGCAGAGGTGGAACAGTCAAGGTTCCACTTCCTTCCCACTGGGATTTTTGACAGAGTATCTATTTAGGCAGCATCCACAAACTGCATTTTTGAGGTTTTGTATGCAGCTGAAAGACAAACTGAACCAGAAACCAAAAGGCTTGCTCGTGAAATAAACTGGTTTGTATTGATTTGTGAGCCATTTAAAGTTTAAACCCCTGCTTTCTGCTCTCCATGAAAAGCAACAGCCATCAGAAAGCAAAGATCCAACTTACCCCCCCTCTTTCTGTTTGCTGTAGCTTTTGGAAGTGAACAAAAGCAGGGGGTAAAAAGGCTGGGAGAAAATGCTCACCATGAAAAGGCATGGCCAGCAGAAAGCAGGGGGTAAAATGCCTCCTGGTCACTTGAATCCTTACTTTCTGCTTGCTGTGACTGGTGGTGAGCAAAAAGCAAGGGGTCAAATGGTTGGGAGGTATTTCATCCTTTGCTTTCATCTGGCTGCATAAATCTGGGTGTGTTTTGCAGGCCACAAGAAGTAGTACAAAACACAGAAGGGCTACACAGTGTCAGTGACACAAGAACTTCTTCAAGTTCTTCAAGTTCCTGAGCCTTCAATGAGGGCGGTATATAAATATGAAGGGATGAAGAGAGCCAGTTTGTTGTAGTGGTTAGAAGTCCGGACTTCTAATCTGGCATGCCAGGTTCGATTCTGCGCTCCCGCACATGCAATCAGCTGGGTGACCTTGGGCTCGTCACGGCACTGATAAAGCTGTTCTGACCGGGCAGTGATATCAGGGCTCTCTCAGCCTCACCCACCCCACAGGGTGTCTGTTGTGGGGAGAGGAATGGGATGGAGTCTGTAAGCCGCTTTGAGCCTCCTTCGGGTAGGGAAAAGCAGCATATAAGAACCAACTCTTCTTCTTCTTCTTCTTAAACATTACCATAGCGATCAGAGAGCATTAGGGCAGTGGTTGAGAATAGAGGAGTAAACTACCCCCCCACCGGGCCTCAGTAAAATTGTCAAGCATTGAGTGGTCCCTGGTGATAAAAAGGTTGGGGACCACTGCTCTAAGGCATCTCCCTTTAAAAAGGCCAGCCTTAACTCTTTAATCCTAAACCATCTGAGCTTGGCTTAGATCTCTCTTTTCTAAGTGTTTCTACACCAGTTGCTACTTTCGGGTGAATGTAATCTGCCTCTCATTAGTCTTACCCGTTGTAATCCCCCTAGATTGAGTTCTCATTAATGATCATTAATATCGGTCATTATTTGCCAGCTGCTAAGGATTGTACTTTTATTGTCGAAGCTGCAAGGTGTTAATTGTAACAAATCAAGCCAGGCAACAGAATCGACAGACGCATTTAGAGAGCTTTGCAGAACATGAAGTCATTTGGTCAGGAGAAAGCATCAATCAATGAAAACCCACAGAATCAGCTCTCTAGTCAGTCAATAAACAATAAGGGCTCTGAAATTAAATAATTATGGAGAAACCTGGGGGGAAGAACAGTTTTTGGAGTTCTCACCTTGCTGACAGCCGGCTCCTACCAAACAAAGGTTTGTTATCTTAACAGGAAGCAAGGGAATAGATGAATTTCCAAGTTAAAAATCTATGCCAAAACCTAACTGTGCCTGACTGCGAAATAAAGACAAAAATACATTTGTATCTGCTTGCAGGGTTCGTTAGACTACTATGCAGTAAGAATAATGAAGAACTGTAACAATAGTGTACTGTAAACCCAGTGGGTTAGATCCAATAACTCCCAGCTACTAAGCGTGAAGCTTTATTCTGCTTCAGGGAACAGAATGGAGATACTAGATGTAGCCTGCTACTTCATATCTAGGTTTGGTTTGCTTAGACCAGGGGTAGTCAAACTGCGGCCCTCCAGATGTCCATGGACTACAATTCCCAGGAGCATTCGCTGGCAGGGGCTCGTGGGAATTGTAGTCCATGGACATCTGGAGGGCCGCAGTTTGACTACCCCTGGCTTAGACCTTCCTTTGCTGAGCGCTCTGGGACACCCCAAGTTTGTAACTATAAAATACCAGAATCATAGAGTTGGAAGGGACCTCCAGGTTTATCTAGTCCAACTCTTTGTGAGAAGAGTGCTTGCACCCGAAAGCTCACGCCTTGAATAAATCTTTGTTGGTCTTAAAGGTGCGACTGGACTCTGATTTTATTATCTAAGGATATGGCTGTACTGCATCCACCATGGGGTAAATGGTTGCCAGTTTCAACCACTGCGTCTGCAATGTCATACAGATCTGCAAAGTAAGTTATAGCAAGATTTCTACCTAGAAATTCACACATTTGGCTGAACAGCATTAACAAGGGACAGCAGAAGTCCAGCAAGATAAAAGCAATTGTGGGCTGGGTGTGGGATTTAGAACCTCTACTGCAGGGGTAGTCAAAACTGCGGCCCTCCAGATGTCCATGGACTACAATTCCCAGGAGCCCCTGCCAGCAAATGCTGGCAGGGGCTCCTGGGAATTGTAGTCCATGGACATCTGGAGGGCCGCAGTTTGACTACCCCTGCTCTACTGTAATGGTTCTCAACCTTCCTAATGCTGCAACCCTTTAATACCGTTCCTCGTGTTGTGGTGACCCCCAACCATGAAATTATGCAGAAATTAAACCGAAACTGACCAGTGGCGTGAAGATCCATTGTTCATGATTGTATATAAATAGGGTTTTTTTTCTGGGGTTTCTCAGTTCAGTTCTGCCCCTTGTCCCACCATGCCGATCTCGCTCTTTTCTGCTGCTCCAGACAGATGAATGCTCTATCTCGATCTACCCCGCAAGACTGTTTTGTGACACCTGCAGGAGCAGCAGCAACAGTGGCAGCACTCCCCCCCCCTCCGGCCAGACTGCTCTTGCCGCGACCCCTGTGAAAGGGTTTTGAGACCCCCCAAAGGGTCCCAACCCCCAGGCTGAGAACCGCTGCTCTACAGATGTTTCAGCCGGCAAATATATGATGCGAGTTTGAGTTCAGTGTAAGAAGTAAGACACCTTCTTTTAGTACCCAACGGGTTTCACATGCCAGCGCCACACAACAGGAGGCCTAGGTATTCCTCAGAGCACAGCCCTGACAACAATCCATCTTCCCTGACATGGAGCTTTTGTGTTCTGTGTGGAAGAGGAGATCTACAGAGATAGATTTCTGCAGAAGATTTTCTATGGACAAAAAAAAAGTGGCAGCATTCCAAATGTCTGCATCTTGTCTTTGTTTTTTTTGGGTGGGGGGGTATCTTCTCGATTTGGAACGCTTTCAAGTTCTTCAGCACAGGGTGGCAAAAAGCAATTACATCCCTGAGTCACAATACAGAACATCACAATGTAGCCTGATATTAAGAATTTCAGCAAGTCAGTCGACTGTGGCAAGAACTGGCTAACATAAATGTATTATTTATGTCAAAGATTTACATTATTTTACATAACTTGGGCGAAGACTTAAAAGACATCGATCTCGCTATCCATTATGAGAGTCTGCCAAACGTCCTGTTGAGACCATCGAATAATAAAAAAAAGAACCTGGAGAGTTGCGTTTGGCTCTAAAGGCGAGAAAAGCTGGGAGCAATGCCTCATGTTCTGAAACCTCAACCAATGTTCAAGGCTTAACAAATGTTCGTGAACATTCCAGAGCAAACCTCACTAGCAGTAGGTTCTCTTTTAGTCAAAAAGCCTGACTCCCAGGAAAGTGTGTGGTACTTTTACATGAGGGCATGAGATTGACAGAATCTACAAAATACTCACCAGGTACCTTTGAGGATGCTTTTTTCTTGGATGCTTTAGGCTGCTTTGGGCTGATCCTGCGTTGAGCAGGGGGTTGGACTAGATGGTCTGTATGGCCCCTTCCAACTTTATGGTTCTATGAGGGACGTTATGAGGCAGGACTTGATGTAAGTTTATAGTAAGACTGGGGACAAAGTACCGGACATGGCACCCAGGAATACAACAGGTGCTAGCACATACGCCTGCACTGTGTCCTTTCTGGGTTCTGGCCCTCCTCCCCCTGCTCCCTGTTCAATCTTGAGATCCAGTGTGGTGAAGTGGTTAAAGAGTAAAAGACTATCATCTCAAGAGCTGGGTTTGATTACTGATTCCAACTCCATATGCAGCCAGCTGGGTTGCCAAATTCCAGGTGGGGGGGCCTGGAAACCTTCAGGAGGATGAAAGAGAGAAAGATGGGATGAAAGAGAGAGAGACAGAGAAAGAGACAAAGAAAGAGGGGTGAGGGAAGGAAGGCATCCTTCATGCCCCTTCATCTACATCTCCCAAAGGCCAGGCTGGGTAGGCAAGGCCATAGGGGGGCTGCCTCTTTCCCACCCACACCCACTTCTCCCAAAGGCCAGGATGCTCCGGGAAGACTATAGGGGATGAGCTGCCTCCTCCCAGCCCATCCCCATCTCCCGAAGGGCAGGCCAAGCAGGGAAGGCTATGGGGGCTTCCTCTTTCCCACCCACCTCACATCTCCCAAGTTTGGGCCAGGCTGTGTAGGGAAGGATGTGGGGGGATGCCTCCTTCCCATCCCCCTGCATCTCCCAAGGGCCAGGTTGGGTGGGGAAGGTTGCTGGATCCCACCAACCCCTCTGGGGAAATGGAGGGTGGGGGAAAGCAAAGAGTGCTCTGATGGCCAGCTGCAGGGCCATGGGGTGGTGTTGTCAACCCAGGTCCTGTTAGGGAGACTCCTTGGAAGAAAAACCTTGCCAGGAGCTCCCAGTATCACCCAAGTCTCAGATGAATGAGAACTTGACCCAGCCAGATATTCAACAGGCAGAGAGCTCTGGCCAGCAGGAGGGAAAGAAGCTGCAGACAAATCAGGGCCATTATCCAGCTGCAGCTCCCTGTCTTATCAGCTCACCTGAGCCAATTAAGCAATGCCAGCTATGGGCTGGAAGATAGCTCCAGTCTATAAAGCACAACACCATGTCAGTTGCTGACTGCAGAAGGCTGGGAGTCTTCACAGAGTGAGGACTAAGAGGCTGCTGGCAGCCTATATTAACTTGAGGCTATAAGGCCTGGGCTGTGGACACAACCTGTGACCTGTACCTTTTGTTGATGCCCTTGGACTGCTTGAAGGAACCCTCAACTCGCTGGACTCAGGACACTCATTGCATTCTGTCTGTCCCTTGACATTCTGTTTTTGAAATACTGATTATCTCTGCCTACCTGGCAGCTTGCCTGTGCTTACTTCCAGCAGAGAGCTGAAGCCTGAGACTAGCATAGGAGACAAAGAAGCAGGCTTCCCTCACTTGCCTGAGGGATATGAAGAGGCTGAAAATAGAGCAACTTACCAGCAGCAGGGCCTTTCAGAGAGACCAGCACCTCTTCCACCCAGTAAGTAGAAGGAAGAGGAAAGATAAGCCCTCATTAGTGTCCTCTCCTTAGTGGCTACACACTCCCAAAGAGGGTCAATCAGGTAGGGATTGAGTTGTCTGCATGCAATTTGAACTGATTGGCCCTAATTAGCAGATTGCAATTTAAACTGATTGCCCCCCATTGACAAAGTGCAATTTGCACTGCTTGGCCCTAATTAGCAGAGTGCAGTTTGAAGTGCTTGACCCTCATTGGCTGAGTACTATCTCCCTATTGGCAGCACAGTCCCAGGGAGGGTCAATCAGGTAGGAATTGAGTTGCCTGCATGCACTTTGAACTGATTGGCCCTCATTGGCAGATTACAATTTGCACTTCTTTGCCCTAATAAGCGGGGAGCAATTTGAACTGATTGGCCTTCATAGGCACAGTTTTCTCTCCCTATTGGATGCATACTCCCTGGGAGGGCCAATCAAGTAGGGATTGATTTGTCTGCATGCAGTATGAATTGATTGGCACTCATTGGCAATTTGATTGGTTCTCACGGAGTGTAATTTGCTTTGCTTGGTCATAATTGGCATAATGCAATTTGAACTGATTGGCCCTCATTGGCAGAGTGTTCTCTCCCTCTTGGTGGCATACCTGCAGGGAGGGCCAATCAGGTAGGGCATGAGTTAGCTGCATGCAGCTTCAACTTTATAATGTTTAGTGATAGTAATATGCACCAGAGCAACAGACTCTCAGGGTTTTCTCCATTTTGTCCTCAACCCATATTGGGTGCCATTGATGGAAGCAACCTTTGAATGAGGAAGAATCTCCAAGTGAGTCTTAGAGACATGGTGGGCTTTAAGAATCTACTTAGTAATCCATATTTTTACCCAGCCCATTCATTTTCTCCCCAGAAGTGAGAGAACTGACAGCATTTTTCCTTGCAACTGCTCCATTTGGGTGGGAAAGCCTATTGTGTATGCATGGAAAGGACAGCAGAAGACTGGGAACCTGTCTTGTTGGTCACCATCTTACAAAATGTGACACAAAACAAAGCCTTCAGTCATCATCACCACAGTTTGATATAGGAGAGCTGCTGCCAAGTTTCATGGCCAATCTATTTCCTCCAGGAAATGAGAGATATCATGTGATATCACAGGGGCATCTGGGGTTGAAAAGGTAAAGGTATCCCCTGTGCAAGCACCGGGTCATGTCTGACCCTTGGGGTGACGCCCTCTAGTGTTTTCATGGCAGACTCAATACGGGGTGGTTTGCCAGTGCCTTCCCCAGTCATTACCGTTTACCCCCCAGCAAGCTGGGTACTCATTTTACCGACCTCGGAAGGATGGAAGGCTGAGTCAACCTTGAGCCGGCTGCTGGGATCGAACTCCCAGCCTCATGGTCAGAGCTTCAGACAGCATGTCTGCTGCCTTACCACTCTGCACCACAAGAGGCTCTTCACCTGCCATTTTCTGGTGGAATGGGAAAGCAGGGAAAGCAGTGGAGCAATGGAAAGCAGTGGAGCAAATGTTGAACAGCACAGGCCAGATACTGACAACCACAGGCTAGATAATTCCACCATTCCATTGATCCTCCATCCCACTGTCTTTCCCCTGCAAAGCTGTAGCTCTCTATATTGGATCAGAGTTGGTTATCGGAGATACGGACGGACTGGAAGGCCCCTGCATTTCTATCTCTAGCAACTGTCCTCATATCTGGATAGACAGCTGAGGACCTAAGCACAGCTCCGTGGTGAGACGTAAACCCTTCAACGCTTTCTTCTTTAATCCTTGCCTGTATCTTTACTTTGGCTTCCAGCGATTCAGACTATTGTGATAGTTCCTTTTCCCAGATCTCCATAGTTAGCAAAACACAGTTTTGTTTTGAATACCTGCTGAACTCTGTCCGGAATAGCTGAACTCATTTCGTAACCACTTAGCAGTCTGTGAAGAGCGTGAGACTTTGTCAAGATGTTTGTTCAAAACAACTCTCGACTCCATCAAAGCCATCTGGAGCACCTGTGACCAGAGTATTAAGACTTGTTTCATAAGTATAGGGTGAAGTGGAAAGTTTCAACATTCGGGTAGTAGTCTTCACTTGGGTAGTCATCTAGACCAGGGGTAGTCAACCTGTGGTCCTCCAGATGTCCATGGACTACAATTCCCATGAGCCCCTGCCAGCATTTGCTGGCAGGGGCTCATGGGAATTGTAGTCCATGGACATCTGGAGGACCACAGGTTGACTACCCCTGTTGTAGACGCCAACTTGTAAATGCCATCTTTTCATGGTCAGGACTCTAGGGCTTTTCTTTAAGTTAAATGTTTATTATCAATATTATCAGTATTATTATCAGTCAATACAATCTTCCTGGTCTACCTCCAAGGCACTCATGGTAGGGTACATGGTTCTGCCCTCCAACATTCTATCCCCACAATGTCTTTAGGAAGTAGACTGGACTAACTAGAAATGACTGACTCAGATTTGAAGGCACCAACCAAGGTTCATGACAAAGTGGGTATAGAGCGCCTTAACAGACAGAAGTTTAACCAATGCAGGTTTTTCCATCATGGAAATGCAGTGATGGGGATCCCTGCACCTGTTGTAGGAATGTGCAGCCCCTAGGGTTGCTAGCTCTGGGTTGGTAAGAATCTGTAAACATTGGGAATGGAACTGGGAGTAGGGATTTGGGTCAGAGATGGACCTCAGTGAAGTATAATGCTATGAAGGCAGCCATTTTCTTCAGAGGAACTGATCTTTTTAGTCTGGATATGAATTATAATTCAGCAGTTCCCCAGCACAGGGGTAGTCAACCTGTGGTCCTCCAGATGTTCATGGACCACAATTCCCATGAGCCCCTGCCAGCAAACGCTGGCAGGGGCTCATGTGAATTGTAGTCCATGAACATCTGGAGGACCACAGGTTGACTACCCCTGCCCTAGCAAACCCCCTGCCCCCATTTTAATTTTCATTGGCTTCAATGACGAAATCTTTGATGTCAGTTTCATCTCTTCTGTGCTGTTCCACCTCTTTCTCACCTGGAATTCTCTAATCCAGGGGTAGTCAAATTGCGGCCCTCCAGATGTCCATGGACTACAATTCCCAGGAACCCCTGCCAGAGTTCGCTGGCAGGGGCTCCTGGGAATTGTAGTCCATGGGCATCTGGAGGGCCGCAGTTTGACTACCCCTGCTCTAATCCGTCTACCAGGGCCAGGATAATGAATGGCATACGCTGGATGCAAATAATATTTTTGTGTGTTTCATTTATGCCTACAGCCATGCCACCCGCAACACGCCCGACCTTGCCTCGTCTGTTTCATTTATTTGGAAATGAATGTGCATCTGTAATCTGGTCAGACTCTATTTATCATGCAGCTGTTAGAGACAACTGGAAACGGCAGAGAGGAAGCATGTCTCAAGTGGCATTGTTGTAGTTCCGAGTTCCAACTGAGGATTCAAATGAGCTGTGGAGACTTCGGGGTGTCTTCTTACATCGTCATTTCCTGATTTGTCTTATAAACCAATCCAAATGTACTTTGAAGATGACATGCACCCTGTCCTCTTACTCTTAACTGCAAATTGGGGATAAATCTATGTTTAAAAGGCTTCCACCAGATGTCCTCAGGGCAAGCTCTCTGGCCAAGCCATCCAAAGTACTGCTTGGCATAGCACAGTGCTGAGGGCAATGGCACACTCAGCAGGATCTCAGCTTACTCTCAGCCACTGATGGTGCAAGAGAGAACAGAGCCATTCCCTTCCAACTATGTACCACTCTTGGCCAAGTTTCCATTGAGCCTCTGCAACAACACTGCAGGGTCTTGATTCAAACCATGTAAGGATCAAATGGGATCATTGATTTCCATTCACTCCATTGTCCATTAGAGGAGACCTCAAAGCAGCAGCAGATGGGGTATGCTGAAAGCAGGACCATGACTATTCTTCTAGAACCGAGGTCTTCCAGGATATTCCCCCCCCCCCTGCTGCCTGGTACTGGCTACTTCATTTTTTCTTCAGCAGAGGAACACAGAGGAGTCATGAAGGAACTAGGGTGCCTCCAAAGGAACGTGGCACATAGTAAGTTCTATATCCCAGGGGTAGTCAACCTGTGGTCCTCCAGATGTTCATGGACTACAATTCCCACGAGCCCCTGCCAGCAAATGCTGGCAGGGGCTCGTGGGAATTGTAGTTCATGAACATCTGGAGGACCACAGGTTGACTACCCCTGCTTTATCCTATAAAATGTATCCAGTGGAATTGACTATATGAAATAATGGATAAGAGTGGCAGCTTCTATTCTGGCAAAGCCAGTTTGATTCCCTGCTCCTCCCCCTCATGCAGCCAGCTGGGTGACATTGGGCTTGTCACAGCATTGCTAAGGCTGCTCTGACTGAGGGGTAATATCAGGGCTCTCTCAGCCTCACCTCCCTCACAGGGTGTCTGTTGAGGGGAGAGGAAAGGGAAGGCGACTGTAAGCCACTTTGAGACTCCTTTGAGCAGTGAAAAGCGGGGTATAAAAAACAACTTCTTCATCTCCCAAATCTAGATGTCGCCACAAAAAACAGCAGCTTCCTTACTGCACAATGCATGATGACAATGAAATATCTGAAAAAGCAGACTTCACAACCTGCTGTGGAATTGCTGCGGCATTTTAAAAAATCTCCCCCCCCCCTCTGTTTCATTTCTAGAATTGAAAGGAGAGTCCAGCCTAGATTCACCCTGTGAATATTATGAAGAAATTGAGGGAATGCAGCTTTCTTAATATAATAGACACCAATGAGATATTGGATAGCTGTGCTCATCAGTCCTGGTTATAAGCAAATAAAGCTTCCTCCTTATTAACAACGGTCATCAAAATGTCTAATGAAATGGAACAAAAAATATTACTGTGGCCCTGGACTGTGTGCTGCCAAATTGATTTGCAGATCATTAAATTTTATTTTATCTGTTAGAATCATATAATCATAGACTTGGAAAGGTCCTCCGGGGTCATCTAGGCACAATGCAGGAACCCACAACGACCTGCCCACCCACAGTGATTTATGGAAGAAGATTAAGTGCACATTGATTTACTTTTTTAACATGCCCAAATCCTCATAGACCTTTGCCTGGGATGGAGAGAGCTGACAAAAGAACTGTTTCTCCCTCTCCCAAAGTCCTAGAGCTTGAAGACACCCCATGAAACTGATGAACAGGCAACTTGTGGCAGTCAAAAGAAAATACTTATTTACACAGCAAGTGATTAAAATGCAAAATTTGCTGCCAGGGAATGTAGCAACACCCACAGTCATAGACAGCTTTAAAAGTGGGTTAGACAGATTTATGGAGGGACAAGTGATTCAAGAACGGGGCTCAAGGTTGGCATGCCATTTGCTTGGGGTTTCACCCCCAGATTTTAAAAAGCCACTGATCACAGTCAGGAGAAAATGTGTTTCCTTAAAACCGTGATTCACATAGATACTGTGGAGGAACAGAATCGATCCCAGGTTCGAAGCCAGCTTTGGAATCATTACTCTTTTTTTTTTTTACTGGGTAATTGTCAACTTGAACTCTTCCTAGAAGATAAAATGACTAAACTGAGGCTATTGTATCTTGATCACAATAATGCAATAATGCTAGGAAAAGTTGAAGGAAGCAGGAAAAGAGGAAAGTCAACATCGGATAAATTGACTCAAACAAGGAAGCTACAGCCCTCCGTTTGCAAGACCTGAACAAAGCTGTTAAAAATAGGATGTTTGGGAGGTCATTCATTCAAAGGGTTGGAAGAAGAAGAAGAAGAAGAAGAAGAAGAAGAAGAAGAAGAAGAAGAAGAAGAAGAAGAAGAAGAAGAAGAAGAAGAAGAAGAAGAAGAAGAAGAAGAGTTGGTTCTTATATGCCGCTTTTCCCTACCCAAAGGAGGCTCAAAGGGGCTTACAGTCACCTTCCCATTCCTCTCCCCACAACAGACATCCTGTGGGGTAGGTCAGGCTGAGAGAGCCCTGATATCACTGCTCAGTCAGAACAGTTTTATCAGTGCCGTGGTGAGCCCAAGGTCACCCAGCTGGTTGCATGTGGGGGAGCGCAGAATCGAACCCGGCGTGCCAGATTAGAAGTCCGCACTCCTAACCACTGCACCTTTTGGACCTGCTCCTCAGCTGGCCTTCCTTCCTTCAGCCTGCCTGCAAACCAATTCAGTAGTTAAAGGACCGGGAATGTATTCTCGTTTCGTGGCAGCACTTTTAAAGACATATTGTTAAGTGCCCATTTCTTCTGCCATCAAAATATGCCTTAACATCTGGAAACAATGCGACTGTGACTGGCAACCCAGATGAATGCTGTGATACAAAACCAGAAGATTGCTTGCTAATGTCACATCCTTAACAGAGAATGTGCTTTACAACTCTTTAACTACACTGTTTGTATAAATGTTTTAGAGGATCATAAAGCTCTCCCTGCCTTCCGCGGTATAACGGTGCCTCCCTCGCAAGTGTAGATTATGATTGTGCCCCATCTATTTGCTAAAATTAAAATATTTGCAGCTGCTGTTGCTTATATATGCAGACAGCTATCAAGACAATAGCTAGTCCCACCGTTAATGGCATGTATATTTTATCCTTTGTCTGTCACAGGGAGGGGGGGACAGGATTACAAAAGCTATCACTGTGGCTGTCTCCTAACGCTTTGATAGAGCGATCTTCGGGAGCAGATCCTAAACACTGGAGGCAAAAGTCCACACTTGTTTCGGATAGACCGTTTATGCACTGGAGGTTTCATGCTGGGCTGCAGGCTGGAGTTTTAGTTGTGGCAGGTTGCCCCACCTCTTCCTGCACCCACATGGGGGAGCATTTGGCCTGGTGCACCTCATCCACCCCCGTTCTGTGCTCCTGACAGGGGGGTGGGACAGTGAAGGTCCCAGTGCATAAACGGTCTTAGCGATGCTTCCAGTTTGTGAGTGGGTGGGCAAGAAGGGATGTGTCAGTGTTTGTCTCTTGTGGCCCAGAGAATGGCTGATTGCCACTGTGGGATGGTAGGTGAATTTCCTCCAGGTCAGGCTAGATTCTGGAGATCTTGGGATCACTTGTCCATGAAATTGGGGCTACTGTGGGTGGGCAGGTAGTTGTGAGTTCCTGCATTGTGCAGGGGGTTGGACTAGATGACCCTGGAGGTACTTTCCAACACTATGATTCTATTATTTTGGCAAATAAGGTGTGCACAAATGAACCTCCCCGGTTGCCAGGGCCCACATCTCTCAAACTGATCCCGTATGGCTTGCCCACAAGCGCTGTTTCCAGTGATGCAGTAGCTGTGCAGTAGCAGTGTCATTGTGGCTGGCCAGGAAGCTCCCCAACCTTTCTGAGCCTATCGGCAACTTGGGAATTCCTGCAAAGGGTGGTGGGCACAGCCACAAAGTGGCTGTTGTAATATGGCTGTTGCAGGAGAGGGGGCCAGCCACAAAACGGTTGCCCCAGCTCCCTTCAGTCACACAATGAAGATTCTTGTGCTGTAGTGGCAGCTGCTGCCAAAGCAATATTTTCAAAAATCTGCAGAGCAATCAATGGTCAGTCAGAATCCACTTGATCTTTCTCATTTTTTAAAATGCCTTAGTGGAAGCCAGGGCTGATTCTGCACTTACTTTGTTTATTCCGTTGTGGATCCTGCTGAATTCAGATCGATATAAACTCGGGTCTTCCTCTATTCCCCCCCTCCCCATTGAAACAGAAAAGTATTCTGGAAGTGATTAGGGAAGCTCAGAAGGGGGGGAGACAAGCACAGCAGGAGTCTCTTTTCTTGAAGGGGGGGAGATGATTGGAGACAGCAGAGGATGGGGAATAAATCCAAGAGGCAAATCTCTACCAAGAGAAGTTAGGGCTTTCCTTTTCAGGGAAGCCTTGCAACCTGGGAACAAGGAAGCCTTTGAACTGATGCCATGGCCAATCAGGGCTTTTCTATAGTGTTGGAGTCTTGGCAGCAAGTTATTTCAGGGAAATCAGACAGCTGCATGCTTACTCATGCCAATTTTTCAAATATCAAGGGTTATATACATTCCGGGGGAAAGGTAGGGTCATTCGGATCAATCATGCTTGTTGCAGAGGGATTGAATCACCCAAAATCAAAATGGAAATCACATTCAGTGAAGATGACCGGGATTGAATCGACCTGGGATTGGAATAAAAGCTCTGTGAACATTCAGCCCAGGAAAGATGTCAGCAAGTGCCGTGGTGCACACAGGCACCCTGTTGAGGACCCCTGGCTTACTGGTTGCATTACATATGGATTATCTTCAGCAGGGATCTGCATCACTGTAATATGGCTTTGTTTCAAGTGCTGGAGCTGCTCTTGCCCTTTCGCAGTGGAAACCATTTATTATCAGAAGGGTGATAGCCAAACAGCCTAATTAGGGTTCTTTTGCCTAGCCCTAATTAATCACTCAAAGAAAAACCTTGTTTATATTTTTACTGCAGAAGAAATATAGACACAGGGGAGTTCAAAAATCTGCACAGAAAATAATAGGATTGCATAGTTCTTGAAGGTTGGGAAAGATGATGCCCTTGCAGGATGAGCCAATAGCCCGGGGTCTCTACCTCCCCACTCCACCTCCCGGGAACACCCTACAGTCGATATACCTGTCCTCCAGGTACTGCTGACAGGTCCAAAAAGCTGCTCACATGCTTTTCCCCAATTGTTTACATAAACAGTAGTGACACACTCTTCTTCCATCTCTCTAGCCTTGAGATAAGGACTATAACATAAACTTTGGTTTTGTGAGAAAGCTTATCAAAAACTACATTCCAGAGAGGAACAGGCTGTTTTCTCTGCCTGGCAAGAACCAAAGACTTGAACCAGGACAGACAGAGAGCATTTGCAACCGTGTTTATAACCCTCAGTAAAGATGCACATGCTTGACTTTGGGAGACAGGCAGGAGAAGGTTACCTGGCTTGAATGATAGAAAGGCAAGCCAAGCAGTTTCCTCATCACTGCCAGCACTGGGGCAACCAAACAGTCTAAATTGCACAGACGCAGCCAGGCCTACCTTTCAGGGTTGTTGTAAGGAGGTCAAATGGAGGATGTAAGCTGGTTTGGGTTTCCCTTGGAGAGAAAGGTGGAGTTTGAATGAAGTAAATAAATAAATGGGGGAAAGGGTATGGGAAAGCAGTGCATGAATATGCATGGCCAAATATTCTCAATATCAGCCAGAATGGTGTAGTGGTTAAAAGCAGTGGACTCTAATCTGGGAAGCCAGGTTTGATTCCTTGTCCTCCTCCACATGCAGCCAGCTGGGTGACCTTGGGCTAGCCACAGTCCTGTTAGAGCTGTTCTCACTGAGAAGTTCTGTCTCAGCCTCATCTACTTCACAGGTTGTGGGGAGAGGCAGGGAAGACGATTGTACATCAATACGAGACTCCTCAGAGTTGTGTGAAAAGTGGGGTATATAAATCAACTTTCCTTCTTCTTCTGTACTAGAGATTGATTTCCAGCATTTGATTAAAAAACAGGCTTGGGCAAGTGTTAAAAGAGTGCCGGTCGCTCTTAATCGGTAATCAAACTGCAATCCTTACAATTTTCTAATAAATATTGATGAAAAGCCCCTGTGGGCAGAGCGCTGTCCGGGGAGTCGAGGCTGCGTTCCTGCCCACACGGGCCAATCCGGATATGACCAGCAAAGCTGATTGTGGGGACATCCTGGCCCCAGAACTCTGTTCATCCAACAAAAAGCAATATGATTTTTAAAAGTTAACAATGAGGTTGACCTCTCCCTCCCTCTCTCTCTCTCTCTCGCTCTTTCTCTCACTCACTCTCTTTTGCCGTACGATTTGTGGAAGTTTTTTTCCAGTTAATCGTAAATCATCCCACACATCTTTTAATGCCTTTAAACGTTATCTATTTAATATCATGCAAGAGACGTTTAAATTAAACAAACTCATTGGCTCAAATGCCAATGAATCAATTCAGTGCGTTAATGAGTTGACAGCTGTGCTGAGGGAAGGAAGAAATAAAATGGCTGCCACAGGAGATTTATCATAGGCTATTTCGGATGACCACTCTTGGCATGGGGGTCGCTGTTCATGTTACCTTTTTCCACTGACACTGTGCAAAGGAACACTGCAGAACAAAGGGACCTTAACTCAATGGTAGAGCATCTGCTTTGCATGCAAATGGTCCCAAGTTCAATCCCTGGCATCTTCAGGTAGTAGAAGATATGAAATGCCTCTTCTTGAGACTTTGGAGAGCCACTGTCTGTCCAAATAGTCTAATCATCTAATGCAGGGGTAGTCAACCTGTGGTCCTCCAGATGTCCATGGACTACAATTCCCATGAGCCCCTGCCAGCAAATGCAAATGATGGCAGGGGCACATGGGTATTGTAGTCCATGGATATCTGGAGGACCACAGGTTGACTACCCCTGATCTAGTGCAGTATTTTGGATATTTCATGTGTAGACTTCATTGCACATCAGTTTTTGGTGCATGAACTCATGCACTTCTGCTTTTCATGCATCAGCTCATGCATTTCTGAGATCTGATGATGACAAAGCCTGTTTTCAACAACATGCTCAAAATCAATGCACAGAGACATTTTATAGTACAGAACTGGCTTCACAGGCCTCAGCAGAGCAATCATGAAATAAATTGACCCATAGAAGATTTTGGTAACTGGATTAGACACAGTAACCCTGCCCCTGGAACAGTAAACAAAGGTAAGACTTTCATGTTCAGAATGAGGAGGTGCACGTGAAGAAACCAGCTCCCAAGCTACCAACATAAGGCATGGCCATGACTAACTAAGGCCACTAGTTGATGTCGTGGAGGGCTGGCCTGGAAAGATGCACTGGGATCCAAGCCCGGCTGTGGCTTGCATGTCTGTGTGGGAGCATACAGTGGCTGCATCAGGGGCAAGCATTTGGGTGCCTATTTAAGGTGCCACATGGAAAGACCTGGTCTCTCTGCCACTGATCGCCAACTGAACAGCTGCCCGTCCACCTACCCGCCCAATGTTCAATTGAATTAGTCACTATCGATTGCTAGTTTATCATCACAGCTGTGGGTTTAAAAGGGGCACAAGAAAGAGCCTTTATTCAGGATTCCAGTTTGAGTACTGGAGCCCCGAGGTCAGTGGGTCTCAATAACAGACCAGATTGAGTCCGAGAGTGGCTGACCCAGCTGGGAAGGCCAGGGGCTTGGAGCCAGGTGGCTGGGGTGGCCAAATGTGGTCGGTGATAGTTGATCATCCCACAGGCCATCTCCTGGGTTGGGGGAGGGACTCTAGGGGCAAGGAAGGGACCTGCCCTCCCAGCTGGGAAGGAGGTGGGCTAACCCACCAGCTAGAGGTGGGTTAGGCCACAAATAAAGCCGTGTCCTTGTTATCGCCAAGCTGAGTCATGTCTTGTTTGACCAGTAGGCCATCCTGCCAGTCAAACCCATCATTAACAGCCATGTGCCACAGAAACATATTGCTCATATTTATGCAGTTTAACTTTAGCCTGGATTCTTCTTTGCAGCACAAACAAATGTCCCTTCTGTCAAGCCACGTGGCTAAGGAAGGATGCCCTGGAAAGCAGCCGACCATTCCCTCCCAAGTATTGGAGAAGTCAGCTAATGACTTGTGGTCAAAGACAGGAGGAGAACGGATCTACGTGCCACTTCATTAATCAGTGCGCTGACACCTCCACTCCATCCTAATGTATTGACATTCCTTGGGTGGCTCATAATTAGCAGCTAATGGCACTCAGATCTCCCGTTAGAAATGTCAGTCTATTAACCTCTAAAGTAGGCCGTTTGTTTGAGGCAAGGATGCTTGCAGTCGGCTTCCTCAGACAAAGGGGCAATGGCTGCCTTAAGAACCTCAGCTTCTTCACCCAGCCAAGGGTGGCTGTGCACAATGGAGTAGCTCCAACTAATACTACTGGACATTACTGCAGTTCTCGCATTTGTTCAGATTTCAGCAGTTCTTCCCAAGGATACCACCAACCATGTCACCTTTCTCTTTTACCCAAGCAAATGAATTCATGCCAACATAGCAGGTAGGATTACCTGGCAGGAGGTCTCCGGCAGTCTCTTTTTTATGCTACTTGGGGTAGTGGCAGGATATTTTTGCAAAAATAATAATAACATTTATTTTCATAGCCTGCCTCTCTCAGCAGAGTCGGGATAAGTAACCTCAATAAAATAAGAATGGTTTAAAAATATGTGATATCATTTAAATCAATTAATTGGGTTTTCAACTATCTGTAAGTAAAACATAGTTAAAACTGCCTACCCTTACCACTTTTAATTGCAGGGGCTGGTTGGTGTTCTGACTGGTGGAGACAGGTGGGTTCTCAAGTTGGTGGGATTCTCAGGTAGGGATGCCAGTTTATGCATGATGGTACTTCCTCACCTCAGCCAGAGGCCAGGTGAAACATCTGTCTTACAAACCCACTTGAACTGGTTAAGGAAGGTCTCAGTGGGCCCTGATCTCACTGGGGAGAGTGTTCCACCAGGCCCGGGTTAGGGCTGGGAAGGCCCTAACCCAAGTCAAGAACAGTTTTATTTCTTTGTGACTGGGGACCCTGAGCAGATTTTGATTGCTTGATCTTAATGAGTTCTTCAGGGTATAGTGAAAGAGGTAGTCCTACATATACAGAGGTCTCAGACCATTTAGAGCATTAAAAGTAGTTATCAGCACCTTGAATCTGATTCAGTCTCCAATCTGGAGCCAGTGCAGCTGGGAGAGCAGTGGTGATATGTGTAAGGGACATCACCAACGTAAGGAAATCGGGAAGTGACATAAGGGAATTCTAGGAATCACTGGAACCTCTTATACAATTTCTGACAATTCCTAGAACGACCCTATACAACTTCTGAGAGTTCCCTGTAAGTGACACCAACAACATCACATGGCCAATGCCCAACCCTGCTGCCATTTGCCAGGCTTGATCTGGCAACCATATTGGCAGAACTTCCGTGATCTAGTCCTGCTGTTTAAGCATTACCATTTTGGAGTTTTTGTGCCCATGTGATGGGTCAATGGTGCAACCAAAGTAAAGCGAAGTAGTGCTGGAAGTTTACTTTGTTCATTCGATTCAAACTTTTCTTCATCTAAGGCACCAAACAGCAACCCATATATTTAAAATACGGAAGAAAACATGAGCTCATATAATAAAAACAACCCTGGCTGGGAGTGGGGGGTGGGGATCCCGTCACAGCAGAAAACATCACAACAGCCACATCCGTAATTACAGTCAGTGAATCTTGGACCGTGTTTCAGTATCAGCTACTGCAGAACAGCTGCAGCCTGTTTCAGAGAAGGAGACAGAACAGTCGTGCCTGGACTGAGTATTGTTGATCTGGAGGCACTTGAGGTTCTGCTTGGATTCTGGTTTTTAGCCTGTATTGCCTTCTCCTTACTGCTGGGCATGTAGCCAAAGGTCACGTGTATTAATGGAGAACATGGAGGGTGATCTCTGAAGAAGAACTCAATGCAGAAGTGGAGGGTTTGGGGGGGGAGGTGTCAGGGGGTCCCAGCCCAATAAATATGCCCTGAATGAAACAGACACTCTGATTTCATCTACACCAGGGGTCTTAGACAGCCAACCATAGGTGGGGGATTGTCAAATACTTGTTCATTCCTCATCCTTGATGGTTCTAACTGGGATGGACTGTTCTATCCTTAGAGATTCTGTCTTCCTTTGTTCCAAGGATGCCAAGAATTAGCTGAGCGCCAGTGCAGTGTAGTGGAGAAGTGGTAATTCTCACCAGAGCTAATGAGTCAATGCAAAGCACTGGAACAGAGCAGGCGGGGGGTGGGGGTTTGGCAATGAATCTATATTCCAAGTAAGGATGCTAGGCTCCTGGTGGGACCTGAAGATCCCTTGGAATTACAGTTCATCTCCAAATTGCAAAGAACAGTTTTCTTGGGGGGGAGGTAGGAATGGGGGGGAACTCTATGGTATTGTATCCCACGGAGGTCTCTGTCTGCTCCAAATCTAGGAGTTTCCCAGCATGAATCTTGCAGCCCTTCCCTCCCCATCCCTTGCTGGTGACTGCTGGGGGAGGGGGCAGGACCTGGAAACCTAAATCCAATCTTCAATTAGGACTGCCTACTTCAGGTTCAGCAATTTTTTTGAGAAAGCTGGATTTGGGGAGAGACAGCACCTCAGATGGATATAATGTGATTAAATCCACCCTCTCAAGCAACCGTTTTGCCCAGTTGTAATCCTAAGGGGTCTCCAGCTCGCCCCCCCCACACACACACACCTGGAGGTCGGCAACCACGTATACCAGGGGTAGTCAAACTGCGGCCCTCCAGATGTCCATGGACTACAATTCCCAGAAGCCCCTGCCAGCATTTGCTGGCAGGGGCTTCTGGGAATTGTAGTCCATGGACATCTGGAGGGCCGCAGTTTGACTAGCCCTGGCGTATACAGTGTATGAAGAAAGGGAACCCTGCTGCATCAACACCACGGTCTGCCTACCCATAACTAGAGCATTTTCTCCCAAATGCTCTTGTTTATCTAAGAGGAAGGAAGGCAAGCTGTAGGAAAACAGTAGCTGGCATGCCCTGTCCCGTGTTTATTCGCTCTTCTCTGACGTTCCCACTGGCATCCTGTCATTCTTTTGCTAAAGAGCCCCTTCCACTGAAGGATGTGATGAGGGAACCAAAAAGGATGTGGGGTGTCACTGGGACTTACCAGAAAAAGAGCTTTGTTGGGAATGGACACCATGTCAAATGCAGAGGCAGAAGCCTAGAGAGTCTCCGAGGCTTCGGTTTAAGAGACAAAAGAGGGAAGGGGAGGCTCAAAGAAAGAGTACATTTGTATCCTTTGCAAAGCTTCCGCTGCCAGAAACATAAAAGATTGCATGGGGGGGGGGTTGTCAGATTTTTCCAGGTGTTGCTTTGAAACTTTCTGCCCAGTTTAGCTCAAGAAGTTTGGCTGAGGAAATTCTGTCCAACTGTCTCTGGAGAAGTGTGCCAGCACATAAAAGTGTATATATCTTGAATAAATATATGCTGGCCTTAAAGGGACCACTGGACTCCAACTCTGTCCTGCTGGTTGAGATCAACAGACCTGAAACCCGTCTGGAAGGGTGTATGTAAAGGAAAGAAACGATGTTTCAGAAGCCCCTGTTGGGTTGTTCAGGTGTTCACATACCTGAAGGACACGTCTCCCTGCATCAATTAAGCCTGGCCCTCATCACAGTTGGCATTTTTTAATTCTTTATTTGCTTTGCAGAGTCTATATCGCAAGGGCCATCAAGGCAGCTAACAAATTAAAATGGGCATGATAAAATGGTATTTTTAAAGCACTGACCCCCATCCCCCACCCCCCAAGACAAATCATATTCCCGGTAGGGCTTCTTAAAGGCTACACCATTTTGCTGAGTCTGTCTGGATTAAAGGATGTCTGAAGGTTCGGGGGTGGGGGTTGCTTCCGAAATGTTTCCAACATGCCCTTATAGGAAGTCTCAGATATTATGTTGCACAGCTGCAACGTGCACTTTGATGTTTGACATAAGCTAATTGGCATGTAATGTTGATTTTTTACAGTAGTTTTCTGCACCTTGCTGTGTCCTGTGATGCTTTTGTTAGTTGCTTTTGAATTTCTTGGGAGGAAGTGGTCTATGTTTTTTCAAATAAATACAATCCATGCACCCCATTATCCAAAGGTGGGTGATAATATTTAAAACCAGACCAAAAAAAAAAAGAAAGAAAAGAATAAAATAGCCACCAAACTTCCAAATACTTCTTGCTTGTGATGACACAATCATCTGCAAGCCTACTGCATTTCCTCTGAAGAGGAGAGGTGCCAAGAGGTCTCCTGTTATCAAGGGAGGTCTGGCATCCCTAGGAAGGAGCAGGGGGCTCACTCTCTCACCTGTCCATCTTCTTCTGCATGACAGCGACAACTAGGGTTGCTAGTCTTGGGTGGGGAAATATCTGGAGAGTCTAGAAGTGGAACCGCATCTAGAGATACCTGAACCCCCAGGGGCTTGGGAAACCCCTACTTTGGTGCTGCCCCCTCTGCTTTGGAAGTTTCAGAAAGTGGAGGGAAATCCACTTCAAAAAAATAGCCACTTTTGCAGTGATCTCGCCCCCCCAGACTTACACACACAGTTCTCCCTCACTCACTGGGACTTCAGAAAACATCCAGATGTGGTGACATCATCCCAAAATTATGTCAGGGTCATTGGGAATGACACTCTGGGTTTTAGGCAAAACTCTATGGTTTAAGGCCTGTTATTTACTATAGAGTTTTTCAAAACTGAATTATCCCAGAGGACTTTTCTATGCAGGCAATAGAGTTGCCCTGTAGCAAAATGATTCACAAAGTTATTCAGGTAAATTATTAGGGACGGTGGTCCATAGTACTGCATATAGCTTGCCAAAATTAGGTTCCTACTGTGTCGTTTTTGCATCATTTAATGTGTCACTCTAATGCTTATTCTCCATGTTTGTTCTGTTTTTAGACTTTGCAAACATTTAGATTGAGTGGAGACAGTCTGCATGGGGACAGTCTGTCTGGAAATGTATCTGTTCATGAACCACCACAAATAGTTGGAAAATTCATGGTAAGTTTGTGCCGGTTGAACTGCCATGAACTTCACATTACGAACCACAATGGCCAAAATTAATCATAAACTTTTGTTTGCAAACTGTGGCAATCCCTAATGAGGTTAATTGTCCCTGGGGGTTAATTAATTTTTTTTTTCAAAATGTGTTAAACATGTATTGGGTGATATATGGTCATCAACCCACTCACCCAAAATGACCAATGATGGTCCTGAAGGGGGTAGGAAGGGGAGGGGCCCTAGGTGGGTGTGTCCACAGCTATGCTTCCCAACCATATTCTGCATGATTGCCCACTCCGGAGGTTTCTTGAAGCCTGAAGACTGTTTCAGGGGGTTCTCAATGGTAAAATAGGTGAGAAAGGCAATCATAGGGTTTCCCATGAAAAGCACATTCAAAGGTTGTTTGCCATTGACTGCCTACATTTCACATTGGTACTTCTTGATGGTCTCTCATTCAAATAATAACTAGGTCTGACTCTGCTTAGCTTCCCAGATCTGGCTCAACCTTCCTCTGTCCTGCCCCCCCCCCAGTGGAATGAGCTCCCAGAGCTCCCATTGGGGCCCTGCTGGAGCTAAAACAATTCTGCAAGGCCTGCAAACTGGAGCTCTTCCATCAGGCTTCCCAGAGGCCCCTCCCGCCACCAATGGCACTCATAGAAAAAGAACTGAATCCACAGTGCAAGAAAAACGAACCCCAGAGTCGAACCTCAGACTCGAGTGACAAAATCAAGTTGTCCTATGTTATACTGTATTATGAACGTTGATGCAAGTTCTTACTGTCAGAAATGTTACGCATTTCAGACCACGATGTTATACTGCACTATACTATGCAAGTTCCAGTGTAAACCACCCCGAGCCATGAGACAGGACGTTATATAAATGTAATAAATGCAACAAAATAAATCTGGAAAGATTGGGCTAGCCTGGGCTATCCAAGTCAGATTTCTTATAGTGGTGTTGTTGAGAACTTGTTTCATCATCATCATCATCATCATCATCATCAAATTTATTAGAAGAAGAAGAAGAGTTGGTTCTTATATGCCGCTTTTCCCTACCCGAAGGAGGCTCAAAGCGGCTTACAGTCGCCTTCCCATTCCTCTCCCCACAACAGGTACCCTGTGGGGTGGGTGAGGCTGAGAGAACCCTGATATTACTGCTCGGTCAGAACAGTTTTATCAGTGCCGTGGCGAGCCCAAGGTCACCCAGTTGGCTGCATGTGGGGGAGGGCAGAATCGAACCTGGCATGCCAGATTAGAAGTCCGCACTCCTAACCACTACACCAAACTGGCTCTCGCCAAGTTTGCCAACCACTCCCAAGCAGGCTTGTGGCAGGTTATAGATCTCCAAATAAAACCCCATTAAAACCCTATTAAAATGGACAAAAATACAGATGTAGTAGACCAACAACCCAACAATATGGCGCAACACCCTCCCCCCATCCCCACCCCCTACCCCTACCTATAGAGAGAGGAGGCAGGAGAGACAAAATAATCAATTTAATTTTTTTTTAATTAAAAATTGCACAATGCTTCAAGATTAGTTTTCTTTAAAAACAAAATAATTAAATACCAGGACAACTCATAGCAATTCTGTAATTATTAGGCAGACCTTAACATTTTGGAACAATAAGCAGACCTTAACATTTTGGAACAATAAAAGATGAGAAAAATCCATTTATTCTTTTCTTCTCCACTATTATATATTGCCGAAGGCTTTTGCCCGCCTCCTGCATTTATTTTCTCTAAAATAGACTCTCTAGTGCTGATTCAAGAGCAGAGGGTGTTTGCACTTTCGGTTAAAGGCTTAGTTAAAACACCCCCAGCTGTCCCAGAATGTGAAATCAAGAGTCTATCAAATTGACACTCACCAGCTGCAATATGCAAAATGGCTGGCACAGAGATTCACAGCATGTTTGCGGGTCATGCACATGTCTTTACATTAGAGTTGCCAAGTTCCTCCAGCCACCAGAGAGAGGTGGAGGAGCAGGGATGGCCAAAATCGACTTGGGAACACTCCTGGAGATTTGGGGCTGGAGCCTGGGGAAGGCAGGGACCTTAGTGGCATAAAATGTATAGAGTCCATCCTCCAAAGCATCCATTTTCTCCAGGCGAGCTGATTTTTGCAGTCAGTAGATGAGCTGTAATTCCAGAGCTTCCCCAGGCCACATCTGGAGGCTGGTATCTCTAAACATGGATCTGCTCCTGCTCGGAGATGGATCCAGCACCATGATTTTGGAGGTGGGGGCAGGGAGGATTTCTGCCCACAGTGTGGGATTTGAAGCTGCTCTACTTGGCTGCCACAGGGAGAAAGGGCGCTGGGCTCCCGCACGTGGCATCCTTATAAGGGCACCATGAGCTTGCTCCCTACTCCCCCCTGTGTGTCGCTTGACACGCCGTGCCTGCCCACCCAGCTGCTGGAGCAGCACTGGAAGCACATCTTCCTTACGCCCGCTCCTGCGCAGCATCAATGGCAGGCACCAGGTAAGTCTGTGCTGCATTTGTCCCTGAATTTTTTGGAAATATCTTTGGAACAGATATACCTAGTGGAAAAAACCATTGGATGGTACCTGTTTGTAAACATTATAACTGCACGAAAGAGAATGAACCATGCATTTGTTGTTCTTGGTGGCGTACATTTTAAAATACCCTTTATTCAAACTTTTCCCCCCAAAAAGGAATGCTGCTGTGCTATCTTTGGTTTAGAATCCCTTTCCTGTACTGCTTCTGCAGGATTCTTAACTAGTTAAAGAACTGTTAGCTTCTTAGCAATGGTTTTACAGGGAAATGCATCCTTCCATTGTCTTCATAGGAGGGGTGCAAACAGTTTTCATTAGATGTCTGCAACCCAAGAGGGTTCACTGGTCGGAATAAAGGGATGAAGGTCTCTTGTCCTTGCCCCCGTCACCCTCAACAACAAGCAAATTAGTTCCTCTGGGATATCTTTATTAATGAGCAGATCTTCTTTTTCAGAAGAGCGGGCTGGCAAAGGCAGTTCCCCCAGCACAAGAGGCAAGAGTTGGATTTCTAAGGCTACCTGATATCTATAGAATTTATAACCACAAGCATATTAAATATAAATGGGTTAAAAATATGTCGATTGACAAGGTGTGTTTGTGTGTTAAATGCCATCAAATCACTTCTTACAATGGCAAATCTATGAAATAATAAGCTCCAAAATGTCCTCTGGTTAGTAGCCTTGTTCAGGTCTTGCGCACCAAGAGCTGCAGCATTCTTGACGGAGTCAACCCATCTCTTGCTATGGCGTCCTCTTCTGCTACCTTCAACTTAGACTAGCTGTATTGTCTTCTCCAGGGGCTGTTGTCTTCATATAATGTAACCAAAGTACCATAGTCTCAGTTTAGTCATTTAGCTTCAAGGGCAGGGGTGACCAAACGGTGGCTCTCCAGATGTCCATGGACTTCAATTCACATGAGCCAGCTGACAGGGGCCCATGAGAATTGTAGTCCATGAGCTTGGCCATCCCTATTCTAGGGAGAATGCTTTGATCTTATATCTACTTATTTGTCTTTTCATGGTCCATGTCATCCAGAGTCATATTTATATAGGGATTAGGGTTGCCTGCCAACACCGTGGAGGTCCCATATCCGGCCTATTCTCCATCAGCTGCAATGGCTACCAGTTGAATTCCGGATCAGACTAAAGGTCCTGGTAATTACCTTCAAGGCCATATGCGGTCAGGGCCCAGTGTACCTGAGGGACCGCCTCCCCGCCTATGCCCCCAAAAGAGCTCTACGCTCTACTGCCTCCAATCAGCTAAGGATCCCTGGCCCTAAAGAAGTCCGTCTGGTCTCGACCAGGGCCAGAGCATTCTCTGTTCTGGCACCTACCTGGTGGAATGAGCTCCCAGAGGAGATCAGGGCCCTGACGGAGCTTAAACAGTTCCGCAGGGCCTGCAAAAAGGAGCTCCTCCACCAGGCATTTGGCCGAGACCAGATGTAATCTACAGCGACCAAGGGCCCCTGTTCCCCCCCCCCTCAGAATCCCATCAACAAGCCTTGGACCTGTTTGTATTATGATTGTTTATTGTTATACTGTGTTGTGTTTGGTTGCAATTGTTGGTTATTGATGTACATGTTCTACAGACTGTTTTATGTATGGTTCTCTGTTATAATGTAAACCGCCCTGAGCCTCTGGGGAGGGCGGTATAGAAGTATGATAAATAAATAAATAAATAAATAAATAAACAAACAAACAAATAAATAAATAAATAAATAAATAAATAAATAAATAAATAAATAAATAAAACAACCAGTTTTGGAAATTCTTGAAGATTTGGGAGTAGACTTTAAGAAAGGTAGGGTTTGAGGACAGGAGGGAACAGAGCAAGAGTCCGCCCTCCAAAGCAGACATTGTCTTCAAGATAACTGATCTCTGTACTTCTGTACTATATTCTGTACTCTGTACTATAGATCAGTTATAACTCCAGGATATTTTGGCATTATCATTCCAGGAGGTTCTGGAGGCCACACCTGGTGACCAGCAACCACACTGCCTACCAAGGCCGTCCACAAGTACCAAACTGGGAGTGTGGTCTTTCTTTATGTTAAGGAACAACAAAAGTCAAGTTTTGCTATTTCTGGAAGACTGGCCATTCCCCCTTCTTTCAGACAAAGAATACTTACCATGGTCCTGCCTGTACTGGGTATTTAGGTAGATCTCCTAGGATCACAGTTCATTTTCAGGAAATGCAGATCAACTCACCTAGAGAAGAATGGCCACTTTGGAAAGTAGACTATATGGCATTATACCCCCTTGAAGTCCATCCCCTCCCCCAAACCCCACCTTTTCAGGCTCCGCCCCCAAATTCTCCAGGTATTTCCCAAATGGGAGCTGGAAACCCTATCATGTATTTCAGGAGTATGGCAACAGGAACCAGATCAGCCCAGGCTCTGCACCTGCTTGACATTCGTGGTAGTGAATATTTTTGTAGTACTTTAAGCAACTACCAGGCAGTGTGAGGGGGGATATTTTTCATAGCTATGATATCATAACCATCCAGTCCAGCAGCACCATAAAGATGGGGGGGGGCATGTAAATGAGCCAAACCTCCTGTAGAAGCCCAGCTTCTTAATTAGTTTTCAAGCAAGTACATTGTTTCCCTTCATTATTTCAAAGAATACTGAGGATGTTTAATAATGCCCAGACAACAGACAATTAATTCTCTTCCCCGTTAGTTTATCTGACCTCTTTGCACTTTAAGGTGACTTCTTGAATCCCTGTGCCGTTTGTCAAAGGGAGAAGATACATTTTGCTGCAGTAATTTGTTTCTGAGCTTCCTGACCGATAAAGGGCAAATCATGTTTTCTGACTTTAAAAAATGTTGCTGTTCCGAAAATGCTGAGGTGTTTATTATAAATTAGGATGGGTCCTGGGAAGCTAAGTTTTCGTTCTGCTTCTGCAAATTATTAATCGTGTTCTTTGCAGCCTCAGCACAGCATAGGAAACTTTCTCAAAAGAAATTCGGGCCCCCAGTTTTAAAGGGTATTCTAATTTGACATACATTGGGAAATATGAACTTGATTGATTGATTGCACTAGTGCATAAGGACAAACTATGCATAATCTTCAGCCCTGGCCCATGGGCAATGCTTCCATGTGTTTTAAATGCTCCAGAATTTACTGTTCAGAAGTCATAGGCTATAGTCTTCCATGGAAGACTGCGAAAGGTAGGGAGACACCACAGAGAAGAATAAGAATTGACTTTTAAAGCCCACCTTTCACTACCCAATAGAGTCTCAAAGACTGTTTATGCACTGGAGGTTTCATGCCAGGCTGCAGGCTACAGTTTTAGTTGTGGCAGTTTGCACCGCCTCTTCCTGCACCCACACGGGGGAACATTTGCCCGGTGCACCTCATCCGCCCCTGATTTGTGCTTCTACGCAGGAGCTGGGGCAGTGAGGTTCCCAGTGCATAAATGGTCCAAGCAGCCTACAAATACCTTTTCCCTCCATTCCTCAGTGGAGCATAGACACTCCGTGAGATAGTAGGGACTGAGAGAGTACTGACAGAACTGCTCTATGAGAACAGCTCTAACTGGCCCAAAGTCACCCAGCCAGCTGCATGTGGAAGAGCAGGGAATCAAGCCCAGCTGTCTAGAGATTGCCACCCCTAACTACTACACCAAGCTGGCTTGTGCACAACAATTGTTCAAGCTGTCCAATTAGCCCTGCATTCTAAGAGCCACTTGGAGGGAAAGCCTCTGGTATTCAGGCTGACCCACAGTCAAAACTCTCACGCAAAAGACTAGTGATTCAAATGGAAACTTTTTAAAAGGTTGGTTCAAAAGGCCATGGCAGCACAAGTAGCCCATCGCAGCCAAATAACCTGGATTTTGGATGGATTAGTTCTATCTGAGAACTTTTGCCTGAGAGTTTTGACTGTGGGTCAGCCTGAATACCAGGCTTCCCCCAAACGCACACACACCTCAAAGTGGTTCTTTAAACACAGTGTTAATTGTACAGCATGAACAACTGTTTCGCACAAGCCACTCGCCCCCTTTGGCTCCACACCTCCTTAGAATATAAGGAAGCAATGTATGGGATGTATGAAAACCATATTCTACTCTTCGCATGCTGACCTTGTGCTTGACCAATTTTAATACCCACAATTGTTCTGGATAAAACAAGACCCTTGTATGCTCAATTGACATGCCTTCAGTGGTCTTGGTGCTACATCACATATGGCTGTGTGGAGGGTAGGCTCTAGGACAAGCTTTTCAACCAGAGCTCTGAGTGGGCATGTCCACAGCTCTGCTTCCCAACCATATTCTGCACAATCGCACCACTTCTGGGGTTTCTGGAAACCTGAAGAATGTTTCAGGGGTTTCCTCAACAACCTGAGAATGGCAGCTCTAAGTTTCTGCCCCCCACCCAAGCATTTCCCCTCTGCTCTAATTAAGCTGCTACCCATATGCATTGTACTTTCTCCTTTACTTCTGAGTGAGATCTCCAGCCCTATTTGTATAGGAAAAAGGGAGCTTTGTCTCTTGAGAGGGTATACTCTGGAAAACTTGTTGGTTTCTAAGGTGCTAAGTGCTCTTATAGATACCTCAGTGCGGAGGGAATCTCTGCTTTCATGACAAATGCACACACATTTCAAGGCAGTATTGCTATGGAGCTGGGTATGAAATAATGTTGGCAGAGCCTGGGTAGATTTCAAAAGTGTGTGTGCATCTGTGCCCAACAAGAAAGGTGAGAGACATACTTTAAAAAATTAAAGCTAGGACTTTAACACTATTGAATTGCCTTAAAAAAAAACAAAAAAACAAGAAGGGTTGGTTTTTATACCCCACTTTTCACTGCCCAAGGGAGTCTCAAAGTGGCTTACAACCATCTTCCCTTCTTCTTCTCTCCACAACAGACACCCTGGGAGTAGGTGAGGGCAAAAAAACCCTGACAGAACTGCTCTGTAAGAATAGTTCTAACAGGACTGTGACTAGCACAGTCCCAGGTCATGTGAATCCCTTCAATCTACACTGAATTCGATTTGCATTTTGATTTTGGGCACTTTAAATTTTCCCTCTGCAGCAAACATGATGAATTCATGGTGACCCTACCTTTCCCCCGCAATATCCTGGAGTGGATTTAAGCTTCAATATTTCAAAAACTGCCATAAGTAAATCCGTGGTCTTTGCAAAATAACTCTGCCTCCCTCCAACGCTGTAACAAGGAAGTCTTCCCTGATTGGCCAAGGCGTCTGTTCAAAGTCTTCCCAGTTGCAAGGCTTCCCTTAAAGTGACTGTGCTCCAGAAGCCCTAACTTCTCTCAGCAGAGATTTGCCTCTTGGTTTTTCCCCCCTCCTCTGCTGTCTCCAATCCTCTCTCTCTCCCACACCCCTTCTGAGCTTCCACAATTGAGTGCAGAACACTTTCTGTTTCAATGGCAGGGGGGGATAGAGGAAGACCCGAGTTCAAATTGATCTGAATTCAGCAGGATCCACAATGGAATAAACAAAGTAAGTGCAGAATCAGCCCAGGTTAGAAGCCACCACTCTAAATGACTACACCACACTAGGAAGAATCACTTTAAAAAAGACAACAATGCTGAGAAACATTCAGCAGAAAAAGAGGAAGACCCAACTCAATCAAGGTAGCCACAGTCCTCAGTCCTCAGTATGAATGACCTGAACAATAGACCATGGGGGTATTTATAGGTATAATTGCCAACTCTGGGTTGGAAAATTCCTGGAGATTGGGGGATGGGACCTGAGGAGGGTGAGGTTTGCAAAGGGACTTCAGTGGAATATAATGCATAGAATTCACCTTCCAAGGTGGCCATTTTCTCCAGGTGAACTGGAGTTTAGTTATAGTTCTCGGAGAGCTCCAGCCACGACTTGGGGATTGGCAACCCTCACACCATTCCTGGAAGACATTAAGTAGAATTAACTGGGGGTATTCTACCTTTCAAGGATGGACATTTTAAAAGGAGTGAGGGAGAGAAGGAAAGAGAGAGGGAAGGGGGGAGAGATTATGCCATAGCAGATGTTGGCCTATCTGAAAGTAAGATTAACTGTAAACATTTGCAAAAGAAAATGGAAAAGGAAAAGGAATTTAATCATAATCCTTCTCTGAAATTATAAATTAAAGATGGATGATCCTTTCTTTGCTCCCTTGTCTTCTGTTTCATCTGCTGTTTTGACTTGTTTTTATGTCAACAATAGAAAACATGCAGGAGCTGAGCCGTTTCTCCCAAGCAGAGAGAAGGACATTTTCAGGGTTAACAGGCAATCCATTCTTTGTAACAATCCATTCTTTTGTCTGTCTTTGCCACAACCGAGGGTGTCAATGTCCATGTTTTCAGAGAAACAGAATGCAACTTGAGAGATAAAGTGGGTATAAACACATGTTTTGGCAAGATAATAATTCAAAAGTTCCGGAATTATCCTAGAGGAGCGAAAGCAGATTATTCATCCCGTTTGTATTTTCCAAACAGCTCTTCCGGATGGAAAGGCTCTATGAGACACGATTGAACACATCCAAATGACTCCTATGAACACATGACCATTGGTACTTCTTAGGGGTACCAAAACAAGGTTGGGAAATTTTCAGAAATTTGGAGTTAGAGCCTGGGGAGGGTGAGGTTTGGAGACGGGAGGGACCTTTATCAACTTTTTTACCATTGAGAAACTCCTGGAACATTCTTCAGGCTTTGAGAACCCCCAGAAGTGGTGCAATCGTGCAGAATATGGTTGGGAAGCAGAGCTGTGTACATGCTCACCTGGGGCCCCTCCCCTTCGATCCCCTCCAGGCCCATCATTGGCCATTTTGGGAGGGGGTGGCTGGGTCAACCTGACCATATATGGTCATATCACCCAATAAATGTTATCAAATTTTAAAATGTATATAAAAATTAATTAACCTCCACCCATTCGGGAAACCCATTCGGGAAACCCTTCTAGGTCGGTCAGTGATCCTGTCTTAGAACATCAAATTTGGTGCTTACATAGTCCTGCCATAAGTTTGCTCACAGCTCTGCTTAAATCCTAAAATATGCTTTTACAGAAGTTGAAATACTCCAACCAGAAAAGGAGAAACAAATTGAAGCAAAAGAGAAGACATCCCATCCCATGCCTGAAATATACAAAGATGCCTTTTACTCTTCTTGAGGGTGTAGCTATTCGTAGCAATCTATTTTTATCCAACTACATACACCTACATGTATATATATATATATATATGAAACGAAGGAAAAACTGGTGAGCATTTGCCATGTTTCCATTACATTTGCTTTCAAACTTGAAGGTCAGGCACAAGGAAGCTGGGGAAACGAAGACCACAGAGGCGTTAAGGAAAATCTCCACCCACGCCCACCCCAGCAATGTGAAAGGATTTTTCAGTCTTCTGCCATTCGAACATAGCAACGCCAAACTGTCCAACAGGGCCACAAAGAACAGACTTTCATTGACAGCTAGTTAAAATGAGCAGTCCCTGAAAGCACATAGTGGTTACCTTTGAGCACACACAGTCAGTCACGTAATTCATGCGCTACAAAAAGAGGTATTGCTCAAGAAGGCTTAATGCTTGTATTCATAGAATCATGGAATCATAGAGTTGGAAGGGGCCATACAGGCCATCTAGTCCAACCCCCTGCTCAATGCAGGATCAGCCCTAAGCATCCTAAAGCATCCAAGAAAAGTGTGTCTCCAACCTTTGCTTGAAGACTGCCAGTGAGGGGGAGCTCACCACCTCCTTAGGCAGCCTATTCCACTGCTGAACTACTCTGACTGTAAAAAATGTTTTCCTGTTATCTAGCCTATATCGTTGTACTTGAAGTTTAAACCTGTTACTGCATGTCCTCTCTTCTGCAGCCAACGGAAACAGCATCCTGCCCTCCTCCAAGTGACAACCTTTCAAATACTTAAAGAGGGCTATCATGTCCCCTCTCAAGCTTGGTGGAATGGTAAAGAACAGCAGCTTCTAATCTGGAAAGCTGGGTTTGAGTCCCAGCTCTTCCTCCACATGCAGCCATCTGGGTGACCTTGGGCTCCTCACTGTCCTTTTAGGGTTGTTTTCACTGAGCAGTTTCTCTCAGAGATCTCTCAGCAAGCTTTACTGAAAGCTGCATCATAGCCCTGAGTTTGAAAATCATATATATTTTAGTCAGCGGTTTCAATGCTTCATTTTCGCTCTTGGTTATGTTGTTTCATTTGCATCATGTGCACATGCTGTGTTCTTTTAATGCAAAATAGATATATCTATATAAACATTATTATTATTATTATTATTATTATTATTATTATTATTATTATTATTATTAGATTTATTTCCCACCACTCCCCAGGAGGCTCATGGTGGGTAACAATCTTCTTAGTCCCCATTAAAATACCCATTAAAAGACTTTAAAAATCCCTACATGACAGAAAATCTCATTTCCACCCCCCACTACCAGAGCAGCAGGGAGAGTGGAGAGGAATGATGTAACTTACGATCCCAGGGGAGGGGCGAAGGTTCTAGTTTGCTGACCCCAGCGTCAACCATAGACCTGGTGGAAGAGCTCCATTTTGCAGGCCCTGCGGAAAGCTGGCAAATTCCACAGGGCCTGCAGATCACCTGGGAGCTCATTCCACCAGGTAGGGGCCAGGACCGAAAAGGCCCTGGCCCTGGTCGAGGCTAGGCACATTTCCCTAGGGTTGGGACAATCATCATGCCCTTTCTGAAGTTTCGGTACAGAATTCAAATGATATTTTTTCAAGTGAATCAGAGTCCAGTTTAGTTGTAGTCATCAGACTAAGAGTGCTTGCACTCGAAAGCTCATGTCCTGAATAAATCATTTTTTGGTCTTAAAGGTGCTACTGGACTCTGAGTCTATTGTGCTACTTCAGACCAACACAGCTATCCATTTGAATCTATTTTTTCAAGTGCACATCCCTAATGTACAATGCTAATTGACAATGCACCAACAGTGCTGACAAATGTATTCATTTGAAGGGGGAATTTTGGTACCAAGGAACAGAAAATGATGCACAAACTGAAAGTGTGCAAGTCCTGTTTGCACAAGAAAGAAGCAAAGTGCAAGTGGAGGTTTCAAATCAAAAAGCAGGGCTGAAGGGTTTTTAAATCATTTCAACAGTCACTCCAAAAAGAAACAAAACTTATTTTCCATTTCCCAAAAGAACGTACGGCCAGAACAGTGTCTCACAGAAAGAAACAGTGGCAGCTTTAGGCTTCCTGTTTACCCACCCTTGGAAAAGAATTATGAATCTCCACCTCCAGTTTCACTGGGGAACTGAGGAGTCAAAGAAAAAAAAATGGTCTTATATTGAACAGTCTAGAGATTTTCCCTAGTCTCTATGGTAAAGGCCATAGAGATTAGGGAAGGTAGCCTCAAATAGCATCCAGAAGTGACATCACATCCTCCCCAGACTCCAATTTTCTCAGTCACCATCCCCCAAAATCAGTGTTTGCTGAGGCAATATCAGGAACCCTAAGCTCCATGTGTGGGTGTGAATATTTAGGGACTAGCAGGAACCTTTCAGTCTTCCTTTAATCTCTTGGGGCAGTTCTCTCACAGCATGCTAACACATTCCAGCAAACACTTTGGGGAATTACCGCTCAACCTGACAGCTTAATTTCTTCATGCTTTGGCTTGTTGCACAACATACGAGTCTCATTTTGACTTCAGTGCAGCTGTGACGCTGTTCCTCCACTTGTCACCCTCAGCATCTCCAGCTCTTTCAATGAACCATGCTGGGCCAGGAAAACCAAGCTAACACGCCCCAGTGGTTGCAAATCTGGCTGCAGGCTCTCAGCAAGCCACCTTTCTCTCTGCTCCAGAAGAGCCACGGCTTCCACTGCCTTTGAGTTGTCAAGCCCTGTTTTCTTGTAGGTCATCCCCACCACCACCTTCTTTCCCTTCGATCACAAAACTCAAACAACCTGCATGGGAATATTTACTGAAGAGCTACTGGGATGCCATTCTGAAGCATTCGCCATCAATCTCCTCTTCTGCAGAAATTTCAGCCCGGCCTTGGTTGACTTTGCAGACGGGAAGGCAGGAAATTCTTTGCATCACTGACCTCTCTTTATGGTTTCAGCAGCCACTGGAAGCCTGGTGCTGCTGTCTGCTTCATTTGGAAACATGCTCCCTCCATCATGACACTAGATAGCAGCATTTTTGCTCTTTTTTCGGTCGCAGCCTCAGTGTTTAGATTGGCTTTCTGCCTCTAGATTCTTGCTAGAGGGCTCCTGAGGATCCAAAATAACAAATCTGAGTTTCAAAACTCAGAATTTTTCCTCCTCCCAACAAGAGTCCTGTACATCTCTTCTGCAGAAGGAAATGCATTTCACACCTAGGGATGCAACTGAATTTCCCAAATTCAGCTCAGTTTTGATATCTGTCCTCTTGTGTGCAAAACGAACCTGTCAGCTATCATTTTCTCACCCTTCTCTGCTTCCTCACATCAAATGTCTCTTATGAAGATAAATGCTTTCTTTTTCATTTTTATTTCTGTATCAGCCATATATAAATTGCACATAAAGGGAATATAATATCTCCAAAGGTCTTGAAGTAATCTTTGATCATCCATTACTCTCTCATAAACAGCTGAAGCATTAGCGAAGAGTGCTTTGGTCTATCCCATCTGAGTAAGACTGTCTTCCTTTCTTCACTCAGCCCAGATGGTCATACTCCCTGATGCAACGGTGGCCTTGAGGCTAGAGCAGTGCACTGTGTGTTACGCTGGCCTGTCCCACAGAAAAGTTAGCAACTCCGGTCACCTGGCGGAAGAGCTCTGTCTTGCAGACCCTGCGGAACCCAGTGAGTTCCGCCAGGCCCCTTAGCTCTTCTGGGAGCTCATTCCACCAGGTTGGGCCAGGCAACTATCCCGGGGGCCTGGGACAATCAGCAAATTTATACCCACAGAGCAGAGAGCTCTGTGGGGGAGCATAAGTAGATAAGTGGTTCCTCAGATAAGTGGAACCCGGGCCATATTTTGACCTTAAAGGTCAAAACCAAAACCTTAAACTTGATCCGGAAGCAGACCGGTAACCAATGCAGCTGCTGTAGCGCCACAAATGTGGGCCCTCCAAGGTGTCCAAGTGAGGTTTAAGAAGGGAAGACCTTCTTCTTCTTCTTCTTCTTCTTCTTCTTCTTCTTCTTCTTCTTCTTCTTCTTCTTCTTCTTCTTCCTAGACGCAAACTATCTCCCCACTGATGGGAGCTTGACCCAGTTTGTCTACAACCAAATAGCACATTCAGCTAAGTGGCTTTGTGCAGTGGCCCACCTAAGAGTCTGGAAGAATCCTGACTGTCAGGATCCCAGCAGCACTTCACACCTGGTTGAACTGAGGTATAGAGGACGTGGAACTCACTGAAGGGTCAAGGATGAATCAAGGGACCCTAGGGATGAGACAAAATGGCAAGGAAACATCAGGGTGCATGGCCAAATGGCAAAAAGGTAACCTTCTCATAATTTATTCCTTTGGGAGGTGAGGACATAGCCAACCTCAGCCCCAAAATAGAGCGGGAAAGGATATTACTTCAGAGAGAAGAAGGCAGATAAGCCTTAGGAATTTCATTTCCCCTGTCAGCCGAGAGACAGACATGGCATTGACTTGCTGCTTTCTGACACCTCCTCCTTTGTCCTCCACTCTCAGCGTTTGACAATCCCCTCCAGCTCCTGCTCACAGTTAATGTTTCCTCAAACTTCCTGACAGACAGACTACAGGGACACAGAAGGGTATTTCATGCCCGTAGGCTTCTTCATGGTTCTGCTGTGCGGTGATTTGAGAGTGCCTCAGACACAAGCCCTCCTTGCAAGGCCCTGCCTGCTGGTACAAAAGGCTAAGCCAGAGCCACCCCTGATAATGAGATTCCATAGCCAATCATCTGTTTTTCAAATAGCATCTGTTCCCTGGCTGGCTGTGAGGCATTTTTCTAAGCAGTGAACCAGGCCTTTTGGTTCAGATGTCCGAGTGAAAGGATCCAAAGGGGGTGTGGATTATTTTTCTAATCCCTGCTGAAGTGACAGAGCTGTTGGTATTGGAAGAAATCTGGGAAGAGTGTCTGATAGGAGAGGTCAGGAGTGAGGCGTCAGTTATCTTGGGTTGGGTTTTGTTTTGTCTGGCTATAGAATAAGGCAGCCTTTCTCAACTTTTTGACCATTGAGGAGCCCCTTGAAACATTCTTCAGGCTTCGAGAAACCCCCAAAGTGAGGCAATCATGCAGAATATAATTTGGAAGCACAGTTGTCTACATGCCCACCCGGGGCCCTCCCCTTCCCACCCCCACTAGGCCCTCATTGGCTATTTTGGGAGGGGGTGGGTGGGTTGACATGACTATATATGCTCATATCACCTGATAAACAATTTTGTTTAACAGATTTTTAAATATATATATGTATATAAAATTAACTCCCACCCAAAACCCTTTTTGAGAAAGCCTGGAATAAGCTCTCAAGCTTAACTTGATTCAGTTCTATAAAACTCTTCTATCCCACCTTATTGCTGCAGATTCAAAGTGACTTAGGGTTATCAACCTCCATGTAAGGCTAAGAGATCTTTTGCTATGACAACAGATTTCAAGTTCCCCTGGAGAAAGGTGGACTCTATGGATGCTGAGGTCCCTCCCCAAGCCCTGCCTTCTTATGCTCCATCCCCAAAATCTCCAGGTACTTTCATTAACAGCCCTCTTCAGGTCTTGCAGGCTGAGGGCCGTGGCTTCCTTGATTGAGTCAATCCATCTCATCATGGGTCTTCCTCTTTTCCTACCACCTTCTGATTTTCCTAGTCTTATTGTCTTTTACAGTGACTCTTATTGTCTTCTCATAATGTGTCCAGATTCTCAGTTGGTCATTTTAGCTTCTAGGGAGAGGTCAGGCTTGATTTGATCTAGAACTCACTGGTTTGTATTTGGGGCAGTCCACAGTATCTCTAAAACTCTCCTCCAAAACCACATTTCAAACAAATCAACTTTCTTCATGCATTGTCTCGCTTTCACACTTGGTTTAGTGGTGAAGTGTAGTGGCTTCTAATCTGGAGAGCTGGGTTTGATTCCCCACTCCTCCACCTGCAGCCAGTGACCTTGGGCTAATCACAGTCCTGTTAGAGCTGTTTTCACAGAGCAGTTTCTCTCAGCTCTCTCAGGCTCACCAGTCCCACAAAGTGTCTGTTGTGGGGAGAGGAAGGGAAAGCAATTATAAACTGGTTTGAGATTCCTTCAGATACTGAAAAGCAGGATATAAAATCCAACTCTTCTTCTTCTTCTAATGTGGAACTCTATGGCATGTATTAGCTTGATCTTGGTCAACAGTGACACATCTTTAAGATTTTTTCATTTTCATGCTTTTATTCTGAAGCAGTTCAGATATAGATCTTTGTTATTATGTTCTGTGAAGTCTGCCTATCTTGAGGACCTCCTGGTGAAAAGGTGGTACAGAAATACAGTCAAATTAATAATTTCAACTTGATTTATCTGCAAAGGAGCTGACATCTTCCAAGAAGCTCTGCCTGATATAAGAGGAGTAAATCCACACTAGCCTGTAATCAATTAGCTTCAGCTGTGGCATTGTATCCACCATTCCTCAAGAAACTAGCACATGGTAAGTAGGAAGACGTAACATGGCTGGGCCAACACAGGAAATTTCTTTCTTTCTTTTCCTTGCTGATCTGTGTCCCATTGGTTCCAGTATGGGTGGCTTGTTTTTTTGGGAATCTGATCAAAGCAACTGTATTTCTTTGCAAAGTTTCAGCCTGCAATGAGAACAGAAGCAAGTATGATACAGTACACAAACACATCAAAGTGCATCTCATTCTAAAATGGTTTTTTAAATTCAAATTCCTCCATGAGAGAGATCCAGATTTCTGGTCTTGTTGCAGAACTGATGCACTTTGCCCCATTCTTTAAAAGAAGAAAAGTCTGAATTCTACACAGAACATTCTATGTAGGTATTATGCTGCTGCTTTAAATTCCCATGAGCCCTCCTCTGCCTCCTCGGGTCCAGTACATATTGATAAAATACTCCAAAAAAGCAGACTCAATGTGAACATACCACTGGATCCAGATAAATTTTGTATGTGGTGTTTAATGTAAACTGCACATCTGTGCATTGAGAAATCATCACCAAAACAGACTATTGATGCTAACAGATGAGCCAGCTTGGTGTAGTGGTTAAAAGCGATGGCTTCTAATCTGGAGAACCAGATTTGACTCTCCATTCCTCCTCTACATGCAGCCAGCTGGGTGACCTTGGGCCAGTCCCAGTTCTCTCAGACCTCTCTCAGCCCCACTTCCCTTACAGGTTGTCTGTTATGGAGAGAGGAAGGGAAGGCAATCATAAGCCGCTTTGAGCTTCTTTCAGTTAGTAAAACCAGCTTTCTTTCTTTTTCTCTTTAATAGACAGGACTACTTTTGTCAGGTAGAGATTTATGAATGGCCACAGATGCACCAACAGAACAGGAAGAGGGAAAGTACATATGTACTGAATGCTACAGCCAAACCTTGATTGCTCGGATTCCAGAGTTGATTTGAGGGGGGGAAATCTTCCCAGTTATTTAGAAAGAGATGGCTTTTTGACCTTTCAATTTATTTTAAGGTCACTGAAATCTGCTGAAGCACTCCTGCTACATTTCTTTCTCATGCCTTCCAAACCGATGAATGATGACTGTGCTTTTGTGTCTCTACACAGGGCAGTTCACAGCATGGAACTCCATTCCCCACCATCTGGCAAACAGTTTGTGCATATGGACAGAAGGCCAAGGTTCTGTCTTGGGTAGGTAGCATCAAAATACAAAAGGAAGAACTCAGGGAGGGGGGGATCTGAGAAATCTGTCACAGGCATCTAAGAAATTATTAGTCTTGATTTATGAAGGATACTCCTCTGTACGGCAGTTAGCAATATTTGCTGTTTTCCAGATACGCCAACGCGTCCCAAATGGCCTATATTTAGCTATACTTAATGGCAACAAAGAATCTGAAGGATTCAAGACCGTCTTTCTCAGGATCTATCACTTACTGTTTATGCAGTCTTAAGACCACGATGCCCACGGATTAAAATATTTGCATGGGAACGAGAGATGTGTTTACGTAGCTTTAAAATGTGTAAACTTCATGATGCATTCACTTAGAGTCCATGGAGGATTTCTGTTAAAAAAAACAAGATCCTAAAATGCAGTTCAAATTGCACCACCAATCCCCATACTACTTCTGGGGCCAGGGAAGCCAGAGGCCTAGAGGAGGAAGAGGAAGAGGAAGAGGAAGAGGAAGAGGAAGAGGAAGAGGAAGAGGAAGAGGAAGAGGAAGAGGAAGAGGAAGAGGAAGAGGAAGAGGAAGAGGAAGAGGAAGAGGAAGAAGAGTTGATTCTTATATGCCGCTTTTCTCTACCCGAAGGAGGCTCAAAGTGGCTTACAGTCGCCTTCCCTTTCCTCTCCCCACAACAGACACCCTGTGGGGTGGGTGAGGCTGAGAGAGCCCTGAAATCACTGCTCGGTCAGAACAGCTTTATCAGTGCTGTGGCGAGCCCAAGGTCACCCAGGTGGCTGCATGTAAGGGAGAACAGAATCAAACCCGGCATGCCAGATTAGAGGTCCACCCTCCTAACCACTATACCAAACTAGAAGCAGAGAGGCAGTTTACCATAGCAGCATATGCAGCACCCCTGGTACTACTGGCCCTGTGATTCTAGGGGCCCTGTGGTGCTGTAGAATTAGGGGACCTTCACACTGTGGTTGCCAGGGGGACTTCACATTTACATGGCTTGCAGAACACAAGAAAGAAAGAGAAAAGAAACTGTCAGTGACTTCCAGAGTGCCAACTATCCCTGGGAAGGGTGCCCGGCTATTACAGCACAAGTAACAGTGCCTGTTGTGCTCTGCTAAAGCCTCACAAATGCTTAAACTGGCTCTGGTGCTTCGGGCCCTTTGAATCCTGAAACCAGGGCTGGGAGGAAGGAACCAGTAACTATCCCCCCTTCTACCTATGGAAATGCTTTGTGGGTCCCAAGTCTTCGTGTCCGTGAGTGAAAATGTGCCAATGAACCCTCAGGAGATTAGCAAGTTTTGGAAAGCAAGCCATTCATCAATCGTTGGCCTTTCTCGCAGAGATCTTGAAGCACATGACAAAATCTGAAAACAATCTACTGGGACAGCATATCACATCCCATCAACACTGCAAAGGGACTAGGATTAGAAAAGAACACAAAAAACTGCCAAAGGCATGCCAGAATGCAGGAAAAGCAGGGGGAGACCTATAATTAGTACTGCAATAGATGACCTTGTTCCCTTGTAAAAATCACTCTCCTGAGCTGTTCCATGGTACTACCATTCTGATCCCTTCATAAAAATGCTGTCCTGAACATTTCTGCTCTGTGAAATGACGGGGGTGGGGCAGCGGCTCTTGAACCCAGACAGGCTGTTCCCCAAATTGGGAAGCACAATGGAGACATGCCCGTGCATGGGCCATTGCTGGTCTGACTACTCTGCAGGGTGGCCCACTCAGAAGATATTGGTTAGCTGAGCAAAGCATACATGGCAGGACTAAAAATGGGGTATAGGGCTGGTTACAGCAGGGATTCCCAACCAGGGTTCTGCGGACTTCTGGGGGTCCACAGGAGCTCTGAAGGGGGTCTGTGAAAGCTCTAAAGTATCTTGGTATGAGGGATGGGTGGGTCTGGGCTGCCTTCTCAGCTCCTGGTCATTTTTCCAGCCTTCCTGAGGCAGAGCTGCCATAGTAGGAAAGGCAGAGGGAGGGAGCAAAAGGAGGCCAAAGGGTGCAAGAAGTGATGTCACATCTGGGGGGCGTGGCCAGCTGACACAACTTCTGGGGCTCCTTGAAGTCTGAAAAATTGAGCACATTGAGCACCCCCATTTGCTAATTCAATTAATTACTTACTCAGTGAATTAATACAATTGAATGTTCCTTTTCTGCTCAGATGAGCTTACCTAAGGCACTTGGGCAGTTTCATTTACCAAGAAGCTTACAGGGCCAAACTGGTTTAACTTAAGCAACGGGGCTTCATTGTGTGTCTTCAAAGTTCAGACCATTTGCGGTTTTAAGCTTGGGAGGTATGAATGTGTTTTTGTTCATGAACTTCTCTCTCTCATTTTCCTGTGCTCCTGCTTAGCTTCACCCCTTCTCGTTTCTAGCATCTCCAAAGTGCTCGGTGCTTTATGTTTTCTCACATTCCTTTTGACAACTTGTATATGTCTCATACCCCATTGGCCATTTCTATGCAAATTTTACGGGGGGAAATTCGGCATGAGGAAACAAACTGCGACATGAAAATAAAGATTCTCGGAGAGGGCAGGCATGAAGGAGGAATGAATTCCAGATGGGGATTTTCACACTGAAAGATGGGGTTGCAATTTCCAGTAGCATCCCTAGGTTTAACTTAATGTTTCTTCAAAGATATGTCTTCTGGGTGTGACACGGAATACCCTGAATGGCTTGCCAGGAATGCTGGCGTATCCCCAGTAGCTGGCAAAGGGGAGTGTCCCTTCATTATATTTTTAGAAATTATAACTTCATGCAGCACTGCCCTTCACTGAAATGTGCACACCTCATTCAGGATCCCCCAAATGGAACCGCCCGCTGCATGATGTAGGGGACTAGCCAAGTAGCGGCTGAACAGTAAAACTGAAGGCTCATTCATGGATAGGTGTTCCCAAAGTAGCTCTTGGCCCAGGATCCAGCTCGCCTGTTTACATGACATTGCCAAGGCTGATCAAGCGACGTGCACAGCATGTGCTGGCAGGTTCTTGAAGGCAACAGTCCAGCCTAACTCATGTTTACAGGATTGGCAGGGCAAGCCTAAGCAGAGTTACACCCTTCTAAGTCCACTGAAATCAATGGAGCTTAATGCAATCATTGGGTGCCACCAAGTCAAAGCCAATGTGGGGAAGTGGTTAGAGTGTTAGACTGGACCTGGGGTGACCAAACTATGGCTCTCCAGATGTCTATGGACTACAATTACCATGATCCCCTTCAAGCACATACTCATTGTAATTGTAGTCCTTGGACATCTGAAGAGCAACAGTTTGGCCTGTACTGAATTAGGCTTCAGAAGACTCAGGTCTCAATCCCCACATAGCCATAGAAGCTTGCTGGATGACCCTGGGCCAGTTACTCACACAGTCTCAGCCTCACCTGGGATTGCTGTGAGAGTAAAATGGAGGTTAAAGAGACGTGAACCCCATTGGCAAGATAGCCGGGGTAAAATGAAGTAAACCATTTAAGCCTTACTGAGGGTGTTTCCGCACAAGGACCAATGTTGTCAATTGGTTCCACAAAGCGGAAACTCTATTTTAAATAGTGGAATCTCGGCGTTACGCATATCTGCATTTGCAGTGGAATCCAGTAGTGTTTCATTCGTTTCCCACAGGTTTCCGGTCTCACAGGAATCGCTAGAAAGGTAGCGACTTTTTCTGTGCTTGGTCCCGTCCCTGGCCGTCAATCAAATGAACAGCCAATGGGCGGTTGTTATCATGCTCCTGAAAAGCCCCTTTCCCTTTAAGCACAGGTAAAAAAAAAAAAAACCGTAGAGACCCATGTAGCTGTCATGTGAGCTGGCGATTCATCGTTACCATGCTTCCCCGAGTGAACCCCCCCCCGCACGGGCGTGATTTTTGGCCGAAAATAAAGGGAACTTGCAAACGGGGCTGTGTTGTGCTTGGGGACTTTGGGGATCTTTAAAGCACTTCTGTGGAGGGACTGTAGCCGGAGAAGCTTCGCTGGGTGAATGAAGCCTCGCTGGTTCGTTCCTTTCCCCGCTCGATCCTAGGGGGGAAAAATGGCGATCGCTTAGCTGGAAGTTCGGAGGAGAGAGCCAGGGGGAGGGACTTTGTTGGAACCGCAACAATGAGAACGCACAGGTCTTTTTCGCTAGTGTTGCAGATTGTTCGCAAAAGTGTAGCACTTTTCGAAGGGTGAATCCACTTTTCCCGATTTCCCTAGAAGCGCCACAACAAATCGCTTTTCGCAGAACTGTTGCTGGAGTGTTGCAGATTGTGTGCGACGTCTTGTGGAACTGCAAATTAGTTGCATTTACAATATGAAAGCCTTCTGCTACATTAAACTTGTGCGGAATGGCCCTGAATTTAACAGGAAGTAATTGAGCATCCAACTGTTTGTGTCTTGCTGAAACAAAAGAAATTAAGATGTACTTAACTTTGGCTGGAGCGTTTTTTTGGATTGCGTGCTCCGTGAATCTAGATGATTTTTCAAGTGATGTTTGCAAACAATCTTTTCCGATGTGTCCGTTTTGTTATTAAAGCTTTGTTTTACACGAATGTGGGTCCCAGTGAAGGATTTCCATTGGCACGCCTTCCGCCCAGTTGTGACCTGATTGGCAAAAGTCTTGGTCCGTGCTCTCTGTAAAACAAATTGCCACCTTAATGCACGGAACACTCTCTCAGCAAGTGTACCGGTGTCTGCTTCCAAGAAATATTAATATGTCAATTCCGAAGCCTAGCCTTTACCATGAAGACACACTCAAAAGTGTGCATAATAGAGCACAGTCCAAAAGATCAAGGGCATAATCGTGTTCCTTAACTATAGCTACTTGTGTCTGTTGACATAGGGAAATTCCAACGGGCCCAAATGCTGAATGGAATGGAGCTGCAAAAATGTAACGATACTTATTTCCCCAGCTGCCAGAAAACTCACATGCGTCATGAGTCATTCCAGATGTGGGATATAAAGCCGAGCTCGCCTGTGCAAATGAATTCCTGATCCCAAAAGAGAATTGGTTTCGAGTGAGGTGCCGCTGCCTTGATTTAAAAAAAAAATACTGCCCCCAGGAAAGCCGTCAAGATCTTCTGTACCAGTGGGGGGGAAAGAGGATAAAAATTAGTCAGCTGTTCTAGACGATTCAAGAAGGTTGGAAAAAAAGATTTATCAAATAGGAAAGATTTGTATCTCTTTTGGAAAGCCAAGGATGCTCTGGAAGACTGTGTTGGTGCTCTTGTTATATTACAATGCTCATGCCACTGTACCTCCCAGGTGGAATCGAGGTAAGAGTTACACGTCTGAATTGTTTATGGCAGAGGAAGCAGAAGGACAGAAGAGTGCTTTGCAGAAGAGAGATTGTATCAAATAAGTATTTCCATTGGCTTCTAAAAGACCTTAGGTGCGTGGTTGGTTGTTTAAAAAATCTTTTTCTCGTCCATTTACATTGGGCAAAACTAAAATTAAAAGCAATTCTCTTCCAGCTGGAAATCCAAACTGTTGAGCCCATGTCTGGAATGCAGTTCTATAAGTGAGGATTGCAAATTTAACTTGAACGTTTCCCATGGACATTCAGGCCGTGTTCACACAAACCAAAGCTTTGCGAGATGAAGATTTTGATTCGACTTTTGTTGTAAAGCTAACACATACAGTTGTGTACTTTGGAGCTAACTGACATGGAAAAGACATAAACTGGCTGCATGATGTAAGGGTCCGTGGTTGCTTAGAACGCAGTGGGGGGTATAAGCAATGGTCAGCCTTCCAGATGTGCTTATTGTCACTTTGTATTCTGCCAAATGTTCAAGAGCTGTATTATTCCCCTTCTTTTCTGGATAAAGTTTTGAACTTGCAGGTCTGCTTGCAGCTTAACAGCTGACGACATGCACACTGTGATAGCTTCACATCAACTTAATAAATTGTCTGAGAGTCCCTTTGAAAATTAACCTGGTCACACAGGAGACACATTTGGCTGCCTGTGGAGTAACATTAAATCAGGCATGCGCAACACGCAGGGGTAGTCAAACTGTGGCCCTCCAGATGTCCATGGACTACAATTCCCATAAGCCCCTGCCAGCAGGGAATTCTAGTCCATGGACATCTGGAGAGCCACAGTTTGACTACCCCTGCTCAACAGGGAGCAGATTATTCAAGAAAGTGCTGTTAGCTTTTGCCTACGTGGCTGAGATATTGAAATATTATTCCAGCTGTGCTACTCACAGACAAACAGTTCCCACATGGCTAGGATAACCTTTAAAGCAGGTCAGACAGGGGTGGGTGGGAAAGGGTTATGTATTGGCAGCAAAGGTTAGGTTCACCTGTTTTCTGTGTTAGGATGTTGTGACAGGGCTTATATGTTACCAGCCCTGATTAAATTTTGATGCAAATTCATAGTAAATCTTTAAGTGCGATCAAGTGGATGCCAACTCATGGCAGCCCTGTAGGGTTTTTTAAGGCAAGAGACGAGCAGATGTGGTTTGCTATTGATTTCCTCTGTGTCGCGACTAGAGATGTGCATTTGGCTAAGTCGGAGCTGAAAAAATGTGCGAAAAATACCTTATTGGTCTTTTCCAGATATTCTTTCCGCCAGATATAGATCTGGGTATTTTTTTGGCTACCCCAAATGGCTAAGGTCAAACGATCTTTAAAATATTTGGAATTTTTGGGACTGAAATTAAGTAGCAATTAAAGGGACTGCAGGTGAAGCCATCACTTGGAGAAGGTGTTTAAAGGGACCCTGATCCTTTTAAACATCTCTCTCCCCCTACATTGAAACCAATAGAGGATGGAGGTACCTTCAGGGGGGGGGCATAGAATTGGACACCTTTTTGAAACTTGGTGGGATTTTTGAGAAGCACCAGTAGCCACACTGCAAATTTGGTGCCTTTACTTCAAAACCCCAGTCCTCAGAGCCCCAGATACCCCCAGATGGATTCTCCATTATACGCAATGAGACCATTGACTATAAAAAAAATCAGGATTTTTGAAAATTATATTCTGGTATTGGGATTCAGGAATATCAGGAAATACTGATTGGGTTTTTTTTAAATATATAACTGAATATGAAAAATGCCAATTTTTTTTGCATACCCCTAGCAGCAACTCTGGACTTCATTGATGGTCTTAGATTAGTACTTCACAGTGTTTTTCTTGTGTGATTATGAACAGTATACAGACTAAGCATTTGTAACTTAAGTGGTTCTTCTTGGTATAAATTCAGAAATGTAGCAATGCCTAGTTTTGATGGCTCATAATGTGACAAGGGCCAGTCTCCCTGCCACAGAATCCTACATTTCAAATGGGGAAAGTTCGTATTACTCTATTGCTAGCCAGTAGGAGTTCATATGGGAAAACCAAGTTAGTACTTGCTACAAGATGTAAGGCATATAGAAGTATGCCAAACAAGATTTCTCCAGGGTGGCCAAAATGCCTTTTGGTTGTTACCAGAGTCCTCGTTAAATCCTTTTTCAGCCATGCACATGACTCCAGGCATCATGCTGCTGGTTTTATTGCATTTTTATTGTATTGTTAATCTCTTGCTGAATGTCAACTCTCAGGTATTTATAGGGAAACTTGTGGTCATAGTATCTTAAATAACTGCATGGCAGTACTACATCATGCCTGGCTATGGGAACTGATGATGCTAAAAGGGGATCCCCTTTGGCAGCGCTAAAATGGTATTCTGAATTGTCCTAGGCACCAATGAGGTCTCTGTCAGGCTGGGCATGTCAGGCAGGGAAGAGTTCGGCCATCCAGGCCAGGCTCCTCCCCTGCCTACGGCGTCCCAGAAGGAACAAAAGATGCCCCGGTCTGCTCTGTGGCACTGCACAGTGCTGCGGAGCCAACTAGTTACTGTTTTCATTTTTAAGAATGACCAAATTCTTTAAAATGACCCAAATCACCCTGTACTATCGTGGAACACATTGGAGACTCTCTGCCCTGGGTGCCTTGTCCAGAGGCAGAAATCCATGGTGGAATGGAAGCGTCAGTGAAAATGGTCCCCCGCGGAAATGCAGGAAGCAGCGGGGCAAACTGCCCTATTGTAAGCACCTGGCGGCAGCCCATCACCAGTGCAGAATATGTCCCAGTGAACTTCATATCCAAGTGGGGGCTCGAATGGGGCTCTGCCTGAACCCAGACTAGAAGTCTTACCACAATCAAACCACAGTGACTTTTTACAAATCCCATTAATGGAAATAGAGGGAGGCACTAGCATTACCCTGAATGAATTTCCCTACTGGGAAATCAAAATTACTCAGATCAGCCTTGACTCTAAAAAAAATAAATAACAATTTTTATTGTGACAAAGCAAGGGTCAGTTTGATGTAGATAATCAAACTAGGGAAACCCGAATTCAATTTCTCACTTAATCATGAACCTTCCCAGGTAACTTTGGATCACTCTTTCTCCGTCTACCTTACCTAACAGAGCTGTTGTGAGGGTAAAATAGGGAAAGAGAATCAAGTATCCCATGACGACCTTGCTAAGAAGGGATTATTTAGGATTTGATAAGTACTGGATAAAGGTATGCCCTGGGGAGTGCGCAGTTCTTAAAAATGTGCGATATTATAATTTACAAAAAACAATCCATAAGTGATCCAACTTTATTTACATACAACAGCTTGTTGTTGTTGTTGTTGTTATGTGCGAAGTCGTGTCCGACCCATCGCGACCCCATGGACAATTATCCTCCAGGCCTTCCTGTCCTCTACCATTCCCCGGAGTCCATTTAAGTTTGCACCTACTGCTTCAGTGACTCCATCCAGCCACCTCATTCTCTGTCGTCCCCTTCTTCTTTTGCCCTCGATCGCTCCCAGCATTAGGCTCTTCTCCAGGGAGTCCTTCCTTCTCATGAGGTGGCCAAAGTATTTGAGTTTCATCTTCAGGATCTGGCCTTCTAAAGAGCAGTCAGGGTTGATCTCCTCTAGGACTGACCGGTTTGTTCGCCTTGCAGTCCAAGTACAACAGCTAGTGACTCTCAATGGGGTCCCACATCCACATTGAAAGACTCATGCAGCCTGATCAATGGGGAACAGAGGAATGTCAGCTGAATGTGCTGAGGGTGGTTTCCATGTTTTTGCATTTCCCGTACTGCGAATGTTTAACTAGCAGGAGTTTCCTTTCTTGTTTCTAGTGATTTAAGAAATGCCACAATGTCGGTTTGTGTGGGATGTGCTATTCAATATGGAGAGTCATTTTTCCTGGTGGTTTATACTGAAAATGTGTGGGTGTGGTTGTGTTTTCAGTCGTGAGGGCTTGATTACTTTGAAGTTACTTGGGTTAAAGCTCCAAACCTTTGGGGTTAATAATGGCCCGTCTCACTGAATCCCTCCACTGTTACTTGGCTTTCACTCTGTGCTTCCTTTGGTAGAACTGACTTGACTGGGAAAGGAAATGCTGAGTTTTTGAGACTGGCTCTCCAGTCAGAAGCTTTCAAGGGAACATTGGCAAAAATCAAGTACAAGCTATATTTATCAATGTGGGGAGAAAAAACATATTTGGCTGATTTTGGTATTTCGAAACCTGTCTATTCTTCTAAAGTGGGATTGCTTGCTGAAGAGCAGCAGTTACAGCATGAGGAATCGGAGCTTTTGAACTGAAAACAGGGGGCTACCTTTCCAAATATTCTTGTTGCACCTGTAAGTGATCAGGAGCAAAGGTTGGGCAAATGTTTGTAGGGACAATAGTATCCATTTTTTTCAGTTCTTCACAATGTGATCCAAGCCAATCAGGGATAATGTACAAAGATAACAATGCCACAGCCAATGGAATCAGCATTTGCCCTTACTTTGAGCGAGGGCAGAAGCATGAACTCATGACCAAAGCAATGGCATTGATGCTTTCAACTTGGACATACTGCAGTGCTCATGACACAACAAGGAAAAAGAGGAAGTGTTCAGTTCCTTATCTGGGAAACACTTTTTTGTCTCTCCTCAACATTAGGGCAATGAGTAGTTTCATTAGTCTCACCAGTCAAACATATTTACTTAGCTAATTCTAGATCCCTAAAGTGTGGCCTCCTCCCCTCACAGAGGAAGCTGACTTTCCCACCCCAAAGTCATGTGATGTGGGATGGGCAAGCACTCTTCCTTCAGTTCTCCCCTTGCCCCCATGAAAAAAGGTAGTGTAGCAATCAATAGGCAAAAGCCCACAGCAGGGAAGGAGGGAGGGATGTCTGCCTGCTTAGAAGACCACTGGATGAACCGCAGTTACAGATAAATGCAACCCTGGTTTCATCGTCATGGCTTCTGTGCAGTTGCACATCAGAGAATACCATATTTGTGAAATAGATAGCCGGGATCATGGTGTGAAGATAACAAATAGTGGTGACTGGAACTACAGACAGGAGATACAAAGAGGAACAAAAATTATAACAGTACACTTGATTTTTTTGACAAAACAAGGTTCTTTGGTTCTCTTGGTAGCTTGTTTTTCCCAATACGTGTTAGTTAAAATGTGGTGCAACACTGATTTCAGTGCTTTTTCATTGAATGCCTTTGTTCATCTGTGCAGTTCTGTTTATGAGCAGCAAAAGGGAATAATCACGATCCATTGGTGCTTGATCTTAATCTGTTGACATTAGGAAAATCAGGGCTGAGTATCATCAGCACAGCTGTCTGTAAATGAAAAGGACAATCAACACCAACAGTTTGTGTGGCATTATGAGTCTGGAGTCAGTGACAATTTAGAAACGGGAACATGTATGAAGTGCTAAAGGCAACTAGTTGCTAAAATTCTGGCGTCATAATTTTAAAAGCACAGAAAAAGAAATCAGGAATGTAGCAAATGTTTTTCACATATTTTACTTCTTTATCCTCACTAAGGCCAATTCCACATGGCAGCTGGTGGTATGTTACTGCAGAGCTTTATGCTCTGCAGCTTTCTGCATCCCCATGGGGGACACATTTCAGCAGGGCACCTGATCCCCTCCTAAATGTGTTCCCCTGGGAAATTCAGTGGTGGAAGACAGGTTCGGCCAAATGGGAGATGCAGTTTTTCGCAGACTCTGGGTCTGACCTTGCATGCTTGACTGAGACCTGGGTGTGGGACGGCGAAACGGTCGCTCTTAAAGAATTTGCCCCACCTGGTTTCTCGGTCGCGCGCCAATCTCGGATGCATAGTAGGGGAGGGGGTGGCCATATTGGTTTGGGAGGCTTTCTCCTACAGGGCTCTTCCCACGCTGGACATCGGGGGAGTGGAGTGTGTCGCCATTAGTCTGGACTCGGTCGAAAGCTAGGCCATCATATTATTCAGCTGCTTGACGGATGCTCATGCAGCCATTGATAAAACACTGCAAGAATCCCAGCCTTGACACTATTCAATGTACAATCGTAACAAGTTTGCTTTTTTTGGGGGGAGGGGTATATTTTAATAATACTCACAAGGGCATATGCACCTCAGGAAAAGCATTAGGGAAAGTTAGGCATCGCTTCCATTCTATGGAATGATGATGCACAAGTCTAACTTTGTTTTTTGGTTTTTCCTGTGTTGTCATCTTGAACCTTCTCATCCCTCTCATTTGTGTTCCCGATGTTCCCATTTGTCTCCTTCCTGCTGTTTTCACACTATCTGTGCTATTTTTATGCTATAATAATGTACGCATGAATTTTAAAATTTGAGAAGTGAATGGGAAAAAAGTCAACCTGGGGAAATGAAAAATGACACACACACACACACACACAAAGAAAAACTTTGCAATTCTGATTATTCACACCAGGCAGAAATGCAATGGAAATGAAGGTTTCTGAGTCAAGGCAGCAGGCACGAGCAATTTTAAATCACCCCTCCCTGGAAAACAATACTTTTTAGTACCACATACGCTCAGACATACACAGAAGCTCTTTGTCAAGCACGGCACAGTTTTGGCTCGCTAAATGGATGACGGTCTTCCCCAAGAGCCAAAAAAGCCCAGATCACACCCAACTAGTTTTGGCCCTCAGCAGACTTTTACAGTCTAGCTCAGGGGTAGTCAAACTGCGGCCCTCCAGATGTCCATGGACTACAATTCCCAGAAGCCCCTGCCAGCGAATGCTGGCAGGGGCTTCTGGGAATTGTAGTCCATGGACATCTGGAGGGCCACAGTTTGACTACCCCTGGTCTAGCTATTCTCCCGATACATAAAAAAGGCTGCTCCCTTATGAAACGACGGTGTCCAGTTTTGACAAAAGTCATCGGTATTTATGCAGCATAATGTTCACTCTGCCTTTTAAGACTTAACAGCAGGTTTTTCTTTCCATAAGCACTGCCTAGAAAACAGCTTTCATTGCCACGATGGGCAGTTGGAGTGAGCCAAACTTTCCATCCGTTCCTGCTCTTACAGGGTCTGCTGTTTCCTTGCCTTTTCTTTCCAAGGAAAGAAGATGCTGGGGGAGGGAACCAATCTTGGAGAGTCATATGTCCTGCCCAATAGGGAGTGGCTGATCCATGAGTGCTTTAGAGTACTGTATTTCTCCAGGAGAAATTTTTTCAGCTGCCCGCCTGCTCACCCACCACTCAGCAAGGCAGTGTGGGACTAGCTTTTCACATCATGACCAAGCAGAAATGTTGTATGTGGTACTCTGATTAGCTGAAAGAAGGTTCTTTTCTACTTAGTTTGTATTGTCTGGTAAGGAATTAGACTTTTTTTCTCATCACTGATTTTCTCTCCCTGACATCTGGAAACACCTAGAAAAAAAATGTTTCAGGCCATAATAATGATGGTAAACAACTGAAATCTAGTTCTTAAACTCACCAGGAAATTGTAGAACACGACAGGGAAGAATAAGAAGTTAGATTTTACACTCTGCATTGCTCTACTCAAAGGAATCTCAGAGTGGCTTACAATCTCTTTCCCTTTCTCTCCCCACAACGGACCCATTGTGAGGTTGGTTGGGTTGAGAGAGTAATGAGAGAGTTGTGTCTCACCCAAGGTCAACACTCAGCAGGCTTCCTGTGGAGGAGGAGTGGGGAATCAGATCCAATTCTCTAGATTAGAATATGCTGCTCTTAACCATGGCACCATGCTGGCTCCTAGAGGCACATGATTTAAAAATATGTGACTGACCCAATACAGTCCTGACCCTGGTCATGGTTAGGCTGTGCTTGTGCCGAGGGATGCCAATCTTCAGGCTGGACCTGGAGATTCCCTGGAATTGTAGTTCATCTCCAGACTAAAGAGGTCAGTTCCTCTGGACAAAATGGCTGCTTTGGAGAATGGACTGCATAGAATTATCCTCCACTGAGGTCCTCCTGGCTCCACCCCCAAAGTCTCCAGGTATTTCCCAACCCAGAGCTGACAATCCTAAGAATAAAGGATGGAATTGATATGTCAATGGGGAAATAGGATATTTCTGTTCCTTTTTGGATTTTCATCACCTTCTTTTCCTCCCAAATCTTTGTTTAGACCATTTCCCAAGCACCCAACCCCTAGGACATAGTTTAAGATCTCCAAGAGGTGTGTTTATACATTATTTTGGGACTGAAAGGAGATGAAGAAGCACAGAAGAATTCATTCAGACTAACAATAAGACCTGATGACATTGCTCTACAAAAACCCAAGATTTTGAAGTAGAAAGGGAGGTCTTGGGGCTCTAATTTCTGACAACCATGAGATACTGGCGGAGACAGCCTTGCAGTGGATAGCAGTTTGAGGCTCTCTCCACCTGTCAACTTGATCCTCCCCCTACGGTCAAATACATCCTCAGACAGAAAGCATTTAAAAGTTGTTTTTATCCCTACTTATGTGGATGACATTAGATTCTGTCTTCTGAATCCAAACTGCTTTCTCACTCAGAACAGTTGAACATTTCCTCTGTAGTTTTCTAGTACATTCATTGACATCTGAAGATACTTTTCCAAGGGCTACTCTTGCCTTGACACATCTTCAAGTTACTAAGGAAACAAGTGCCAGGTGTCCAGGGATTGGTAGATCAACTAAAACAGGGGAAGTCAAATTGTGGCCCTCCAGATGTCCATGGATTACAACTGGCAGGGGCTCATGGGAATTGTAGTCCATGGACATTTGGAGGGCCGCAGTTTGACCATTCCTGAACTAACATTTGGTAAGACAGCTAAACTAGACCAAGAAAACCTGAAAGCAGATGTTTGTGTGTGGGGTGGGGAGGGTGTATGAGAGAGAGAGAGAGAGATTTTATTTATTTATTTGTTTGTTTATTTTTGGACTTGTATACCACTGCTCTCAAGAGACTCGCGGCGGTTTACAGTAAAACAATAAAACAATGCAACCCCTAAAATTCCCTTAACAAATTAAAACATTAAAAGATGGAAGTATATTAGAGTTCCACTCTGACATCCACCCCACCCCCTGCCCAGCTTACAGTCAAGGAGTTATTTCATTAGAAGTGAGGGTCCTCATCTCACTGACTCTAGGGCAGGGGTAGTCAAACTGCGGCCCTTCAGATGTCCATGGACTACAATTCCCAGGAGCCCCCTGCCAGCATTCGCAGTTTGACTACCCCTGCTCTAGGGGATCCCCAGATGGTAACACCAGGACCTCAACCCGGCCTCAACCATACATAGATTTGGCGTGGATTCCGCTGAGTTGCTCCAAATCTAAAATCAAGGCTTTCAAGTGGATCATGTTTTTGATAATACAGTCTCTATCCTTCTGTACAATTGTTAATAATTATAATTTTCAGAGCTGCCAAATCTGCGGATAGTTAAATTCTGAGATTGGAGCCATGAACAAACCGTACTTTGTACCAACCTGAGAACAGCCCCAAGTTTGCAAGAAAATCTGAAATCTTATAATCTAAAACCAAAAACCAAACAACAACAGAACAAGAAGAATGTGAAATCCATAGCCCATAATAAATCAGAAACTGCCTGTCTTCAAGCAGTCGTAATGACTGTCTCTGATGGGAGCCGGATGCCTCATTAAAATAAATTAGTACATATTGCAATGGCAGGATAGTTTTATGGAAACTCCTCCAGGGGAGAAGGTGATGGCGAGTCACATTAATGCTCTATGCTATTCTTCGGTACTGAACAAGTCCCTCGTGTTGCTCATTCTGAGTCCGCGTAGGAGGAAGCTGAGCCAGCAGAAAAGTTCTCACATGCATTTATAATTACCGTATTGAATTCAACCAGCACATCTTTCTGCATCTCTGCATCTATACTAGATCATGCCAGTTCAGGGATCTCTGTGGTCTGGAAGTAGACATAGCGGGAAGTCAATGAGGAAATGGAAGTGTGTGGCTTGCGATGGAAAGTCAGGTGTTCAAAGTTCATAGGGTGGCCTTTGGTCAGTCACCTTCTCACTTCTGAACCTGAGGGATGGTTCAAGGGCTTTGGTGCCCTGGAAAAACCACACATTGGATGCCATCAGCCCTTGCCACCTCTCTGCAAGAGCAGAAGACACGGAAAGTCATTCTGCATTATAGAGAGAGATTCAGGTGGGCAGCTGTGTGGGTCTGAAGCAGCAGAACATAGTGTGAGTCCAGTGGGACCTTTAAGACCAACACAGTTTTATTCAACATATAAGCTTTCATGTGCATGCACACTTCTTCAGATGCATTTACTTGAGACTTTAAAGAGCTGTTGACAGTCAAGATTTAGCAATATTAATCTGATTGATTGTATTTGTTGACTGCCACTCCCAGACCAGCTGGCTTGTGATGGTTCATATCAATTTGAAATACAACCCCTACAATACCCATCAACCCCACCCCACCCACCCTTCTCCCCTCCCAACAACTCAATAGACTGTCAGCTCCATGCCGTAGAGATGATATGTTCAGCGGTGTTCAAAGCTGTTCCGAGTTGTTCAGATTTCCACTGAAGTTCAGATGTTCAATCCCTAGGTGATCAGATGTTCACAGAGTGTTCAGAGGAGGGACCCAGTAGATGTTCTTCATTCCAGCCTCAACTGAACACTTGGTGGAAGAGCTCCATCTTACAGACCCTGCAGAACTGTGATAGCTCCAATCGGACCCTTAGTTCTTCTGGGAGCTCATTCTCCCAGGAAGGAGCCAGGATCTAAGGCCCTAGTTGAGGTCAGACGCACTTCAGGAGAAGACATCTTTATGTGTCAATCACTGAGTGAATTGTCCCTTCCCCCACCCGTGGCACTTGGTGATGAGCAAAACTTCCATGGCACCAGAACACAGACAGCAAAAAGTTGGCAATCCCGTTGAAGACAAGAGGGGTGATGTGGTCAAAGAGATGGCTCAGAAAGATGTAGTGAGTCACTGGAGAAATGCCGTGAGTCATGAGCTATTGTGGTTTTCACTGTACCATGGACTAATTCTAGCTCAGTTCACAAGGTGAAGTGAATGCATGCACCTCCTACCTGGACATGGGAACATTTGTTTGTAAGAAAAAGACAATGAATGACCCGGGGACTCGTACCAGGAGAAACCTGGGGGTTTTATCACAAGTTGAGCTGTACGCATATTGATTGCCACATGAGAATTACTCAAGGCACATATAAAGAACAATCAAGTACATGGATTTTGTGTGAGTTCACTGTAACTTACAAACACGGCTACATTTTTTACAAGTGGGTTGCCTGAAAATGCCCTTCCATGGCAAAATCTGGACTCTTTCTCAGCCTGCAGACGCAGAGAACGGTTTGCTCCCATGTGTTCCAGTCTCCACCTTCACAGCAGAAGGCCTCTGATAGCCCTTCTCCCCAAGCTCTGCTTAAGACGCACGGGGCAGTTTTCCAAGGAAGGTTGCCTGAACAGTAATTCATTTTAGAGGTGTCAGTTGGGATCCCTGCCAGCAGTTGTTTTAGCAAATAAACATAGTAATTGCAGGGTGATTGAAGTTTTAATTGTGCAGCAATTAGCACTTCAAGATTTTAAAGGTGAACTGTTTTTTTTTTCCAGGAGCAAAAGGTGTCTCAGTTAGGCAAGAGAAGCAGAATAGAAATAGAAAGAGTCTGAATTAAAGTGGAGATACTGGGAAGCAGAGATTGGCAGGCCAGTCTACCTTGCTGGAATGTTGTGATGAATAACTCCTTATGGATGGCCATTATAATTTTCCTGGAGGAAAGGTGGAATGCAGGTTGTAAAAGTAGGATGGATATATCGGGACATGTTGCCGGGAACAGGGAACAGGACTGGTAGAAAAAGGGGAATGTTTTTGAAAGATTGGTTGGGATTTACTAGAATAGGGCTCAGACTTAAACCTCGTTTTCTGTACTAGGCAGAAATTCAACAAGGGGCGTTTGAATTCCCGCCTCAGTTTCTGCCTGTTGGGAAACTCTGGAAAGCATCGGAGTCCTTTGGAGGAAGATCACAAAGAATATATTTGATTATGTCTTTCTCCCATCTTTCCTTCTCAGCAATGCTTTTCCCATCTGCTCAACGAGTGAAGAGATCTTCTGCCACACTTCTCAATCCTGTCCTTCAGAAATCTCAGGAAGACGTGGACCTTCTATTCGAGGTTCAGTATGTGTGAGAGAATTTCTCGGCTCTCTCTTTCTATCTCAGTAAAAATAATACCACTGGATCAGGATAAGTGCTCAAAAAACATTTTACCAGCATGGAAAAAAACATTCAGTCAGGGAAACATGAAACATGGTTCTGATTCTGACTTGAAAACGGGAGAGAAGCAAACCGTTGGAAGGGACCCATGAGGTCCCTTCCAACTCTATTATTCTATGACTAGAAACAAAGCCCATTGCAAGTTGGAATGCAATGGGCGCTAGGACGGGCTTTGAAGGGGGCGGGGCAGTCCACCTTTGCCCCCTGCCTGCCCCCTCCCCCCAAATCCGGTGGCCCCCTTCCCTCCCGGGCTCAGGGCCCCCTCCCTGCACCCCCCTCCGTTCTCGCTGCCTCCTCCCCCAGATTCCCCGGCTTCGGCGTGAAGTTCGTGCCCCCCCCCTCCCAGCCGAGTCCCCGGCTTTGGGGTGGGCAAAGGAGCAGGCCCGCCATGTGTCCGAAGCTGGGGACTTGGCCAGGAGGGGGACGGGGGGAAAGGCTTTAGGGCGGGTAAAATGCATTGAAAAAACTTCTAAAGTGCATTGAAAGCACATTATCCAACAAGTGCAGAATGGTCCCTGGATAAAATGGATGTTTCGGAGGGTGGCATTGTATCCCACTGAGGTGCCTGTCCTCCCCAAGCGCCATCCCCAAATCTCCAGGAATTTTCCTATCTGGATCTGGCAACCCTAAGCCACCCTGGCTCAGACTGCTCTTGGCTCGCTCTCTGCAAAATATTTCTTCGCCATAGCATGACTTGATCACTCGATGAGCAAAAGCCTCTTTATAGAATGACTGGGGCAATGGGTACTATATATCCTGTTGCTGATAGCACCTTCTCTGAGCCTCTCCCGCAGAATTTCAGAAAGACACACAGAGCACTTTCTGAAAATGGACCAAAGCAAGCTTGCTCTGAAAGACATCCCGCTGACATATAAGTAAACATGGAAATACCTGAAGCCACCTTATGCTGAATCAGACCCTAGGACCATTAAGAATGCTATTGTCTTCTCAAATAGGCAGGGTCACACCAAGGTCTTAGGCAGAGGTCTTTCACTACCAGGTCATGGATGAGACATGCTGGGGACTAAACCTAGGATCGTCTGCATGCTAAGCGGAGGTTCTACCAACTCAGCCATAGCACATCCCATTTTTAACCTTCATGTAACATTCCCTTATCTGTAAGTGTGCAGGACGGTCCTCCACCCAGAAAACACAACCTTTAAAGCAGGGGTAGTCAAACTGCGGCCCTCCAGATGTCCATGGACTACAATTCCCAGGAGCCCCCTGCCAGCATTCGCTGGCAGGGGGCTCCTGGGAATTGTAGTCCATGGACATCTGGAGGGCCTCAGTTTGACTACCCCTGCTTTAAAGCAAGGCTATCCTACACAATTAAAGATCATAGAACCATAGAATCATAGAGTTGGGGCCATACAGGCCATCTAGTCCAACCGTCTGCTCAATGCAGGATCAGCCCAGAGCATCCTAAAGCATCCAAGAAAAGTGTGTATCCAACCTTTGCTTGAAGACTGCCAGTGAGGGGGAGCTCACCACCTCCTTAGGCAGGAGATGTAGAAATACACTTTTGAAAACTTTTAGATTTCACACATAATTGTTCTTGAGTGTTTTCACCCCATCATTTTCACTGGCCGGCTTCCATTTAGTTAATTTCTTTTACATTTTTATTAAAGCCATGTGTATTCCATTGGGATTTCATATGCTGTTTGTGCACTATTTATATGCAAAAAAAAAAAAGCGGGTAATTGAATTGTGTTATTTTGGCCAGGGAAAGAAAAGACAACTGCAATTTCATCCTGAGAATCAAGGAAGCATTAAAAAAAAAAAAAACTCCAGCTTTCCAATTAAATCAGCTTTGTCACAACATTCAATAACATCCAACATTATAGTAGATTCATGTCGGTAGCCGTGTTGGTCCGAAGTAGCACAACAAAAATTGAATCCAATAGCCCCTTTAAGACAACAAAGATTTAGTCAAGGTGTGAGCTTTAGAGTGCATGCACTCTTCCTCAGACTAAATAGACTAAGGACCATAATTGTGGAAATATAAGGCAAAAGCAAATTGTGGACTCTGGCTATCAGAGTCTTGGACTCTGACTCGGGATCCTTGGGTTCAAACTAGCTTTGAGCCAGTCTCACTCTCTCCGCCTTATCTAACTCACGGGATTCTTGGCAGTAAGGTTGCCAGCTCTGGGTTGGCAAATACCCAGAGATTTTGGGGGTGGAGCCAGGAGTGGGTGGTATTTGGGGCATTGAGGGACCTCAGTGGAGTATAATGCTATGGGGTCCACCCTCCAAAGCAGCCTTTTTCTCCAAGAGAACTGATCTCTGTTCCCTGTAGATGAGCTGTAAAACCAGGGGGTCTCCACAAATCTCCACTTAGGAGGCTAAAATAGCTGAGAAAGCCATGCACATGGTCCAGAGCTCCATGGAGAATGGAAAGAGGGGGAAGGAATAGATTCAAAATTCATTTCCCCCCTCCTCCTTCCCTCCTAAACAATCAGAGTGTTATGGCTTTAGCAATTGGCCATAATAACCACAGTGTATGTGCACAAAAATGGAACTGTGATTTCTGTTCCCGAACCAAAGCCGCCATTTTGGTGGCAATGAACAACAGGCCTGGAGAAAGTGCCCCATAGAGGAGCTCCCCTTAATGCCAGCATGATGGAGCAGCCACTGAATATGAGCTCTCAGACAAGAATAGCGAGTGAGCACTGAGAGTTACTCTCTATTGACAGGGTCCGTGTAATAACCATTCCTGAATAACCATATCCATTCTTACCAAAAGCAGCATCCTAGCCCAGGCTTTCTCAACCAGGGATTCATGACAACCTGGGGTTTCTTCACAGCCCTGGAAGGGTTTCCCAAATGAGTGGAAGTTAATTACAGTGTGTATATATTTATTGGGTGATATGACCATATGGCCCACCCCCTCCCAAAATGGCCATTGATGGGCCTGGAGGGGGTGGGAAGTTGAGGGGCCTCAGGTGGGCATGTACACAGCTATGCTTCCCAACCATATGCGTGATTGCACCACTTCTGGAGGTTCTCAAAGCCTGAAGAATTTCCCAATGGTAAAAAGTTGAGAAAGGCCAATCTAAATGGTATTACTTCAGGCCACAGGTATATCAGTTGACACGGTGGGATATTGATACATTGGAATCGAAAGCTAGGCTCCTACTCCCCACCAGCTTCCTTTTTCTGTATGGTGAGGTATCCCGTGTACTTGTGACTTTCCACTGTGGTTGCCGGTGTCTCTGGTCCTTGCTTCTGAGCCTCAGCTGTGGGGGCAATGGCTAAGTGGCAGGTGGAAATCTCAGGGTGGCCCACACATTGGATGGTGCCAGTTTTTGCTTGGCAGAAACTATTACTGCACAGGTAGATTAAAGATGGGAATTGGTAATCCGCCACTGACAGCTCAACAGTCTTTTGCCTTTAGTTGTTTCGACAGTCTTTTGCATTCTCTATGGTGTATTTTTTTAAACTTCTGAATCTAAGCATAAATCCTTCTCTCTCTCTCTCTCTAGTTTCTAACGGAGCTGGAAATCAACAAAGATCTGAAGATCTCTGTCAAGGACCAGGAACTGGCTTCCATGAGGGTGGCCGAGGCATTTGACACCCTTTGCAACGACGTGATCCCCAAAAGCATCACGGACATCCGCAGACTGAATGCCGTGCTTTCGGGCTACCCTGGGATGCTAAAAAAAGAAGATTTCGAAAGGACGCTATTGACCATGGTCTATGCAGCATATCGGGCTGCTCAGTCCCAAGGACACCAGAAAGACACCTGGGCTGAATCCTTTGTCGGTCTCTACAAGGTCCTGAAGCATGACTTGATGTTCCCATCTAGCCAAACGCCCTCCTCTCAAAGGACTTTATAGATCGAAATTCATTCTCGTAGCAGTTTCTTTGTGGTATTAAAAAAAATAGTTTTGAAAGACCCTACGGGCAAGGAGACTTTCTTTATTCTCTAGCTCCCTCTAGAGGATACCTGTAGTAAAACCTTTTCTATCAGAAAAACTGGTTGAGACTTGAGAGCATTCCTAGGAAAGCTAAATACAAGATTTCCCTGGCCAGCAGCTCCTTTGCACTAGCTGTTCTTCCTTCTCCCCTTCTTTCATGTTTATTGCACACATTAGAGGGGAGCAGTTGCTGTTATTGCAGGAAAGGTTTTTCCATAAGATGACCATCCTGCATAAACTCCTGTTTTCTGTCTGTTACCATTTCCGGTCAAATGAGTTTCACTGGTTTTGTACTGTTTCAAAAAACGGAGAACCCTAATAGATCAGGGATAACCGTGAGCCTGAAAGGAAAGGGTGTTTTCTACTTTGAAAGAGGATTCACTAAATCCACGGAGGAGAGGTCATTCAGTGGCTATTAGCCAAGGTGATAAAACCAAACGTTCACTTTCAGTGCTAGGAGGGAACATCAAGGGAAAGCCTTGGCTTAGATGCCTTCCAGTTGGCCTTCGAAGGCAACTAACTGATTGGCCACCATATAAAACAAGATGTTGAGTTAGATGGACCACTGGTCTGATCCAGCAGAGCTCTTCTTGTGTTCCTGTTCCACCATGGTTCTGTCATGTTATCGGCTGCCTTCGATCTCAGATAGAATGAAGGGCTTTTTCCAAGAAAAGGAACCAAGATTAGAAGAATCTCCAACACACGAAGAACTGGCAGAAGTGTTTCTATGTTCTATGTGTATGAGGCATCCCTGTTTTCTGATTAAGCGGTTAACTGGTTTATGACTCCTGATCTAAAGCATTTTTATGCTTTTAAAAGTGAATTGTTCACTTCCTCTGGGGATCAAAATAAAGAAGAGAGAATGTTTTGGTGAGAGCTGTCATCCAGCCGTCAGCTGCAGGGCCCCTAGAGCCGGCGTTGTGCGGTTCTTGCAGAATGCATTGGAAAAATATATATATTCTGACTGCAGAGCACAGGGGAGAGCGAAGGAAAATTCCCCAGGAGGCTGAGGGGAAGCTCTTTGCTGATCAGATTTTGCCAAACCATCCAGGCCAGGATGCAGCTGCTTGAAAAGGTCTGTGGTTTGCTTTTTCCTTTCGTTCCCCCCAGCTCCTGCATAGCCCCACGTTGCCAAGGGGATGTCTTGTTAGGAAGGAAGGAAGGAAGGAAGGAAGGAAGGAAGGAAGGAAGGAAGGAAGGAAGGAAGGAAGGAAGGAAGGAAGGAAGGAAGGAACGAAGGAACGAAGGAACGAAGGAACGAAGGAACGAAGGAACGAAGGAACGAAGGAACTCTTTTGATGGTGTTTTCCCCTTCATTTCTTTATTTTCCACATGTCCTCTTTCATTTTGTCCTCTTTCTTTCATGATCTGTCATTCTTCTACCCCCAGTTTGGATTTTTCTTTCCCCCCCCCTTTATTTTTCAGTCATAATGCCTCCTCACCCACCCTGGTTGGCAACTTAGAATGTATTGAGTGGTAGTATAGAAGCAAACTTCTGTTAATATTATTGATGGGTTGGGGAGAGTTACTATTTTCCCATAATTTATCAGCCCTCCTCTCTTAGCAGGATAATAAATATTAATCTGTACATCACCTTTTCCCCAAGGGTGACCCAAAGCAACATTGTTCTCCTCTCCTCTCTTTTAACTTCACAACAACCCTGTCAGGTAAGTTAGGCTAAGAGAACATGACCGGCCTAAGATCACACAGCAAAGTCCCATAGCATGAAAGGGGATTTTAACCTGGGTCTCCCAGATACTTCTCCAACATTTTAACCAGTACACAGCCTTAGAGTCCATTGCAAATAGCTTGGCGTCTGGAGATAACCTGGGCCAAGACATTCCAGCTCCTTTCATTTTGGCCCTGGAATTCCCGTAATCGTTCTGAAATAAATTTTGACTTCCTGAGTTTTATTTTCTGGTGAGTTATGCCTGCTGCCAGTGGACAGACCGATGGACACATGAATCTTTCTATGATTATCGATGCATGCAAACATCCAGTCAAATAATTTGTTTTGTTATGATATTTGGGGTGGAACAGGGTCATGGGAGTGGCAGGACAGGTGGAATCGTTGTCTGGGGCCTCTGGTGGCTCGCAGCAGCTCTGTCTGCAGTAGCTTGCCACCAGCTTGGTTCAGTTGAATGTCTGCAGAGCTTCTCCACCACAAGTCAGGCAGTCATTAAAAGGCCTGAAAAAGAATGTGAAGTTGCAGAAACTTCCTGGGCCAGTGGCATTTCAAATGGAAACCTGGTCAGCGTTCAAAACAGAACAAATCCCTATCCAGTGTAAGTCTTAAAGGGTACGATTTCACAGCCCCAGTATCTTTGGTACAATTTGTTTTGGAGTCGGTGAAGGTGATTCAATTCAAGGTGTGCTGCTACGCTCATCCTATGCAAGCGACAAACCAGTGCATTATGAATGTGAGATTAGATTAAAAGGAAAACTGTCCCTGGCCTGCTGGTAAATGAAAGGCGAACTCTTTTGCATGCATCTGACGGAAAGTCAGCATGTACCCTCTCAACGTTGGACGGAAGGTCTAGTAACACTAATATTTACGCATATTTCCAAAAACAGTGGACTCACAGCCAGTCCAGAAAGCTCAGGCGGTGTCAATGCCCTCGCATGGCTCGGAGCCTAGAAATGACTCTGTGTGGGCTCAGACATCTGTTCCAGGGTAGTCCGAGACAGCAGATCAAAGCCTCTGCTAACTGTGCAGTTCTACATTCCCTGGCTGCTTCCATCTCATAATGGACGGTCACTGTATCACGGGTCAGAATCCTGATGCACCTCCTAGGGAGTGGATGGGTGGATTGAGGTCACATCTGATCAACCAATCAGGGAACGAGCTCCAGGCAACTGACCTCAATTAACCTGTAAGAGAGAGAGAGAGAGAGAGAGAGAGAGAAAGAAAGAGAGGGAGAGAGATTTTAACAAGAATGGAGTGGGGCCATATTGACTGTAGAGAGCCAGTTTGGTGTAGTGGTTAGGAGTGCGGACTTCTAATCTGGCATTCCGGGTTCGATTCTGCACTCCCCCACATGCAACCAGCTGGGTGACCTTGGGCTCGCCACGGCACTGATAAAACTGCTCTGACCGGGCAGTGATATCAGAGCTCTCTCAGCCTCACCCACCCCACAGGGTGTCTGTTGGAGGGAGAGGAAAGGGAAGGTGACTGTAAGCCGCTTTGAGCCTCCTTTGGGTAGAGAAAAATGGCATATAAGAACCAACTCTTCTTCTAGTGACACAAGTGGACCATATTTTTGAGAGATTACTCAGCTACAAACGTACCTTCCATTGTGCAGTACAAATCAATGTAGTAGAACGGTTGTTCTAATTAATGGAGTCTCATATTAAAAGATATGAAGGTGCTGCCCAGGCCAGTTGCAGAGCTGTGGGTAGGGCTGCCAGTTCTGGGTTGGTAAATAACTGGAGATTTGGGGGGGGGGTGGAGCCCAAGGAACCTGGGCTTTAGGGAGGGACGGCACTTCAATGGTATAACGCCATAGTGTCCACCTTCCAAAGCGGCCATTTTCTCCAAGTGACTTGATCTATCTTACCTGGAGATCAGTTGGAATCCCAGCTACCACTTGAAGGTTAAAGTGAGTTAAACAAAAAATGAGTCCCAGCAAGGCAAAAAAAAAAATTAAAGAGAGTTTATTAATATAATCAAATAGCTTCTATTTCAAAATAAACAAAATGTATTCTCCTTTGAGGAATTAATCCTCAAGGTTTCGTTCTCTTAGTTCTCAAACCATTTCCTTATTTTCGTTAAACTTTGTCTTGAGAACTAAAGATTTTCAATGTGCAAGATAAGGAAAACATAAATAAGGAACTCTATAGTCATCATGAAATACAACCAACTAAACATAGAAACATTTAACAGCTTTATCTTACCCTGTGTGTGAGCTACACATGGGCAAATGCCTTAATGCTCTTTAAAGGAAGTTCACAGGTATCCACCTGGAGGTTGGCAAATTAAGGTGTGGGTGGTATTGGAGAATTTAGAAGGGACAAAAATGTTTTATCCGGTTTGACTACCTGCCCAATGCAGGTTTAACCATCTGCCAGCCACAGATCAGTTTATGGAATTCAGGCCACAAGAAGATGCATGTGCTACCTGCGCCATGCATTCCTGCAATTGTGAAGGTGGCTGGCTGCCCTTCGAGGACAGTATGTCCAAGGGCTCCTCTCATTTTCTTTCTCTTTCTCTGAACTGCAAGTAGAGCTACTCTTGTTTCTTTGTGTTTCTGAATGTCATTGCAGCAGGGTTTTCCATGTTGTCCCCTTTCTTCCCTGTTCTTCTCAATCCATTTGATGGCACCTGGGAGCCATTTGTATGCCAGCAATTGATGCAAAACATTGTCTTAAAAATTGCATGAGTTTCCTGGACATAATTCACTGTGAGGAAACAGGGTTCCATTTTCTTGGAGGTGACCAGGAAAAAGAATGGAGGTTTCAATTCTGAGGTAGGTGTGTGAGCAAATGTTGGTAGTCCCCGTCATATGAACTTCTAAAATGTGCTGTCTATGGCAGGGGTAGTCAACCTGTGGTCCTCCAGATGTCCATGGACTACAATTCCCATGAACCTTGCCAGCAAATGCAAGGGTTCATGGGAATTGTAGTCCATGGACATCTGGAGGACCACAGGTTGACTACCCCTGGTCTATGGGATGTGCTTAAGCACCCTTGTTGGCTGGTGTTGCCAACCTCCCGGTGGCATCTGGATTTCCCCTGGAATGACAAATGACCTCCTAGCAACAGAGATCAGCTCTCCTAGAGAAAATGTCCACTTAATACCCCCCTTGAACTCCCTCCCATCCCTGAACCCCACTCTCTTCATGTTCCACCCCTAAATTCCCCAAGTATTTCCCAATTGGGAGCTCGCAACCCCATCAAGCATTTCAGGTCAAGATGACTTTCAGTTGTAGCTTGTCCGTTGCAGCAGAAAAGAGGAAGAGTCCAGTAACACCTTAAAGACTGAAAAAGATCGTGGCAGAGGATGAGCTATCATGGGTCAGGGCTATGGCAACAGGAGCCAAATGAGCCCAGGCTCAGCTCTTGCTTGGCATTTGTGCCATTTCCCAACCTAGAGCCAGAAGGCCTATTGCTGGAGTCCTCTGGAGGTGGTGGTGAAGGTGGAAAGGGTGGCTTCCTGTCCTTTCACAGAGCTGCAAGGACTTGGTTTTCTTAGCACCAATTTGCCACACAGTGAGAGATCTCTCTCCCAGTCAAGACAGAGTGCTGTTGATTTAACACCGAGCTCTTTGCTTGCTTTTTGAATAATACATATACAAACAAAGCATAAAACACCCCAGGGCTCCCTGTGGATCAGTGACGCTTAGAAATAACTTATTTGGCTCTCCACTTCCAGCTTGCAAAATGGAATCTTCCCAGATTTGTTTCTTTGCCACCCGCCCTCTCACTGTGGCTGACAAACGATGGCTGTGTTGACCTCAAGAGTTCCGTTTTATTTACTAAAGAATCTTTAAGGAAGATGTAAAAGAGCAAGATTCCAGCTATGCTTACCCTTGTGGTAAATTTATCAAGGATCGTAAGTAATGTGACTAAGAGAAATACACACATTTACAAGGCTGTCTTGCACGAGATCTGATATTTCAAAAAAAATGTAATAGCTCCCTCCCAAGAAAGGGTGAGCAGACAGACTTGCAGTTCTTTTAAAGGTAAAAGTATCCCCGGTGCAAGCACCGAGTCATGTCTGACCCTTGGAGTGACGGCCTCCAGCGTTTTCATAGCAGACTCAATACAGGGTGGCCTTGCCAGTGCCTTCACCCGTTTTACCCCCCAGCAAGCTGGGTACTCATTTTACCGACCTCGGAAGGATGGAAGGCTGAGTCAACCTTGAGCCGGCTGCTGGGATCGAACTCCCAACCTTATGGGCAGACAGCTTCAGACAGCATTTCTGCTGCTTACCACTCTGCGCCACAAGAGGCTCAAGAGGTTCTTTAATGTTCAAGGAACCCTGTTTGTCCCTCTCTAAGTCCCCCCCTCCAAAAAACAGACTTCGGATTATTGTTTTACAAAAACATGAACGTGTCTGCTTTCCTCTTGCTTTTGGCACCATTTTTTAGGCATCGGGTTTAAGACATTTATGTTCGATTCAGATGTTTTCTGTTGTACGAAATAGTTCTCTTTCTGTATGTGAACCCCTTCTCAGAGATATGAATGGGCTCGAATATATTCTTTCTAGGGTAAAAAAAAAAATTCAGATTTTGTGTTTTGGAACTAGCAAGGATGTGAAAGTAAATAATTGCCATCTGTCATTGCCACTCCCCCTTCATTGGTAAGAAAAAACATATAATCTTCTTTCTGAAATTACATATTTTGCTGCCAGTGTAAAACTCTTTAGGAAAAATAAAATTATTTTATTTGTAAAACTATGGTCTAAATAGCCTTGCCAGGCTGCCCACCAAAGCATCATACAAGAGTATAAGAAGGACGGTCTAATAATTAAATTTATCATATTGCCAGTGGATAGGTCTGTTTCTCTCTGTTTGCCCACCAAAGCAACCTTCTGACCATACTGCCCTAGATCCCACCTTTTTGCACATGAACAGTAGAAAAAAAAATGAGCAGCACCATAGAATTTCAGGGGAATAGTGGAGCACCATGCAACATCATTGTTCCCACTGTCCTTCCCCCCCCAAAAAAAGTTCCTGTCCTCAGACCCCCCAAATTTCTATGCCTTTGCCATACCTTTTTGGAGCCTGTGCATGCCCTTGGATTTCTGATTCAGGGCAGTGGGCCCAGTTATAAAATGGCTGCCACAGGAGGTGGAGCCAGCCACAAAATGTTGTGGGGCAAGGTTACATATAACTTTAATAGTAACTTTTCAACATTTCAAACAGAAACTCTGTTGAACAGGATGCCTTTTAACAAACTCTGTTGAACAGGATGCCTGTTGAACAGGATGCCTTTTAACAAGGTGTCAATCAGACACCTTGCTGGGCCTTCTACTCTCTTTTTCACCAGGAGAAAAACCCAATGTCTTTAACAAGGTGCATTTTAAAGGACAAAAGAGCAGGCAGTCAGGAAGGGTGAAAATCCTAAACTAAAGGTGGAAATAACATGATCCAGCAAAAGCTCAGTAGTTATTGCCTTGACAGGAGGTCTCTTGGGAACCTTGAACTGTATCCTATCATTCTCATTCACTAACTTGGATTCTATGACACGCCTCCACCAAGACTTTTGTCCGTCAGAGGAAACCTTTCTCTGTTGAAGAAAGACTTAGAAGAAGATGCCATGGGATCCAACTTGATGGAAGGGAGTCATAGGATCCAACCCCTTATGTACAATTCCTTGAGCTCCATGGCAGAAGAAAGGTGAGATATATACCTCGTATACTCCATATACAAATTTTGCTCCTCCACACAAAGAGTCTCTCTATAATTATTTTTCTACCAAGGAGGACCATTTTCAGTTTGGCTGGCAGGAGAATGACCTCATGGGATAGTTTTCAAGGAGAAAAAGTAGTACATGGCATGATGATACAGAAATGCAGGATCCTTGCATTAATATTGAAAAGGCGCTGATCTCAGGTAAAGCATTCTTTCCCATGGAATGAAACTACACACCTCAAATTACAGGCGGAGGAGATGAGTTTACCTTTTCGAAGACAGATTTGCAGGATGGGAATAGCTTTTTGGCCACCTGCTAAGAAGTGGGAAGATAGATGGCTATTTGGATATAGCGAGTGAGTTGATAAAAAGTTGGGAGGTGCCCCTTTAATTAGATTGGAGAAAGGGCACATGTTGGGATCCAGTTTAATTATAGGAAAACAACTGGGAAAGGAAAGGTTAAAAGCTCTGTACACCCTGCCAGCAGTGTACTAGGGAAACAAAGGAAGCAAATGGAGTGAAATCTGTCTTGACCAGCTTCTATATTCAAAGCCATGACCCAGACAAGCCCAAACCATCAGATACTGGAAATGAAGCATTATACATAATAATAAGTATAGGCTAGACATATACTGATAGGCATGGGCCTGCTATTGCAATGTTTGCTTTAGGTCTAGTGACCAAAGGGCACAAAGACATTAAGAAAGCTTTGATGCTTGAAGGGTAATCCACAAATATATGGTTGGTATCTAAGGTGCTAAGAGCCTCTTGTGGCGCAGAGTGGTAAGGCAGCAGAAATGCTGTCTTAAGCTGTCTGCCCATGAGGCTGGGAGTTCGATCCCAGCAGCCGGCTCAAGGTTGACTCAGCCTTCCATCCTTCCGAGGTCGGTCAAATGAGTACCCAGCTTGCTGCTGGGGGGTAAACGGTAATGACTGGGGAAGGCACTGGCAAACCACCCCGTATTGAGTCTGCCATGAAAACGCTAGAGGGCGTCATCCCAAGGGTCAGACATGACTCGGTGCTTGCACAGGGGATACCTTTACCTTTACCTTTATCTAAGGTACTACTGGGCTCAAATCTAGCTGTTCCTCTGCAACCCATCATTGCTGCCCTCTTTAAGGTGCCAGGCCCCAGGTGGGAACTGGGGATTCCCTGAAATTATAGCTTATCTCCAGGGAACAAAGATTAGTTCCTCTGGGGGCAATGGCTGCTTTGGTGGACTCCATAGCATTACACACTGAGGTCCTTCCCTACCCCATATCCCACCCACTCCTAGCTCTACCCTCAAAGTCTCCAGGTATTTCCCAACCCAGAGCTGGCAACCCTACATCTGAAGCTAGTTTCATTGATCTGGAGACATGAAGAAGACATACAAGGAACACAGGGACATAGCCAGTCATCTGAATTCTTTAATTACCCTCCCAGGCTCCCAGTTAGGGTTGCCAGGTCCCTCTGAACCACCAGTAGATGGGTGGGGGGTAAGGTTTCCTGCTCATGGTTGGGAAACTAACCTCCATTTTCTCCAGGGGGACTGATCTTTGTAGTCTGGAGATGAGCTTTGATTCCAGGGGATCCCCAGGTCCCATCTGGATGCTGGCATCCTGACTCACAGCCTTAGTATCTTCAGGAGGTACAGCTTTTTAATATCATAAATGTACTTGAAACTGCCACATCACAAATCAAAATCAGTGCTAAAAGAAACATACACTGTCACTCTCATTGGCTACAGCCCTCCTGAATGAGAATCTGGGGCTGCCAACATACTCTCCCTGTGTCTCTTGGCAAACCAGAGCCTGTAAGGGGAAACACTGGGGAGGGGAGCTTTTATTTTATTTATGTCATTTATAACCCACCTTGCTTGCTGGAACTCAAAACATATGACAAAAGATACAGAACAATTTAACAAGACAGCATAAGGTGTCCAATAAATGGCATTATAGGATTACAGAACTGGAAAACGATTTCAACAATAAACAGCCTAAGGCATGAGAGTGCCATGATGCAGAAAGTGCGTTGAAAAGGCAGAAAACAACATCGTTAAAGCAAAGTGACAAACACAATCTATACTACAATAGACCACAATTGTATTGCTTCACTAAAGAACCTCCCTGATTTGTATTAATAAAAGTATCTAACTTAAAGGAGGCCAGATCTATGGATAGAAAGCTGGAGACAGGAGCCATGAACATACAAAACAGGTGTTTTGACCCACCTGAAAAAGCCTTGTTGTTGTTAAATGCAAAGTCATGTCCGACCCATCGTGACCCCATGGCCAATGATCCTCCAGGCCTTCCTGTCCTCTACCATTCCCCGGAGTCCATTTAAGTTAGCACCGACTGCTTCAGTGACTCCATCCAGCCTAGGGAGAGCTAATCCACACAAGTATCTGTCAGCTAGGGCAGTGATTTGGCAGAGAATTTGGGTAGACGAGTGTTTGCTCCCAAATTAAGCCAAACTGGAAGGGGAGGCCTTCTAGGGAAGAGAAAGTGGACTTTTAGTTAGAAGGGAAAATCAAAGGAGAATTTCATGGGATACGTGTGTGTAAGGTATAGCATCAATCACCTCAGAAAGGTAGAAACTTGTGTCACAAGCTGGGAATGCAGTTCAGGAGAACTCTATAAAATACACATATCAAAGTCAAAGGAAGGTGTTTGAGGAATAAACACAATAAGGAAACCTCTCTGTTAAAATAAAAACCTTAACATCTGGATGGAAAAGCCTGGCATTTAACTGATCGGTGCAAATAACAGTGATTCCTGATTCCAAACACCCTTCCCTCTTGTAAATAAAATATTTTGCTTGTTCGAAAAAGTTTGAATGCCATTCTGGCTGATGGGTTTGTTAAGAAAAGATGGCGCTACACCTTCTCAGAAGCTCCCAAGGCTCAATAAAGTCAAAGAGATTGAACAGGGTTTGGGTGGCACAGGCAGCTTCATTTTGGAGGGAAATTTTTCCTTGCAGTAGGGAAGGGCGTAGAGAGACATTCCACTACACAGGCCAGCAGAACACACAGAGAGGAGCTCAACTGAGGCCCTGGTGAGCACCTGTACATGGCTAGTGGTTAGGATTGCCAACCTCCAGATGGTAGATAGAGATCTCCTGCTATTACAAGTGATCTACAGGCAACAAAGATCAGTTCCCCTGGAGAAAATGGGCAGTTTTCAAGGTGGATTCCATAGCATTACACCCCACTGAAGTCTCTCCCCACTCTAAACCTTGGCCTCCTCAGACTCCACCCACAAAATCTCCAGGTATTTCGCAACCCAGAGTTGGCATCCCTACCCAACTGGGGTCCAGAGATGTCCCAGCATTACAACTGATCTTAGGTCTAAATTCCCCCTGGAGAAAATG